>NC_045426.1:116800312-117448312 GCF_902635505.1 Sarcophilus harrisii | reverse complement strand
ATGACTTGAGTCAAAAAAAAAAAAAAAACCCTCAAATTTGATGAAAGAATTGGATGCCTTTCCAAAGGTTCTTGTAAGCTATGTAGAGACTTAAGCAATTGGAGGTACAACTTCTCTAATAGCATTTGCTACAGGGGCTTTGGTAACCAAAATGGAATTTTCAGTATATCAAATATATTCAGTATATCTTAGATGAAGTATGAATATGAAGTAGACAAGGATTTCTCTAGTAAATTAAAAATTTATAAAATTACTGTGGCTGTGAAGTATTAGTATTTTGGAGCTGATGTATCAGATTTAGTAGAAATTATGGTTGCAGCTTCAGATAGTCTTGTTTATGAAATCAGTAATATTTGATCTCTTACCCCAACAATGAGAGAGGTAAGAGAATGCTACAGATAATTCAAAGTAGACTATTAGAGGAACAGTCAGTATAAGATGTGATATTCAAAAATGCTTTTAAAAGTGTTTCCACAGTATTACTTCCAAGAGGAAATAATTCATTACAACCACCAGATGCATGCAGAATTCATGATTATCTACATTTCAGTAAAGTATTAGGGAATTTTCATGTAACTGTAGGCAAGGCAATTCCACATTCCCTAGATCATGCACACCTGGCAGCACTTGTCAGCCATAACTCCTACAATTTTCCCATAGAATAGATCATTTGTTTTTTGGTGAACTTGTTCCAGGAATTATTAATCTGTTAGGTGGAACTGAAAAATTGCTGTAGACCATAACCAGATGTTCTGGTACTTTATCACAGTTGTGCCAACAAAATTCAATACATACAAAGCAGACATTCACCATTTTAAAGTGACAGAAAGGGAATTGCCATTAGCCATGCAGCAGGAAGCCTTGGGGTATTTGGGATATTTATAAAATATGATCTTAGTTCCCTTATGATAATAGTAACTGAAGAACATATGCTGTTCTGGCAATTTTTAGTGAGACTATGTGGTATTATTGGAGGAATTTTCTCAACAACAGGCATGCTACATGGATTTGGAAAATTCATAGTTGAAATAATTTGTTGTCATTTCAGACTTGGAGCCTATAAACCTGTTACTTCTGTTCAGGATGGCCACACAAACAACCTCTTAGCTCATTTAGTAGCATTCAATTTTTTTTTATTATAGCTTTTTATTGACAAAACATATGCATGGGTAATTTTTCAACAATCACCCCTGCAAAAACTTCTGTTCCAACTTTTCCCCTCCTTTCCTCCACATCTTCCCCTAGATGGCAAGTAGTCCCATTCATGTTAAATATGTTAAAGTATATATTAAATACATGTATGTATGTAGTCATATTTATACAGTTGTCTTGTATACAAGAAAAATTGGATTTAGAAAGAAGGTAAAAATAACCTGGCAAGAAAAACAAAAATGCAAGCAGTCCACACTCATTTCCCAGTGTTCTTTCACTTTGTGTAGCTGGTTCTGTTCATTACTGATCAGTTGGAACTGATTTGGATCCTCTCATTGTTGAAGAGAACCACTTCCATCAGAATTGATCCTCATATAGTATGGTTGTTGAAGTGTATAATGATCTGGTTCTGCTCATTTCACTTAGCATCAGTTCATGAAACTCTCCAAGCCTCTCTGTATTCATCCTTCTTATCATTTCTTACAGAACAATAATATTCCATAACATTCATATATCATAATTTACTTAGCCATTCTCCAGTTGATGGGCATCCATCATTTTCCAGTTTCTGGCCACTACAAAGAGGGCTGCCACAAATATTCATGCACATACAGGTCCCTTTCCCTCCTTTAAGACCTCTTTGGGATATAAGCCCAGTAGTAACACTGCTGGATCAAAGGATATACACAATTTGACAACTTTTTGAGCATAGTTCCAAATTGTTCTCCAGAATGGATGAATCTGTTCACAACTACACCAACAATGCATCAGTGTCCCAGTTTTCCCACATCCTCTCCAACATTTGTCACTATCTTTTCCTGTCATCTTAGCCAACCTGAGAGGTGTGTAGTGGTATCTCAGAGTTGTTTTAATTTGCATTTCTCTGATCAATAATGATTTGGAACACCTTTTCATATGGGTAGAAATAATTTCAATTTCCTCATCTGAAAATTGTCTGTTCATATCCTTTGACTATTTATCAATTGGAAAAGGGCCTGATTCCTTATAAATTTGAGTCAATTCTCTATATATTTTGGAAATGAGAGCAGCATTCAATTTTGATTATTTTGTTGCTGTTCTTTCCATTTATATTATTGTAGTCATTCTGTATGTTGTTTTCCTGGATTTGCTTACTTCACCTGCTCTAGTTTATATATTTGTTTTTCTTCATAGTTTTTTTTTTTAATTAACAGTGTAATTATGCTCAGTCTTCAATCAATAGACATCAACTTTGATTCTAATTCTTTGCTATTTAAAAAAAATACTATGATAAATAGCTTGCTTTATATGGTACTTCTTTTTCTATCACTGACTTCTTTGAGCTTTATGCCTAGCAGATATTTATATGTCAAAAGTTTTAATCTTTTTTAATTTTAATCTCTTTTTTTTTCATATAATTCCAAATGGCATTCCAGAATTGTTGGACCAATTTGAAATGGTTATATCATTATTCAAATTTGTGTGCATATTTCTGTTGGGTGTGGAATCAATGACCATATTTTACATAATTATAACTTTGAATAGTGCAAATACAAATAATCACTCAATCTAAAAGATTAATTATTTGAACAACTTAGCTGTACTCCCATATTTTCTCATTGTTACTCATATGTTAAATGTGAGGTGAAATTGCTCAAGAGTTCTTTTAATTTGTATTTTTCTTTTTTTTTTTTTAGAAATTTGAAGCAGTGTTTCATATAGTCATTGACATCTTGAAATTTTTTGTAAAACTTTGACTATTTGTCTGTAAAGAAAGGACTTTTGATGTTATATATTTCTGTCAGTTCCGATATATTTTGGGTACCAGAATCTTAAAAAGAAAGTGATACACAATGTTTTTCAAGTTCAACCATTTTCCTTCCTTTCCTAGTTACATGACTTTTGTTCTTAGAAGTTTTTTAGTTATATGTAACATCTTTTTTGTGTGTGATATCCCCAGTTCCTTGTTTGATTAAAAATTCACTCCATTAGTTATCTCTCATTTTTAAAAGTACACAATATGTATTCTTTTTTTTAATAGTATGACTTTTAATATTCAAGTCATACATATAATTTAAACAATATGATATAATAGGTTTGTCTAAAGAAGGGGATCTTTAACTTTTTTGTGTCGTGAATTTCTTTGACAGTCTGGTCAAAGAGTTCCTTTCTATTTATGTTCTTGAGTTTATTGAATGCTAGATTGTTGAGCTTAATTCTTTCCATCTCTTATTTATCTAGTATGTTTCCATTACTCTATTGTTCTATATTTTAAACTGCTACTTAAGTGTTGGAGGTTCAGTACCCAAATGATGAGATTGAGGAGAGTAATTGGCATCAAATATTGGGATTTGGCACCAAATATTGGGATTCAGTTATGTGAAGAATTCACAATGACCATTCTCTTAGCCAAAAGGGACATTTACTTAGGAAAAGAGGTTACAGATAAAATGAGGAAATGCAGTAGACACCAGGAATGGTAAATATGAAATCAATTTGAGAGCGCATATACTTAGCAAGGAAAGGCTTTTAATGATTAACAATAGAAAAGACAAGTTCTCTAGTAGAACTTACAATTAATCAGGAGAAAGGAAATACTCCATGAGGTGAGAGTATAGCATTGACTGGCAGGCTAAATCCATAGAAGAGTTTTAGTGCCCTAAAAGAGTTAGTTATAAGGAGAAGAAAAACACCTTGAGGTTTAAGGGAGGGGTGAGGAGAAAGATATTAAGAGGCAGAATGCATGGCAGGTTAACCCAAAAAGGGATTCAGCAAAGATGGCATGAGCCATGGGCAGAATTATAGGGGAAATTTAACCTCTGAGTTTTGGAATGATTTGTCTTTCTGATTAGATACAGTAAAGTGGGTTTACCCAGGACCTTTACAAGGAGGACTGTTAAATTAAGCTAATCTCCATTAATGCCCTTCCCTATTTGCCTCAGGGAATAATCTTATTAGTAATTCAGGCTTTCTCTGCCAATCCCACCTCATAATCCAGGATCTCATCAGTATCAAATAGTTTTTGATTGTTTCTGCTTTATAGTATAATTTAAAATCCAGAATTTTCCTTGGCATTTCTACTTTGTTTAATTATTTCATTTAATTTTCTGTGTCTTTTATTCCTCCAAATAAATTCATTGTCTGACATACTATAAAATCTCTCTTAATAGGTTGGATTGCCATAGCCTGTCATCCTGTCCTTGAAAGATAACCTAGGGCTATCAGTTCCTGGATCTGCTCCCAGACCCCATCATTACTACTAAATCCATAAATTAATTTAAGTAATATTGTATTTTTATTATATTGACACAGCTCAATTATGAACCTTGAATATAATGGAGTTGAGTCATTATTTCTTTAAAGAACATTTTGTAACTGTACCTATACATAGGTCTTTGGTGTGTCTTTGTAGATTGAGTTTAAAATTTCATGCTTTTCTTGGTTATTTTGAATAAGACTTGCCTTTGTCTTATTTCTTCCTAGATTTTAAAATTATGTGGCTTTATTTTGATTTCTGCTACTTTACTGAAATTGTTTCATTTTCTTAGCTAGTTTGCTAAGATTTAAGTAAACCATCCTGTATTCATCAGCAAATATTGACTGTTCGGTCTATAAATTACATACTTTCATTAGAAATTTATTTGTCTTATGAATAACTATAGAAAACAGAATTAAAGAGGCACAAAATATAAGCCAGAAGAGACATTGGAAATCAACTAGTCCAGTCCCCTCATGTAGCTCAGCAAATTGAAACTCTGAGAAGTTAATTAATTTAAGGTCACCCAGCTAAGTTGGATGGAAGAGCTGGGATTTAGATCTAGGTCATTTGATTGAAATCCAAGCTCTTTTTGTTTTATGTAATATTTTATTGGCACTTTAAAAGTCCCAACCTTTTAAACTTTATCTTAAAGTTTATCATAAAAAAATCTCTTGATCATGCTGTTTAAGAGGTGCTATTGAAGAAATTTAGCTCATTTGACAATAGTCTCAGATGTATAGTCTATAACAGTTTTATCATTTATCATAATCAGTTTATCATTTATCATTATCAAATCAAGATTATTTGATACTTCAATCAAAATTTTGATATCTCTTAGTGTCATTTTCCTTTGTAACATAACTGTATTTATTGCATAAATTATTGTCTTGTTTCCATTTACTTTACTTTGAATCACTTTATATCTGTCTTCCCAAGTTTCTTTGATCTTCATATTTATAATTTCTTATGACATAAGAACATTTGATTACATTTATATCCTCATTTATTGAGACAAATAAATACTCCTTTTTTTCTTGTTACCATTTTTAAAAAGTGCTGATAATATTTCTGTTTACATGGGAACTTTTCCTCTACTTTTGAATTTCCTTTGGGTAAATGTTTGGAAATATTCAGAGGATCTGAAATGTTTAGTCACTTTTCTAGTATAATCCCATATTTTCTTCCAGAATGTTTGAATTAATTTATAATTCCATGTAATGTTCAGGCTAGCTTTCTGGAGGTCCTTCAGACGAGCCTTGGTCTCAGGAGGATAAATACCATGAGAATGGTCAAGAATAGAATCTAGATTCTTTATTGTGGCCCAGTCTTGATCTTAGTGCAGGAGGCATGAGAGCCACCACAAGGCTGTCAAAGATAGAATGTGTATCTTGCAGTCCTTAGCCTTTATATTCCTTTTTGTAATTACATCATTACAGCATACTGATTATGTGTGAACTTAGAGAACCATTATCACTATACTAAGTATTAACTATATATGTGAACCAGAGAACTATTATCTCATCAATACCTTGTTTCAATTATACTTCTTCAGAGTTCCGACTTTCCACATCTCCCACTTTCTTTTATTTTAGCACATAAGTGGTCATGCTCTCCCTGACTTCTCAGGAAGGGAGGTGAAAACACTAATAAAAGGAGGTGATCATGCCCTCCCTGACTTCTCAGGGAAGTGAGAACACCAAACCAGATATTGTTAGCAGGTTTCCTCTGGACTGAAGGGTCTTACTTGAAACAGGTATACATAAATCCATCAGCATGGGAGGTATTACACAAGCACATAGTAATATAACACAGACTAGTAGTGATGTAACAAACAACATGAATCAGCATGAGGAATTATACATGTCCATAAGGCCTAGAAATAGTCCAAAACCAATCTATTATCCATTACTTCATGTATTAGGAAATCCAATGATTCCTACAGATTTTGAAGTCCTAAATCAGTCTCAATAACAATTTTTAATATTTACTTTCATGTTTTTTCAGTGGTGGGCACAGTCAGTGATGGAACCACCCGATGTTTCTTGGGTCTTTTCCTTTGTTTCAAGGGTCTTCTCTTTTTCTATCTCTCTCCGATGGACAAGGTGAATACAGCTTGTTGGCACCCATCTGATTCCTCCTCCATCTGTAGAGATAGAATCAAGCCCTCTCCCCCAAGCAGTTAACCTATATGGTCCCTTCCATTCATCATTTTCTAGATCTCTCCACATCACCTGGCGATTATCTAAAGATAATGGAGGTATTCACACTGGACACTGCCCTTACAGTGGGTTATGAAACCTGTCTGCCAGAGCTAGTGCATCTTTATCAAGAATCAAGAAATTGATAGTGTAAAGAGCTAAATTTAGAAGTTCTCTAGGGTTACCTGTGGTCCCCCCCCCCCTTTTTTTTGTTTTTGGAGGAGTGTCTTGATGTTTCTTTGTTTCTCCTCTCTACTATTGCCTGTCCTTGAGGATTAAAGGTTATGCCAGTGGTGTGTAAAATCTGATACTGTGCACAGAAGTGTGCAAAATATTTAGAAGTATATGAAAGTCCATTATTGCTTGTGGCACACTCATGATTGCAAAAGCTTGTGTAAGGAATTCAGTGACCACTCAGGCTGTCTCTTTTGCTGCTTGTATTGCAAAAGTGAATCCTGAAAAGGTGTCTACCACAACATGGATAAAAGATAGACAACCAAAAGATTTTTAATGGGTCACATCCATTTGCCAGATTTCATTGGTCTCAAACCACGAGAGTTTTTTCCTGGAGGGAGCGTAGGAGCGTAGAAAGGAAGGCAAGGTGTACAGCCTTTTACTATTCTCCTAGCTTCCTCTTCTGTTATCCTAAACTGCAAATGTAAAGCTCAAGCAGCCTGATGATATTTAGAATGAGATTCTTGGGCTGCCTGAAATAAAGGAATATTGACTAACATGGTAGGAAGACTATCTGCCTTTGAATTTCCATTTAAAAAAAAAGGACCTGAAAGTCCACTATGAGAGTGGACATGCAAGATATAAATCTTACCTGGATGCTTTTTCACTTGCTCTTGAAGTTCCTTAAAGAGCTGATATAGATTAGAGACAACAAATTTTATTTGGGCTGTGGCAATTCTTTGTACCATACCTACTAAATAGACCAAATCAGATATTATAGTTACATCTCCTGGATAATAAGTAAGAGCTAGCATGATTGTATACAATTCATTCTGCTGAGTGGATTTAAAAGTTCTGACTACTCTCCTTATAGTTAAGTCATGAGAATATACAGCACAAATGTTATGTTTGGATGCCGCTGTAAAAATAGTTGGTCCTTTAAGAGGACCTTAGAAATTTTTTCTTCAAGAATCCATTGCCAATTATGTAATAGCTGGGTTATCTTTAATGGAGACCCGTGTATAAAATTTGGAGCTGTGGCCAATAAAATTTGTCATTCTGGAATGGCTTTACAGCATATATTAATTTAAGCATTGGTATAAAAGGTGGATCTTGTCAGGTCTTATCCCAGATAATTGTATTACTTGCTTAATGGCCTTTAATAAAATTCTAGACACAAGCCCTGGGTAAGGAGTTAGGCTTTGTTCTGATTGTACTGGGAAGTTCACCCACTCTATTACACCGTGTCTTTGATGAAGGACTGCTATGGGTGCCTCTTTTATAGTCAAAACTGATATTTCCAAGGGTTTCTGAGTGACTCTTTCAACCACATTTAATAAAGCCAATTCAGCCTCTCTCAAAGCATCGTGAGCTTCTTTTGTAAGCTGGCATGGTGAGTTTAAAGCAGTGTCTCCTCTTAAAATGTAATATAGTGGTTGACTTTATAGGTAGTTAAGCCTAACACTGGACACATCTATTCATTATCTCCTATCAATTTCTGAAAGTCATTTAAGGTGTTCAATTTCTCTGTTCTTAAAGAAAGTTTTTGTTTTACAAACACCTTAGGACAGTGGTTCTCAAAGTATGATCTAGAGAATCCTGGGGACTCTGAAACCCTTTTAGAGGGTCTATAAATTCAAAAATAGTTTTTATTTTCAATATGGTAAATGTCTATAAATATAATCCAGATAAAAACACTTTGGAAAGATCCTCAATAATTTTCAATAGGATAAAGATACTGAAAACAAAAGTTTGAGAAACACTACCTTAGGATATGCTTCATATCCTAAATATTGAAAAGGAGCATGTCTTTGAATTTTTTCTGGAGCTATATGCAATTTGTAGTTCCTTAGTGTTTCTATGGTCCCATGCTTTGATAGCAGCAAAAGCAATTTGCTCACATACTGTTAAAGGGTAATTAATCTGTGCTAAAGTGTCTTCATAAAGACCTAAACCTGTTAATTGATCAGAGGTGACTGGTATATTAACTCCAGGTTGCCTATTTTGTTGGGCTTATATTCTACAGAGATCATTACTCAGAAAGCCACAAGTTTTGTCCAGATTCTAAACATCTCCTTGCTATAGATTTCCAATCATTAGGGGTTAAAACTTCAAAAGCCAAATGCTTTAATAACATCTTAACATAAGACAATATAGACCCATAAAGAGTGTGAGCCTTTTTCAGATCTTTGATGATTTCTAGATTAAACGGAGTATATTTTCTTTTTTCTTGACCTGAAGAGTCAAACTCTTCAATCACAGGATACATTTCTATTCTTAAATCAGATGTATCTTGCCCTTCCTCTTTAGCCTTAATTAGTGCCCTTTGTAATTGTGTCATAGGGAGTGGACAAAGCTGCTGCATGGTTGGTGCTGATGGGGTCATTGCCCTTCCTCTTCCTCTTCCTTCTCCTCTTCCTCCTCTTCTCCCTCCTCCCTTCAACATGAAGGGGAAATTGAGGGAGGATGGTAAAGATATGGGGAATGCCCTAATGGTGCCTGCTCAGGTGTACCTGAGTGTATCTGAAGTGTAGTGTATTGCTAGGAAGAGGCCTGTGAGTATTTGAATGATTAGGCATACTCCTAATAGGGATCCAAACTTCCATCAGGCAGAGATATTAGATGGAGCGGGCAGGTCAATAAAAGAGTGGTTGATAATTTTTAAAAGAGGGTGTGTCTTTCGTAGATTGGTCATTAGTTTTTGTAGTTGAATTACAACAATGGTTTTTCAGGTCATAGGTTATAATTAAAGTCCATATTAAAACTAATATGGAAATGATGCTTATTTTTGTATTGTCCTTGTTATTGATTTTTGGGTTTGTGGTATTCGCTTCTAAGCCTTCCCCTGTGTATGGGGGTTTAAGTCTTGTGGTTAGTGGGGGTTTGGGTTGTGCGATTGTTGTGAGTTTAAATAATACGTTTTTGGGGTTGTGTTTTTGATTTATTTGGGAGGAATGTTGGTGGTGTTTGGTTATACTGCTGCTATGGCTACGGAGGAGTATCCTGAAAGTTGGGTGGGTAATATGGTGGCTTTTAGTATGCTGTTGCTCAGTTTATTAATAGAGATGATTTGATTTATGGTATCAGGGGAGGTTGAGGTGGTCACAGCTGTTGAGTTGTTTGATTTGTTGGGTAATTATTGTGTAGGTAAGGATTGGAATGGGGTGTCTTTGCTGTATGGTTATGGGGGTTGGGCTATGGTATTATTAGGTTGGATTTTGTTTATTACTATATTAGTAGTTTTGGAAGTTATTCGTGGTCTTTAGTTATAAGATTTAAAGTGAAAAGCACCACACCCCTTAAGTTCATTAGCACTGTTCTTGTCTAATTCTCCATGCTTTTCAGCTGCTTTGTTAGAATTTGTGGGATTCTTTAAACCCAATTGTATTATATTGTACATAAGGAATGTTTCTTCAAGAATTGAATCAGGACCCATAGCTTCATAATGTTCAATTAGTTGCTCTCCACTAGTTTCCATATATCTGGCTCTAATTTTTCTTCCTTACAGAGCCAAGGAGACGTGTACTCTAATATATTTAAGAGTCCATTGATCTGCTTCCAAGTTACCAACAAACCTTGCTTTTTTATTAACCTAACTGTGCATTCTACATGCTTCCCTTGGGGTGGGGAAGGCTCTTTTCTTAGTATTTGCCCCATTTTAGTTGAAAAATGAAAGCAGCTAGTTTACTCACTCTATTTCCTGGTCATAGGGACTTCTGCACTGAACTTACGATCGTGTCAGTGGAACTGCTGAGTGTAGGGCCTCATGTTCAGAATCTCAAAATGTAGTGTGTTTTTTTTAGTGCCCCACATTTGGAAGCCAAAATGTAATGTCGGGCTAGCTTTCTGGAGGTCCTTCAGACAGGCCTTGGTCTCAACAGGATAGACACCACAAGAATGGTCAAGAATAGAGACTATATTCTTTGTTCTGGGCCAGTCTTTATCTTAGTGCAGGAGGCATGAGAGCCACCACGAGACTGTCAAAGATAGAATATCTATCTTCTAGTCCTTCTTATCCCTTATATATCTTATTGTAATTACATCATTACAGCATACTGATTATGTGTGAACTTAAGAGAACCATTACATCACCATACTAAGTATATATGTGAACTAAAGAACCATTGTCATCAATTCCACTGAGTTAACACCTTGTTTCAAGTATACTTCTCCAGAGTTCTGACTCTACAATTCTACCAGAAGTATATTGGCATATCTTTTTTTCTCAAGTCAGTCCATCAGTCATTATGGCTATTCATTTTATTTTTTGCTAATTTGATGGGTATAAGATTAAAACTCAGAATTTTAAATTTTTTTATAAATTTGATTTGGAACATTTTATGTGGTTTTTGATCACCTGCATTTCTTTTTTAAAAAAGAATCTGATCATATCCTTTTGGTCTATTACAGAAAAGTTCCTGGTCTTAATAAATTAATGGCATTTTCTTATATATGTTAGATACTCTGTTTTTATCATATTTGATATAAAGATTTTTATCTAACTGAAAACTTTTCTTCTGTCTTAGGTGCATTGACTTTATTTGTGCCAAGACTTTTTAATTTCACTTAAAGCAAATTGGTTATTTTATCTTTTATGATCACTTTTAAATGCAACTATATATTTTTTATTTAGCACATGACCTTCCAAGTATGGTATTTTAAAAGTTTATTACTAATTTAGTTGTGTTGTGTGTTTTTTTTCTGTTCTAGCAACATCTAGTTTCTTTTTTAGAGTATTTTTTTTGGGAAATCTTTTTCCCTTTCATACTTTTTGGAAGAAAAATTGGCTTTATCAATGTTAGCAAATATTTTTCACTCTTTGAAACTGTTTGCTGACAAAGGAAAACACCCCAACCTGAAGTTCCTTTCCTCCTCTAACCATTTACAATAATCATCTGTATAATTGACAATCAAACCTATCTTTGTCACATTTCTTCTATTACTGTCTTATTTCTTATTTAAAACTTTTTCTATTTTAATTTCTCTTATTTCCTATTTAATATGTAACTAATTCATAAATCCTGTGAAGTTAAAGATAAAACTTAGATGTTCTTCAGTAACTTCTCCCAGTGCCTTACAAATCGATGATTTGAGTATGACATTGGACTGGAGTTTGTGTATGAAGATTGCATTAGCAATATTGGTTTCACTTGTAATTTTGTTTATTTATCTTACAGGCAAATATATTAAAGAATATTCAGCACTGGAATGGCTTGCCTCACCATGACAGAAATGGAGGAATCTGCCACATCTTCTACCCACCAAAATGGAGATATTCCTGGGAACGATGATACTTTGAAGCAGATTGAGCCAATTCTTCAGGTCTATCTTTACCACTCTCTTGGGAAGACTGAAGGAGATTATTTACAGTTTCCAGTTGGAGAATATATTGCTGAGGAAATTTGTATTGCTGCTTGTAAAGCTTGTGGTAAGTATGAAAAAAGCAGTTGACAAATAGCCACTTTAAGTGTCTTAATATAGAGTATGGGATTTGGAGTTGGAAATTCTCAATTCAAACCCCTGTTTACTAGCTGTGTGATATTAGTCAAGTCACTTAATCTCTAGAGTTCTTGGTTTCATTTTAAAGGATAAAAAGCTTGCTTACTCCAAATTTGGATGAGAGAGAGGGAATATTAGAGCTAGGTATGTAGATAACAGTAAGAGGTAGGGATATTTTTTTAACTTCAACAGCTTTATGTTAAATGACTATATGTCAAGATAGATGCAAAGATTAAGGAAGTGATCACTAGAATGGATTAAGACATATCCTTGCTCTCATGGTGGTGTTAGTTCAGGGTAGAGAGAAGGCAATAATAATAACTGTTTGGTAAATAAACTAGTTACAACATAGAATAGAAAATGATGATGATAATAGCTGACATTTATGTTATGTGCAAAGCACTTTTCATGTTATCTCTTTTGTTCCTCATAATGCTACATGATAAGATAAGCATAAATTATACAAAGCCTAAAGAGAGAAAGATGATTTTCCACTGAGATTGGGATATGAAGTGAGGGAATCATAGAAATTTTATGACAAAGATATAATTTAATCTGGACCTTGAAGAATGGACAGGATTTCAAAGTATTCCAGGCTTGCAAGCAAAGTTCTGAAGATAAAACACAACACAATAAGACCAGGAGTTACTCAGTTTTATGTTAGGATCAACTTCATTTCAATGCAGTGAAATTTATTAAGCTCCTATTAAGTGCCAAGTGTTATGCTAAGCTCGTGGCATAAAAAAAAAGTGTTAAAAGACAGTCCTTATCCTTAAGGAGCTGAGAATCTAATGGGCAAACTACCTTCAAAAGATGGTTCATCCATAGCTCATTCTGGAAAATCATATTCTTCAATAACTTGATTTTTCCAATGTAATTACTTAAGGTCTTTTGAGTCATTCTTGCAGAGGTTGGTGATGTTTTCTTGTGGAAATTTTATAGAGACATAGAAGTAGGCTTATGGGTTGATATTTATTGGTATCCTCGCATTCACCTTTTTTAGTATAACATCTTCCTCCAGTCATTTAGTATCTTCCCTCCTTTAATATATGTTAATATATATGTCCAAACATCTTCCTCCAGTCATTTAGTATTTTCCCTCCTTTAATATATATTGATATATATGTACTTTAAATCAATGCCCTTTAAATAATTTTTCTTCCAGCACAGACCCTTCTCTGTGTATTTAGTGTGACTATTTTAGCCATTTTTGTTTTCTTTAGTTCTTCATATAACACTTTGGAAACTTTGGTGTTGGAATTGATATGTAGTGGTTTTACTGTTGTTGACAGGCAACAATTATTGAAATAACAGCTATTTTCCATTTTTAAAGCCATTTGTTTCTCTCATTCTAGTTTCATCTTTATATATAATTAAGGTAATCTGCTTTATTTGAGTCTCATATCAAACTTTGTATAAATTTACTTTTCTTACCACAATTTCTTTTTGTTGGAAGTGATAGTGCTTAGAATCTCCCTTCATTATACTGCATAATATTTTTTACAAATGAGTTTATAATCTAAATCTATATTGCTCTCAGCTGCTATATTTCTCTGTTTAACAAGAAGATCAAGAGTTTCCTGGATGAAATGAATTTCTAGGGTTTTTTTTTGGCATTCTCATTGAGTCAGTTGTCAAAATGCTAAACTAATATAAGAAATAGTGACAGGCCCAAGAAATGTCTGTTCCTTTATTCATTATCCATGTTGAAGCTATTTTGAAAATTAGTCAAGATAGAAATGTCTGATCAGTCTTCATATCCTCCTATTTTTATCTTCTAATTTAGTGCTGATTTTGTTCTTTCCTCTAACATAGTAGTGTAGTGGTCTTACTATGTTCAGATTATTCAGATGTAACTCCTGCATCTAGAACCATTATTTCCCTGTCTTAAGATATATTCATTTTCATTTTTTATGATAAAATTTGGTGTTTGGAGGCAGGTTGAAGTAGTGGTAGAGAACTGACCCCCAAATCCACAAAATACCATCTGTTACATACATAACATTCGTGTGTGTGTATGTTGTGAGACCCTGAAAAAATCATTTAACTTTTGTGGCTATAAGAATCTTTCCAAGACTAAATTGCAGAGTTGATGTCAAATTTTCATTTGTCCATGGAATTTCTTCAATCAGAAACTATTAATGGAAAACATCTCCTTCTGTCCTTTTGTAGATATGGGAGGATCTCAAATGTAAAACATGGCATATAATTTCCACATTGTTTTTCTTTGTATTGAGCAGTTTTGCTGGTGTTTATTCTCTTTACTTTTTGACTTTTTTTAAAATTTAGATTTAATTTTTTAAAATCCCTTGCCATATGGGATGGAATTCTGGAAATAGGTAAAGGGAGAGAGATAGGTGATGTAAAAGCAAAAGATATCAATAAAAATTTGCTTCAAAATAGAAAATATTTATGTTATTTAAGTGTAGACTTCTTTGTAGTATGTAAACTACATTCTATGATTCTGAGTCTTTTTGCCCACTTTTGTTTTAAAGTTATCAAATATCAAAGTTAGTTTAATTTGTGAGATTTTTTTTTGTAGTTTCTCAATTCATTCATCCCCTGCAATAGGCTTGGGTACTTATTATTTTTGCCCACAAACCCTCTTCTTTTTTGTACTTTCCTATTACTGTTGAAGGCATTACCAACCTCCTAGTCACCCAGGCTTACAATCTCAGTGTCATATCTCCTCATCTGCACTTGCCCTCATATCCAATTTGTTATTAGATCTTGTCATTCCTATCTTTGCAATAATATTTTTCTCCTAATCAATAAAATCCAGTGTCATTCTTATCATCCTCAGGATCAAATATAAAATTCTCTGTTTAGCTTTTAAATTCTTTAACAAGTTTGTCCCCTTTTACTTTAATAACTTTCATATACTTTTCTCCTTACTCACAAAATTCAGTTAATTCACTTTGCATTATAAATTCAGTTAGTTCAGTTAAACTCACTTTGATGAATAGTAATCACATTACAAATGTGTATGGTTAATAATAATTTATCTTAGAATAATTACATCATCATTTTCCTTAGTAAAACTTTTCCCTTATCAAGTTAAATTAAATTCCTAATTAATGAAGTACAAATAAAGTTTTTCAGTAGATAACCTGAATTTGCTGTTATTTAAAACAGACAAACAAAAAACTGAGGATGAATTTAGGTAAGCATAAGGCTTTCTTGTACACATAAAAAGCTTTCCTTTAAGAAAAAGCCTTAGCAGACATTTTTGAAACCCAGTAGCAAAGCACTGTATTCTCCCAGGTGCCTATTCAGTTGTAAATAAAGCTGATTTCTAGTTTTGAAAACTATCCAAAGAAACTAAATTTAAGAAGTAGAAAATTCAGAGGAACTTCTTCTGGACAAATATAGCAGCATGTTCCTTTTTAAAAATTTTTATTCTGCTTTTAACTAATGCAAAGTAAAACATCCGTGTTTTATTCTTATACTTAGTAGAACAGAAAAAGGATGCCTATAGGAAATTGCAATTCTCTTATATACCCTCTGCTTTTCTTTTTAATTACATAGTAGATAAATAGATTAATCATTTGCTAGGTGTCTACCTTATTCCTTGGGGGCAGGAAATTTTTTTTATTTGTTTTCCTACAGAAAAATAAAAACGTAGTGCACATAATAAAGGTTTAATTGTTGATTTGACTTGGCTGAGTCCTAGGAATTTAAACAGAAGAAAACAAAATTTTGACAGAAGAAAAAAAAACAAACCGAAGGAAAAAAACCAAAATCCTTCATCTTCAAGAAACTTTTATTCTAATGGTGGGTAGTTGACAGACTTTAAGCTTGTTGTTGAGTAAGAAGGATGCCTACCCAAAGCCTATCAAGACTTTTCCCAATGAAATGGGCAGATGAAAACAATTCCCTTGGCTTTGAAGGTGGCTGAAGCGAGTATTGTGGAATCCTTAGAGTTGGTGAGACATCAAAAATACCAGTCATCCTCTGCATCCCAGGTTGTCACCATTTGTTCTGACTTTTGTCTTGCCACTAGACATTGATGATTCTGGAAAAGAGAGTGAGGATGAAACTGTCATTTGCCTCACTTAAATCCAGTTCACGTGCAAGTCAAGACATCAGTCATTTACAATATCATTGATCTTCAAAAAGAGAAAACAACATTCTAATGGGAAAGACATAATAATAGAAGAATAGGAAGTTGTGGAGGGAGGGCAGGGAAGAAAGAACAAAGAAAAGCTGTGAATATTTAAATGTGAGCCACAATTATCTATTTGGTATCTTATTTACTCTCACCAAGATTGCTACAAGGAGAGAATGTGTCCCTGAAAGTTATATTTCTAGTTGTCTTAGGATGCACAATCAAACCAAACCTTTTTTTTTTCCTATATAAGAAGAAACGGAGAGCTATCCTTCCATTTACTAGGAACTTTTATATATGATAGGCTTTATTTTTGTTTGTTTTTGGTTGGATTTTTTTCTTTTTTTGGCAAGGCAATTGGGGCTAAGTGACTTGCCCAGGATTACACAACTAATACATGCTCAGCGTCTGAGACTAGATTTGAACTTAGGGCCTCCTGACTTCAGAATTGGTGCTCTATCCACTATGCCATCTAATTGCCCCTTTAGGTTTTTATTTTTTAACAAGAATATCAACAAGGATATGATTTCTTTCCTTTGGTATTATATTAATTTGTTCATTTGGAAAGAGGCCATGTTGAATATCAGAAAATATGTTAATGTTTATAGATGAATTGTTAAATTTGTGATTCTGAAAGCCTTTTGCCCCTTTTTATTCCATTTCACAGTCATTTCCAGAAGTAGGAGAGTCACACTGGACTGAGGACCATTTAGTATTTTCATCATGAATCATCATGATTAAAACGTTGATAACCTCATGTCCAGTTTTTTAGTAAGGAATTTCTCTGCACTTGCTTGGACTGGTTCTCAAAAAACATTTAAAGACTTTTTAGAATATGTCAGATTTGTTGTCCACTGTCATAACCTTTGCTACCCCAGAGTTCCCTCTGTCTTTCCTTAGACACTAGATATCGAATCATGGGCAAGCCATTTAACTTCTCAGAAACCAGGTTCTTCCCTGGAACTTAGAAGATGAGGATAATTGAACTTGTACTATCTATAGTAATTTAAAGAGATATATGTAAATTATACTCAATTCATCATTTGTCTTTAGAATAAGCTTTTTTGCTGTTATATAACTTATATACTCTCATCTAAGATATATTACCACTCTTTTTATAACCTTGTTGGAAAAACTCATTAGATTGACAATATATATTTGTTAATTTCACCACCTATATACAAAGCAGTATAAACTTACATTGATTAGCAAAAATGTTTTTTTCTGTATAATATTTAAACTTTATTTTAAAATCTATACTAGTCATATCTGCCTTGATTATAATTCTGTAATTTCATATTTATATTTGATATCTGTTATATCAATACAGAATTAAAAAGAATTAAAAATGACTATTTCATTTATGAATATGTTAAATGCATTGTGTTTAATCTTAATGCAAAACCATATAATTCATGTTTTTGTCATATTATGACATGGCATATGGTCATATTAAATTTACTAGTGCTTTAATCATTCATAAAGTATGTGTTCTTACCTGTTGTCTCTCATTAGAGCAATATATCCTTCTTCCTAGAATTTTTCATTGTGTATCAAAAACAATTATTACCTGAGAGGAAGAAAAATCAGATATCTGACCATTGCTTTATCTAATTTTAAATGCAACCACAGTTAAACTTAGCTTCCCATTCCTGTGCTTTCTCTTCTATTCAGTAGAACGCAGAAGCCTAATGTGTTTGGGACAATTTTGAATTGTTACTAAACTGTCACACTGAAGGACATATATTTGGTTTTTCAAGTACTTTTAGTGAGTCCATATCTTACCACTGCTAATTAGAAGTTTAAAACATATATACTTTTTGTTTCATATTTATGTTGAACAATAGCTATCACGATTTTTCTGTTTTTCTAGGTATCACCCCTGTCTATCATAATATGTTTGCTTTAATGAGTGAAACTGAGAGGATCTGGTATCCTCCCAACCATGTCTTCCATGTGGATGAGGCAACCAGATACAATGTACTCTACCGAATAAGGTACTTTTCCAAATAAATTAGTGAAATGCTTTATGTGATGATGAGAAGTGGAAAGGGGAGGGGGGGTGGTGACAGATTTTCAAACTACTTAGAAAAATCAAGGCACAAAATCAACAGAGAACAAATCAGAACAAATCTTCTTTATGTAAAAGAGTAAAGAGTTGTTTAATCAGAATACTCTAGGAATCAAATTTTATGGCTAATTACACTTTGGAGGTGACTGAAAGTTCACCATTTTTGACTATATTTGTGGAAACACAAGTTGGTGAGGACACTTAACAATGCTGAAAGTTCACAGGATAGAGAACATTTCTCATAAAAATAAGTCCTTTGAATTCTAAAATAAAAGTTCCACAAGTAATTTTTTCTCAGTTGTTCATGAGGAAATGATGGGCTTTTGTAAATATTTATTTGAAATTCAAGTGGGATTCAGTACATCTTGGTGAATCAGATTTAACTTTATATTTATTGCATCTCAATGAAATCAGACATCACATGTCTACAACGTCTAGATCTGACTGTTCAGCTTGTTTCTTTCTTCATCTTATAGACCCATATCAATAACTGCCTAATGGACCACTCCACTGGATGTCTTGTAGATAATCTCAGTTGAATTCAACAAATATTTATTTATGCCCATTATTCACCCATTAGGAGCTAGGAGCTGTGGATTCAGATTTTTATGAAAGAGAATTGCTGATTTCATCTAGATTACATTCTGCTGAGGAATGAGGGTATAGGCATGTAATCAATCAATCAATCATTCCATCAGTACTTGCTACATATCCAGGAATTTATCTAGGTCCTGGGGACACAAAGACAAAAAACAGCTCTGGCACTTGTGTAGCTTATATTCTATCAGGGGAAACATAATAAACTAGAGAGTATCTAGCAGGGAGAAGGAAGTCAGGCATGTCAGCTGTCAGATAAGAGGTCAAAAAGTTTCTATGCCTTTTCAGAGGGTGCTTTTCTTCCCTCTCCATCCCGCATTCCTGAAATTCATTTTATCTCAGAGGATCAATCCCTATCTTTCTTATTCTGTCAATTTCTCCTGCCTTTCTCATGGAAATTACTTTGTACCTATACTTTTCTTTTATCATATTTAGTAAAGCAGTGACTATTGTTTATCTTCGTAAACCTGGTAGTTAGTAGATAATTGTTGAATGAATGAAGCATGTATATGTTTAAAAACACAAATACGTACATACATATATAATTGTACACCCTTCATTCAATGTATACTCATATATGTTCAGCAAATGTACCAATATATAAGATAACTTAGGTTTGTGTTTTGAAACTTCTGTGACTTATACTATTTATAAATCAGCATTATTAAGGGAGTTTGTATTTTTCTTTTTTTTTATTATAGCTTTTTATTTACAAGATATATGCATGGGTAATTTTTCAGCATTGACAATTGCAAAACCTTTTGTTCCAACTTTTCCCCTTATTCCCCCCACCCCTTCCCCCAGATCGCAGGTTGACCAATGAGTTTGTATTTTTCTTGATTTTATTGATATTGTTTGTTTTTAATCAAAAAAGAGGGAGACAATTTCAAAACTAGGTTTTTTAAATTAAATTTCAGTTTGATAATGACTGTGAAAAACTTACATTTTGGTATTTTTACTTAGTGGAATATAAACATTTTATTATTGCTGAGCTGGGTGACACCGTAAATAGACTTATCTTTCCGAGT
Organism: Sarcophilus harrisii; assembly: GCF_902635505.1. Lineage (NCBI taxonomy): Eukaryota > Metazoa > Chordata > Mammalia > Dasyuromorphia > Dasyuridae > Sarcophilus > Sarcophilus harrisii. The sequence goes on along the minus strand of NC_045426.1, from coordinate 117,428,247 downwards.
TCCAAACTGGCTTCAAACATTAATTAGCTGTGTGGCCTGAACAAGTCACTTAACCATGTTTGCCTCAGTTTCCTTATCTGTAAAATGAGCTTTCTAATTCCAGAAGTATCAATACCCTATTAATTACAAAAGCATTAATGGGGTAAGATGCAAATTCTGCAGCTTCTTTAGCAAACAGATTTTTATGTTATTCTTTGAATAAATCAGCTCATCATTTTAAAAAAATTTTACAAAATGATAACCTACCATGTTTATTATGATAATAATAGTGGCATTAGTTTTAAAAATCAGAATTTAGGATTAGACTATCATAGATGTAAAATTGAATGGGACTTCAGATGACATGTAGTCCAATTTTCTCATTTTACAATTGGAAACAATCCCAGAGAAGTTGTTACCTAAGGTCTCATATATGGTAACTGTTTTCTGGGTTCAGCCTTAAATAAAGTGTGTCTTTATTCCACTCTCTTTTTATTCTCTCAGTTCAGTTCAGTAAACAGTATTTAAGTGGCTATTTTGTACAGTACACTGAGCATGCAAGTATGGAAAAGAAGTCTCCTTAAGGAGCTAATATTCTACTGGAGAAATACAGCATGTAAATAAATGTAATACCAGCTAATTTGAGGAGTCACCAGATCTCAGAGCATAAAGTCCCTTTTGGCTATCTAGTTTCCTCAACAATAAAATGAGGGAATTGTACTAGGTGACTTTGAATGTCCATTTTTATCACTATATTGCAATGAACTACATCTGCTATAAAGAATACCATCTACAAGTACCAGAGAAGTGAACATCCCATTTTTGCTTGAGGTGGGGGAAGCTAATATACTACCTTTCTGGGCAGCCTGCTCCACTTTTGCATGGTTAATTCTTAGGGACTTTTCTCCTTATGTCCAACTTAAATTTGCTTGCACTCATTACTTCTAGTTCTTCTCTCTGAAGCCACAGACAAAAAGGACACTAAGCAGTGGGGAGGTTAGTGAAGAGCCAGGATCAAAGAAAGAAGGCTGTAGAGAAGATTTGACTCCTGAGCTAAATCCTGAAGGAAAAGGATTTTGAGAGGGGGAAATAAAGAAACATTGTCTTTGGGACATGAGGCAACAGTATAGACAGGAGGTGGAAGTTCTCAGTACTTTTCAATTAATTCTTCCCTCCTCTCTTTTTATATACACCTTCCCTCCCTCAGTTTCTTCACCTATAAAATGAGTGGGTTTAATTAGATAATCTCTAAGTTCTTTTCTGATTCTAAATTTATTCAAGTCCTACTATTACTTCTGTGCCATTAGTCAAATACATATTTGCAGCAAATATTCTCAGGGTCTTCCATAAACACAATCCAATGGAAATCCAGCCAAAAGGCATTAAGATATTTTGTTTTTTACACCACTCTCTTAGGGCTTCTATGTTGTTTCCTTTAAAATTTAGATATTTGGATTTTATGATCCTTTCAAGTCTAGATTAAAATAATAAATATGGAATATAAATTGTTTAGTTACTTTTATTAGTAATAGGGGTTTGCTAAGGGAGGTAGATCTTTTATGTTTCAAAAAACAATTTTTATTTCTAGATTGTATTGTTTGAATTTTTAGATTACTAACTAGATTTGACTTTACTTCATATTTTGTAGTGAAAAGGCAGCTAGTGAAGGAATAATGGAAGGATTGTGGGATGTCATTATTTTTAAAGTGCTTTCTGCATTTTGTCAGTATTGCTGAATCTAGTTAAAAGACAGGGTTAGTAATACTCATGCTCATAAATGTTCATTAGGTTTTCTGAATAGATTGATATTTTCTCATTTATCTTTCTCCCCAGACATCTTCTTAAAAGACACAGCTTTAAAACCTATAATTAAATGAATATTATTCATAATGAAAATGTATTCTTATTATCTATAGAATATATATCTATTATTCACAATATGTAATTCAAATTCACTTGTGCTGGTTGTTTATGGAGCCATTTAAAAAAAAGATTACATTCTTCAAAAAATTGATATATGAGTTGTTTTTGTATTAGTTCAAAATGAACTCACTGCTACCAATTATCTTTTTCCTAGGTTTTACTTTCCTCATTGGTATTGTAATGGAGGAAATAGAACATATCGGTATGGAATATCTCGAGGTGCAGAGGCCCCTCTTCTTGATGACTTTGTCATGTCTTACCTTTTTGCTCAGGTATGCTTTTTTCCCCCCTTGTATCTGTGTTTTTTATAATTTGATAAACTTTTTTCTTTTGTATGTTCTTTAATCATAGCCAACTTCATGCAGAAGCAAAATTGGCACCTACCTTAATTAGCAGGGGCAGAGTAGCACATTGTTGGCTTTATTTTTTATCTTAAGACTGTAGATAATAGAATATATTTTCACATGGTCTATTAAGACTCATTGAATTTCCTGGTTTCTTTCCTTTTTTACCCCACTTCTTTTAATATTTTGGAGATTTTTAAGAAGAATCCCGTATTTTACAGGGATCTATTTTAAATTCATATAGAGTATTCACATAGTTATTTTCCAAATGGTTGGAAATAAGACAATGAAATACTTTAGGAATGTTGTTTTTCTACCTTATAATTCCTTACAGATGTCAGGCATTTTAAAGGATAGATAGTAAAATGTAAGAAATATAAAAATATGAATTGTGTGAAAATTTGTGAAAGGCCATTAAATACTAGTTCAGGCTTTCTGAAAGTTGTGCCTGTTACGTTTCTTACTGATGTATTACATTTAGGTATAAGGGAGGGTCAATATACAATTGTAGATCAAGTGCTGACATGGGACTTAGCACTGTAGTTCATGGATCTTTTCCCGCTGTTGTGGTATTCACAGCTTTTTAGCCTAATACCCTCATTTTCAAATAAGGACATTGAGGTCCGTGGAGTTAAGTAAGATTACTCAGATTCAATTGGGATTTTAGAAGTCTCATTCTCAGTATCAGAAATAGAATTTTAGCCAAGGTTTTCTGACTCCAGGACCAGAATTTATTCTATGGCACTAATTAGCACTTTTAACCTATGTATTTTCCTATCTGCTGTCTTGAATTAAAAAACAAATTCAAATGTTTTTGCATCAATAACTTTAATTCATTTTCTTTGACACCTAACAAATTAGTGTGAGTGAAGACAAAATTAAGAAAAACTATGAGAGTAACTTAGGTATAATAGTATTTTTTAGGCAGGTGACCACGAAGTACTGTTAGAAAACCAGAGTTTTTTGTTTGTTTGTTCTTGTTGTTTAAGTTTTTTATTTTTAAAACATATGCATGGATAATTTTTCAATATTGATTCTTGCATAACCTTGTGTTTCAGATTTTCCCCTTCTTCTCTCCACCTCCTCCCCTAGATGGCAAGTAATCCAATATATGTTATACATGTTAAAATATATGTTAAATCCAATATGTGTAAACATATTTATACAATTCTCTTGCTGCAGAAGAAAAATCAGATCAAAATGGAAAGTAAATGAGTAAGAAAACAAAATACAAGTGAACAACAGCAAAAATAATGAGAATGTTATCTCTACATTCTGTTTGTGTTCTTTTTCCAAAACACAGCCAGGTGATAAAAGTTCAGATCTTTTATTGTGTCCTTCAATATAGCCCGGTTAGCTCAGAAGCCTATCTCTCTGCTTGGTTCCAAGAGATCTTGCAGCTTTGTCCTTGGCTTCTGCCTCTGCTTTCTTTCTTCCTATATATATATATGATCTCTCAAAGGTTAACTCCTCCTTCTGGAGAGAGAGGGATTCTGGGTTATTTCCCAGAGTGCTCTCTGGCCCTAAGGGAGGTGTGAATTCAGATATCTCTTTCTAAACCCTGAACTCTCCCAAACGTGTGAACTCCATTGAGTACTTAGATATTTATGAGCTCTCTAAAGGTGTGAACACAAGCATCGTTTCTATCAGTTGTACTTAGTACCTTGTTTCAAGTTCTGGCCCAAAATGTCTCCTTCTAAGATCAAAGCAATCATATTGAACCATGCCAAATTAGATAATTATTTTCTCTATCAGCTCCAATGGCTTAACAGTTTTTAAAGATTCCAACAACATTCAATTCCCATAGTCCTCTCTGGAAAAAGCAAAGGGTTAACAAAGATTCACACTCTACTCCTTAGTCCCAGTGGTCATCTTTGTTATAGTCTCTGATAATGGCTATGTCAGAACCATTGTTATTCATGGTTCTTTTTCTGCTAGTATGGCATTCACAGGTTTTTAAGCTGTTTCATAGTTAAGTGTCAGTTACTGGGAGGAAGTCTGAGGGAAAGAAAGAAGGAAAGGGAATAAACATTCATAGAAAGCCTGTTATGTGCTAGTCACAGAGGGGTAAATGCTATTATTATCCCAATTTTACAATAGTTAGACTATTATCAGGTAGTTATGAAAGTTGAATGTTTAATACTCAATAATATTAGTTGGCATTTAGTATTCTGATGTTACACTGTTTCTTTACATTTTTAATTAATTTGGTTTTCACTATAATACTGTTCTTAATCTCAGTTTGACAGATAAGGAAACTGAGGCTCACAGAGACTAAGTAGTCTGCCATTGAACTAGTAAATTCTAAAAGTGAAGAGAGCCCAGATGTTTGTTCTTAACACCAAAATAGAACCAGATATCAGTGTGGGAGAAAAACTGAAATTTAACATGGCATTGTAACTTCATAGTGAGAACTCCAGAGAGTCTTTGAATAGCCCCATATGTATTTCCTGGCTTTTAGGTAGTGTTTATGACCCTCCCCTTCCAAAGTTTATTGCTTTATAAATGAAATAAGATAATCCAATCATCTTTAAATTGCATCAGTGTCCAAAACATGCAGTAAGTACCCCAAGCTAAACTATCTTAGTGGAATCAGTAAAAGGTTAACATTTTTGAACAACTGAAAGACTGAAGAGTTTTCCATTGTATGGTACTGCCCTCAGCGTACATTAAAAATAAATACAATTTCAATTGTTTCAGAGGCTTTTTCAGTTTTTCCTTAGGAAATCAAACTTGGAGAGTGAAGAAAGTCATAGCAACAAATAACCTAATCTGTTCTCAGTACATAATTCTGCTTGACTTTTTCAAGTCAAAATGTGCATGGTGACTTAGCAAGTAAATAGCCATTGACAAATAAAAAACTTTCCAATCTTTTTCTTTTTTTTGGCTGTAGAAAATAGTTTATATTTATTCCATGTTCCCTCCCAATTGAATTTCATTATATGATTTTGTGACCATGGCTTAAATTTTATTTGTTACATTAAAAATTGAAATTTTAAAATTAAGTTTTAAGCTGCTAACATTGTTCACTATGAAAAATACATGTGACAGGACTTTAAAAAGTCCTCATTAAATAACTATAATAAGACCTAAGATGTTTGGGCTATTTTTGTTTGTTTTTTTGGTAACACAAGTATAAATTACACAAAGCCCTAAAACACTAATTTCAAAATCTCAGTTGGACACATCTGAAAATGACTGAACATCATAAAGCAAAACACAAGGAAAAGATGAAATTTTTTTAAAGTTACTTAAGAAAGGAAAAGACATTATATGTATGTGCATTATGGCCAAAGTTAAATTTAACTAGCATTTCCAGGTATTTTATTTTCTTGACCTGAAAACATTTAGAGTTTTTAACTTGGTGTATGAATTTCTCTGGAGAGAAGAAGATTAGGAAAAGGGACAAAAGTGACAAAATCATTTAACCTCTTTGTTGTTGGTTGTTGATCGGTCATCTTCAGTTGCGTCTAAATTCTCTTGATTCCATTTGAGGTTTTCTTGATAAAGATGTTGGTGTGCTTTGCCATTTTCTTCTCCAGCTCAATTTATAGATGAAGAAATTGAGGCAAATAGGGTTAAGTGAGTTGTTCAGGGTAAATGTATGAGGCTAGACCCAGTATCCTTCATTTTTCATTGCCCCAAGTAGTATCCTTTGCTGTCTGTCCTAATGTCTTTTCTTAAGTGAGCTATCACTCTGATATTGCCTTGTGCCTTATTTCTGCCAAACTACTCTCCAATTATTCCTAGAAATTTTTGTCAAATGACAAATCCTTTTCTCCAAATTTGGATCTTTGAATTTATCAAACACTAGATTGCTGTGGTCATTTATTATTGTGTATTGTGTATCTCTTCTAGTCCACTGATCTACCACTCTATTTCTTAACCAAACCAGATTGTTTTGATAATTACTGCTTTGTAATAGTCTGAAATCTGTACTGCTAAGTTGCCTTCCTTCACAATTTTTTTTTCATTTATTACCTTGATAGTCTTGACTTTTTGTTCTTCCAGATAAATTTTGTAATTTTTTCCACACTATAAATTTTTTTTTAGTAGTTTGATTGGGTATGGCATTGAATAAGTAAATTTAGATAAGAGTTGTCATTTTTATTATATTATTTGGATCTACCTGTGAGCAATGAATATTTCTCCACCTGTTTACATCTTTATTTTTGTTAAAAAATATTTTGTTATTGTTTTATTGAGTCTCTGGATTTATCTTGACAATTAGACTAAACAGTTATTTAGACAATTGTTTTCAAGAGAATTTCTCTTACTGTCTTTACTTGCTGAATTTTGTTAGTGTTATATATATATATATATATATATAATAATGATATGTATGGATTTATTTTATGTCCTGCAAAAATTTTGCTAAAGTTATTCATTGTTTCAGTAATTTTTTGGTTGATTTTCTAGGGTTCTCTTAAGTATACCATAATATCATCTGCAAAAAGTGATAGTTTTGTTTCCTCAGTACTTATAAGCTAGCATTTTCAATATAATATTGAATAATAATAGTGATAATGGGCAACCTTGCTTCACCCCAGTTGTATTGGGATTGCTTATAGTTTATTCCTGTTACAGATATTTGCTCTTGGTTTTAGATAGATAAGGATTTATTTATCATATTAAGCATATTTCTATGCTTTCTAATATTTTTAATAGTAATAAGTGTTGTATTTTCTCAAAGGCTTTTTTTGCATTTGTTGAGATGATCACTTATTATTGATATGGTCAGCTGAGCTGATGGTTTTCCTACTATTGAATCAGTTCTACATTCTTGGTATAAATCCCACCTGATTATGCCACATGGTGGTATTTTATTTAAATTTTATGCATCATTATTGATTTGGAAAATAGGCACTTTCTCTGTCTTTGCTCTTCCTAACTCAGGTAACAAAATCATATTTGCATTCTCAAAGAAATTTGGTGGGAGCTTTTTTACCTCATAGTATTTATCTTGAGGACTGAGGTACATGAAGCTTAAAGAAGAAAAGAAATGTTTACTATTATTGTGCAATGTATCCCACTTTGTCTTGGGGTGATGAGTATAAACATTTCGTCTTCTTAATTAAGTAGTAAGTTCATTAAAAACAAGGATTGAGTATTTTATTTTGTGGTACCCTTTATTGGGAGGCAGCATGGCAGAAGGGATAAGAATATAGCATTTGAAATCAGGAAGTCCTGAAGTCAAATATTCTTTGTAGGTATTTGCAGACTATGGCCCTGGACAAGTCACGACCTCTCTTAACCTCATGGAGTTGGCATAGTTATAGCAATATGAATGTGAGAATGAAGTGAGAAAACATATGGAAAGAGCAAATCTCAATGTTCTGTGTAAATGTTAGCTATTGTTAATTAAAATAGTGCTTCATACGTAATAGGTACTCTGTAAATATTTAGTAAATGAATATCATTTAAATATCACAAGTATATGGATTGAAAAAAGCTGCTTCTGTACCTTTTTTTGAAGCCCTAATTAAAATCAGGTCTTTTCTTGCTGAAGTGAAAGAAAGACATATCACTGGAGCTTTATGGCAAATTTTTAAAAACAACCAGAACTTTTTTTTTTTTACACATACACATACACATATACATTGTTTTTGAACAATGTATTTTAGCTTACAGTGTGATATTGAAATTACTGAAAACATTTTTCCCTACCTTTCTGTTCATTTTCAGTGGCGGGATGATTTTGTTCATGGATGGATCAAAGTACCTGTGACTCATGAAACACAAGAAGAATGTCTTGGGATGGCTGTCTTAGATATAATGAGAATAGCTAAAGAAAAGGATCAGACCCCACTGGCAGTCTATAACTCTACCAGGTAACTTTTTAAAAAGCATTTTAGTGCCACATAGAAGTAAAAACAGCAAAAATTTTCATATTTTATTTACCATTTTTAAAAAGATCATAATGATTTTTAAGTCTATATCCAGTACTAATTTTTAGTAACATAATGTTATCTAAGATATCTTTAGGGAATTATGAAAAAGTCATAAATGATTTAATAAAACTTAGCTAGTTTAGTTCTTTAAATCTTTGTAATTTAATCAGTATAATTACCATCAAAATAGTTTACAGCCCTCTATTATTTGGAAGGTTTGCTTTAACCAAAAAATTATGTACCCTGTGAAAATTGGTGGTGAACCCCTCCAGGCTTGACTACATTGGTTCTCCAGCTGCAGGTATTCAATCCATTCTTGAGGACCAAAATTCTGTTGACATAGTCTTTTAAGAAATCACTGTTACCAGCAACAACAAGATTATACAATGATCAATTCTGATGGACATGACTCTTTTCAACAGCAAGGTAATTCTAGGCCATTTCCAATAGTCTTGTGATGGAGAAAGTCATCTGCACCCAGAGAGAGGACTATGGGGACTACAACATAGTATTTTCACTTTTTTGTTGTTGTTGTTTGCTTGCATTTGTTTTTTTTCTCATTTTTTTTCCTTTTTGATATGATTTTTCTTGTGCAGCATGATAATTGTGGAAACATGTATACAAGAATTGCACATGTTTAATATATATTGGATTACTTGCTGTCTAGGAGAAGGGGTAGAGAAAGGACAGGAGAAAAATTTGAAACACAAGGTTTTACAAGGGTGAATGTTGAAAACTATGTGTATGCACGGCAACCAGACTATATATTTATACCAGTTCCAATTGTTCATTAATGAAGAGAGTCATCTAATGAAGAGGAAATGAGTGTGGTCCACAACATAGCATTTTCACTCTTTCTGTTATTGTTTGCTTGCATTTTTGTTTTCTTTCTCAGGTTTTTTCTTTCTTTCTAGATCCAGTTTTTCTTGTGCAGCAAGATAACTGTATAAATATGTACATATATATTGGATTTAACACATATTTTAACATATTTAACATGTATTGGACTACCTGCAATCTAGGGGAAAGGGGAGGGGGAAAGAGGGGAAAATTTGGAACATAAGGTTTTGCAAGTGGCGATGTTGAAAAATTACTCATGCATATGTATTGTAAATAAAAAGCTATAATAAAAAATAATAAAGAAAAAAACTATGTATATGTTATGAAAATCAAAACCTTATTTAAAAAAAAAAGAAATTAATGTTACCTCAAATGGAAACAGTTCTTTAGTGAATAAATCTTTATTTGATTATTGAAATAACAAACAAACTTCAGAGCATTTTATGTGCTCAGTGGAAAGTTGTTAATCAGTTCATAGCAGAGTAGCTTCATTTTTCTATCAAGCCAGGATTAATATGAAGAGAGAATTTCTCAAAATGAAATTTTAAATGGCCTATATGATATAGTTTATATAAATTCGCTTTGAAGCAAGCTGTTTACTGAAATCCAAGGTGTAAATGAATGAATGATTATTGAAACCCTAATCCTATTTTTATTTATGTGACTTTCTTCTTTCAAGTTCAGAGACCAAAATAAACTGAAATGCCACTCCAGTTATATTTGTCAACTGTTAAAAGTATATAAAAATCGACATATACAAACTTGAATAAAGTTCATGTTATTCCTTGAATATTTGACTTAGTAACTGCTTTTCCTTCAGTAGCATCTTTCTACTATGTTTTTGCATTCATCCATTTTGTTCTTAGGCCTTTGTATATCTTTGGTTTGGGAAGGTTAGAAATGTTCTTTTTCTTTTAAAAAAAAAAATCCACCAGGGCTTAATTTGTCTAAAAGTTTATGGTTTTGATATCTTTTAAAAGGCAATTACTCTAGAAATGGGGTAAACATTGGTCAGTAATTTGTCTCTGAGTGTGAATGTGATTTTTGAGAGAGTTGTAAGGTAACAAGGACAGAGAGCATGACAGAACTATTGGCTTGGAAAGAGAAGAAAGGAATGGAGTGGAGAAAATTCAGAAGTGGAGGTAGAGATAGTACAAGAGGTCGTAGATGGAGGACTAGAAATTTTCTTTGCTCTCTGTGACCTCTCAAACCTCTCTACAACTAAATTTTGTGCCAGAGAAAATGCGGTTTCTACTATCTCTGTGATCTAGGATATCTGGAATCCATAAAAAGGTTTTGTTTTGTTTTTTAGCTAGACTAAAAACCCATTAATGAATGTTCACTAAGCCTGAATTCAGTCTGTACTACTCCTCTCACCATCTGTGCTACTGGCAGCAAGGCCAAGCAGACCCAAGGACCCCAAATATGAGTGAGAGCTTGCAACAAAATCTACTTGCCTGATCCTCTTTCTCTCTCTTTCCATTGCCATGGAGACTTCTGTTACAAGCTACAAAATTTTCTTGGGTTGCAAGAGTCAGGAAAGGATACCCATGTGTGTGTTGAGGGAAGAAGAAGGAATTATGCAGTGTTCCACCAAGCCTGACAAGAAGAGCACAACATATAGCTGGGGCCAGTTTTGACTACTCAAAAATCAGCTGGGGCAGACACTTAAACCGGTGAACAGTGTGGGAGAATGGTAAGATTCTTAAAGATTTAGCCCCAAAGGAAACCACCTTTAGAGGGGGCAGTGTCAGAAAGTAAATGGGGGAAATCTGGGTGGATGGGGAAGACAAATTAACAAAGATTTTTAAGACCAGAAAACTCAAAGACCTTGACCAAAAATAGATAAATCAACAAGGAAAACATTAAAAACAGAAGGAAATATGCCTTCCAGATTTAGTAAGCAAGGTTAGGCATTTGAATAAATACTGCAAAACAAAGGAAAATAATCCAATACTTATTGAGACACAAGTCCCTATGGAATATGAGAACTTGGAATCATACCATGCCGTTTCTATGTGTTTTGAAAAAGAAATGAGAATCATTAGAGCTGATTTTACATACTGTACAACAAAAACAATGAGCAAAATAGAAAAATTAGAACCTTTGATGACAAATCACACTAAAGAAACAAAAGAAAGAACAATTTAATTGTTAATATCATATGTAGATATGATGGACAATACCGAAGTGAAGCAAAAAACACTAATATTAAAAGAAAATATGCTCATTGCAACCAAATGAACTGATCTCAAAATAAGTGGAGATAACCTAAGGATTATAAAGTTCTCACAAGAACATGAGAGGACAAAAAACTTTAACAAGACAATGTAAGAAATAATTGAAGAGAACTGCTTCAAACTTTTGGACTGACAGTACAAAATACCAGTTGAAGGAATTCACAGATCGCTATGCAAATGCTAGCTCACATGATGTTAAATTTAACAATTCTGTTCAGAAACAATAAATTCTGCAAGTGATGAAAGAGAACCTTCAAATGCAAAGTAAAAGAAATTTGAATAATACAAGATTGGCACTCACCAGAATATGTGGGAAGGAGTAGAATAATATGTTCTGAAGAACAGTGGAGCTCAGGATTCTACTTAAGACAACCTATCCTACAAATCCAAATGTAACCATAAATGGGGGGGGGAAAAGTGGATATTTAGTAACCAAGAAACATTTGAAACATATTTTTAGAAAGAAAACCAAAACTGAAGAAATTATTTGTTCCTTGAACATTCCAAGCAACAGAAATGTGGGAAGAATGAATAAATTCAGCAGCCCAAGGACATTAGCAACAGATTGACAGCAGAGTGACCAATAAGAAACTTCTCTCTAAATGTACACAAGAAGATGGGATAAAGTCCAGTGGAGGTAACAATAAAGTAGCAGGCTAAGAATGTTCTGGATAGGTCTTGGCAATACTCTTGTGTACAGCTGAGTCATTATTTTTGCTTTTGTGATACATTACAGTGTGGGACAGTACATGAGAGGGAGAGAGAATTGTGCTAGAGTCATATCAAGGACTAACAATGAGGAAAATGTCACTCCTGTGATCTCAGAAAGAGAAAAATATACAAAGGAATAGATTAGGAATAGGGGAAAGGATTGAAAAAGAGAGGAAATTGAGGCAGCAAGGTGGTGAGTGGATAGAGCACCAGCCCTGAAGTCAGGAAGACCTGAATTGAAATCTGGTCTCGACACTTAACACTTCCTGGCTGTGTGATGTTATGGGCCACAACTCTGAACTTGAAACAAGGATTCTTACAAGGTGCTAACTCAGTGGAATTGATGAGACAATGGTTATCTAGTTTAGCCTGGTGATTAATAGTTCTCTTAAGTTCAGTATGATTGATTTAATCTTATAACAAATAATGGTTCCATAGTGATTGGTTTATACTCAAAATAGAGCATATTATATAAAGCTGCAACAAACTCAATCAGAGTCAGAGCCAGAGACAGACTCAGAAGGGCTCAGAGAGAGCCAGTCACAGACTCGGAAGGGACTCAAGAGGCAGATTCATCCCATCTTTATCAGCCTCCTGGTAATTGGCTTATCCTCCTACTTCTCCCACTGAGACCAAGGCCAGTCTGAAAGGCTTTCCAGAAAGCTGACCCAGGCCCCAGGCAAGGAACTAGATTTGTGAAGGAGATAATAAAGGATTTGGACTGTAACACCTGGCTATTATCCTGGTGATTACTCAACTGAAACAAAGGCTGCTCTAAGACCTTCAGAAAACCAAACTAGAACATTACAGTATAACCCTGGACAAGTCAGTTAACCCAATTGCCTGGGGGGGGGGGGGGGGAAGGAAGAGGGGAAATGAAAGAAGCCTTACTTTGGTGATAGGTGAGAATGATAAGTTGATAGGAGTGAGTTCCACAGATAAATGTTCCTTTGGGTGAGGAGAAATGGTCTGTTTAAGGAGATGGGGTCCTGTGATGGGTATGGCTTGGGAAATTTGGTGGTTGAAAAATCTACTTATCCTACCTTGGTAGGGGGCAGATTGGAACTGCCTGGGGGCAATTAGCAACTGGGGGAGTGGGGAAACATAGTCTGAAGAAGATTTTGAGGGAAAAGTGGAGGGGGAAGATAACTAGAGAAGGGTATAGGGGTGAGCTACATAATTGGGGATATGCTGGGACTTTCTGACATCTACAATCATTGGCATTGTTCTGAGAGTGGAGAGTGAAGAATTATGCTATAGTTGATATTATATTATTTTGGAGCTAATATAGATAAAAGTTGATCAGTTCACATTTCCACCAACAATATTAGTGGGCCTGTTTTCCTGAAGCCATTCCAGGAATTATCATTTTGTTTAATCGTTGTTTACAGTCTAAAGGTATAAGGCAAAACTTCTGTTACTTTAATTTATATTTCTCTAATTATTAATAATTTGGAATATTTTTATATGGTTGTTAATAACTTTGATTGCTTCCTTTGAAAACTGAATGTTTTTCTATCCTTTGACCATTTGTCTTCTGAGAAATAACTCTTATTATAAATTTGAAATAGATCTTTATATATCTTAGAACTGAATCATCTATCAGAAAAAAATTAGTCTGAATATAATTTACCAGTTTTATTTTCTCTCCTAATTTTAACTACACTTGATTTGTCTGTGCACAAAGTTTTAAATTTTATGTAATCAAATTTGACAATTTCATCTTTTGTCCTTTCTATCCTTTAATTGGTCATAAATGAAATCTTTCCCTATCTAGCAATCTAAAAGATACTTTCTTTCTTGACCCTCTAATTTCTTTATGAGGTTACCTTTTATGTCTAAATCGACCATTTGGAGTTTATCTTTGTGTATGGTTTGATATGTTTGTTTATACCTAATTTCCAGCATATTCATTATAATTTTTGTCTTTACCACAAAAGCTGGGGTCTTTGCATTTATCCCATAATACTGTGGTGTTTGTGCTTGTACATTATATACTTTACACTTTGAGACAAAGCTTTAGAAGAGAAATGTCCATATTGGCAAAACTGGCTTTAAGAATATCATTAAGACACTTTTCTATCTTAATAGGCCATAGCATTACTATAACATTCCCAAAGTGATCTGGCTTTCCTTTCCGACTCTGAGCCATGATACATTTTTATAAATTAATTTACCATTTTAGCCTCTTTTTTTCCAGATAAATGTTCTTTTCTTTTCTTTTTAATTATAGCTTTTTATTTACAAGATATATGCATGGGTAATTTTTCAGCATTGACAATTGCAAAACCTTTTGTTCCAAATTTTCCTCTCCTTCCTCCCACCCCCTCCCCCAGATGGCAGGTAGACCAATAACAAGACCAGTATTAAATATGTTAAAGTATATGTTAAATGCAATATATGTATACATATCCATACAGTTATTTTGCTGCACAAGAAGAATCAGACTTTGAAATAATGTACAATTAATCAGTGAAGGAAATCAAAACTGGAAGCGGACAAAAACAGAGGGATTGGAAATGCTATATAGTGGTTCACACTCATTTTCCAGATTTCTTTTGCTCGGTGTAGCCAGTTCTCTTCATTATTGAACAAATGAAAATGATTTGGTTCATCTCATTGTTGAAGAGAGCCACGTCCATCAGAGTTGATCATCACATAGTATTGTTGAAGTATATAATGATCTCCTGGTCCTGCTCATTTCACTCAGCATCAGTTCATGTTAAGTCTCTCCAGGCCTTTCTGAAATCATCCTGCTGCTCATTTCTTTCAGAACAATAATAATCCATAATACTCATATACCACAATTTACTCAGCCATTCTCCAATTGATGGGCATCCACTCAGTTTCTAGTTTCTAGCCACTACAAAGAGGGCTGCCACAAACATTCTTACACATACAGGTCCCTTTCCCTTCTTTAAGATCTCTTTGGGATATAAGCCCAGTAGAGACACTGCTGGATCAAAGGATATGCACAGTTTGATAACTTTTTGAGCATAGTTCCAGCTCTCCAGAATGGCTGGATGTATTCATAATTCCACCAACAAATGTATCAGTGTCCTAGTTTTCCCACATCCCCTCCAACATTCAGCATGTTTTCCTGTCATTCTAGCCAATCTGAGAGGTGTGTAGTGGTATCTTAGAGTTGTCTTAATATGCATTTCTCTGATTAATAGTGACTTGGAGAATCTTTTCATATGACTAGAAATAGTTTCAATTTCTTCATCTGAAAATTGTTCATATTCTTTGACCATTTATCAATTGGAGAATGGCTTGATTTCTTATAAATTAGAGTCAATTCTCTATATATTTTGGAAATGTGGCCTTTATCAGAACCTTTGACTGTAAAAATGTTTTCCCAGTTTATTGTTCTCCTTCTAATCTTGTCTGCATTAGTTTTGTTTGTACAAAAGCTTTTCAATTTGATATAATCAAAATTTTCTATTTTGGGATCAATTATGATTTCTAGCTCTTCTTTGGTCACAAATTCCTTCCTCCTCCATAGGTCTGAGAGGTAAACTATCCTAAATTCTTCTAATTTATTTATAATCTCATTCTTTATGCCTAGGTCATGAACCCATTTTAAATTTATCTTGGTGTATGGTGTTAAGTGTGGGTCAATGTCTAGTTTCTGCCATACTAATTTACAATTTTCCCAGCAGTTTTTGTCAAACAGTGAATTCTTATCCCCAAAGCTGGGGTCTTTGGATTAGAATTAAAGTTATTGACTCTTTTGTCCTTTGAACCTAATCTATTCCACTGATCAACTAGTTTATTTCTTAGCCAATACCAAATGGTTTTGGTAATTGCTGCTTTATAATATAGTTTTAGACCTGGTACAACTAGGCCACCTTCATTTGATTTTTTTTTTTTCATTAGTTCCCTTAAAAGTCTTGACCTTTAGTTCTTCTAAATGAATTTTGATGTTATTTTTTCTAGGTCATTAAAATAGTTTTTTTGGGAGTCTGATTGGTATAGCATTAAATAAATAGATTAGTTTAGGTAGTATTGTCATCTTTATTATATTTGCTCGCCCTATCCAAGAGCACTTAATATTTTTCCAATTGGTTAGATCTGACTTTGTGTGGAAAGTGTTTTGTAGTTTTGCTCATATAGTTCCTGGCTTTCCCTTGGCAGATAGATTCCCAAATATCTTATATTATTGACAGTTACTTTAAATGGAATTTCTCTTTGTAACTCTAACTGTTGGATTTTGTTAGTGATATATAAGAATGCTAATGACTTATATAGGTTTATTTTGTATCCTGCAACTTTGCTAAAGGGTGTGGATTATTTCTAATAGGTTTTTAGTAGAATCTCTGGGGTTCTCTAAGTATACCATCATATCATCTGCAAAGAGTGATAATTTGGTTTCTTCATTACCTACTCTAATTCCTTTAATCTCTTTCTCAACTCTTATTGCCGAAGCTAGCATTTCTAATACAATATTGAATAGTAATAGTGATAGTGGGCAACCTTGTTTCACTCCTGATCTTACTGGGAATGGTTCGAGTTTATTCCCATTACATATGATGCTTACTGATGGTTTAAAATAGTTGCTACTGATAATTTAAAGGAAAAGTCCATTCCTATACTCTCAAGTGTTTTTAATAGGAATGGATGTTGGGTTTTATCAAATGCTTTTTCTGTGTCTATTGAGATGATCATATGATTTTTGTTAATTTGGTTATTGATATAATCAATTATGCTAATAGTTTTCCTAATATTGAATCAGCCTTGCATTCCTGCTATAAATCCTACTTGGTCATAGTGTATTATCCTGGGGGTGATTTTCTGTAATCTTTTTGCTAATATTATATTTAAGATTTTAGCATCTATATTCATTAGAGATATTGGTCTATAATTTCCTTTTTTTGTTTTCAACCTACTTGGGTTATGTATCAGTATCATGTCTGTGTCATAAAAGGAATTTGGTAGGAGTCCTTCATTCCCTATTTTTTCAAATAGTTTATATAACATTGGAGTTAATTGTTCTTTAAATGTTTGGTAGAATTCACATGTAAATCCATCTCGTCCTGGGAATTTTTTCTTAGGAAGTTGATTTAATAGTTTATTCTATTTCTTTTTCTAAAATGGGACTATTAAAACAATTTACTTCCTCCTCTGTTAATCTGGGAAGCTTATATTTTTTTAAGGTAGTCATCCATTTCACTTAGGTTATCGAATTTATTGGCATAAAGTTGAGCAAAGTAACTCCTAATTATTGCTCTAATTTCCTTTTCATTGGTGAAAAGTTCTCCCTTTTCATTTTTAAGACTAACAATTTGATTTTCTTCTTTCCTTTTTCTAATCAGATTTACCAAAGATTTATCTATTTTATTGGTATTTTCATAAAACTAACTCAGTTTTATTTATTAATTCAATAGTTTTTTACTTTCAATTTTATCAGTTTCTCCTTTTAATTTTAGAATTTCAAGTTTAGTGTTTTATTGGAGATTTTTAATTTGGTCTTTTTCTAGCTTTTTAAGTTGCAAGCCCAATTCATTGATCTTCTCTTTCTCTATTTTATTCAAGTAAGCCTCTAAAGATGTAAAATTTTCCCCTTATTACTGCTTTGGCTACATCCCACAAATTTTGGTATGTTGTCTCATTGTTGTCATTCACTTGGGTGAAATTATTGTGTCTATGATTTGCTGTTTCATCCAATCATTCTTTAGGATGAGATTATTTAGTTTTCAATTACTTTTTGGTCTATTTACCCCTAACTTTTTGTTCAATGTAGCTTTTTTTTATTGCATCGTGATCCAGATAAATTTTCAAAGTCCCCTTATATCAACTCTTCATTTCCCTTTTTGTAGATTAAGCAAACCCCTTGGTAACCAATATAACTATGAGACTTTGAGGATCAGGAGAAGGAATGTGATGGTTGTTCATTATATCATTTGTTAAATGACTTTTTAAGCATTCATTTTCTTTCATATAACTTCACAATGAATGTTTCTGTTGTTCATCCTTTTCAGTGAAAATTAATTTGCCTCTTAATCATTCTTTAACATTTTTTGGGAACAGCAAAAAATTAAAACAAGAGTTGTATGTGTTTTGTTGCTGTGAATGGGGAAATGTGTATTGAATGTTATCATTATAATTTTTTCTGGAATTGCCATTCATCCAATTTTATGTCCTTACAGACAAAACTTTTTAAATCAGTCGTGTCCTCTTAACACAGTCCCTTCTTTGTACTCTGTTTTTATTTAGAAAAACCACAAGGTAGAAAAAGATAGCTTGCTCTTTAGATAAGAGATTATCTTAAACCTAAATTGTTATTTGCACATTCACATGTGCATTGTCTTGAGTGTAGTGTAGTTGGTGATTCTATTTCAATTTAGACTTACAAGCCCTAATTAAAATTTTTTATTTTCTTGTGTCACTAGCTACAAGACCTTCTTACCAAAATGTGTTCGAGCAAAGATCCAAGATTATCATATTTTGACACGAAAGCGAATAAGGTACAGATTCCGCAGATTTATTCAGCAGTTCAGCCAATGCAAAGCTACTGCCAGAATCTTGAAACTTAAATATCTTATAAATCTGGAAACTCTTCAGTCTGCCTTCTACTCAGAGCAATTTGAAGTAAAAGAACCTGGCAGAGGTCCTTCAGGTGAGGAGATTTTTGCAACCATTATAATAACTGGAAACGGTGGAATTCAATGGTCACGAGGGAAACATAAAGACAGTGAGACCCTGACAGAACAGGTAATCCTTAATGATATGTTCTCATTCTTTATTATTTTATATCAAATAACAATGGAAAAAAAAGTAATTCTGATATTTTAGGCTTCTGCATTTCTTGCTCTGATAAACTTCCATTGAGGTTCCAATGGAGGATCTGTTTCTGTAGTTTTGTTTTTTCATTGTTATGGAATGGTTTTTAATTAGTCATGTATTTCAAAGTACATATTTGCTATAATAACTTTGTTATGATTATTTTGAGAAAAAACTAATTGTATTAGGATTGATTAAAACCTTAAATTCAAAAGTTGCTTTCTTTGTCTCTCTTTCATTTTTCCTTATTGATGCCAGAAGGGAAGAGAGCTAAATAAAATAGAGTAGAGAAAAAGAGTAAATGAAACCAGACAATTTTTATTTTTAATTGGTTTTATAGTAAAGACTTGCTTAACATTTAGAAGCAATAAATTAGTCTTCCTTGGAAATTCTTAGTTCACATTCTGACTGTTGTTTGCTATTAGAGGATTATAAGGCATTAGAAAGGAGATAATACTTTAATTTCTTACATTAATGCTTTGAGAGTTAAATTTCCAACTATCTAATGATACCTATTGATTTTACCCATTGTTGTGACTTGCATTCAGAATGTTGTATTTCTAGCACAATAAAGTTAGAAATGTGTTTTTTCTCCTCAAACAAGAAAGTCCATTGTAATTTTGAAGGATAGAGAAAATATTTCAATGAATATTGAGGTTATTTCATTTAATATTTTCTATGTAATAAAAATGAAAGTTGAGAATTTAATCACTTAAGTTCTATTTTTGAACTAGCTCAATAAAGTTCATTTAATTTTTAAAATATTACTCAATATTAACTGCAGGATTTACAGATGTACTGTGACTTTCCTGATATTATTGATGTCAGCATTAAGCAAGCAAATCAAGAAGGTTCAAATGAGAACAGAGTGGTGACTATCCATAAGCAGGATAGCAAAAATTTGGTAAGTTTATTTGATAATTTACAATTATTTGTTACTTGTGTAATTGATTCACTTAATCTAAAAACAATCCCCAAAGTAAGCATTTGAGGCTTTTTTGAAATAATAGATTTGTGGTCTAGTTTAAGATCCAATTCAGTAATACTTTATGGAAATATTTTTTTTAAAAACCATTTCATATGTTATATGAACACAAAGGGCAGACAACTTCTGTGATATCTATCTTGGTACTAGGAAAAAAATAGGCCTTTTAATATACAAAGAAGAGAAAAAAGGATCATATGTGAAACTATGAACTTCTGATACTGTTTTTTTAAAGTGTATATAAATATAATAAAGTAGTAATGTTTCATTTGTTTGACATGAATATGCCAGATCTTTACCATGCCAGGAGAACCTAACAACATTGATCTCTTAAACCTTCTCACCTGTGGTTTTTGTGACCTATGGCACTTTTTTTTTTCCTGGCTTATGCACAGAATGATCATTCAGGAGTAGAGCGGTACATAGTATTCTCATAGAGCAATATTAATATTACATTTAGTCTTTAATAAGGTTGCTACGGTTATGTATCATTAATACTGAATCTGACATGTTTTCTGCTTTTATCCTAAATCTTCAGATAGCTCCATCTGAATGTCTTGAACTTCAGGCTCGACGACTTTGAAGGGGAACTTACCTTAGACATGTCTTTGTTTTTATCAATAGTGCTGCCATTTTTCATTCCCTTCTTCATTCTTCTTTATATTCAGTCAGTTACTAAATACTAATTGATTATTGGTGATATCTTTTATTTTATTTTTTTTAATTTAATAGCCTTTTATTTACAGGTTATATGTATGGGTAACTTTACAGCATTAACAATTGCCAAACCTCTTGTTCCAATTTTTTACCTCTTACCCCCATCCCCTCTCCCAGATGGCAGGATGACCAGTAGATGTTAAATATATTAAAATATAAATTAGATACACAATAAGTATATATGACCAAACCGTTATTTTGCTGTACAAAAAGAAGGTGATATCTTTTAAATTTGTCCTTGTCCTTTACATTTTTATTGTTGAGAAACACCATAATCCAGGGTTTCAGTCTCTCTTAAAGTGCCAGCTTTATCTTCCCAAAACATTGCTTTGTCATTCCCTTTTTTCAGAATCATCCAGTTTATCTTTGTTTTCCACTGCTTCTCTTTATGAACCCAGTGCTCCAACCAAATTCTTATTTTTCTTGCTGCCTAAAATGCTTTCCCCTTCTGTTTTAATTTTTGATTGCTGCCTCCTCTGAATTCCTTATATAGCTATATTTTAAAATTATCACTAAATCCCTATAAGAAACTGGATAATCCCTCTGACACTTAGAATATGGTTCTTTGTGTTATTGTTTGGTTTTTTTGCACATTATATTTACTGACTCACTGAAACTAGATTGTATTATTCCTTAGGACAATAGAATTAGAGATGCTGCTTTGTATGTCCACTATCTAACACTACACATGATAGCTGCTTTATAAATGTTCATTAATGAAAATGATCATCTTTTAAAACTAGATTTAATCATACATGATGAATACTTAAATAACATTTATCAGATTAGGAGTGAGGCTGCTAGGTGGCTCAGTGAATAGAACAATGGATCTAGAGTCAGAAAGAGCCGAGTCCAAATATGAATTCAGATACTTATTGGCTCTAGAATCCTGGATAAGTCACTTAACCTCTGTTTGCCTGACTTTTCCTCATCTGAAAGTGAAAACTACCTCCCAATGTTTTGAAAATAGGCTGGGATAATATTTGTAAAGCTGTTTGCAAGCCATAAATTGCTATATAAAAGTCAGCAATTACATCTAATAATAGTATCCTTTCTCTTTTCTTAGATAAAATGATAAGAGTATACTCTTGCCCATAGAGGATAAGCCATATTTTATGAAAATGATCATCAACAAAACCAAAATAACATTGGGGGAAAAAAAAACTAATGTTAACATTATATTTGATGTTCCATACAGATAAACTCCCTTGCCTGGAAGGGAATAGCTTAAAGATTATATTTTTATATCTCTTCTTTGAAACCAAGCTTCATCTTTTTGCATCATTTAGTTTATCTTTTTTTTTTCTGTATATACCACAGTTTGATTAGCTGTTCTCTAAACAGTGAGCACCCATTTTGGTTTCATCTCTTTGCTACCACAAAAAGTGCTATTATAAATATTTTAGTGTATAATCTTTTTTTTCCTTTCTTTTTTTTAAATCAATGACAGGGGTTTTTCCTAGAAATGTCATCTCTGGGTCAGAGAATACTTTAGTCACATTATTTGCATAATTCATTACTGCTTTCTAGAATGTCAGATGTTGTATCTGAACATAGAACTTCCAAACTCTAAGCCCCGCAAACTTTCCAATGTACCAAGCTGCATATTTATCTCCTTTTTATTCAACTGATCTGCTCAAAATGCATGCTGGGGGAAAAGCAGGCCACCATTTATTTCTAGTGGATATCTATATACAGTAAGTGGCATAAGAGATATGTTATCATGGAAATGTGTGATTAGAAAAGTTACGAGCTGATCACATGGTAAAAGCTAGGAATAGCAGATGTGTAACCACAAGAACAACAGTACCTCAACATGCAAGAATACTTGGAGGAAGGTCCCTAACACATTAGGTATATCTTCTGTGAGAAATTTTAGACAAGAATCACAAAAGATGAGAAGGCATGGCTGACTTTCATTTGTACTGAAGGTAGGAAAAACTATGCCAGTAGAGGGAGTGTCTGTATAAATGACATAAATCCAGATGACTAGAAAGTCCTAAACAAGGAGCTGCTTTGTGGGGAAGCTCAATAGGGTACCTTGTTAGAGCATCCAACCTGAAGTCAGGAAGACTTAAGTTTAGTTTTAGTCTCTAATACTTACTAGCTAGGTGACCCTGGGAAAGTCACTTAATTTTGTTTACCTCAGTTTTCTTCTCTGAAATATGGGTTTTTTATGAGTCAAATGAGATAATAATGAAACACTTAGCATAATGCTTGACAGAGGAAGTGCTATAAATATTAACTTATAGTTAATTTTTATTATTATTTTGATATAGTAGCAATTCGGTTCAGTTGATTAATTTCTGGGTAGTACCTTTTGCTAAATGATGGGGTGGGGATTTTTTCACTTCAGGGAGCTTAAGGTTTGTTTGGTTTTTTTAATGATTCATCTTAATGTTTTAATCTGTAAATAGTGCTTTGTGTTGATCTTATCAGAAGCATGAGAAAGGGCTTACTTTAATTCCAGAATTTTTTTGTTTACTTATTTCAGTTATTACTTCATTTGACTTTTGTGACTCCATTTGGGTTTTCCTTGTAAAGATACTAGAGTCCTTTGCCATTTCCTTTTCCAACTCATTTTATGAATGAGGAAGTAAAGCAAACAAGTTTAAATTATTTACTTAGGATCACATAACTAGTAAGTGTCTGAAGCTGATTTGAACTCAAAAAAATGAGTCTTCCTAGTTCCAAGCCCACTGTGCCACCTAGCTTCCCCCAGAAATAAGGAAGTTGAAATTAATTATATTAATACTTAAAACTTGTTGCATTTATCTACTGGTTATATCTATTTCCTTTTAAGCTCTTCTCCTTCTCTTCCCTCCCCACCAAAAAATTTCTTGATTAAATTCTGTATATTTCTTCATTTGGCATATTTGCCTCTGTGATTGGGAGAAAAGGGAATACAGAGAAGACTGAGACATGGCATCTCTCTACAAAGACCTTATGATAGGAAAGGTCATTGAAAAATATGAATATACCTTACATGTATCTACAAAATCTTAGAACAAAAAAGAAATTAAGTGAGAAGAGAGAGATTTTCTAGTCCATGACCCTACTAGAAATTATTTGTGTAATATAACATTATAGGGTTTTTAGAATGGGAAGGTTTGGGGTCTTAGTGATTATTTCACATGTTCAATTACATTGTTCTAAGTGAATACAAAAATTTTATTTATCACTAATAAATAAAATACATTAGTATTGTTTATTTCATTAGAATGTTCAGAATCTTGTTTGTCTTACAATGTATATAACTGCTACAATCCACATATGTAGTTTAAATAAATATATAGCCGTCAGCAGTGCAAATTCTAATTTTTTCTGATAAGGATTTAAATTTAAAAAAAAAAGATGTGGAGACTACTGTTCTGAAAGAATTTCTCAAAACTCAGCAAGTTTCTAGAAATGAATGAGATGCATGGGAAAATCATTTGAGTTGAGGAACTGAAGCTCAGTGAGTTGAGGGGACTTGCTTGAACTTGTATGGGTTATGGTTGGCATAGCTGGCATTCAGAATTTGGGGATCCCTTTGTAAACCCTAAACTACTATGTAAATGCCAATTATTAGTCATAATGACATTAAGTATCTCTGGATTTCTCAAAATTACGGGATTTAGCATGATGGTTTTCAAAAGCACCTTACAATTCAACTAAATTCAACAGCTATTTATAAGGACTTACAATGTACAGGGCACTGAGACACAAAGACAAAAGGAAATGATCCCTGCCATCAGAAAACTCATATTGTTCTATGGGAATATAACAGGTACATAAGTATTTCCTTAGTATAAGATAAAACCTCTTCCTGCCCTTTCCTAAGTCTCAACTAAAATTTTTCAGACACTATGCAAGTTATATTCTTTTGCTTCAGTATCTTTTTCTATTATAAGCTCTTTGTGAAAAGCGATCATGTCTCATTCTTTTCTGTATTCTCCTTTCTCCCAATTAAGGAATATAAAGGTAAGCTTCATGAAAAAGTGGCATCTGAAGCTGAAGGAAGTTAAAAGATTTTTTTACTCTAAAATTCTATGATTCTATGAAATAATTGCATATAATTTATAATTGGAGGCAAATTTCATTTGCATGCAAAATTTGGAAATATTTTGTGGATATAACTACATAGCCATCATTGACTCTCTGAATTTTTTAGAAAGACAACAAAACAATCAGATGATTTAATCATGTGCTACAGTAGGTGGTTTCCCTCTCATTACTGATCTGTAGAATTTCATTTCTTTTTTTTAACACTTTCCTGTGAAATCAGTGGTAGGTCATGTTCAAATGGCAGAAGATTGTAGTCCTACAATTAATGCATCTCTTCCTTCCTGAGCGAAATAGCTACAGCTTTTAAAAATAAAAAAGAATTTCATAACATTTAATTGATTCCTCTTAAATAAATGTTTTCCTTTTGAAAAGCATACATTTTACCCACTCTTTCTCTAAATTTGAAAAGGCTAGATTGAGACGAATATGTATATCCAATTTGGCAGCAACCACAAGTGGTTTAAAGTTCCTTTTCTTTGTGAGAATTACTTTTTAGTTCTTTTCTTCCTCTGAATACAATTGAGTTTATTTGTAGGTATTTGCTATTTTCTGTTCTCTGAGCTTACAAGACTGTTTTGAACAGATATGTTTCATTTCATTTTGACTACTTTCTCCAAACTTGGTAAAAACACTGTAATTTTTTTTTCTCCTTTTAAAGTCCTTTGGAAGGCACAATGAAAAGCTTAATCATACTTTTATCCAAAAAAGAAATGAAGGAACTATTGCTTTTCATTGTGTTTCATTTGTCCATGTCTTATTCAGTCCTACAATCTTAAATTTTGAAGATTATTCCAGACCATTAGGCCAGTATTCTCCAAAATAATTTTGATCATGTACCCTTTGATAAGCATTTACCCCCATATATATGTAGTTGTTCATAAATTATTTACATCAAGCGACTTTAATATACTAAAAATGGAAACTTAAAAGGAAGAGAAAAAAGATGAAATGAATTATATTTTTAAAATATGGGAGAAGAGAAAAAACATAGTTATCAGCAAAGAGTCGTTGTAATTAGAGAAAGCATGTCCCTCAAGAACTCACTATTTGACAGAAATGGCTGGAAAAATTAGAAAGCTGGTAGAAACTAGGTATATGCCAAAATCTCACACCATATGCTAAGATACGTTCAAAATGAGTCCATGAGTTAGGCATAAAGGGTAACACATGAGCAAATTAGAGGAGCATGAATACTTCATCTGTCAGATTTATGAATAAGGAAAGAATTTATGGAATATAACAGAAGTATTACAGGATGTAAAATGTATAATTTTGATTACATTAAATGAAAAAGTTTCTGCACAAACAAAGCTAGTGCAGACTCTAGGATTAGAAGAAAAGCAGAAAACTGGGATGAAGGGGGAATTTATGAATTTTTCTGAAAAGGTCTCATTTCTCAAATATATAGAGTACTATCAGATTTATAAGATTATGAGTCATTTCTCACTCGATAAATGGTGAAAGAACAAACAGAAGAAGAAATCAAAGCTATCTATAGTCATCAAAATGCTCTAAATCATTTGTTTTGCTATCGTTTTGCTATTGCTTTAGTTGTGTGCAACTGTTTTTTATTATTATTATAGCTTTTTATATTATTATTTTTTTATATTATTATTATAGCTTTTTATTTACATCAGGACTTGCAGAGAGAGTGGGTGGGAGCCATTCTTTCTCCAAACATATATATTAATATATATATATATATATTAATAGACTATGGTCTAATTACTATTTAGCCTCACATGCTTGGGACCTCAGTGCATCAACTCAAACCTCAGCCCATTACATCTCCAGTCCTCTCTGAAATCATCCTGTTGGTCATTTCTTACAGAACAATAATATTCCATAATATTCATGTACCACAATTTGAGCATCCATTCATTTTCCAGTTTCTAGCCACCTCAAAAAGGGCTGCCACAAACATTTTTATACATGTGGGTATCTTTCCTTCCTTTAAGATCTCTGGGATATAAGTAATAAGTTGTGTGCAACTCTTTGTGATAGCATTTGGAGTTTTGGATATAAACAGTTTTCAGAAGAAGAAATCAAAGCTATGTATAGTCATATGAAAAATGCTCTAAATTATTTGTTTTGTTGTTATCGAGTTGTTTTAGTTGTGTGCAACTCTCTATGATACTATTTGGAGTTGTCTTGGCAAAGATTTTCTTGCTATTTCTTTCTTCAGAAACACTTGATTAGAGACATGCAAATTAAAACAAATCTGAGGTACTACCTCACACCTATCAGATTGGCTTATATGACAGAAGATAAAAAAATAACAAATTTTGGAGGAAATATGGAAAAAATTGAAACACTAATACACTGTTGGTATAATTGTGAACTGATCCAACCATTCTGGATCTAAACTCAAAGCGCTTTAAAATTGTGTATATCCTTGGAATCAGCCCAAAGAGAATTTTTTTTTAAAGAGAAAAATAACTCATTTGTACAAAACTATTTCTAGCATGTGGTGGCAAAAAAAAACCTAGAAATTGAAGGGATGTCCATCAGTTGGGAAATGGCTGAACAAGTTATGGTATATAATTGTGATGGAACATTATTATGCTATAAAAAATGATGAGTAGGATTCTTTTATAAAAACCTGAAACTTATATGAACTATTGCAAAGTGGAGTGAACAAACCAGGAGAACATTATGCAGAATAGTATTGTTTGATAATCAAAACTGTGAATGATTTAAGCTATTCTCAGTGATGTAATGATCCAAGACAATTGTGAAGTGCTTATGATGAAAAGTTGTTATCCATCTCTAGAGAAAAAAATTGATGGAATCTAAATGCAAATCGAAGCATACTTCTTATATTTCCTTTTTCTTTTTTTTTTTTTTTTTTTTTGGTTTGTATTTTCGTTTGCAATATGGAAATATGTTTTGTATGACTGCACATCTGCAATCTGTATCTAATTGGTTGAGTTTACAGGGAGAGGAGAGGAAGAGAGGGAGAAAATTTGGAGCTTAAAATTTTAAAAAATGAAAGTTCAAAATTGTTTCTGCATGTAATTTGAAAAAATATATATAAACATTTTTTTAAAAAAAAAGGAAGAAAACATATCCTTCCTCCTTTGCCATTTGTTCCAAGCAAGAGAAAGGAGGTCGTACAGAGACTACTGTATTTGCATACTATTGTTTAAAGGATATGCCATCAAACAGTAACTTTTAGAATTGAAAAACCATCATAGCTGAAAAAATCCTTAAAGATCATCTAGCAGTAGGTATTTGAATATGTCTAATTATATTTTCATTCTTCCTAGTGCTCTGGAGAAAATATGTCTGGAAGCTAGAAAGCTGTTCTTTCTTTATAGGTATTTCATTATCTTTCAATAACCAGGTTCTGAAAGGAGGGAGGGGCTCTACTTCACTTACTTGTAGGTCTCCTATCAGCCTACTGCAAGACTACTTACTCCTTACTTGTAAAGTTAATCTGAGTTCTAGAACTCACCCATGAGTATTTTTGTGTATTTTCAAATTAATCCAATTTCAGTCAGTTCACAGTAAGTCAGAGTCCCCACTAGTTCATCAAACATTATTTAATGAGGTGAAGGAATTTCTTCTAATACAGATTGTGTATCTCTCTTAAAGATACTTGAATATTCATTTTATTAACAATGAAATCAAATAATAAAAATATGTGGGTATTTATTTGTAGTATTTTGGCTGAAAATAATCACAACTAGAATTATTTTAAAATCTCATTTTTAATATTAGATGATATTTTTGTACTTCTGAGGACCCCATCCCATATCATTCACTTCATTCAGGCTCACAAAGTACCTTATCAAAAATTTTCTTCATTTTCTTTACAAGGTTGAGGATAAAACAATTCCATCAAGAAATGAGGCCTCTCCTACTTCTCTCCAAACTTGACAGGAAAGTACCATCTTTAGTTTCTCCCAAGAGATCACTTTTCAGAATCTTTGTTCTCATAAAATTCTTTTTATATTTCTTCTTAAAATTAAATTGACATTTGTCACAAAAAGAAGTTTCTTCACATTTTTTATGTCTCTCTGTTTTCTTACTTCATTTACTAGATATGGAGTTTTTAATCTACAACCCATAAAATTTTTTCCAATATTTTTTGATAATAATATTTCAAATATAATTGGTTTCCTTAGTAATCCTATGTATTTCATTTTATGCATTTGAAAATATCCTGAAAAGGGACATATAGGCTTTACCAGATTTCCAAAGATTTCTGTAAGACATAAAAAGGTTAAGAATACCTCTTATACATTTTTGAAAATAAAAAGTAAAATACACACTTCCCCTACTCTAAGGGGAGAAAGAAGCACACCATGAAATGTTATATGTAACTCTACATTGCCCTTTCTACAGCATTCAGTTTCTTAAAGATTCAGTAACAGTACTTGTGGCTCTCTGGTGGAATCTAGTGAAATAGGTGATATTACATTTAAACATATTTAAACATTGGTTTCTTTTTAAAAGCCAAATTTTACTCTTGAATTAATCTATTTGCCATGCAATCTCTCTTCATGTGGTTTAGAATGTTTTTAGGTTTTAGAAATTTATATCAGATTATGAAATGGATTTTGTTTGCTAAGTAATTGAAGTTTCTATTGCTTCTAACTTATGGGTTCTTTACATGTGTAACACTTGCTTCACTATACTTTCACAGTGACTATATATATAGTTATTTTAAGAGCTAAATGAAATTCTATGGAAAAGATAGTTTGAGTGGAAACTTAAAGTTCATTTGAAAAAAATAAATGTCTTGTTACAAGGATCTTCCTGTGGAGTCAGAGACAGTGTACCTTTTTTTGTCTTTCATCTATGAAAGTTATGAAATAAATGGTAGAAAAAAACAGGGAAAGACTGTGAGGAAACATTTATTTCTTAGAATAGCTATCTTATGAGCTTAAGAAATAAAAGAAATAAATGAAACCAAAAGGGGAAAAGAGTCAATAATGTAGCATCATGGTTATAAAGAATAACCTCTTCCTAATTGAGAGGAAAGTAGTCAAAAAATATAAATAATGCATTTCAACATTTTTTTTTTATGTTTGACAATGAGAAACCCATACTGTACTTATGATGCCTCAATCTTTTTTTTTTTTTATAGTAACTTTTTATTGACAGAACCCATGCCAGGGTAATTTTTTTACAGCATTATCCCTTGCACTCACTTCTGTTCCGATTTTTCCCTCCCACCCTCCATCCCCACCCCTAGATGGCAAGCAGTCCTATATATGTTGAATATGTCGTAGTATATCCTAGATACAATGTATGTGTGCAGATCCAAACAGTTTTCTTGTTGCACAGGGAGAATTGGATTCAGAAGGTAAAAATAACCCGGGAAGAAAAACAAAAATGCAAACAGTTTACATTCATTTCCCAGTGTTCTTTCTTTGGGTGTAGCTGCTTCTGTCCATCATTGATCAATTGAAACTGAATTAGGTCTCTTTGTCAAAGAAATCCACTTCCATCAGATTATATCTTCATACAGTATCGTTGTTGACATATATAATGATCTCTTGGTTCTGCTCATTTCACTTAGCATCAGTTCATGTAATTCTCTCCAAGTCTCTCTGTATTCATCCTGTTGGTCATTTCTTACAGAACAATAATATTCCATAACATTCATATACCACAATTTACCCAACCATTCTCCAATTGAAGGGCATCCATTCATTTTCCAGTTTCTACCTACTACAAACAGGACTGCCACAAACATTTTGGCACATACAGGTCCCTTTCCCTTCTTTAGTATCTCTTTGGGGTAAAAGCCCAGTAATAGCACGCGCACATGGATTTTTATTGCTCACATGCTTCAACATTTTTTTATTTTTGTTTTTCTTTTAGTAACAAATGGAGAAAATACAGAAAAATATTTATGTTCTGTATTTGGGCTTCAAGGCTTATTAGCCAGCACAAGGAGGCAAATTGATGCCTTATTTCTTTGATAAGGCCAACTAGTTATTCAAAGGCTTATTCTACAAATATGGCTATGTCATAATAAATCTGATCTTAATGTATGACTTAATGTGTTTCAACTTGAAGCAGTAATTAATTTAAAATGTGGATAGTCAATCTTGTGCTGATAGCAACTTCAGTGAAATGGAAGTGGGTATAAAATACTTATCTCATTTTAGAAAAAAAAGTTGACTAATTTTATATTAAATTAAGTAAATTTTCAAATGAGATGCTTGACATGATAAAAGACTTAAGTATAAGGTAGGAAAAAAATTTGTACATCATAATGAATATAAAGTAGTCATGACTAATTAAAATATTGAGATCAGAAATTTTGTTCCTTTGTGTGATTGATTATAAGAATAATGGCTAACTAGTTAAATTTAGACAAAGAAAATATATGTATTCTGAAAGAAAATTTGAATATGAGGAAAATTTCTGTAAATATACATACACTTTTTGGTGATAAGCAAGAAATCATAAAGATGTGTATAGCTCTTTCAAGGAAAACTGGACATAATAAAATGTTTTAGAGGAAAATGTCCATTATTGATGAAATATAATGCTTCTAATATGACTAGGAAACTGGGTCAAACTCTGTAATGAAAAAATTCTAATACTCCCCCAAGATATAAGAAAGACTGAATGTCAAAATAAGAAAGACACTGTTGACATGTTTCTTTTACATTAGTGTCATTGTTTTCCAAGCTTTACATAATGAACTCTGAAATATTTCAGACTTTTGCCTGATGTAAAAATGTGAAACTTGAGGCATTTTTTGGTTTCTCTCACATGAATGTGCTTTCTTTCACTCATGATGTGATTTTTTTTGTTCTAAAATAATATCATCCAACTTTGTCATTGGCCCTTAAGAAAGGCAAATCTGTCTTGAAAAGATATTAACATTTTTCCACTGTCAAAAATATATAAAAATATTTTCAGGATTAGCCATATTTTTGAAATTAATATGTAGTTTCCTGAGGTTACTTTAGAGAGGGAATGTACAATTTTAAAAATATATTTGTTAGAAGAATACATCTTTAAAACAGGAATGTTTTATGATTGCACATGTATAATTTATATCAAATTGTTTAGTGTGTTGTGAAGAGAAGAAGGGATAGAGGAAGGAACTCAACTTTAAAAACTTTCAAAAATGTTGCAAATTCTTTTTACATGTAATTTACATGTAATAAATATTATTAGAGGGAAAAAAAAAACCAGGGACTATATTTTACCTTTCTTTATATCCTCAGTGCTTAACACAATACATTGTTCATAAAAACTCAGTAATTGTTTATTGACTGAATTATTTTGTTTTGGCATCTGCTTCAGTTGCTATGTTCATCAAAATGAAGATAAAATTTAATATGAGTAGCTTGAGAGATAAATCATTTATTAAGCTCCTACACACTGTATTAAGCAATGGAAATACAAATAAGTTCCATACAAGCTAGACAGTCTGTGTTCTCAAAGAGTTTACATTCTAATAAAAGAAGATAGTATATAAAGGGAAGTTTAAAAGTATGTGTGTGAGAGACAGAGAGAGACAGAGACAGAAAATGTTGGTGAAATAAATATCTTGTAGTTACTTGTACATTGGTTATATTTAGAATTAGATGCAAAGTATATGGCTAAAACAAAAAGCAGTTCTCTTCATTTTTTCTATTTCAAAAGGATCTATTTCTTTAGGATTCGAGCCAAGCCAAGTTTTATTTTCTTTAATTCAGTCCAAAAATTCTATACTGAATAACTCTCAATTTTTTCAGTATTATGATGTCTTAAGAAAGGAAAGTTGAATGTTCTCTTTACTTGGAGCTCATAGAATTTTCTTTTCTTTTACTTTATTGAAGTCAGAAATTCTAGTCTCCTGCACAAAATTTAAAGAAAACTCTTTCTTATGTACTTGGAAGAAATAATACCTTTCTTTGAAACTAAAGTGAGAATATCCTGCCAATGGAAATATCTATAAGATTCTGGATAGCTGAAGTCATTAAAAAAAATAATCACAGTACACATCACTAAAGAATATTACAAATACATTAAAAAATACTTATTAAGCCTCTATTATGTGCCAGGAACTGTGCTAGGTTCTCGGGGATATAAGTATGGAGAATAAAATAATCTCTGCTTGCACTGAGATTTCATTCTAATGAAGGAAGTAATAAGAACATATTAATAAGTAATAAGAATATAATAATAAGGAAGTAATAAGTACATATAAAAACATATATAGCATAAATATAAAATTAAGATTTGCATACAGCCATAACACTCTGAAAGTAGTTCAATAGGTGGTATTGAGAATTTGGACACATTTGTTGCAGAGAATCAGAAAAGTATTGCAGAAAATGGTTCTTAAGCCACATCTTTGAACAAAAGATACACTTCTTTCCTTCCTCCATGTCATTGAGTCTATTTCAGATGTGGAAGACTATCAGTATAAAAATTGTGAGATGGGAGATAGACAGTCTTAAGTGAGGAACAAAAAGACCAGTTTGGCTCGATTGCTGATTGGGGAGGACTCATAATGTCTAATGAGGCTAAGTTGAAACCAGGTTTTATAGGAATTTAAAAGTCAAGCAAAGGAATTTATATTTTATTCTACAGGCAATAGGAAACCATTACACTTAGTTAAATAAGGGAATCACGTAAACCTTTACTTAAGGAACTTTGCTTGGGCACAAGCATATAGGATTGCCTAGAATGGTCTGGAGAAACTTGAATCACAATTAGGAGACTGTTATACTAATTTAGGTAAGAGGTGATGAAGCCCTGAATTAAAATGTTACCTGTGTGAGTGAAGAAAATGATTCTGCTGAAGGAGATGTTGTGAAGGTACAAAGAACAAAACTTAACAAGCAGCTGGTTATGATGAAAGAGAGAAATTGAGAATCATGCCAAAATTACAAACCTGAGGCACGGGAAGGTTATGTTGGTGTCCTCATCAAAAATGGGGAAGTTTAAAAGAGAAAAGGATTTAGGCACAAAAATAGAGTTTGTTTTTAGGTATCCAATTGTTGAGGTATCCAATTTGAAATGTCTAATAGGTAGGTAATTAATGATATAAGACTGAAATTCAGGGTAGAAAATGGGTCAGTTTATGTTATTCTTCTTAGACATTAGTATCTTCTGACACACACATTGACACATGTGTGTGTGTTTTTAATATACGTACATATATGATGTGTATGAATTAGATTATTTAATATGTTTAATAAATTCAAGCTATTATTGGCTTTGATTTCTTTATATAAAAATATTTTTAGACATTTAAGAAATTCTCATGATGATGCCATGCATAAATGATTAGAATAAAAAGAAGTTATACTTTAAAAATATAAATCGTCTAAAGCCTCAAAATTTCTTGTGCTATTTACAAATTACACTTAGTTTTCTTAGAGTCAAATGTGATAGAATCAGTCAAGCAACAAGCATTTATTTAGCATCTACTATATATCAGGCACTGACATAAAAATATATGTCTTCAGTTTCATAAAAATAGTGGTGATGACAGAGTTTGAAAATAGTTTTTATTTTTTTACAACATATTAGCATAATTACATTCAAACTAGGCCTTCTTTACTCTCATTAGAGAGCAGCATAGATGTCATTTTAGAAATAGGAGCTCTTATGTCAACATCACTAAAAAATTATCTTTTTTTTCTTTCCAACTAGATTATAATCTTTTTGAGGTCAATAATTGACCCTTCAGTTCATTTTGTGCCTTGAGAACACCTAATATTTTGCATACTTTTTCTCTGCCTCTACACACACACACACACACACATACACACCACTTCAAATCTGATTTAACTGGCATCACAAGGTACTTTTTCTGCTCTGGTACATTGTCAAGTCCTCTTGTACTAGGATTTTTATGATTAGTATGACTATCATGATAACCTGCAATGGTCAGGAACCTATATAGTTAGTAAATTTCACAAAAACTAGAAGCGTGAGATTTCCCCAGCATAGTAGGTAGTTGTGATTCAAAAATACTATTATGTACAACTTGTAAAAAGAAAACAAAAAAAAAAAACTTTTGAGATTGGGTCATTTATGTCTTGATAATTTTTTCTACTCATTCATTCACTTTGTGTAGAACCCATAGATTAGAACCTTGTAGATTAAATAACAGATCTACAAAAGAAATAATAAATACTGTTCCTGTTCTTAAGCTTAAAATTAAATTCTGGTGATGATTTATATCTCTGAAGTAACTAAGTGTATAATAACTACAAAAAAGAGAAGTGGTCAGAGCCTTGTGAAGTTAATTTTTTTAGGTGCATAGTTTTTAAAGGAGATGGAAGACTTGGCTTAAGGGGAGAAAAGGGAAATACCTTCCAGGAGAGAGCTTTATGTAAATAAAATTAGCAAATCATGAACATTGATGGCAAGCAGATTAGTCTGACTAGGGCAGGTAGAATGCATTGAAAAGGTAATAAAAGATGAAGAACATTTTTCTTTTAAGACAGACAGTAACAAAGCCTTTCTGATACCTGTCGCACTTAAGGAATGTTTGATATCTGAAAATTTCAAATGAAAAATTTTAAGATTTACCAAATATTTGTGAACTGTGAGATTCTTTAATTTTCTAAGATTATTTCTATTTTAAAAATTTAGAGATTGAACAATCTTTATAATATATATAATATAATAATAAAAGAAAGCATTTATATAGCACTTATTCTATGCTAAGTGCTTTATTATTTTTATCCCTTTTGATCTTCATGACAACCCTGGGGCAAAAGTGCTATTATTATCCCCATTTTTTAGATGAGAAAACTGAGACAAAAAAAAAAAAAAAAAGATTAAATGAGTTTGTCAGGGTCACACATCTAGTAAATATCTGAGGCCATGTTTGAACCTAGGTTTTCCCGACTCTAGGCCTGATACTTTATTCACTGGCTCACTAGAGGCCTTTAGCATATTTATTGATTTATTTACATAAGTAATTTGTCACTAAAGTTTCCTGGTGGTATTAAGATGGTATTATTTGCTCAGAATCATATAGTCAGTATGTATTAAAACAAGGTCATAAATGCATCTTACATAACTATATTTCAAAATGTTTTTAATTTCTTCATATAAAGTCCTTGCTTTCATAGAATTTGCTTTGAATAGGAAACAAATTATGTACATATTATTAACTATAAAAGAGAAGTGTATTAAAGATGTTTGAAACAGTATGCTTTGCTATAAGAAATGCATAAAGTCAAAGAATTGAAAGTGTGGAGAGAGGGTAAAAGTATTTGTAATATGAGAGCATCATCTTCAAAGATGCCCCCTTTATAAATGTTAAAGAAGGACTTAATGTTGTATTTCCAGGCCTTATGGAGAAGCCATTTTGTAGAAACCAACATAATGAAAGGAAGAAAAAAACCTTTGTTAGTTATCATAGTAATATTTTAGTATCTTCTTTGAAATGTATTTCTGAGATGTTACATATAACACTGTACTCTTTAAGTATCACTATGTATTAAGAAGCAAGTAACTAAGTTACCTTTGCCTTTTCTTAACATTTGATGCTATAAGAAGTCTAAATGTTCACAACTTAAGACAACTGATAGTTATTAGGACTAATATTATCTTTGTATAAAATATCTAGTACACAGTTGGCCTTTATTAGTTGATTCTTAAACAGTATTAGTAGATATTCATTCTCTTTTCTCCCTCTCATTGCCTTCAGGAAATTGAATTTTGCTCATTGAGAGAAGCGCTATCTTTTGTATCATTAATTGATGGATACTATAGATTAACTGCTGATGCACATCATTACCTTTGTAAAGAAGTAGCTCCTCCAACAGTCCTTGAAAATATTCAAAGCAACTGTCATGGCCCAATTTCGTAAGTAATGAACTCTTTTAAAATGGAGGAAAAAAACTTATCAGAAAACTTTGTTCAGAAGAAATAATGACATATTAACCCCCGGACAATATGCTTATAAAATTTTGTTACTGTTTAAATATCCTTAAAAATATTCCACCTGTATGTCATATGTAAGTAAATTTTCAAAAGCAGTTTTTTTTCTTTCAACTTGCTTCAGATTTTCAGTGGCAATATGAATATGTTCTTTCCTAAGACTTTGATACTATTTGAATTATTACAATGTATACATGTGTATTATTTGATTAGTACATACCTTAGAATCAGTTGCACAGAGTTTTATACCATCTTGATTTCAGATATAATCAAAAACAGATGTGGTATTGTGAAAAGGAATGCTTGTTTTAAATATAGAATTAAGATTAGAAGGGAGGAGACATCAAGAAAATAAAATTTTATTATTGTTTCTGGCAAATTTGTTCCATCACAAAAGTCATCAGTGTCCTTTTTTTTGTGTTTCCAAAGCAATAGGAGCATCTGCAAGATTAAATTCAGTATGAATAGTTAATTTTTTTTCCTTAGAAAAATTATCTGCAACCATAAAGAATAAAAAGTCTCAGTTTTTTGGAGCACCTTCACTTTTAATTTTAATCTTTTAATGATAAATATTTGGTCTTACAATCTTGAAACTTTTACCATATATGTAAAAGTAACATAAAGAAAAAATTTGGTTTTGAAATGTGAACATAGATACATACATATACACACATATATGTTTCTGTATAATGTGTATATTTATGTGTATATAGATACATATGTGTATATGTATGTGTTATAGTAGTAATAGTAGTAGTAGTGATCATTGTCAGCAGTTATATATACTCATCTTATCATTTTCCTGATAAAGAGATGACTTCTTTACCTTCAGGATGGATTTTGCCATAAGTAAACTGAAGAAAGCAGGTAACCAGACTGGACTCTATGTCCTTCGATGTAGCCCCAAGGACTTTAATACATATTTTCTCACTTTTGCCGTTGAGGTAAGTAGACAGTGTTAATGAATTGTAATATCCTGCTTATCAGAACAGGAAAGATCTTGTCTATTTCAAATATTTTTGCATATTTAATTTTATTCCTTAGTCTATAGTCAGAATTATAACTTGTATTGATAACTTGTGAATTATTACTTGAACTCCTACTTTTAGTCTGCAGGGAATGGGAACATTTATTCTTTCAAGCTTCCTTTTATGTCTTACTCAAATATCTAAAAGATCTGTGGTTTTTTGTTCATGTGAGTACATAATTCCCTATTGAAAGTCTTGACCCATTTGGTGATTTAGTGGTAGTCTTTGTTATTTGATATCACTGAAAAAGTTCATTAAATAGTAGTCAACTTTCTGTTGATGAACCTTCTCCAGTCTTGAGTAGGGTATGCCTTGGTCAACAGATATATGTAATCCTTTCATTGTTGGCTCTGTGTTCAAAATCTTTCTATATTAGTAGGATTCTTTCTAATTTGCCATCTCCTGGCATAGATTATCAACATACCATAATGAGTCATCACATTATTTAGATAATTAATGAAAAATCATAGAAATATTTACAACAAATTTCTGTTATAATCACCTTGCAATTTGTTTGTGCTCATTGTCTCAGTCAGTTAAACAGTATTTTGCCCAAATCAATTCAGCCCTTGATTTAAATTTTACTTAAGAGAGCTTTATCAAACAAGGAACAACAAAATAGCTTATGAGCAATTTAATTCATTATTAAAATGTATAAAAGTATAAAAAGAAAATTATAAGGAAATAAAAGTACTGTAAGAAAAGCTAACATTTTCATAGAGTTTTAAGATTTATAAACTTTGATTCTATAGATATTATTCCCTTTTTACAGCTGGGGAAACTGAAGCTCAGAGAAATTAAGTGATAGCACAACTTTTAGTGTGAGAACCTAGGTCTTCCTGTCTCCAAACCATTTCCTCTTTTTACCACATAACCCTGCCTTAAAGTCTTTAAAACAATGTAATCTCTTTTTAAGGAATGGTTTTGAACAATAAATTCAGTATTATAGTGAATTACAACCTGTATTTTTTAAAACATAAAACTCTACTAAAACTTCATTACAGTGAAGATTTTGATATAAAATAGATTAGTCTTAGATCAGATCTAAGGAAGAATTTTGTTAACAGAAATACCTAATATATTGATATGGTCTAAAATGTAGTTTCATAGATTATGAAAGTAGATTTCTGGCATTTAAAAAAATTTTTTAAAAATAGCAAATTGAGAATCAAGAATTGGAAGACTTGTTATAATCACTATAACAAAT
Organism: Sarcophilus harrisii; assembly: GCF_902635505.1. Classification (NCBI taxonomy): domain Eukaryota; kingdom Metazoa; phylum Chordata; class Mammalia; order Dasyuromorphia; family Dasyuridae; genus Sarcophilus; species Sarcophilus harrisii. The sequence continues at coordinate 117,389,684 of NC_045426.1, read as the reverse complement.
ATTATCTGTATGACTTTAGGTAAGTAACTTCACATTTCATTTTCTTATCTGTAAAGCAGGAATCATATTTTTCTACTTAACCTCATATTGTATGGTTTAAGTAAGATGCGAAAGTAATTTGTTAACTTTTTAAAAAATTGGCCCTGTGATTTCACAGGTTTCACAGGTACTTTCTCTGCCAATGCAGATGGGCATTTTTTCTGCATATTTTAATCTTCGTAAGCTGCCTGTGGACCCTTAGAGAATTCAATAACTTGCTTAGGCACACACAGCCAGTATGTGTCAGAGATGGGATTTGTACTCGGGTCTTTCTCACTCTGAGACCAGCACTCCATGCACTACACTACATTTTCATTTGTCAACTTTGTTTTTATTTGAGACAGGTATTTACAATAGTTTAGATATCATTCATATACATTACAGAACATAATTTACTTTTTATTATTATAACTATTCTTATTTTAAAAACATCTTTGATTATTAATTGAAATGAAAAAAATTTCTTTGCAAATCTGACTATTTTCATTTTATCATTTGGGGTTAAAATTTGCTCGAAATATCATGCTTCCTTGAGTATTCTGAAATGGATAATTCAAGAGCATGTGAACATTTCACAAACAAAAGATTGATACATATGGAATAATGAGTAGGTCTTAATTGTTTTCTTGATGCATAAATGACATTTTACCAAAATAATCACTCTTACTTTTCAGTTCTATCAAATCCAGCAAATATTTATGGAATTCTTGCTACAGCATACCTAACACAATACTAGTTCCTTTGAAGGTTACAAAAGAACTATGATAGAGTCTCCAACCTCAATAAACTTAAAATATTTAAGGGAAATCAAGTATTAAGCACGTGAAACTATAAGATAATAATCCAAGATAAGATACAATAAAAAGCTACGCTATGTCTCCCAGTTGAGATGACACGTGAAATGCTTAAACTTTAAAGCATTAGTTAGCTATCATTTTACATTGGTGAGAAAGCTTTGAAAGTATGGTAATAGATTTGCTCACTGAGAGAGTATATATAGATTATAGTGGGCTGAGGGAGAATTTCTGCCATTCTACTCTTTTAAACTTCACTTATTAGGGAACAAGTAAAGAAAGTGGAAACACATAACCTATGTTACCTACAAACCCTTTGATTTTTGTTATAGCTATTTCATTTAACAGGTAGCTTCAGTTTTTTTAAAATTGATTATTATTGTATTGTTTATTTGTTGTTGAGACTCATTTCTAAGGCACTTGTATGATATTATTAGATGGTTTCCTTTGGCAAGAAGTTCACATTATATAATGGCAGTGCTTTAGATATCAGAGTTTAAGTTTCCATATAAGTTCTTCTGGTTGTTTGGTTTCGGGAGTTTTTTATTCTTTTTGCAATATTCCTCTTGCTAGTTTCATCATTGTGACCATTATTATGATGTTTTTTTTCCCTCTTTCTTCCTGATTAAACTCAAAAAGCGGGAAAATATCACTGATTATAAGCACTGTTTGATTACAAAAAATGAGAATGGAGAGTTCAACCTCAGTGGGACTAAAAAGAACTTCACTAATCTTAAGGACCTCTTGAATTGCTATCAGATGGAAACTGTCCGCTCAGATAACATCATTTTCCAGTTTACCAAGTGTTGCCCCCCAAAGCCCAAAGGTAAAAAGACTTTATAGTCATTTCTATTTGCTGTTAACATGGATATCTTATATATTTTTTTAAATGATAGCAAAAGATTTACAGAAACTTGTTCTCATATTTGATGTGCAACCATTCTCACTTTGGAACAAGGCCAGTTTGTTTTTTTTAATCTAAATCCCTAATAGTGTGAGCCTCTAAAATGGCAAGTGTTCTTGGGATACTATATTTCATTCTAAAGCATAAATTGTAATATATTAAGTATGTATATGCTAAGCTGGTGAGAAATACTTCTAGACATTTGTATGCTACTACAAGTAAAGATGTTTGTATTTAATTTTTCAGTTCTAGACATATTTATACATTACTAAAAGTAAAGCTATTTCTATTTATTTTTTCAATGACTCAGTTTCTGTAGCTCTGAAATTAGAAAAAAATGAGAAATTATTTGTCTTCCCAGAACAAAAATGCATAAAAATCCCATTAATCAAGGAAATGAAGAGAAATGTAATAAAAGATCAGTGATACTGGTGGAGAACAGAGAGCAGGGAGAAGGATTCAGTAACTAAGATAGATTTGTTGTCATTAACAATTTTCAAAATGGTGACTCCTTTTCAGATTCAACTGCAATTGAACTAGGGTCAAGTCAAGTGAAATTTTTCATAGAAAATGTGTACAATTTGGGAATTGTGAAACCATTAATCATCCAACTATGTTCAAATCATATGAACTCTTTCTGAAATGTAGGCACATTATTATGGCCCCCAGAGCAAAAGTAACAAACAATAGAAATAAATAAATGCTTCCACAGGAAATGAAATTTAAATCTAACCACTGCTGGGAAGATAATATGTATTCAGTCATTTTTCAGTCATGTCTTGACTCTTCATAACCCCTGTTAGGGTTTTCTTAGCAAAGATACTACTGGTTTGCCATTTCCTTCTTCAGTTCATTTTATAGATGATAAAACTGAGGCAAACATGATTCAGTGACTTGCCCAAGGTCACATAGCTATTCAGTGTCTGAGGCTGGATTTGAATCATGAATATGATTCAGGCCTTACACTCTAATAACTGCTATACCACCTAGCTGTCCTAGATAATAATGACTATCAAAACTGGTAAGACTTATTGTATAGCATTGTCAAGTAAAAACAATGCACTGATAAGTGTTATTTGACTGCACTTTATAAGTTTCACAATACCTCAAATTGTTTAAAAAACAACAAAAGGAAGTGTCCTAAAAGTAGAAAGTATTATTCATTCTCATATCACCAAAGCAAACATTGGATAGAATCAAGGAATTAACATTTGAAACCTTTCCACATCTCCCTTGTAGTGCTAATCTTACCATCTCCTTATTCTTAACAGGTTTCTAGCAGTTAACATTTACCGGTAATTTACAAGTTCAGGAATAAGTACAAACTAGTTTTTTTTTTCTTCTGAAGGAATAAAAAAGCATGTCATTTGCTGAAGTAAATGTTTTGGGAAATAGGTATTGATTACATTGAAAAAATAATATCCATTTATATTTTAGATGAAAGGATTTTAATTCTTTAATCATGAATTGTTTATTCATTTTTCTGGAAATATATCTTCCGTTCATATATTTGAGGATCAAATTTAGTGAATAAGCTTCAGACCTAATAATATTTTAACGAAACATCTCAAAGATCAGTAATCATGCTGAGTACCTATCATGTATTTCTTTAATATTATCAATAATTTACATTTTTTTAAGGTACTGTGCTAGATGACCAGTTAATTTATATTACTGACAAATTCTTTTTCCTTTTGACTCTTTTCTAGATAAATCAAATCTTCTAGTCTTCAGGAGTAATGGCATTTCTGATGTTCCCACATCACCAACATTGCAGAGGCATAATAATGTGAACCAAATGGTGTTTCATAAAATCAGAAATGAAGATTTAATATTTGTAAGTCATTAGATGCAGATAATTTCCTATTTAAAATTTTAAAATTTGGATGCCTACTTTGAAATAATGTCTTCTTTCAACTTGCTTCATTTGTTTTTGTCCTATTATTGAAGAGACCTGGAAGCCAGTACATTATTAAACTTGAATTAGGAATGAGAAAATATGCTGCTAGTTTGTAATTTTAAACTTAAGTTTTACTTGGGAAATCATCAAAAAAAGTAATAAGTATAAGTTATTTAGATTCTCTTTTCCTTTTGGACCTAAAAGGGAGCTTCTTATTCCCATTTACAATGAAAACATCTCTGATATCAGAGGGTAGTGGAAAGAACATTAGATTGGGAATACTTAGATTTTGTTATTCTCGATGCTGCCACTCCTTATGGAAGCTAGGTAACCACTTCTGTGAAACTCAGCTCATTTTTCTATAAATTATGAGGGATTGGAGCTACATAAAGTCTAAGACCCCTTCTTCCTCAAATATACCTTGATTCTATTGCATATTTCACAAAATCATAAATACTTAGATTTGAAAGGGATCCTATATGTCATTTCTCTAATCCATATCTAGAAGAAATCCCTACCATCACATTCTTTGAAAAGTCATTTAGCAAGACTTCTCCAAATGAGTAATAGTACTAGTTCTTTCAAATAACATTATAGAATGGAGTTCCCATTGATCTTGTTTTCTCCTTAAATTATTGTGTTAAGTTTCTTTTTCCTTCACTGCTTTGCTTAAGGCCTTTTGTGATCCTGATTATCTCTTTGTGCCTCCTTCATTGTGTCAGTGTACCTAAGTTGTGACATACCAAATTAAAAACAGTACTCTGGATGTGAACTGTCTATAACAAAACACAGGGTTTTTCACCCCTTTCTCAAAGTTTGCCTTGTTTAACGTCACCCTAGATCACTAAGCTATTTTGACCCATAGATCATATTGCTGATTTGATTCATGCTTTGTCATGTCTGAGTTGGAATTCTCCAGATCAATACAGAAAGTAAAATACAATTTCTCCCAGAGACATTTCTTCCTCTACAATTTATAACAACTTCAAGTGTTTGTATCCTTGCTCTTCTTTCTCCTGTTTTGTAATCAGGACATATAATTGCCCTGAGACTTTTAGGTGTTTCATTAAACTACAAGCTCCTCAAAGGCAAAGATTATCTTTTGCTTCTTTTTGAATTCCCATCATTTAGCACAGTGCCTGGCACATAATAGGCATCTAATAAATGTTGATTGATTGATGTACTATCTGATGGTCATTGTGTTGCCTACAGGGTTAATCTGATTCCATTCAGATTCAGTGAAGTCAGGATTGGCTTTGAGAAGATTAACCTGCCAGACGGGTTCTTTATTGCAGCAGTTCCAAAAGGTTTTGACTTTTCAAGGACAATGGGACAATAGAACTAGTCTCAGGACCTCTCCAGATTTTGGTTCACCTTGTGATAATGTGTTTTTTCAGTATACTGAATCAGTTCACTTCTTGGCAAAACTTTAAAATAATTACCTTTGGCATTCTGACCAAGATTTTCACTGGATGTAGGAACCTCTGGACCAACCAAGCCTAGTCTCACTCATCTGCCAATTCACTCTTAAATGTGAATCATCTGAAATTTGACTAATCTAAGATACAAAATGACTTAATAGTTACTGAGCTAATTACAGTATATCTTAACATAGCCAGCATACTATTGTCCCTCCTTACCTTGTTCCCCAAACAAAAGTCTACCAGCTGCCACTAAAGGACCTTTCCTGCGATCTATGGTCATTAAATAAAAAATTAAGCTAAATTATAGAAGGCAGGTTTCCTGTCCAAACTTTCAAAATCTTTTCAGAGGTGGAATGTAGAATTTATCCCTACCTGGTTTCAATAAGTCTCATTCTGGAGATGAAAAAAAAAAAAATTATGTGTGATACCGTTTCTGAACATGAGGAAAAAGTTAGGTAACCCAAGAAAGCAAAAGCAGAGAAGAACTCCATAGTTGAAACTTGACTTACAAGTTAGATAAAAAGTATAGTCTTGTAACTTGACATAAGCTGTCTTTTTTATTTTTAATTAGTGGAATTAAAATACACAAAAGCAATTGGTTAGTCTTAAATGAAATTAACAAACATTCTTCTTTAGTTCTTTTCAAAATGAAACTACCAGTACTTTGGGAACTTGTTATTTTTTTGTGTGTAATTGAAATAAATTTTATATTAAATGAACTGGAGACTATATAATAAATTAATTATATTAGTATAGTTTATTACTTTGTTAAACTGGGAGACTATTATAAATTCCATGGATTATAGTATGTTGAAGTATTTCAGTAAACATCACATGTGCTATTATTGCCCTTGTTTTCATTCTTATTGTTTAATGAAATGGAAGAATTACTTGATAGAATCCTAAATCCCAGTTTAACTAGAAAATGTGTATATCTCACTTTCATATTTGACCTACTTTCTTGTTGGTTTCTAACATTTTTCTTTCCATATTTTACCTTTCTCTAACTTTTTTTTTTTTTAAAGAATGAAAGCCTTGGGCAAGGCACTTTTACCAAGATTTTTAAAGGTGTAAGAAGAGAAATAGGAGACTATGGCCAGCTCCATGAAACAGAAGTCCTATTAAAAGTTCTGGATAAAGCACATAGAAATTATTCAGAGGTTTGTATCCTATTTGAGCAGTAATATGCTTGATGGGTAATTTTATTTTTTTTTAATTCATATGATTTTGTTGTGGAATTATGTAGTAGTTATGATGTTTTATTTACAGCTATTTCCTGACTTTTTTTTTTTTTTTTTTTTTTGGTTTGTGACCCCATTTGGCAGACATTTTTTTTTACAGATGAGGAAACTGAGGCAAAAAGGGTTAAATGACTTGCCAAAGGTTTCACAGCTAATGCATCTGAAGTTAGATTTGAATCAGGAAGATGACTCTTCTTGACTCTAATCCTTGTATGCTATCCATTCTGCCACCCAGCTGCCTCAAGTAAAACAAATTCCCCAAAATGTATCTCATTCTTCAGATTAATTTATTATCTTACTGCCAGAAGATGGATAGCATTCTTCCTCACTGGTCCTTTTACAGGATAGTGACCCTTTCTTCTTTAATGTAATAATAATTTTTAAAAATCCCTGAAACAACTTTTTGTCATCATTCTTATTAACTGAAGTTAGGATATACTTTGTAAAAGAAATGTATTTTCAAACTAATTAGTATTAATCTTTTCTTCTGAGTATTGTGACATTTCAAATGACTCCATAGGCCAGAAATACTAGGCTAGGCAAGTATTAGACTACCAGGAACCCAAGACATCCAGGAACAGTAAGGTACAGTGATCCTTCCCTACCCAAATTGTCACTTCCTATAGTGGTATATCAGATTTTCCAGTTGTAAGCAATGAATCTTTCTTGTTTACTGTTATCGCTAATGGAGCCTTCCTACCTCTCTCCCCTACTGCTGTCTCCACAACTCAGACTAACTTTGGAAGCTTTCCAAAATAAATCCTCACTTTAAGGGTAAGCTCATCTTTGACTTTAGGAGTTTTTGTGTTGTTGTTGTTTTGCCCTAGGAGAGGGGGCAAAAGCTCCCACCTAATAAAGTACCTACTAACCATAGGTTTCCTCAAAACAGTCCTATGCCTTCTTCTTTCTCCTTCCCTGTGTTCTTAACTTGTGTCCATGAACTTTTTTTTTAATGGCTTGGTAATTACTTCAATATAATTGATTTCCTTTAAAATTTATAAGTAATTGTGATATTATTCAAAATTCCATTATATTATAAAATTATGTATTTTATGTATTTAAAAAACATTATTTTGAGCAATTTCTGTAAGTTCACCAGATTGCCAAAGTGGTTATCCATTATGTCAAAGAGATTAGGAACTCTTGTTCCATTTTGCAATGATCTCATCAGCTCCCATGGGTTCTATTATCATCTTTATGCAAATAATTCCCAGATTTTCATGTCACTTACTGATTGTGTATGTCCTTAAAAATTCTACCATGGACCTTTTCTTTTTTCTCTCAGTCATCTCATCAGCTTCCATAGATTTGATTATTATCTCTCTGCAAGTGATCTAATTATCACCTCTGGGACATATTAAATTAGATGTCCTTTAGGCATCTAAAAGTCAACATGTTTAAAACAAAGCTCATCTTTCTCCTCAAACCCTTCCTTCTTTTGAACTTTCATATTATTGTTGAGGTGACCACCATCCTTTCACTAGTTTACAACCTTAGTCATATCCTTGACTCATTACTTATTCCCACATATCTGCTCAGTTATCAAATTTTCCCATTTCTGCCATCTCATAATCTCTAATATGTACCCCCTTCTTTCCACTTACGTAGCTAGCACCCTACTTCAGAACCTCATCACTTCTTACATAGACTTCTACAACAACCATCGAATTGGTCTCCCTTTCTCAAATCTTACTGCTTTAAGTCATTCTCCTCTCAACTACCAAAGTGATTTTCCTAAGTGTAGGTTTGATTGTGATATCTCCTCTTCCCCTCCCCCCCCCCCAAACACATACATTGAATAAACTCCAGTGGTTCTTGGTTATCTTCAGGATCAAATATAAAATTTAGTGTTTTCCTATAAAATCCTTCATGCCCTGATCCCTTTGTGTTTTCAGTTTTTGCATACTTGACTCCCTTCTATGAACTCTGATCCAACTACACCAGCCTACTTGGAAACAAACTACCATCTATTTTCCCCATTTCTAGAATGTTCTCCCTCTTTTCTTCTATCTCTTTATGCCCCTGGCTTCCTTAAGACTTAGCTCAAATCCTACCTTCTGCAGGAGATTTTTTCCAATCTCCCTTATTGCTAGCATCTTCCTTCTGAGATTACTTCCATCAATCTACTATGAAAATATCTTTAAAAAAAAAAAAGGAAAGGAAAGGAAAAAAAATAAAGAAAAAAATTAAAAAGAGAAAATATTGTGTATACTTAATATATACATAGTATTGCATACATATTCACATGTGCATACATGTGTATGTGTGTGCTGTGTGTATGTGTGTGTATATATATATGTACGCTATGAATATATACATACATACATATGTGTCTATATAAATATAAAATGTATTATTATTTACCTGTTATATCCTCTGTTAGAACATGAGCTGTTTGAAGGCAGGAACATTTTTTTTTTTTTTTTTTGCCTTTCTATGTATCTTCAGAGTGACTAGAATATATTAAATATTTGTCAATTGACTTACTTGAAATGCTAAGAGTAGTAATAGATAATTGTTAATTGCTGTTAGTAGATATCATAGCTATTAGTATCACACACAACCCTCACACACATCCCATTAGAACCCCTGGTCTATAAACTCTATAGACATCAAATTATACATGATATCACAGCACACACTTATCATCTAGTAAACTTCCTTCTCTTACTGTTTTTCTTAATTCGTTCTAGTCTTTTTTTGAAGCAGCAAGCATGATGAGCCAGCTTTCTTACAAGCATCTGGTATTAAATTATGGAGTCTGTGTTTGTGGAGAAGAGAGTAAGTAAAATGTTTGGTCATTTTATGTTAACTTCATGTTCTTTCTATTGAGGAGGTCCATTCTGCAAACACAGGAAGATCTTTTTCAGAAACATAGCTAATATGTAGAAATTGTAATTTGTCAAAAACCCAGACATATAGGAATTTTTAGTACAACCTTTCAAATAGAAAATCAGTTCTATAGAGATTCAAGTAAAGTTCTTTCAGCCCATTAAAAATTCTAGAACCATAGAGTACTATTTTAAAATATCAACTTTTGCTTGTGATTATAGCTATTTAAATGTCAGCATCTGATCATTTGTTTTAAAAAGTTATGAATCACCAGTTCTTTGGGGTGAGTAGAAGAAACACTTACGTGACTGTATTTTAGCAAAACTAATTAAATTAGATATTTACTCATCTAGACCCTAGAATGATACAGTTTATAAAGCCCATGACCCAGAAAAGATATTCCACAATATTCTTTAAAATACAAGTTTGTTTCCATTTCATCCAGCTTGCTTTTAAATTTCCTTTCTTTGCAGACAGTATATGCTAAATACTTTTAATATTAGAATAAGCAAAATATAATTAGGAATTCTAAACCAAGTCTGCAAAAAGTCAAAAGTAATTTTTTTATTATTCAATGTTTCTCTATTAATTGTACTTACTTCCCTTTCATTAGTACGAAAAAGGAGATGTTAATTGATTTTCAAAGTGTAAGGATGCAGACTCATTTAAAGACATATAACAGAACTACTTTTTTCACTCAAGGCATGACAGGTTACTATGGCTAAATTAGGCCACCACTTAGGTTGGTCCCACTAGCAAGTGATGATGGGCCCTAGAGTGATATTGGTACAACAAAATGTACAAAGACATAGAAAGAGGAAGATCTCCTATATGTTAGGTGGATCCTTTATGAATTTTCTGTGGAAGAACCTGAGTAAAAATTATTTAAGCTATAAAGATGATTATGGCTTATTTTCAAGTCAAAGTTAAATGATTTTTATATGTGAGGCATTGTGCCAAGTGTTGGGGATACAAATCAAGGCAAAAGATTATTTCTGTTCTCCAAGAGATTATGGTGGAATGGAAGAAACATCATGCAAAAAACTATGTTCAAGCAAGAAATAGATAGAATAACTGCAGATAATCTTCTAAAATTATTGATCTTCTAAATTAGCATTAAGAGAATTTGGGAAAGATTTTTTGCCAGAGATGGGATTTTATCTAGGACTTGAAGGAAGTTAGGCAAGCCAGGAATTGGAAATGGAAGAGGAAGAATAAAATTCATGGAGTGAGAAGATTTACTATCATGTGTGAGAAAAAAACAAAGAGGTTGTCACTGGATTGCCGAAATGGGGAAATGTATATATCTGTGAGATCATAGCTTCATTGAAATATTGAAGTTGGCATGACAAATATAAATGGCCACTTCAAATTGTTTTTAAAATTATTATTTTCATTCATGATACAATCTTCAAAGCTATAACATGAATTTGCATCTTTCACTTTTTAAAACATTTTTAGAACAAACTATCATTTTCATGTTTTATTTTAACATTTAACATATATAACATTTTATTAAGTATTTATTATGTGCAGTTGAGTTAATATGAAAATTAAATGACATGTTTCTAGTTCTCAAGGAGGTTGTAATCTAGTACAGTGTTCTCAAGCTCCCAGAGAGGTCCCTAATACCCTTTTCAAGGTCTGAGGTGTTTTATTTTCTAATACTAGTAAGAGAGATGGATATGACCTGCATTTTAAACAGAAGTTCTCAAGTAAGTCTTCAGTAAATTTTTTAATATGTGAAGGATTCCAAAGACTAAAAATTTTGATCTGGCAGATATAATTTATGTTATTTAGTTAGGGCCTACTGTGACAATCATTAAAACATTTATTAAGTGCTAAGTGTAAGGAATACAAAATAAGCAAAAGACAGTCTTGTCTTTGAGGAGCTCACAGGCAAACGAGTTATCTATAAACTAGTTATGTAATGGATAAATAAGAAATAATCAACAGAGGGGAAGGCACTAAAATTAAAAGGGATTGGAAAAGGCTTCCTGTAGAAGGAGGGACTTGAAGGAAGACAGGGAAGCCAAAAGGTAGAAATAAGGAAGAAAGAACATTATAAGCTTAATTTTCTCATTTCCTGAGAAAATGTCTAGAGCCAAGGGAAGAAGTGTCTCTCAGTATCCCTGGATTGGAATTGGTAGAGGAGGTGTAATGTTTAAGAAGACTGGAAAGGTAGAAGGAGGAGGATCTTAAGCCATAAATGCTGTATATGTTGAACCGAAGATTTTAGGTTTGATCTTGGAGGTGATAGGAGGTCAGTGGAGTTTGTTGAGAAGGGTATGACATGGTTATGTCTCTGTTTTAGGAATATCATTTTTGCAGCTGCATTAAAAGAGAGTAAAGAGAGACTTGTGGCAGACAGACTAGCTTAAAAGCGGTTTTTGTAGTCTGTGTATGAGATGATGAGAGCCTGCATCAGAATGATGACATAATCAGAAGAAAGAAGGGGGCATATTTAAGAGATGTTACAGTCATACTCAAACTTGAAATCATTGGATGAGGTTTTGTGAACCTTTGACCTTGGTAACTAACATCACTTAAGTGAATTTCACTTCTCAAGTTAAGCCTGTGGCTCTTTTTGAAAGAAAATGTTTTTGTTTTTTTTTCCTGACAAAAAATTGACAACTTCACTGAAAGAGTAAATGAATAAGGAATTACTCTTGTATTTTGTATATAGATATATTTACATAAATTTTCTGTGTCTTTGGCTGCTCCTCCTGTTAAAGGACGACTATTGTAGAAATTTTTTAACCAAAATTGAATAGTAGCAGTTTTTCAGTAGTAAATAACATTAGGAATTACTATATAATAAAATAAGTATATTGTGTATATCATAACTTAGATTTTATTTCACAACTGTTGTAAAATAAAAGATTTTAAAAATTGGTCATGTTTAATCTTTTTTCTTATTTTATTTGTCTTTATTTTATGTATAATATCTATGTATGATATGTTCTATAAATGTCCAAGTGGTATTTTTTTCAACTACACCTGTGTATTTTTGCTTTTTAGATATTCTAGTTCAAGAATTTGTGAAATTTGGATCATTGGACACATACCTTAAAAAGAACAAAAATTCTATAAACATATTATGGAAGCTTGAAGTGGCTAAACAGTTGGCATGGGCTATGCATTTTCTTGTAAGTAAACAAATAAAAATCTCCTTTTGTTTTATCGCATGGTAGATGTACCTTTGCCTTTAAATAGAAAACAAGAAAAGTGTAAATATGTGACAAAAAATACAAAAGAGAACTTGAGAGATAGAAGTTTTCATTCGAAGTATATTTATTGGGGTATTCATGCAATTGTTTAGATTAAAATAAAGTCATTGTTAAAATAATTAGATAGTCCTTCTGTCATTAACAGGCAAGTTCAAAATATATCTTCTCCAGAAATGCAAATATTTAACAGCAATAGAATTTCATCACCCTTTTCTTACTCATTTTTTAAGAAACTTCAGAATTGGGAAATACTTTTGCCATTGTTAAGATTAAACTTTTCTTGTGGAAATGAAGACTGAGCCTTAAAGAGAGGAAGAGATTTATCCATGGTCCCACATTTGGCTTGTGAATTCATTTCATTTTGGAGTCTTTAAGCATTAGTTAATTAAACATGTTTCATTACTATAACGTATGGTGATGACAAAAGCAGATTTAAGGAAAAATAACTTGATCATTGGAAAGTGAGTTCCAATAAAGCACAATGACCCAGCTTCAGGTAGCAAAACAAATGCCTATAGAATGGACAAGATTATTATTCTTTTAAATAAACCATAATATTTTTCCAATGTATTGGCCTCAATTAAAAAGGGAATACCTTTGCATTCTCTACTCTGAGGATGTTGCTAAAGGAAAATACTTTTGTTCCCAAACAAAATGATCTAGTGATGATCATCACTTAATACACTAAAGGTGGCAGTATGTAAAGCATAATTCCATCCTACTTGGTGACTTCCTAGACTGCTCTGAGACCCAAGTTTAATCATATATATCTTCCTAAGTTGCACATTGTATTGCTTTTCTAGGCAGTTTGCCCTACAGTGTAGCAGGGTTCCAGCAAAGATTTCTTCAAAAGATCAACTCCAACTTCAACATATTTATCATGTGAACGAAGTAATCCAGATTGATTGAAAATTTTTGGTTACATTGAATTTGCAGAATTTAGGTTTTTTGCTCCTTTGAAGTTTAATGAAAAGTCTCTAGACAACAAAAGAACTTGAAAGGATATTTCTGATAAAAGACAAGATAAAGACAAAGATGATTTCACTTTTGGCAAAAATCAGAATCCAAATAGGGAGGAACAAAGGTCTAAAGGACTCATCTCATCATTTTTTCTACTGGAGGGGAGTACACTTGGGTGAAGCAAAATTCAAACTCCAATCTCAGAAATTAGACTCTTTAGAGCAGCAGTTTTCTACATGTGCTTAAGAAAAAAGCAACTCTGAGCCTATTATCTGAGAAAGAATTAGACACAATTTTGAGGGTAAACAAGAATGAAAGCACAAGGTCTTAATGACCTAAATGGGAACTCAGTGGAGAAAACAAATACCATGATGGTCTGTGAGAGGAAAAAAAGATGGAAAAAAAACCCAAAACCTGCATTTGCATTAAAAAAAAAGAGAGAGAATTCAACTTTTTAGCTAAAATGTAGAAGAGTATACAGAATAAACATCTTGCAATTTTTCACAATATCACCAACCTATGATATTCAAAAGCAAGTAGGACGAAGTTTAAAAAAAAAAAAAAAAAAGGAGCCACCAAGCTAAAAATGTATTGCTTCTATTGAAAATCACATTCTCAAATCTTTAAAAGAAAAAGTATCATTTTACCCATTATTTTCATAGAGACAGTTAATTCAGATTTAAGGAAGATTAATAGTTATTAAAATTTTATTTTTATGTAACAATTTGGGTAATAGTGATACATATTTCTTATATTTTCTTAGCTTTATAAAAAATATTTACCATATCTCATATGTTTCTCAGTTTTAAATTTAATAGTGCTTCACATAATATAGTTAAAATATTGGCAAATTGATACTAATGTTTGTGTGTGCTCCTTTAAATAGGAAGAAAAAAGCCTCACTCATGGTAATGTGTGTACTAAGAACATTTTGCTAATCAGAGAAGAGGACAGAAAGACAGGAAATCCTCCTTTCATCAAGCTCAGTGATCCTGGCATTAGTATTACAGTTTTGCCAAAAGACAGTAAGTTTTCCATTGTTCTAATTTAGCTTTCTATATATTTCATGTTGAGATAGCTTGAAAATAGCTTGTTGGTTTAGAAAAATACAACATACTGTTCATTGTATTGTGATCTTCATTAGGTATAAAATCTAGATTATAACCAGTTTGTAGTAAAATATGAATTATGTATAAATTCTCTGCAGATTTTCGTAGGACTTGTATATATTTTAATAATTTTTATAGTAATAAGAAATAGATGCTTTTTTTTTATTCAGTGATTCTTTAGTATTATGGTTAGACACAAGTGTTTCAGATTTTTTTTTCTATTTTCATTAAAAATTTAAGAAAACATGCTGGAACAGCTAGGTGGCCCTGAATTCAGGAGGATCTGAGTTCAAATCTGATCTCAGACACTTAACCCCAATTGTCTCAGCCAAAAAAAAAAAAAGAAAGAAAGAAAGAAAATACGCAGGATATTAACTCATCTGAGGTCTTAGTCGTATTCAGCTGCCTTTTTGTGTCATTCTAAAGTTTCTCCCTCACTTTTTCATTTCTTTTGCCTATTGAAAGAATAAGCAACTAATTGAAAGGTAAAAATTTTGATCAATAATATTTTTTATCTACCTAATCCAAATAGTTCCCCTAAATATTTTTGATTTTAGTTTTAACTATTAATCTAAATTAATAACAATTTTGGAACTTTTATAAATAAAACTACTGGGTTTTTTAAGTAGATGGTTTTTTGAGTATGAGTAGTACTTAAATTGGGCAAGAGAATTGGACAGGAAATGCTTCTTAGGACTTCACTCTTGAAGTTGAGGAGAAAAAGCAGAGATGTGTAATGATCTGGGCTATAGTAGAGGAACTACTTTATTCTTATGTTAAGCCATTACCTATAAGCCTGAAAGAAACTACTTTATATTTTAGCCAAAAGCTGAGATAAAATCTTATGGATTTTATTTAAAGTTTTTTTCTTCACCATATATAAAATAATTATTCCTTTATTTAAGAATTTTGAATGTTCTAATCAGAAGTCAACAAATTCCATTGTATTCAACACGTATTTTTTAAGCATCTACTATGTTCCAAACACTATACTAAATGAAACATTCCTTGTTCTCATAGAGTTTATATCCCATCAAGGTATATGTGGGAGAATACACAATCCTATGTATCTTTCTTACTATGGTACAGTTCTATTCTGTTAGAGCAATAGTCCCTAGGACCTTGGCCTAGAAAGTGGCTTGGAGAAAACAAATTCTATTAGAAATACTTCAAAGGTTCCAAGGCTAACCCCATCTTATACATGCTGCTTTTCTCTTTAATATAAGTACTGATAACCTGAAAAAAAAAAAAAAAAAGACCAAATTGAGACTAATGTTAAACCATTGAAACAGCAATGAGTCAATTAGCAGATAATGTGGCAAAAGCAGACATTTCTAAAAATATTTGAATCTAATTTTCTTAGGAAATGTTTTTATTTTTTTTTGCTTTGGTATTTTTAATGTAGGAGATAGGTTAGCGAAAACTAGATGGTGCAGTGGATAGAATACTATACCTAAAATCAGGAATATCAAATCTACTTCAAATCCAGCCTCAGACATTTCCTAGATGGATAACCCTGAACAAGTCACTTAATCTATGTTACCTCAATTTTCTCAACTCTAAAATAGGGATAATAATAGCATTTACCTTAAAAGAGTGCTTTGTGAGAGTCAAATGAGATATTTGCCTGGCACATAGTAGCCTCTAAATAAATGCTTATTCTTTTCCATTCCCTCTTCCTCTAATTCTAGTAAATATAATAGAGATAACATGGTATACTGAATTCTAGTTCCTTCTTGCTCTAAAAAATTCAGTAATTCCAACTATTTTTAAAATAACTTTGTATATCAGAACAAATTTAAATGAAAGGTCATTTAACCTTATCACCATATTTTGTTATATAATTTAACAGTTCTTCAAGAGAGGATACCATGGGTCCCACCTGAATGTATTGACAGTCCTAAAAATCTAAGTTTGGCAGCAGACAAGTGGAGTTTTGGTACCACTTTGTGGGAAATCTGCAGTGGAGGAGACAAACCTCTTAATGCATTAGATTCTCAAAGAGTAAGTATCTAAATTATAATTTAAAAGTATTTATTAACTTAATTTTAAATAGCATTTCATTTTGTTAAGAGTTTTAATTGCATTACACAATGATTCATCTTTAGTGTTTGTTTCATTGATTACAGAAACTTCAGTTCTATGAAGATAGACACCAGCTCCCTGCACCAAAGTGGACAGAATTAGCAAATCTTATAAATAATTGTATGGACTATGAGCCAGACTTCAGACCTTCTTTCCGGGCCATCATACGAGACCTTAACAGCTTATTCACTCCAGGTATGTTAATAGCCAAGTGATCTCATTATTTCTCTAAATTATTGCTAGATTATTATTAAAATTGATATTTTAATGAAATTCTTGACTTTGAAGTCTCTAAAAAAGGACTTTTTATTTCTTTTTGGCCAGCCTAGTTTTTGTGTGCTTCCATAATCAGATAGATTAAGTCGTCTTCTGTTAAAAGGTTAAAAAAAAAAAGTTTTTACTTCATTAGCTTCTTTTCTAAGTAGTCATACAAAAGGTTTTGAAGGTTTCTGATCTTTCCATTCTTTTCTAACCAATGACTACATTTTGTCATTGTAGTCTTTGCTCAGTAATTGTTTTTCCTTTCCCCTTTAGAATGCTGTACTAAATTGTAATATGATTGATAAATTAGTGAATGAAAATGAATTTAAGTTTTTACTCTTTGATTAACACTATGCTAAAGTGCTCAGATCACTTACATATGATTTTACCTACAGATATTTCCTGTACCAGTTTGTGCTCATTGCTCAAGACCAAATTTAATGTAAAACCTTTCTTAAAGAGTGCCAAACTGTCCAATGCCAGAAAAACATTTGTTACTTCTAGAATTTGTTTGAGAGATTTTACCATTCTTTGTATGGAAAATTGAAAATACCCATTTTTGTTAAACTTCTGCAGTTTACACAATTTTATTTATTATTTCCTACTTAATCTTATCTTCCAGGTCATGAATATAGTTCTATTATTTGTTAACTGGGAAAATGCCAGCAGTTATGGTGGTGAAATTTTGTTTCATTTTAATTTTAAAAATTTCTTTTTAAAAATTTTCTTAAATTTTTGTATTAAAGCTTTTTATTTTTCAAAATTTATGCATAGACAATTCTTCAACATTAGCCATTGCAAAACCTTTGTGTTTCAATTTTCTCTCCCTTCCTCCATTCCCTCTCCTAGATGGCAAGTAGTCCAATATATGTTAAACATTCTATTTAATTCTTTATTTTCTCAGACTATGAACTACTAACAGAAAATGACATGTTGCCAAATACGAGATTTGGTGCCCTAGGATTTTCTGGTGCTTTTGAAGACAGAGATCCCACACAGTTTGAAGAAAGACATCTTAAATTCCTACAGCAACTTGGCAAGGTAAGTTGAGAAATTTTTTCGTAGAGTCATAAAATTTTAGAACTAAAAAGAGATATTAGTATTTATCCAGACCAACACATTCATATTATTTCTGCAGATGAAGATCCCCCAAATTAAGTAACTTAGCTCACATTAGACATCTGTGTAGTAACAGGCCCAGGATTCTTCTGATCCTTAATTATATTTGTCACACTGTGCTTAACTGTATTTTATTTGATAGATTACATATTAATTGATTTTTTAAATATTCTAGATGCTATCATTGTTGCATTTGTAACCTTTTGTTGCTTTGTTTTCTGGGTGAATTGTTGCAACAAAACATAATGAACATAATGATGACATCTTTATTTTTGCTGATGCTTCTCTATTTTCTTCCATCCCCCAGCATGCATGTTCTGCTCTGACCAGTGTAGTCTCCTTATAGCTTCTGTCATGTTTCAATCCAGCACCTGTCCCTGAGCCTTTACTCATTTCTGGAAGCTCTCCTACTTCTCTAGTTATCTGAATCATATTTATCCTTAAAGGTCCAGACTACCCTCAAAATAAAGACTTGTTTAATTACTCTAGCCCTCTCTGATTCCCTTTTTAAAAATTATCTAAAGCTCTTGTTTTCTGTACTACTATAGCTAGTTATTCAGTAGCTATGTAATGGAGTGCTTTCTTTGTGCCAGGCTTAGTGCTGTGCACTAAGAATGAAAAGAAAAGGAAAAAACAATCCCAGCCTTACATTCCAGTGGAGGAGACCATATATAGATGAATCAGCATATACAAGATAGATACAGAATCTATAAAAATACCCTTAGAGAGGAAAGGAAATCAGGAAGAGCCTGCTGAAGAAGGTGGCATCAGATCTTAGAGCAAACTAAGCATTCCAAAAAGCAAAGATAGAGGAAAGAGACTATTCCAGATAAAGGAGACAGTCAGTTAAAAGAGGGCGGTAGGAGCCTGAGTGCTTTGTGTAAGTACAGGAAGTAGATCAGTAGAAGTGGAGCAAAGAGTTCATGGAGGGAGGGCAAAGTACAAAAAGACTAGGAAAAATGGAACAAATAAAAGGCTTTACATTTGAATAATAATAATAGGGAATCACTGGACTATATTGAAGCGAGGTATGAGTAGGTATTAAACTTACACTTTAGGAAAACCACTTTGGCAGCTCAGTGGTGAATGTATTGGAAACGGGAAAGAATTGAGGAAGAGAACACAATTAGGAAACTTGCGTTTATTCAAATAAAGAACTTGAACTAGGGTGCTGGCAATGTGAGAGAAGAAAAGAGATGGAGAAAGTCACCATATGGAAACATTTTTAGATAGGATGAAGGAGGTGGAGGTGCCTGAGATGATGAATTTGAGTGAGTGGGGAAGGATGCAAGTGGCAGGAAAGTTTGAAAAAGGAGAGGGTTTAGGAGAAAAGATAATTACTTCTCTTTTTGACTTATGCAGTTTGAGCTGCCCATGGATATAGAGTAAAAATGTATAATAGATAATTGTTGATGCATGACCAAAACTCAGGAGAAAGACTAGGGCTGAATTTATAGCTGGGAAATATCTACATTGAGGTTATAGCCAAGTCCATAGGAGCTGGTAAGGTCAGTCAGTGGGAGTGGGCCCTGGGAGTTAGTAGTTGCATTGTAAATGCAAAACAAGCAAGGTAGTTTAAGAAGAAAAGGTAAAATAGGCAGGAGGAAAAGCAGAATAGAGCAGTGAGGAGAGAATATCCAGGAGACTGATCCACAGTATCAGATGTTTAAAACTTATCAAGAAGGAAGATCAAAAAGAGATTATTAGATTTGATGATTAAGAGATAATTGGTAGTAATATTGGGCAGGAGAGAAGAAGAGATCATTGGTGACTTTGGAGAAAGTCGTTTTAATTAGTCATGCAGGAAGTCAGATTGCCGAGAGTTTAGATTACAGGGGTCCTCAAACTATGGCCTGCGGGCCAGATGCAGCAGCTGAGGATGATTATCCCCCTCACCCAGGGCTATGAAGTTTCTTTATTTAAAGGCCCACAAAACAAAGTTTTTGTTTTTACTATAGTCTGGCCCTCCAAAAGTCTGAGGGACAGTGAACTGGCCCCCTCTTTAAAGTTTGAGGACCCCTAAAAAAGAGAGGAAGTGATATCCAGTATAAATGGATTTTCCAGTATAATAGAAGTGCTGTATAATATATCCCTTACTTACATACACTTGTATTGCTTACTTGTTGTTTCATGTGTATTAAGCTTTATCTTCAATTCGTGTACATCTTGAAGGCTGACAGACTATGTCCTTAATTTAATTTTTTATCTCTTATTAAATATACCACAGGGTAACTAAGTGCTCAAGAAATGCTTTATTGAAAGTCTCTGTGCTGCTTTTAAATCTTACTGCTTAGTTTACTTTGACACATATATCGATTTTTATGAATAGTGTAATTTAAGTAAAAAAAAAAATTTATATTACAAGAGAAAAGACTTTAGAAAGATTTGGAAACTTAGCCAGTATTTTTAAAAACTAAAATGGATTTGGGATTTAAACCCATATAATCTGATTTTTTTGTTTGCTATTATACTTTAGTAGGCAAGTTTAGACTGCTCCAGTCTAGTGATTGTGACAAATTCTCATGATAGGAAACTATTGCATGATTCTTATAGGGGCAGATTTTGGTACAGATAAAATTGAACCTCAAATATTGTTGTTCTGTCATGAGCTCAAAATTCTTCACAAAAATGAAAGCTATTTTCCCAAAATGCCAATAAAATATTCCACTGGTCTCCAAAATAATGCAGCTCTGTCAAAGCAAGAATAATATACTAGGGAACCTTAGTAAAAAGGAAATTATTTCTATTATTTCCACTTGTAACTTCCTTTACACTGCTGCTATGCGATTCCCACAAAGGGCAAAGGGGAAAAGGAAGGATGAGTAGAGGGGGAAATGAAAAGGAGAAAAATGAAAAGAAAAAATTGATTAAGTACTATGTTCTAAACACTGGGATTACAGATAAAAGCAAGCAAGATAATTCCTGTTCTCAACCAGTTTACATTTGAATGGAGGAAAACACCACATAAAAGGGATGTGGAAGGGTTATGGGAAAAGTACCCCTGGAAGGATGGAGAAGAAAACCAAAACGAGGTGGTGTTGAGTCTTCATCTCCTATCAGAGCCAAAGGGATTCAGGGGTGAAGTCTAGGGTTCCAGTAAAGTGACTTGAAACATATGGGCCATGTTGAGAAGCTCTCCTATCAGAACCAGGGAATTAAAAGTCCAGATTTCCTTAAGACATCATTATATCTTATAAGAGGTCCCCAGTTGTTACTTTCAGCTAAAATCATCCTCTGTATTTAATTCAAGGAAATTCCTTTATCATGTCATTCACATTGTTTCATTTTCTTTACTTTTTAATTCAGTAATTCTCCTTTGGAGTGGAGTAGGGGAAGTCTTATTTTCACATTTGATTGATCAGCTAAATTTTGAATATAAAACATAAATTCAAAGGAAATTAGGAAGACTACTAGGACAGCATTTTCTAAATATGTTTACAATTAAACAGTTTTAGTAATTTGGTTTATAGAAGAAACAAAACAAAGCATTACAAGTGGAGTGTTTTTTTTTTTTTAAATGGCAATTAGACTTCCTTAAATGTGGAAATGCCCAGTTGAATTATCTTTCTTCTTGCTTGAAGGCAAAGGCTGTACTCTTTGTACTCTTTGTTTAGACTGTTTATTTTTGTTGCTTTGTTGGGGTATTTCAATTGTTACCCTTGGAAAATGTAATTGCATATGTAATTAAATACACATCTCCATCATCTTGCTTCTTCATTGCATTTCACAAAAGAATCAGTTATTTATTATGTAAAAAAAGCAGGGGTAGTAATCATGATCTCAGACAAAGTTAAAGCAAAAATAGATTTAATTAAAAAAGAAAAAGTGGGAAACTACATGTGTCAGCCATATTAATCACTTTTTAAAATAACTAGACAGTATGAGGTTGGAATGTTGATGTGATATAAGAAAATGATGAATTGATGGAGTTAGAAAAATATAAAAAGACTTGCATTTATTATGAAGATATTATACATGTTCAGAGAAGCAGAGGACAAATAAGTATAGTTTTATATAGATGGATGTGAATGTGTGCACATGTGTATTATTATAGATATATGTATATGTATGTATGTTTGCATATATATGTGTGCATGTGTGTGTGTGTTATATAAATATATTCACACTTATTGTAGCCTTTTGGGGTAATGGATAAGGGAGAAAGGGGGGGAAATAATAAAGTAAAAAATGCACACCAGAAAACAAAAGAAAATTTTAAAGGAAGCAAAGAAAAGATAGACTGCTCTGAATATGTGTAGTTTTTTATACTTTCTCGAAATGCAAATGTATTGTTATATGTTTTGAATCCTTATTATGTTCTGCTATGCAATGGCAATGTTTTTTTTTTTTTCATATTTTGCATGTAAGTTTAAAAATTTTTTAAAAGAGAGACTGAAATAAAGGGGGGAAAAAAACAAAAACAGTGGATTTGCCCTCATACTGTAGACTTCTAAATTCTATAGTCCAGCTTTACTGGCCTGTTTTTCCTGTTCCTTGTTTCTTTGCCCTTGTATTAACTCCCTCCTGTGTCTGGTTTGCTCTCAATCAGCATATCTACTTCTGAATTTTCCTGATCTCCTTCAAGACTCAAGTCAATTTCCTACTTTCTCAGGAAGCTTGCTAATGTTCAGTTTTTGATATTACCTCCTTTCTGTTCTGTCTCTGTCTCTTATGTATGTGTGGTTATTTATATTTTATTTCTCCCCATTAAAATGAAAGCTCCTTGATAGCAGAGTTTTTTGTTTTCTTTCTATCCCCAATGATGGGTTCATAGTGATGAGGTTTAGATTTAGGAAACCATAATGAAATTAGGGTTTCTGGTGGTCAGGGAGTTCAATGATTGGTCTAATGGCAAGTTTGGGGTTCAGGGAACCAAATGGAGAGGTTTGGCTCTCCTGAACCCCCTTGGGATTCGGCACAAGGGTAAGGAGTTTGGGGGAACTCCCTTCTGGCGGTGCAGAAATTCTCTGTAAAGGAATTTACAGACCCAAAAACTTAGATTGATAAAAGAGGTTTATTATAGGAATTGAAAGTAAGGTTAGAAATCCTGACAGAGAGGCATAAAGTCTGGTTAGGGAAATAGGTGAGGATAAGAAGAGGATAACACTGGAAAAGAATATTATTCCAGCGGGCAGATCTATGGAAAATGGAGTTTTGCACTGAGAATGCAGTTCTCAGTGGACAGAAGGTCCTGGCAGAAAAGGGAGCTGCCAAGGGTCCATCTGCAAAGACCTTAGTTGGTGGAAGCTCATTATATTGGTTGGCTTGGTAGGGGTTGGGAAACCCCAGCAGATCAGAACCAGTTGTGGGGAGAAGGGGGGTTGGGAGAGCCCAAGTTGCCTCAGATCCAGTGGGGGCTAGGACAAGACAGGATCTCCTATTGGAATTCAAAGGGATGCTTTTGACCAGGATTTGTGAATCAAAAGCCCTGGGATCTAGGAAAGACAACCTTTTTTCTAGAGAGGATATGCCTCAGCCAGGAGGGGCTGAGAATCTGAAAGGAATCACAGATCAATAGGAAATATAGTTTCTTAAAGGGACCACAACCTGCTTCAATAGGTAGTAGATAATAAATGTCTGTTGACTGACTTGTTACTACTTTAAGTTAGCTCATAGTGAAAATAATTTAGAAAACATATAAAATCTTTTTTCACTTATTTACTCAACAAAAAGTAATATTTTATTTTCATATTGTTGGTGATAATCTTCATGATTTGCTTGAATTTTTAAAAAAGATCTAAAAGAACCCAATAGTTCTAAAAAAAAAAGTTTAGGTTTATAATATGATCATAAGTTAACAAAGAATATTCTCTAGAACAAAAAGGGGTAATGCCAGAATTTTAGGATTTAGAGCTGTGAGTTGCCATAGAGGTCATACAGATGAAGAAATTGAGATCTAGAGAGATGAAGTGACACCCATGATCACACAACTAAAGATTCATCCCTTGATTTCTGACTCTAAATTCAATGCCATTCTACTGTTCCACTGTTTCTCTGTAGTTAAACATTTTTATATCAATTTTACAAACTAGGGGAAATGATTTTCAGAGAGATTAAGTGGTTTCATAGCTAATAGGTGTTAGCATCACAATTTGAACCTAGGACTACTAACTCTAAATTCAGTACTCTTTGCACAACACTGTACTGCTTCACAATAATGAGTGCCTTGGCTTCCCACACAATTGATATTAAAAGTAAGAGAATATATGTAATAGAAAAGTATTTATCTTGAATTATAAGTTATGCCTTGACTTTCTGAATTGGTCAAGATTGTGCCTCAGTTTCTCTTTATCTATCAAATAAGAAGAGATTACCAATCCAGTTTCCTCATTTTAGAAAAGAAGTTAAATGATTTTAACAAGGTCACACATAACCCTCATTCCAACTTGTAGGTCAGTGTATTTTTTTGCTATATCATGCTGCCCTATCTTCATGTCTGAGGATATATGAATGATTAAAAAAGCATTTATTAAGATATGACTATGTGCTAAGTACTGTACTAGATCCACTGGAGGTAAATTCAAAAATTAGACAGTCCCTGCTCTCAAGAGCAATGAAATAAAAATGAAAAGCAAGAAATTGCATGGCTTTGGGCAAAATCACATTGAAAGCACCAAATCACTCCTATGGTATCTGATTCTTTTAAAAGATATCATTTAGAAGGATTGATACCCAGTAGAGGACTCTCCACACTTAAAATTTTCCAAAATTCACTTCATACACATAATTATATGTTGTGATGTAATTTATAACAACAGTTCTTCCCCTAAATCCTTATTCTGATGTCTATCATGCCAAAAATTATTACATATTATTCCCCTTCATATACTTCACATACCAAACTAGCCTACTATTATTTCCTATCTTTCTATTTTCTTCATGTATTTGTAAAGATTTGGTGAAATAATTATTGTAAAGTACTTAGCACAGTGCCTAGCATGTAGTAAGAACTGTTATTATTATTATTATTATTGTTATGCTGTCTTGGATTGCTTTAATGTATTCCTTTCGTGCCTCTACCTCTTAAATTCCCCAACTTCAAAGCCTAACTCAAGTAACACCTCATATACAAGGACTTGATTGTTCATCCCAAGTTCCCGGTACTCTATTATGTATTAACTTTGTTATGTCTTTCATATTTATATGTATTCATAGTTTATTCTTCTCCATATAATTTAAACTTTTAGTTTATATTTTATTTATATTTTGTCTCTGAATCTGTACCAACTACCACAGTGCCTACACATAATAGGTACTTAAATGTTTGTCAGATGAATGAAAGAATGGAAAAATAATGACCGTAGAAGAAGACATGAAGGAAGTGACCTAATAATTTTTAAGCTATCTTCATATAAAGGATCTTCTTAAAACTTAATTGTTTTACAATAAAAAAATTTAGGTGTTTAAATTTGTGTAGTTTAAGTGCTGTGTTTATCTTTAAAAGTGTAATAAAAGTGATGATGAATAAAATGCAAAATTGTTGTTGAAAATGTAATACCAGCTTACTAATGTTATAGGTTTGGGAATTCTTGATTTAAAAAGAGGAAACTTTTCTGTGAAGTTGTCCTGGCTTAGGGAAAGAAAAAGAAAAAAATATTTTCACCACTTAAAAAATTTTGTTTTCCCACTTAAGTATAAATTTATTAGATCAGACTTATGATCTGGCCCAAATTTCTCTCTTGGGAACTTGTTGTAGAAACACTTGATTGTCTTTGAAGCCAGTTTCAAAAGTTCAGTAATTTATTTTTCTGGGTTTTCCTTTATTTTCTCTGGTCTAAGTAGTTTTGCCATCCCCAAATCTTTTGTCATCTCAAAATTTTAAAAAATATTTTTAAATATAATTTTTAAAAATTTTAAATTAAAAAAAAACAATTTTTGATAAAATTTCAGCCATAATACATTTGGAGTAATACCCATAAATTAACTCTCTTTTAAAAGTGAAGTAGTGCTTTTTAAAAATTGATCTAAAGTTCTCATTTTTAAACCCCAAGAGTCTCTATATAATTAAAAACTAATTTAAGATTGAGATCTCATCAGAGATCTTACACAATTAAGAGTTATAGCCAAGTATTATTTGTTATAATGATGTGAAGGAAACCTAAAAAAGTTTAATATTAATGAAAATATTATGTATTGTTTAGGGTAATTTTGGGAGTGTGGAGATGTGCCGATATGACCCTCTACAAGACAACACTGGTGAAGTGGTGGCTGTGAAAAAGTTACAGCACAGTACTGAGGAGCACCTGAGAGACTTTGAAAGAGAAATTGAAATTCTTAAGTCTTTACAACATGACAACATTGTCAAATACAAGGGAGTGTGCTACAGTGCTGGTATGGGGCATGTGGAAACCTATTTTTTAATTCAAGTATGTCTTCAGTATCTCCAAAAATAGCTTGATGTCTTCAGTAAACCTACAGCAGATCTCAACTGCAGGCATTATGTGGAAGAAAGTATATGATAGCTGTAGAAAGTCTTTGCCCATTTCTTTGGGTTTTTTTTTCCCTGCAATTCCCTATCCCATTCAGTCTAGAAGTTCAGTGATATAAACATAATCCCCTCTGATTAGCAGAGTAGTTTTGACCTGTCTTCTTCTTTCTAACTTGAATTAGTTCCTGCTCCTTCTTGAGCCTGGTAGACCTTTCACTTCCAGGAGGATTTCTACATTGGTACCAGACTTAGTGCAGATATTTGATCAGCATTAGCCCTGCTGTTACTCTGAACTCCCAAGCTCAGGTAGTCTCTGCCTCCCAAGAAATAGGAATTATAGGTGTGCACTTATAATCTGCTGGTTTTGTTCTGACCTTGAATAATCATTGTCAGTGAAAGATATCACTGTATAAGTTTGTGGGTAAGCACAAAAGATGATTTAAAGCAGGGGTCCTCAAACTACTGCCTGCAGGCCAGATGCGGCAGCTGAGGATGATTATCCCCCTCACCCAGGGCTATGAAGTTTCTTTATTTAAAGGCCCACAAAACAAAGTTTTTGTTTTTACTATCGTCTGGCCCTCCAACAGTCTGAGGGACAGTGAACTGGTCCCCTATTTAAAAAGTTTGAGGACC
Source organism: Sarcophilus harrisii (assembly GCF_902635505.1). NCBI lineage: Eukaryota > Metazoa > Chordata > Mammalia > Dasyuromorphia > Dasyuridae > Sarcophilus > Sarcophilus harrisii. Next base: position 117,362,725 of record NC_045426.1, on the reverse strand, counting down.
CCTGGTAAAGAATAGGAAAGCAAGAGACCTTTCTCTTCTGCTCTGTATTTCTACTTCTTTTTTTTGTTTGTTTGTTTTTGTTTTTGTTTTTGGTGTTGGTTAAATTCAGAACAAAAATAATGTTTCCGTGTTTTGTTTTTTTTTAAACAAAAGACTAAATAAAGATGAATACAGTATTAGGGAGAGGGGGACTTACAGCATTTAAGGATTCTCCATTGAAGTTTGAAACATTCTTTGTACCAAACCAGTCTTTGTGCTAGTGATAATTTTTTATTTTGACTCAGCCTTATAGAGCCAGATAGATTGATAAAGATGAAATAGGGCTATTGGATGTTGTAAAGCTACATACTATTGAACACTTCTGATTCTGTGTAATTTCTTTTGGCAGACTACTAGACTTAGTTACATGCATGTAACTTCCTAAGAGAATATAATGTCCTTGGGGATAGGAACTACTTCCACTTTATTTTTGTATATCAAATACCTATCATATTGCATAGGATACAATAAATGTTTAATAAATGCTCCTCAAGTACAACTACTTTTGATGTAAGAGGGGAGAGCCATTTGGAGTAGATGAAGAACACTGGAAAGTTCAAACATTTCTTCAGTATTTATTCTACCAATATTTTGTGAGTTGATAAATTGGGAAAGCTCATACCTTTCTGAAAGGGTTAAGCTTTCCAGGACCGTTTGTTGTTTTTATGTGTTCAATACCTAGTCTAGATTAGCTATGGTGATTGAAAACTTCCATAAGCCAACATTGGTCACATTGCTTCTCTAACATAATTGGTTCCTCACAATACCTCCCTTTCCCTCTCTTTTAGGCCCCTGTGGAGAATCTGAACTTGGTCTTTTGTAAATTCAATCACAGAAATGATTTTTATGTTGGCCAAGTATTCTTCCTCTTTTTAATAGAACACATTAAAAAGGAGATAAACGTATAGAAAAGAAGTTATGGAAAGCCAGTCTACAAATGAGGCTCCTTCTAATACATATGGGCTTTATGTCCATGCATAGGTTACTTAACCTCTCAGTACTTGGAGACCATGAATTACAAAGAAAGTGCTACTTTACATTGCTAGAGAGTTTTCACAATAGAAATCCCTTGCATTAATGAAAGTTTTTTAGATTATAACTGAAGATAGATGGATGGGTGGGTGGATGAATAATTAGATAAATAGATGGTATGTCTATTTAGAACTTACAGCAGTTACCCCAGCTGCTGGGATGTGTAGTTTAGGATGTTTACGGTATGGAAATTGGAGCCAATAAATAAAGTTGTGACTTGAAATACTCTCAAGTGGATAGAAGATCTTCAATAGTAAATTTATTTATAATTTTATGATTTGTCTCAGAGTATGTGTTTGACCCTGATTGGGTGGGGAAAAGTTGTGAGGGTTTCCTTCCATTAAAAACTTAATCAATAAAATGAAAACCTTAATTTTTCCTTTGTAAATTACAAGGCCGTCGTAACTTGAGGTTAATTATGGAATATTTACCTTATGGAAGTTTACGTGACTATCTCCAGAAACATAAGGAAAGACTGGATCATAAGAAACTTTTACAGTACACATCTCAAATCTGCAAGGTAACATCCTGATCACCATTTTAATACATTTACCATATCTGATTGTAACATTATTCATTTTTTTCAAATGCTGATCTATTAATGTGAATGTCTATATCCAAAAAAGCCTATAACTTTTTGAGACTGTTTCTCAAAGTGAGATAGCTAAGTATCATAGTGGATACCAGGTTGAGTCTTGAGTTAAGAAAAATTAAATTCAAATCAGACCCCGAATAGTTTTCTTAGTTTAGTCTGAGCAAATAATGTGATCTCTTGCAGCCTCAATTTCCTCATCTATAATATGTAGATAATAATAGTACCTAACTTCTAGGGTTCTTGTGAGGATCCAATTAAATAATTTATATAAAATTATTTTTAAATGTGAAAAGAATTGTTTAAATAACTATAAATGATACCTTATGATTTTTTTTGGTAAGAATAAAAAACTTGAAATTTACTCCTATGTAGCATAGCAAAAGTGCTAAAATAGCAAGAATGCTAACGTACTCTGGTGGGTTTGGGAGTCTCTCTCTACTGGTGTCATTTTGAGCTGTGTTTCTATCACTAGAAGGTGCCTGAGATGAGTAGTAGTGAGTAGTACCTCAGCTCCTTTTAACCCTTTAACATCAATTTTACAAAGGGATATTTATTTAGAAAATTTAACAAGAAAAAAAAAATACATATTTTCCTGCAAAATCTTGAAGATAGTCAGTTCAGTTCCTTCCTTCCCCACACCAAATTCACATCCATCTGTTTCATGACTGCAAGATGAGTCCTCTTATATTTTGCTGTCCTGAGACTCAAAAACGTCTTCCTGTTCCAGAGGGCACCAGTACTTTCCTGGCTGCAAAACATAACCACAGAGTCCAGGGACCAATACCTATTTCTTGGGGCCACATGGCCTTGATGGGAAAAAAAACCCAAGGCCTCCCCGCTAACAGTGTTGTGTCTTACTCGGTACCATGAGAGAAAACAACAGTGAAAAGGATTGAGGATAGAAATGGCGGTAGCTAAGGCCTTCTGAATGCCTTCTCAGCCGATCAGAGAGTTTTCCATTCACCATAGCTCACCAGAACAGGTGATAGAGTATCTGCAGTGCTTCACAGTTTCTCCAGGATACTTTGCTTCTAAGTCATCATGATTCTCCTAGAAACAATCAAGAGGATGCATAATACCGGGACCTTTATGCTTGTCCCAGGCCCCCATTGCCCTCGTACAATAAGATTTATAATGTATTTTCCTTACCAGTACACTAGTACAAATCTCATCTCCATTTTAGACGAGATAATAAGCTAAGAGGTAGCAAAACAATGATTTAAATCCCATTTGCCGTTTTTTAAGCCTGTCACTCTGCATTATGCCACATGTATTATCTGCTGTTGTGTGTGATGCTGCGTGGGCCTCTAATTCTATAATGGAGTTAGAGTGGAGATGATCATAGGTCAACTTGTCATTCAGTCTTTTCCGTTGTGTTTTGGGGGGCAAAAATACTAGAGTGATTGGCTATTTCCTTCTCCAGCTCATTTTATAGAAAAGGAAACTGAGGCAAACCGGGTTAAATGACTCGCCCAGCATCACACAGGTAGTGTCTGAGGCTACATTTGAAATCAGGTCTTCCTTATTCCATGCCCAGCACTCTGTCTACTGCGCCATCTAATGCTTTATGTATTAACTGCAATACCTTGTTTGTTAATTAGACTATTGATGTATTATTTCCTAAGTACTCTTGAAATCTGAGACATGGAAGATTTAAGGAGCAAAATCATTAGTAAGAATTTTGGTTACATTTCATTAAATTGGCTAAATGAACCTTATGTTCTTTATCTAAAGGGAATGGAGTATCTTGGTACAAAAAGATATATCCATAGGGATCTGGCCACAAGAAATATTTTAGTGGAAAATGAGAATAGAGTTAAAATTGGAGATTTTGGATTAACAAAAGTCCTGCCACAAGACAAAGAATACTACAAAGTGAAAGAACCTGGTGAAAGTCCCATATTCTGGTAAGTTATATTTTTCAAAACAGTTGTTTGAAAGAATAAATTTCCATCTTCTGAGAATTTGTCATTTCATTTATTTGTAAAACATTTTATATTTCATCACATTCTGAAGCAAAAATATTTTTCCCTTAAAAAAATTTTTATGTGAGTTCTCTCCTTTCTATAGAAAACCAGGAGCAGGGGCTAAGGGGTTGTAGTATGGTACTATATACAACATTGTAAGTACCATGCAGCGTATGTGTTGTCTGATAGAACTGCTGTTTTAGTTGGTTTTGCTTTAATATTTTTCTTTTTTCTACAAAGGTTTAATAGTTGGATGAGAGAGCAAAGAGGAAGGATTTTGGGGAAAATCACTGGTATTTAAAAAAAGGGTACAATAAAATTTTAAATATAAAATAATAATGTGAGTGTATGAATAAATGAAAAAGCATTTGTTGAGTGCTTAATATATTTAGAGGACTATGTTCAGCACTGAATATTCAAATAGAATAATAGGCTAGGGGCAGTTAGATGGGGCCATAGATAGTGCATCAACCCTGGAGTCAGGAAGACCCGAGTTCAAATCTGGCCTCAGACATTTAACACTTACTAGCTATGTGATACAGTTATTTCACCTCAATTGCCTAACCAAAAAACAAAGAAAAAAAAACAGCTAAACCTTTTTTTTTTTTTAAATGCTCACATTTTCATGGCGGAGACAACATATATAGGAAGTTTTAACTGCAAGTTAGAAAAAACTTGGCTAGTTTTTTTTTAGGGTTCGTTGGCAAGACAAGGTAATATATCTTCTTTAATGTTATTTCCATTAGTAAAACCAAAGTGATTTTTGATGATTTTTGAAGTCAAAGAACATAAATGATTGAATGAAATGCAAAGAAAAAAACATTTATTAAGCACTTACTCTGTATGGCAAGTACTGTGCTAAGTAAACTCTGAGAATACATATATAAAAGTAAAGGCCAGAGACAGAGAGAGAGAGATCTCTTGAGTCTTCGTCCAGTTGTTTTGAAGTTGCTGAGTCCCTTAGGATTTGGGACACTTCTAGTTTCCTTGGAGAAGATAAAAGAAGCCAAACCCACTTGAGGTTACTAAGAGGAAAAGACTCTGGAAAGACATGAGAGGAGCCAGAAGCTTCCATCATGTCCCTGTCCTTAGCTTGGTTAAAGTGAGTATGGATGCCATTAATGCTATTGGATTTTTGATGGGTGTGTGTGTGTATGTGTGTGTGTATGTGTGTGTGTGTTTGTCTGTGTGTGTGTGTGCATGTTTTATACACTAGACAGTAACCCTGTCTTATAAACAGATTATTGCACATGGTGGGAAGCAGGGGAGGGGGGAGAAGAGGACCAGAATTTTAAGAATATGATTATGCTAACCAGTTTTACATGTGGTAATAGCATGTGAGGAAGGAAATTAGAGCAGCAGATTAACATCGATTTTCATTAAATTATATATAAATTGAAATTATTTTATGCTGTCTTCGGTTTGTTACTAGAATGGATAATCAAGAGATAACCTAAAAACTCACTTCATCTCTGATCTTAACTACTTTTTTGTGTGATCTAGGTATGCTCCAGAATCACTCACAGAAAGCAAGTTTTCTGTAGCCTCAGATGTGTGGAGTTTTGGAGTGGTTCTGTATGAACTTTTCACATATATTGAGAAAAGCAAAAGCCCACCAGCGGTTAGTATGGTATTCATTTTACCATTTTTTTTTGTCTATAGAGCTAACAAAAAATTAGAATGAAAATAATTAGGTAATTTAATATATTATGAATCCCTTTGGAGAATCCTCAAAATGGCTCTAAATTCTTTGGTCACATCGTATCTATTTTTTAAAAGTAGCAATAAAACTAGTGAATACAGCATTGGTTTTATTCTTTATGAGTATCATATTTGGAAAGCTCATTTAGTAATGCTGCATAAGCAAAACTTTTTGATATTAAGTGATTGGGAAGTTATTTTGTTATTGTTTCAGGCACTTTGCATGGATTGTACTTGTTGGAAATGGTGTTATAGAGATTTGACAGTTCTATCTAGAACATTTTTTTTCCTATAATTTTAATCCTTTATAAAAAGTACTATGGGATACTCATGGCACACAGGTATTTTAGATACTACTTATTTGTTGCTTGTCCTAATATGTCATGGTACCAAGGAATTATACATAAAATTAACTAGTAATTTTGCATAAAATTATCTCTGGAAAGAAATATTATATAATTGAAATTGGTATTTAATTTCAGGAATTTATGCGTATGATTGGTAATGACAAACAAGGGCAGATGATTGTATTCCATCTAATAGAACTTTTAAAGAATAATGGAAGGTTGCCAAGACCAGATGGATGTCCTGATGAGGTAATAAAATTATCAGTATTTTATCCATTATCATTAATTTATAATAAAAATATACATTTCCATATTTCCTTTTACCCAAGAATTTCATCTATAAAATTCAGTTAGTTGAACTTTTAGACAGAAGTTGGCATAATTATTTATATGACCATGGAGCCAAGGCAAAACAACAATAAATAATGCTTATCTTCAATTCCCTAAGTTTCCATTTAAGTTAAATCATGGCATTTTTCTCTAATATGTGTATCTCTAATTTCTTCTCTCTTTTCCAGATTTATTCTATCATGACTGAGTGTTGGAACAATAATGTAAGCTTACGCCCTGCCTTCAGGGATCTTGCTCTTCGAGTGGATCAAATAAGAGATGACATGGGTGGATGAAAGAATGAAACTTCATTTTAATGCTACAGAATTAAATTTTACCCTTCAGGACTATTTTCACACAGGTCATGGTATGAATAGATCAGAAATGCAGATATCTCTTCAGAACTTGCAGATGCAAATCTCTCATCAAAATTTGCAGATTCCATCAAATGTTTGTTTTCTTCACGAGGACGTATTTGTTCCCATGAGAACATGCCAATGAAACCGATTGATAGAGACTTTTTTTGGTATTCCTGTATGTGGTCAGTCAGTATCACCATTGTTTGCCTTACTTGGCAAAGCAAAAGAGAAAAAAAAGAAAGAAAGAAAAGAAAAAGACTTCTTTTTTGACACAGTTAAATTTTTGAGAATTGAAAACATTTAATGCTTTTTTTTTTGTCAGAGTTAAAAGATTCAGAGAATATATTTGTACAGTCTTTTCCTCAGTGAATGTATAAAGAACTTGGCCTCTTGTGTAGTGTTTTGCACAAAGGTTTACAGTCATTGGTATTGTTTTCTAATTTTTACAGTGTTGATCCACACATTTTAGCTTCATGAACATTTAGAACCAAGATAAGATGTTTAGACTTCTTAATAAGCAACCTTTCTATCTACCTGTTCAGCTCTGTTATTTAGTCAGCATTATAAACAGGTATACACTTTTAGCATGTTTTGTGTATTGTAAATATTTTTCAAGACAAAGGGAACAAGCATATAGTTTTACTTGTACAGGATAACCCCTCAGTCCCATCCCGCTCCCTTAAGAATACATTTTGAAATGGAACAAGCATACAGAGATATAGCACAATATATTTTCCTACTTGGTTTTCTTGTAGTAGTGGTAGTAGTGGCATTTATTAAGTAGAATTCCTTCTATATGTGTTTTTTTGGTAAGATATGAACAAATAAGGTGTACTTGAAGCTTTTTCACACTGAATTAGTAGTCTTATTTTAAGACTTTTTTTTAAAAAATAAGAATATTAACAATATTTTCATCCCCTGAATTACTGTGTTCCTTCAATTCAATATGTTCTCTCACTCCTTGGAATCATGACATGCTTAAATTGAATGAAGGAAACAAAGGCATAATTAGCTTTCTAAACTGAAATTGTATAAACCTGCTTTTAGATTGTGGGATGGATTAAGAAAATAACTGAGAAATGTTCAATTTTTGGTCAATCTTTTATTTCCTAAATATATTTATATTTCTTGAAGAATATATTTAAGGATCTTTTTCCAAAATCCAAGATGATTTCTTATCTGTCAGAAATTTTCTTATACAATTTAAGAGCAAATTGAAAGTAGCAAAAGCAGGGCAATTTCAATTTCTGATTTTTAAAGTAACAATACAGAATTCAAGGAACAATAGGAATATATATATATTTTTTTTTTCATTGTGATACATTAAATATAAGAATCTTAAAATACAGTTGTTATATCTTACTCTACTTAAAGTGTTTTGAGTTAGATGAAATTTTTAGTGTTACTGCATTCTAGATATTGAATTTTAATAATATTTTGGGCTTATTTGCACAAAGTTTTAAGCACGTATCTTGCCTCAAAATAATAGCACATTTTTAAGTAGAAACAAGTTGTCTTTTTTTTTTTTTTTTTTAATTACACGCCTTTCTTCAAACCAAGTCCCACTTTCATTTTCTCAGTACTGCTTTGGAGCTGACTTAAATCAGAATTTTAAATGATGTTTTTTTAAAAAAAGGCTTCATTTATGGAGGAATTAATCTATATAATTTTTGTTCCATTTGTTTTGTTTTTTTACTTGTCCAATACCATCGTAGCTTCAAAAGCTGTTTTAGCTATACTATTGAATGCAGAAGTAATATAAAGGGACAGAATATTACATTTGTAATAAGATTGATAATGTATATTTTAAAGGAAGCCGAATATAATTTCTGTTTATTTAAAAAAAAAAAAACAACTCAGGGATGTCTGTATCATAATGCAATTATGAGATCTTCCATGCTGCTAGTTTTCAAGTGAAAGGTAAGCCCTTAATACAGTATGCTTGTTTTTGTACCTGGTACTAAAACTCAAGTACCAAAGGAGATGATGATTTTTGGAGTGCTATAATATTTTGTTTTTTGCTTTTTTTTTTTTTTTAAGGTTATTAGCTAGATTTTTTTAAACTTTTATAACGTTTAGATTTTGAGTATTAGATAAAGGAATTGCAATGCAAGCTAACATCCTTCATCGTATTAGAGACATAATTAACCAACCTACTCAAAAACTCCAGTTTTTGTTTTTTTTTTTTGAGGATTTGTATTGTGATTTTTAAAAATTTTAAACATGTATAGAAATTGCAACTTTCCAAATCGTCATAATTGTTCAGTGGTTGTACACAGATAACAGGTAAGTGACTGCTGCTTTAGTTCATGCCAGACATAATTCTGTCAAATGAAAGCTCTTGAGAAGCAAAATTAGATGTTAAGATTTTCAGCAATTTCTTTACTTTTCACAGTCTTTGTATTAATGGAGAAACAAATTTCTTTCCCTGGTTGCCATTTACTTTGGGAAAGCCTCTTTTTGATGTTATTGTATTTGCTACCAAAAGTGCTATGATTTACTGTAGTAAATTTACTGTAGTATGCTTTCCTTTCATATCCATAAAGCTGCTATAAAGTTACATGAAATTTTTATCACAGTTACAGATTGTCTAATGCTCCAAAATAATTTAAACAGTCATTTTCATAATAAAACCCTATCATTGCACATTTGTGTTTTTCCTCTCCCCATAAAATACTATCTTTAGATCTTCTTTATTAATTGGTGCAATTTGTTTTCTTAACAGTTTACCTTTCACACATTCCCAAAGTTGTAACCATCATCCATGCAGTGAGTGATATAGATGTAAGATTCCAATACATAGAAGTGGGGAAATTCACTCATTAATTTAGGTGTTGGCAGATCATAGTCATTAATAAGGGAAACTCACCTACCAGTTTAGGTATAAATAGTTCACAATATCTATTAAATGCTTCCATAGCTCTCCAATGCCAATCACTGTACTATCCTCCTGAGCATTGCTGTACTCAACCTAGTCCAAATTATTAAAATGATTTTTTAAAATGAAGATTTCCTCTAGTTTTCCAGGGTAGGTTTCTAAAATTCTCATATTACCCTTAATTCATTGTGTTGGAATATCCTTTGCCAAATAAATATGTTTATGTATGATAAATGTGAAAATTCAGGTGTTAAATTTCAAAATGTCTGTCTTCATTTACATTCATGCTTTTGATTTTACAAAGAACTCTGGATCTGATGTCCAAAAACTATGACCTCTATCACTTAGGACCTGGGTCACTTTCAGCAATTCGTTTTGACCTCTCTAGGCCTTGTTTTTCACATTTACACAATCTTTAAAGTCTTTTTCAGCTCTAAATCTGTGATCTGATCCATGTTCATCTGTATCCTTTATAGAGTAATTGAGCTCATTAGTTACTGAGTTTACTCTAGTCTGTGTCTGGGGATAACTTTTAAACTATGGTTTCTTTTCTTTTTTCTTTTTTTTTTTTTTTAACTCATTGAATAGCCTTGATTAGGATAACAATTTTAGAGCTCAAAAGGATCTTAAAGATCACCTCATTTAACACTCCCATTTTACAAATGAGGAAACTCACAGGTAGAAAGTAGTAGAGCTGAGGTTCAAATCAGAATACTCTAGAAGACTCCAAATCAAAGTTTCCTTTAGCTGCATCAAAGGGCTTCTGCTAAAATTATAGGATGTTAACAAATAGTGTATTATGTTAAAAGGCCTGTCAGTAAAGTGCTAGAAAATTCATTTTGAGCATTATTGCAACAAATCTATTTTTTAAAAGTGAGAGCCATGAATTAAGAGGCTTGACTGCAAGTTCATAGATTATACAAATAGATTTCAGAGAACCCATAATTTGGATGGGAAAAAAATTGAATCTTTATTTTTATTTACTTCTAACTAACATTTGGCATTGCTTTCAATTATTATTTTTAAAAATATATTTTTTTCTGACTTTAGATTGCTGAAGGGATCCATGCTACAAAAAAAGGTGAAGACTTTCTGCTCTGTTCTCCTTTTCAAATTCTAAAATTCCATGATTCTATAAACATTGCTTTGTATTAGTGTGTGTAAAAAGAAAAAAGAGTTAGATGGTAACAGGACACCCATGGTATTGGCTAGCTAAAATGACCAACTATTGTCTTTGGATTCACAAGCCTCCTTTCCACTTTGTATACTCTCATCCCTTTGGAATTCATTCCTTACCTTCTTTAGTCCCCATTGTCAATGGACCATAACTTCTATAGTAATAATAGTTATTATAGCAGCTAATATTTATATAGCACTATGTGCTAGTCACTGTACTATGTCCTTTACAAATAAATCTCATCTGAAAGTCATAATATCTTTGGGAGGTGCTGTCATTAACTCCATTTTACAGATGAGGAAACTAGGGCATGTTTGCCCAGAGCCACACAGCTAGTACTGTTAATAAACTCCTCTTTACTGCAAAGCCAATTAACTCTCCCTGTGTCCCTTGCATCCTCATTCCTGAAGGGAATTGTTGGAATGAGTGATTAAAAAAAAAAAAAAAAAAAAAAAAAGTTATTCTGATGAGTTCTCTCTTTACCACATGCTGGCGGCACTTTGTTTCTCCCTTTCCTTTTTTACATAGATCCCTACATATAGCTTCATAAAGTTCAGTGTGACAGAAAACAAAAGTCAGCCCAGTAGCGAGGCAGGGTGGATTCCAAGGAACAGTAGGACTTTCAAGCTGTGCGACTGGTTAAGAGGCTACTCTAGGATTAAGAGAAAGAGGGTAATGGGACGAGGAACCAATGAGTGACCTATAGGTCTGAGTTAGCTTCATCAGTCTTAAAGTTTTAGGGTTCAGTGTTTTCTGTCACTAAAATGGAGAAATGGTAAAGATAAAGTATTTTCCGATGATGTGTGTGTGTGTGTGTGTGTGTGTGTGTGTGTGTGTGTACATGTAAGAGGTAGAACCAAGGTTCAAACCACAGTTCTCTAGATAACTCCAAATCTGTATGTATGTATGTATGCATAAATAAATGTGTATTTCCTTTAAAGAGATCTAATTTTAGGAGTGGGTATAGGGGCAGCTAGATGGCACCGTGAGTAGAGCACCAGAGTCCAAATCTGGCCTTAGACACTTGAACACTTTATAACTATGTGACCCTGGACAAGTCACTTAACCCTAATTGCCTTGAAAAAATCAACTAAAACACCCCCCCCCCAAATGAGTGATATGTGGGATGTTAAGGGAAGACTAGTACCTCTGATTTGAGTGTTTGCCAAACCTTTTTTGGGGGATGCTCATCTTATCTTTGGTGTCCAAGTCACCCAGCTCTCAGCCATAGCTCCAAGAAGTCACAGTTTAGGCAGAAGCCACACTCCAGTAAACTGTCTCAACTGATGGGCTAAACCAGGCTGAGGGTAAGCAACAGGTCACAAACCTCTTGGTGAATTGGGGATATTTACTCCAAGCATGTGAAGACTTCCTCCAGCCAGATGGGAGAATGAGAAAAATTTGTTTCCATATTCAAGAAGGTGGCCAAAGTGGCTGACCAAGGTCATCCATTGCATCCTGGGCCATCACCAGGCATTCTGACTTTTGTTTTGCCATCAGACTTAGATGACTCTGGAAGAGAGAGTAAGGCTGATGACTTTGTACAATGTTACCTTGTTCTGTATTGATCTTATTTACCTTGGTTTATACATGTATCTTCTAACCTCTGTTCATTTTTCTTTTTTAAAATCATTTTTATTTCTATAGAAATTCCCTGATTACATGTAAAAAATATTTTAATAAACATGTTAGAAATTTTTTAGTTCCAAATTCTCTCACCCCTCTACCTTTTCCGAGATACCATGCAATTTGCTTTTACATGTGAAATTATTCAAATAGTTCCATATTAGCCATATTACAAAAGAAAACTCAAACAAAACAAAAATAAAGAAAAAAATATGCTTCATTCTGCATTTGTACATCTTCCAGTTTCTCTGGCGATGTATAGTATGTTTCATCTGAGTCCTTTGGAATTGTCTTAGATCATTGTATTGGTGAGAGTAACTGGATCTTTCATAGTTGGTCATCCTTACAATATTGCTATTACTATGTACAATGTTCTGCTCACTTTCCTTTGCATCAGTTCATATAAAATTTCCCAGCTTTTTCTGAAACCTACCTTGATATTTTTATAGCACAATCTATTCTATTTATTCCATGACAATCTTTTTTTTTTCTTTTTTTTTTTGCTGAGGGAATTGGGGTTAAGTGACATCACAATCTTACAGCCCTACTTGTTTAGACATTTCTAATAGATAGGCTCCAATAGATTCCCTCAATTTTCATTTCTTTGCCACCACAAAAAGAGCTGCCAAAAATACCTGAATACTATTATGTCTTTTACCTTTTTCTTTATTCTCATTGGGTAAAGACTTAGTAGTAGTACTATTGGTGAGTCAAAGGGTTTGCACAGTTTCATAGCCCTTTGGGCACAATTCCAAATTGTTCTCCAGAATGATTGGACTAGTTCACAACCCCATGAGCAGTATACCAGAGTCCTAATTTTTTTATATCCTCTACAGCATTTCTCATTCTCTTTTCTTGACATATTAACCAATCTGGTAGGTGTAAGGTGGTATCTCATAGTTGGTTTAATTTGTATTTCTCTAATCAGTAGTGATTTAGAGCATTTTTTGTGATTATTGATAATATTGTTTTCTTTTGAAAACTACCTGTTAATCATTTGACCATTTATCAATTGGAAAATGGCTCTTGTTCTTATAAATTTGGCTCAGTTCCTTATATTGCAAATTTTTTTCTAGTTTCCTATTTTTCCTCAACTTTTGGCTGCATCAGTTTTGTTTGTGCAAAAGTTTCTTTTTATTTCATGTAATAAAAATTATTTTCTTTCCTGTGATCTCTTTTATCTCTTGTTTAGTCACAAACTTTCCCCTTATTTATATTTGATGTATATATTTTTCCATGCATCCCTAATTATCTCACCCTTTATGTTTAAATCATTTTCCCATTTTGACTTTACCTTGGCATATGGTATGAAATATTGTTCTATGCCTAGTTTTTGCCAAACTGCTTCCCAATTTTCCCAGAAATATATGTCAAATGTGGAGATCTTAGTCAAAAGCTTGGATCTATTAGTTTGTCTAGAACTAAAGGATTTATATCATTTACTTTTGTGTATTATGTACTAAATCTATTCCACTGATCCACCATTGATTATGTCTTTGAAATATAGTTTGAAATCTGGAATTACTGGGCCTTCTTCCTTAACATTTTTTTTAATTGATTCCCTTGATACTTTTGACCTTTTGGTCTTGCAGATCAATTCTATTATTATTTTTTTCTAACCCTGTAAAATAATTCATTGGTATGACATTGAATAAATAATTTAGGTAGAATTGTTTTTTGAGACATTGAGAATACTCATGAGCAATTAATATTTCTCCAGTTGTTTAGATCTGTCTTGATTTTATGATTGTTTTGTAATTGTGTTCACAGAGTCCTTTTTTGACTAGGCCTACTCCCAACTATTTTATGTTTGCAGTTATTTTGAATGGAATTTCACTTTCTATCTTTTTATTCTAGGTTTTGTTAGTTACACAAACAAATGCTGATGATTTTTATGGATTTATTTTATATCCTTCAACTTTACTAAAATTATTCATTTTTTTCAACTAATTTTTAATTGATTCTATAGGACTCTCTATTCTAAAACTTATTAAACTGTGTATCATAACCCAATATGGGGTCTCATAATTTAATATGAGGGTTGCAAAGTTTTGATTTGTTATCAGTAAATGTTTGATTTGTATGCCTGTTCTATATATCTATATGCTCATGGTCATGTAACAATTTCTCAGGTGATAAGGGGTCACAAGTGGAAAAAGTTTAAGAAAAATGTTTTATACCATCATATCATTTGCAGAGAGTGATAGTTTGGTTTCCTTGTTGCCTATTTTTATTCCTTCATTTTCTTTTCTTTATTGCTATAGCTAGCATTTCTAATACAATATTAAATAATAGTAGTAATAATGGGCATTCTTGTTTTACTTATTGGGAAGGCTTCAAGTTTATCCCCATTACAAATAATGCATGTACTTAGTTTTAAATAGATACTACTTGTCATTTTAAGGACTCCAGTGATTTCTCTGCTTCCTAGTGTTTTTAATAGGAATACATGTATTTTGTCATGTATTTTCTGCATCTATTGTTACATAATTGTGTATAGAATCCTTCTAATTGTTCTAATAATGATAAAATTCTTTTAAGATTACATGTATTATCTTCCCATATAGAAAGGTAAATAGTTTAGCCTTGTTGAGTGCCTTAGGATTTCTTTTTCATTTTTAGCTTTTTGTGCTTCTCTTGAGTTTTATATTTGAAAGTCAAATGTTTTTTATTCAGCTCTGGATTTTTCATCAGGAATACTTGAAAGTCCTCTGTTTCATTATATATCTATTTTTCTCTCTAAAGGTTATACTTATTTTTTGCTATGTAGATTATTCTTGGTTGTAATACCAGCTCTTTTGTCTTCCAGAATATCATATTGCAAGCCCTCTCCTCCCTTAATGTGGTAGCTTTTAAATATTTTGTGTTCTTGATTATCCATTATTTGAATGGACTCTTTCTTATTGCTTTAAGTATTTTCTCTTTGACCTAAGAGCTCTGGAATTTGGCTATAAAATTCCTGGAAGTTTTCAATTTGGTATCTCCTTCAGGTGGTGAGGAGTAAATTCTGTCCATTTCTATTTTACCCTCTGATTCTAGGATTCAAGGCAGTTTTTTCTTGCTTAATTCTTGAAGTATGATTTCGAGGCTCTTTCTTTGGTCATGGCCATTAAGTAGTTCAATTATTTTTAAGTGATTGGTCTTTGATCTATTTTCCAAGTTTTTGGGGTTTTTTCCCCGCAATGAGATATTTCACATTTTCTCCATTTTTTTCACTTTGTCTTATTGTTTCTTGATGTTTCATTGGGTCGTTAACTTGCCCAATTCTAATTTTTAAAGAATTATTTTCTTCAGCAAACCTTTGTACTTCATTTTTCACTTGACTAATTTTGCCTTCTAAGGAGTTGTTTTCACTAGTGAATTTTTGTGCCTCTTTTCCCAAGTTGTTAATTATCTTTTCATAATTTTCTTCCTTTGGTTTCATTTCTTTACCTTATTTGGTTTTGGAAATATTTTTTAGCTCTTCCAGGAATTCTTGTTGGGCTTGTGCTCAATTAATTTTTTTTAACCCTTTGCTTATAATTATTTTGACTTCATTATTTTCTCCACAGTTTGTCTTGATCTTCTCTGTCACCATAGTAGTTTTTCATAGTCAGGTTTCTATAGTCAGATTTGCTCTTTTTTCCACCCTATTTCTTGATTTAGAACTTTATTAATCCTGGGCTTTGTTCTTCATGTGAAAGTAGAAGTTTTTTGCACTATGGTTTTCAGAACTAGTTCTGCAGATTTGAAAGTTTTCAGTGCTTCCACTGTTGTTTGATCTGTGGAAAGGTTTGATCACTGTTCTTTTGGTCTACACTCTAGTTCTTAGTCAAGAAAGACATCTGATCCCTTGGGACTGCAATCAGTGCTGTTCCTAAGGATCCTTTCTCCCTTGGGAATTGAAACAAAACTATTCATCAGGATCCCTTGGATCTGGAAGTGGTACCACCTCCTCAGGGACACTCCTTCTTGACTAAATGTGCTCCTCTCTGCCCTTGAACTGTGACCCAAAAGTAAGTGTAGGTAGTGGAGTAGCTAAATCTAGTCCTCCTTCCAGTGCTAACACAGGAGTACCCTGTAATCTCTTTCTGATCAGCTGCCAGATCCCCTTACCATTTCTGGCTTGAGAGCTCCTGAAGCTGCTGCCTCTTCTCTCTCTACCATCTAGTCCTAACACTGGTGTTTTATTCACTTGGGCTGTCTCCTTCTCTATGTCACCGATTTCTCTAAACTCCTGTGTTGTCTTGGGCTGGTAAAATGTCACACTTACCTTTTGTTGGCTTTGCCACTCCAAAATTCAATTCAAGGCATTATTTAAAATTATTTGGAGAGTATCATTGGGAGAGCTCAGATGAGTGCTTTCTCTACTCCACCAGCCTGACTCCACTCCAACTGGTTGCTTTTTCTTTGTAATCTCACTTAAAACAGTGCCTGGCACATAGCAAGAGCTTAATAAATGTTTGTTAATAGTTAATTTTTAAAAATCCTGACAATGACATGGGGAAAGATTTTTAAAGAATGTTTAAAGCTCAAATTATTGTATTTATTGAACCACTGCAATGTATATGTGACTTTGTAAATAATTTGAATGCCTAATCATTTCCCTGGAAATATAACTGGCCTATATGTAGAATGATACAATCTTCCTTTTGATTTGACCAAAGATGACTGACAATATCCAGAAAAAGTATTTAGACTTCTCTACCAAAAGGAGGATGGTGCTCTACCTCATCTTTTCTCTGTGGCCAAGGTTTATCATTACAACTATTCAATACATTTTTAAACCTTATTCTGAGAAGAGACCTCCAAGTTTCACCAGACTACTTAAGGATCTATGAAATGAAAAAGCTTCAAGTCCTTCAATTTATAGAATTCCCAAGATACTTTATTCACAACATCCTTGTAAGAGTTTAAAGGCAGAATAATACCTTTTAGATTTTGAGGAAAAGAGTAAAAGAGGGAGAATAAAAAGGAAGATCAAGGATCAGAAGCAAAAGGAAGAAAAAGAAGAGGAAGAGAAAATATTTTAAAGCTTGATTAAAAACCTGACATAAAAGATCTGTAGAGAAATGTCACAATTGTAATAACTTTTCTCTGATAGAAAAGACTTCAAATTATATAAAGGTGGCAATTAAAAAGAAACAAACTATCAGTGACAACTCAAAACCAGTAATAATTATGCCACATTAAATGAAATTATATTTAATTAAATTTAAGTTAATCAAATCACATTTAATTTGCATTAATACTGTAGAATACTACTTCCATTCATCAGAGTGGCAATAAAAGTAAAAGATGGCAAAATTCAGGCACTCTAATTTACTGCTAGTGAAGCTGTGGGTTGCTTTGACTATTTTGAAAAATAATACAGCATTGTCCAATAAATATATAAAATGTCTATTTTTTTTTGCCCCACTTGTAGTTATACTCTAAGGAAATTAGTGATAAAAATATTAGACGTGTTTTTAATGAACATTCATAGCAGCACTATTTGTAAGAGCAAAAACTTGAAAGTAAAGTGGTCAGCAACTAGAGGATGACTTACCAAATTATGAGACAAATGTAATGGAATGCTTATTTAATGTGAAATAACAAATGTGAAGAATTCAAAGAAATATGAAAAGACTAGTAATTTATACTAAATGAAAAAAGAACCAAAAGGACAATATACACACTACAACTACAGAAAGGACAATATCAAACAGTAACAAAATTCATGATAAAGAAAATGTGCAGAATTCATGTTACCTTTTTTTTTGTTTTGCTGAGGCATTTGGGATTAAGTGCCTTGCCCAAGGTCACACAGGTAGGATGTGTTAAGTGTCTGAGGTAAGATTTGAACTTTTTGAAGTCAGGTCCTGGTGCTCTATTCTGCTACTTAGCTGCCCCTCATAGATATGAGTTGTCTTAATTTTCATTTCTCTAATCAATAATGATTGAGAACATTTTTCACAAAATTATAGATAATTTTAGTTTCTTAAGATCTTTTTTTAGGTCATATTTTATTAGTGGATTTGATTACAAAGATTCTGCCTATGGAAGACAGCAGAAATAGTCCAAACTTTTTGGAGAAGAGAAATTAACTTCCAACTCTGAAATACATATCATTTAAATAAGCCTAGTATTTTATCATAGACAATAGACGGCATAAAACATAAGACCTAGGTTGTTTTTTTTTTTCAGGAAACTACACAAAGGATGGGGAGTTACAGATAATACCCAAAACAACAACCAACAATTCAAGACATTAACTACAATAAATAAAAGCTGAACTGTATGGTTTGTCCAGGGAGGACTGTAGGACCTCTGATAAGAAAACAGATGATCAGCTAGGACTGAGACATGTTTCCTCCTTTCCCTAAAATTACCTCATATTTTACATATATTTTGGTTATATTCAGCTGCATATTTGTTTTCTCTATCCCTCTCCTCCTCCTCCCTCCAATAGACTTTCATTTTTGTTTTTGCCTCTTTAGATTAGCTCATAGTAGGCTGCTCAATACCTTATTCATTAAACTCATTTATTAGCTTGATGATGTCATAAAGGCCTTTCTTCAGTTCTTTTTATTCCTAAAGAAGGATGGAGGCTATCTATTATCCTCTATTTGATCACCATTCATTTTTTTAAAACATACATTCCTTTTTTGACAGTTCTTTACCCAACTTTTCCTTTGGAATTCCTTATTAATAATGTGCTATATTCTTCCACTATAAGTCCATGACCTCTGGGTTGCAGGGATTCTCTTGTCTCCTCGTCTCTCACATAGTTATTTATCCTAGTTTAGGTCAGCTTTATCTCTTCTGATGCCCTTTAAAAGTTTCTCAGTTCAAACAAAGTAATCAAAGCTATTTATAGTCTCATGAAAAAATGTCCTAAATCAGGGCTTCTTAAACTTTTCCATTCACAACCCCTTTTCACTTAAGAAATTTTTATTTAGGATTTTTATTTACAAATATTTATTTAGGATCATCTGGATGTATAGATATATAAAATAGGTATACAAATCAAACATTTACTGATAACAAATCATAATTTCACATTCAGTGATGAGACTTCGTATGGAGTTGAGAATCATAGTTTAAGAAGTTGGTCTCTAAATTACTATTGATTTAGAAGTGCAAATTAGAGCAGGTAATACCTCATACCTATCAGATTGGCTAAGATGACCAAAAAAGGAAAATGACAAATATGATAGGGAATGTGGAAAAAATTGAAACACTATTGCACTGTTGATGAAGTTGTGAATTGATTCAATAATTCTGAAGAGCATGTTGGAACCATGTTCAAAGATGTATGAAACAATGCATACCTTTTGACCCAGAAATGCTGCTACTAGGTCTGTATCCCAAAGATAAAAACAAAAAGGAAAAGGACCTGTATATACAAAAATATTTATAGCAGCTCTTTTCTTTCTTTCTTTTCCAAAGAATTGGAAACTGGAGGAATGTCCGTCTAGGGCTGAACAAGTTGAGGTATATGATTGTGATGAAATATAGGTTCTAAGGAATGACAAGCAAGATACTCTCAGAAAAACCAGGAAAGACTTACATGAACTGATACAAAGTGAAGTGAGCAGAATCAAAAGAGAACTGGATTTTTAAAACCAAAATTCCCTCTGATTACATGGTAGTCAGCAATAAAGTGTAGTGATCAACTGTGGATGATGTTAACTATTCTCAGCAAAACAATGGTAGAAGACAACTTGGAAGAATTTATGATGCAAAAATGCTATAAATCCCCAAAGAAAGAACTATGAATGCAGATAAAAAACATTTTTTTTCTTTCTCTATTTTTATTGTTTAGATTTTTGGGAGTCTGCTAACATGGAAATATGTTTTGCATGACTGCATATGTATAACCTATATCAAATTGCTTGCCTTCTCAATGGGAAAAAGGACAGAGGAAGAAAAATTTGGTACTCAAAATTAAAAAAAAATGAATGTTAAAAATTGTTTTTGCATGTAATAGGGGGAAAAGTTGTTTAAAAAAAACGTTTCTCAATTCAGAGAGAACACAAACTCTTGACAATGGAATGAGAACCTTTTAGTAATCCTGTATAACCTCCTAATCCCAGCAAGACATTTGACTTTATAAGCAAATTAAAATTAGCTATGGGGAAAAACCAAAGAATTGATTTTTCTATAGCCAACTTTCATTGTCTTGTAAAACCAAATGTCTTGCAGGGATTAGGAGACATTGTAAAGTCGTTGATGAAAGCCACTCTATTCTAGTATACTAGTCCCTCTGGGATTGGATGCTTGTATCTATTCTCAATGATAGGGAGTGAGACATCCACAACCACCCTCCTAACTGCTGGGGTCTGCAGCTATAATAATAGCATCTATCTCCCACATTGTTATGAAGATCAAATTAGACAATATATAAAAACCAGTTTGCAAACCTTTAAATGCTACATGAATATATGCTTTTATTATTACTGCTTTTGACTCTATCTCAGTCAATTATTCAATAAGTATTTATTAAGTGCCTACTATGTTTCAGGTATTGTGCTAAATTCTGGCAGATATAGAGGCAAAAGATTGTTCTTGTTCTCCAGGAGCTCACAATCTAATGAGGGAAACAACATACAAACAATTGTGTACAAATAAGCTACACACTAGATAAACTGGAAATAAAAGTCAGAAGGCATTAGAATTAAGCGGGTCTTCTCATGTCAATACAACATAGTTCCCCACTCATATAGTGGGAACAAAATCTTCATCCTTCAGATTCGGAATACTTGGGTTCAATTTCAAGTTCATTGACAATGAAAATCTCAACTCCTATCTGAGCTTCCTTTTCTTCATGTGTAGAAGAAGGGAATTGGATGAATTGAACTCTAAGGTCACTTTCACCCCTAAATCCCACGATCCCATTACTGCTTTCCAGTGGAACACCACTTCTCTAGAGATGGGTTAGAGAAAAAAAACTGAGTAAACCTTACAAGAAAAGGAAACATAGAGATTAATATAATATTATAAGGATAAGTTTTATTTTTCCATCATCATTCTCATTAAGAGAGGTAAGAGATTGTGGTAAGTCAAGGAGAAAAAACTCTGTAATTTGGTCATATTGTTAGCATATATTTTTAAAAATCATTTAAGATTTTAAAAATTGTTTCCTAAAGGGATCATTGGATTGTGAAAAGAGCATGGAAATTCTAATTTGAGCTGTATTTGATTTCCAGCTTATCTGCAAGATCTTGGGCAAGTTATAACTCCAGATTTCAATTTCCTCACCTGTAAAATAAAGGTATTAAAATTTGATGATATTTTCCTTTTTGACTTTTAAATTTTTTATTGATATCTTCACTTTGTTTTTTTGACTTCACTGTCACTCCCCATTCATTCACTTAGTAAGCTTTCCCATTTAAATAATAATAAAAGGGGAAAGCAATTTAGCAAAATTAATCAATACATCACTTGTATCTGACAATATATCTAATGTTTGGATCTGTCCCCCTCCCTTCAAATAAGGACTATTTGATTTTTTTAAAACATTGAGAAAACTGGAAAGAATGTAATCTGAAAAATAATTAAGTATAAAAGATATAAAGAGACCAAAAGAAAGAAAGAACTCATTTGCACAAAAGTATTTATAGCAGCTCTTTAACAATGGCAAAGAACTAGAAACTGAGAGAATACCTATGAATTGGGAAATGAGTGGAGAAGTTATGGTAAATGAATGTGATGGAATACCATTGTGCGGGGAAAGTTTAAAGAAACCTGTTAATCACTAGTATAACTAGTCCTGGGTTATAGAAGTTGTCTTTTATCAATCATTTTAGAATTCACAAAGGATTTCTATAAGCAAAATCAATCACAATAAGATATCAACAATTATGAGAGTTTGTAAACTGCAAAGAATATATTCAAGTCAGTCAAGTCACATGAAATCTCTTGCCTTAGGTCATACTGAACATATCTAACACAGTGTGATAAAGATATAGAGATATCGTCTTAGAGTCAGGAAGTCTGGGAGAGTGAGAGTCTTGTTGCATACACAGACATGTTTTTTTAACCCCTCTGTATGTGAGCAACTCCTTAAGACTGTAAGTTGCAGAGAAGGTACCAATCAGAGTAGAGGGAGTAACTCTTAGTGACTACCCTCCACACAAAAGAAATCATAGGGCTTGTAAAAAAAAAATTCATTCCAACCAATTAATGTTTTCCTGAAAATTTGGTTGTAAATCATATTTCTGTAAATCAAATAATCTTTCAGTATGAGAAATAACTTTCTATTTAAACCAGTTTTGCACTATTGGTTTGAAAAGCAAGGAATCATTTCCTAGTTATGTAATAATTATCTTTTTGTTATTGTTGTTGGATTGGATTTTCTTATAAAGAGAAACAACTGTATAATTCATAGAATCCTAGACTTGGAAGGTATCTCAGTGGCCAGTTGCCTTGGTTTTCTCTTACCTTTGTAACATAGGTGAAGACAAGTGGTCATTCAGTTTTTATCTGTAGACCCCTGACACAAGGAATCATACTTCCCAAAGCTTCCCAGTCTACATTTGGACAGCTCTAATTGTTAGGAAGTTTTCTTCTACACCAAATAGAAATTTGCTTTTTTGAAACTACCATCCTTTACTTCTAGTTCTATCCTGCAAATATCTCAAGGTTGTTTTAATTTGTATTTTCCCAATTAATAATGACTTAGAGCATTTTTCACATGACTATAATTTTTTTTTATTTCTTCATTGGAAAACTATTAATATCCTTTGACCATTTATCAACTGGAGAATGATTCATATTCTTATAGACTGACAAAAGTTCTTAATATATTTGAAACATGAGACTTTCTCTGAGAAACTGAATTCATATTTGGGGCTATCTAGTGTTTAAACTGAATCATCTCCATAACCCATCAGATGGACTCCCCAGAAATATTTAATTACAGCAGTCAAAAACACTGAATTGACTGAAAAAAAATCTCAAGTTCACTTTTTCTATCTAGACATGACCTAGGAAGATTATGGCATTAAAAACTATTATCAGTGCATGGCATGAGATTAGGTTTTATGTAAAATGAGTTTACAAACTTTGGTTGAAGTGATAAATACTTTATTTACTACAATAAAATGATAGCAATAAAATGAAAAGGCAATTCATGTAGCTCTGATAGTAGTAGAAGAGAAAGGACAGTTTATTTTAAGAGATTAACAACAAAAAAAAGAGCTTCACTCACTATCTGCTATATTTTTGCAGATCATAGGAAAAAGAAAAAAAGGCAAAGTAATTAAAGTGATTTTTCATGTTAATCCAAGATGTTGTGCCTCCCTAGAGTATCAGTGTAGTTGGCATTGAGAATACATATCTAAAGTAGAGACATTCAGTTGTCTTCCTCTCAGCACAAACCAGCAATTTCCTTTTTGGTACAAGTCGCATGACAACAATTATATGCTAGGCCACTGGTTTCATCTCTCTTCTTCCGAGAATGTGTGCCCCACATCAACTCATATTGCTTCAGAGGGGAGGTGGTTTTGATTTCATTTTTGCTTTTCTCAATAGCTTCCTTGAAATCATCAAAACCTATCAGGAATTTCTCCATATTGGGGATCAAGTCTTCAGTGCGATCCTGTCGGTTCAACTGAGGAATCGGCCCCTCTTTCCGACCATGAATGAACTCTGTATCCAAGTGAGAAGGATAAAGAATGAAAAAGATTCTTTTAGGTTAGAAGGGAATTGTCATGCAGCAGGAAATACTTTTATATCAATCTAAACCAGTCAAAGGGCAGTTGGTGTAGTGGATAGAGTGTTAGACTTGGAACCAGAAAGACTCATCGTTATGAATCCAAACCTGGCCTCAGATTCTATTTATGTGATCCTAGGCAAGTCACTTAATCCTATTTGCCTCAGTTTCCTCATCTGTAAAATGAACTGGAGAAGTAAATAGCAAATCACTCCTTTGCCAATATGTGCCAAGAAAATCCCAAATGACAGAGTCAGACACTAGTAAAAAAACAAAAACAAAAAACAGCAAATCAATCAAAGTTTTAAAAACTCATGTGGAATGGAATAGGGGCAGGGGAAAGGAAGCATATTGTTAGCCAGAATAATGAAACAGTAAAAAAGATGAGTAACATTTTGTCTCATTTTAAGTTAGGCACCTTAAGGTACTGCAAATAATTGTACTCTTGGTACAATTAATTTCCTTTTCCATCTCTTCTTACCTCTCCCTTAATTCTCCAGTGCCTTCTTGCTACATGTCATTTGATCTTTTAACTGAGTGCTTTTTATAAGTCAAGAACAGCCTGTACAAAATTGATTTTTTTTAGGAGAAATAATAACACAAAGTGCATACTAGGAATTTGTAAATAATTCCATTATCCATGTTGATGGAGAATATTGATTGTGAAGATAATGTGGAATATTAGTCCCCAAATCCTTAATATTTTGGGAATGGGTTATAAATTTTGATATTTATTCAATTCAGTCATCTAGCAAACATTTGTTGGACATCTATTGTCTAAATCAACAAGTCTTACACTTTCTCTGTTAGAGATATACTTAATGTCTCAAGAATTTTTTCATGACCCTCGTAGTCCAAAAGAAATATCTAACAATCTGCTTATTGAGTAGTCAGAATGAGAATTTAAAATATCCAAGTGTTCCTGTGAGGGCACTATGGATTACAGTTTAGTCTCTAGTTTAGGCATTATATTACATTCTGTGAAAGACAGAAATCTCTAAGTAGTAGTCTCTGTCCTCAAAGGCCTCACATTTTATTCCAGTTTAATCTTCATAAATTATATTCTACCTTGGGTTTGTTGTTCATTAAGCTATGAGGTCCTTGAGAGGTGGGATTGGTTTTGCAAAGTATCCCCATTACTTTGAGAATAGTAAATATTTTGTGGACCTAGAAGGCTGCTTCACAGAGAAGAGACTGAAGCACCCATCCCACACAGCATGGTGGCTGGTCTAGTTTCTAAGGAATTTTATGGCTGGATTCGTGGGCTGTCCTTTGTGACCACTTTCTTCTTCTCCAACCAAAATCCAAAAGGGTTACTGGTTATACATAGAAGAGTGGGGGATTCTAGGGTTGAAAGAAAAATGTCTCAGTTTGCTGCCCCACATCTTAAATCTTCAAAGCATCTGACTCCATGTGGGTTGTAGAAGTGAATATGAGGGGGGTCATGAAATTATGATTTATTGTAAGTGTTTAGTATATTTATTTTACAAACTTATATCCCCAGCATTGAGAAAAAGTTTCTTTGGCAAAAAAGAGTCACAAATAGAAAAAGGTTTTAAAAGCCCTTTCTTAAATCATCCTTGATAAATGTGAATCTATCCTGATTTTTATTAGCCCTCTAAAAAAAAAAAAAAAAAAAGTTTCCACAGCTTTTTTCATTAATCCATTTCAATGCTCAACTTATATTGTCATAAAATTCTTCCTTAAATCTGTCATGCTGTAGCTTCAGCTCATTATCTCTGATTCCCATCTAACAAAGGTGAAACATAATCATCTTTCATTCTTTTGACATTAGATTTGAACTCAGGAAGATGACTCTTCCTGACTCCAGGTTCAGCATCCCTCTGTGTCACCCAAATGCCCATTTGCAACTCTACATTCTCTTTAAAAATAGTTTCTTCACCCAGCAAACTAATAATATTAATGCATATAAACCACCCAAGAAAAACTGTTTTAAACACTTTAAAAGTTATGCTAATTACAAACATTTTTATCTAGTCATTAAAGTTAGCCCGTAAGGCTCTTTTCTAGGCAACACTTTATATTAGAGTAGTTTATTCTTTAATTTTATTTGTAATGCTTTATAATTAAGACATTTTACTAATTCAGATTGGGCTTTTAGTTTGAATTAGAGACACTCTGTTGAATCTATTTATTCTTGTTTCAAGTTTAAAATCCTACTGTAACAGCTAATTATATATGGCAACCTTTTATTTTCTCTTTCATTTTTAATTGTCCTAGATAGTTTCTAAGGACTTTTCTGAGTCTATGGACTTAAACATTGGGAAGATTAGAATCCCAACGAGACACAAGTTGGGCACATGGCATATATTCAGTCCCTTAAACAAGGGAGAAACCTGGGCCATGGCACTAACAGGAAAAAGTGGAAATTGTGAGATTCTATCAGGGACCATCCATGCCCTTGCAAAAAGCTGCGGGGACGTACTCAAGCTTTGAGTTCCATCTGCTGGCCTCGACTGATATTGCAGCTTCAATAACTTAAAAACTTTAGAACTGATGGCATGACATGGGAGACGCTGGCCCAGGACCGCCCAGCATGGCGTGACATCATCAGAGAAGGTGCTGTGCTCTCTCATTAAATTAGATGCTCAAAGTTAAAGAAATCACCCCACATGTTCACATGGACTATTTGTGTCCGACCTGTGGCAGAGCATCCCAAGCTCATATTGGTCTGATCAGCTACAGTCGGACACACTGTAACTCTACTTAATATAGCAATGTCATTTGGGGGAGAACAAAGAACAGCAACTAACCAACCACCCTCTGCCTCTTAAAATGAACCAATGCAGAGTGGATAAACTGCACCCACACTTTATCTTCACCCCCCCATTCCCTGTACACTTATACTATATATTTACATAATCATATTTAATATGCTCATTTCTTCCTTCAATATTCAATTACTCTGTTTTAAAGTCACTTGTCCCTTTTATTAGAACATATGCTTCTTATGGGCTGGGATTACAATTCTTTGTATCCTTAGCCCTTAGCACAGTGCCTAGCTAGACTAGAGTAAGCACTTAATAAATACTGACATATTGATTAATTAATCAATTAATCAAATTAAAGGCCAAACTTTGGAATGCCTACAATCTATTAACATCATAAGCACCATTGTAAATTGATCCAAGGCAATCCCAAAAAACTTTGGATAGAAAAAAGAACTATGGAGACTGAATGTTAATCAACACATGCCGTTAAAAAAAAAAAAAAGAAATATTAATTGAGTATCTACTGTGTTCAAAAGATTATGTTAGGGATAGGAGGAAGTATAAGACTTACCCTTGCCTTCTACTATTTCACAATCCAACTCAGGAAAAAGGGAAGATACAGTGAGCAAAGAAATAGCAATATAGGTAGCACGTGCTATCAAATAATAAGTATAAAAGAAAGTGTGATAGGAGTTAAGAGAAAAGAAGAATCGTTTAGGGTTGAGGCTGGGAAGGCTTCACAGAGGAGGTAAAATATAAGCCAGGCTTTAATTCAATAATACAGCTAGGAATTTTTTGTACCCTGTATGGCATTAGGAGAAGGATGTCACACCTCAAATGTCTACTGCATTAGCTTTGTAAGAATTCAACTTTTATTACTCATGCCTTGAGATCTTTGCGTTTTTTAAATATTGGAGGGATCTTTCCTATCCTTCTTTGCCTGTACAGGTAAGAAGTTTAGGTATATTAAGTATCTAATTCCAGCTTTATTTTGTTTGCTTGTTTTATTTTTATTGCTAAACTTTTAGCTTAGGGCATAAGCCTTATTTGCAAGTACTTTGGATGTGAATGCAGTACAATCTATCCTAATATAGATCCTACCCTCCGTACACCTCCAGGAAATTTGCCTTAAATTTCTAACCTACTTCTCCCAGGCTAGCTGCTGGCCCTCACTCATATTTCAGCATACTTTCTCTCTTTAGTTTTTATTAAAACTTAATAACCACTTCAACAAATTAAAAAAATGAAGAATCAAATCCTGAATTAAAACCTAAAACTTCAAATTATATGTTCTTCAGTTTTGAAAAAAAAAACAAACTTCAATGAAATAATGTTTCTTTCTTTGTTACTTTTCTTTCCATGTACTTAGAAGTTTTTGTTATCCCCTTCTGGAGAAACGGGTAGAAGATTGCTGTTTTTAAAATGATGACATGGTAGATGTTGTATCAAGCCCCAGAATGCTTGTGGAAGAGATCTAAAATCTCTCAAAAAGAATTTGATCTAAACACCCAGAGAAGGGAAACTAAGTAGATAAAGATCAAAGAAACTCTTTGTGGATTATGACATACACTCAGTATGGATGACTTAGGGCTCACCTATCAAGACATATACCTTGATGAGACATTATAACTAAATAAATAGGCTCATAAACGATCTTCCAACCACCATTCTCTCTCCTTTTCAAGCCATCTTTCATAGACCTACACACCAAATATTACTTATGCAAAATATCACTCCTCTGGTAAAAAAAAAAAAAAAAAAAAAAGAAAGAAAGAAAGAAAGAAATCCTTTAATTCCCTACTTGATAATTTTCAAACATCTGGGGCCCTGAGAGAGAGGGCAGTGCCTTACACCACTGATATCTGTGCTATTTATACTTCTATGAGCATTGTACTGCCTAGATTGCCCCCAATGACTTCCTAGTTTATATCCCTGCCTGCAATCTTTTTCCCTTCTAATCTGTCCTACAATTTCTATAATAATCTTTCTTCTAAATCTTTCATTTTCATCATGGTAATTTCCCTTCTCCAGTATTTATGACATGACTTATAATTTCAACCATAATTCTACAGTGCTACATTTAAGAGTCGTCACTCATATCTCTCACTCTCCACCTAAGCAAATCTCTGCAAATTTGCTTACCTACCTCCTCTGTGACTTTGCTTATACCATTGCCTCAGCTTGAAAAGCTCTCTCTCACCTTTTCCCTTAATTCATGCAGTTCACCCCCTTTCAAAATGGCAAGTCATCTCCAATTCTTCCTCTTTACCCAATATTTCTGACCAATTACTAAATCTTGCCAATTCTAGCTCCATTAACATATTACATACCTTTCCTTCTCAGCATCCATACTGTGACCATTTTAGTTCGGGTATTCATTCCCTCTTACCTAAACCAGAGGTTCTTAAACTCATTTCCACTCGCAATACCTTTTTCCCAAAGAATTTTTTATGTGACCCCAGTTATATAAGTATATATCATAGTAATGCAGGTCAAACATTTATTGATAATAAATTAAAATTTCATGCCCCCTCCCCACATTCAATTATGTGATTCCATATGGTCACATCTACAATTTAAAAAGCTTTGATTTAGATGATAACCATAACCTACCTCAGGCCTCTCCCCAATCCAATATCTTCCACAAAGCCACCAAAATGAATTTCTGACTGTCCAGGTCTGACTTTATCACCAACCCCCTCAGTAGATTCTACTGGCTCCCTATGTACTCATAGAACCAAATAGAAATTCTTCTGTTTAGCATTTAAATCTCCCCACAACCTAATCTCTTCCTACTATTGCAATCTTTTTAACATATTACTTCCTTCCACAAACTCTGTGATTCAGACCCACCTGTTTACTTGCTATGAAGCATATTAAGTGCTATCTCCAAAATCCATGTCTTACATGGACTTCCTATCCCCCATTTCTGGAACGTAGTTCTATTTCACTTCTGCTTCTTGGAATCTCAAGTTTCCTTCAAGACTTTGCTTGAGCTTACTGTATACATATATATATATATATAGATAAAGCCTTTCCCAACTTTATCCATTTAGCTTTTTTCCACCCCCCAGCAGCTAGTACATTAACTTCCAAAATCACTTTGGATTATTTTAAACATGTTAAATATGAGTGTATACACAAAAATTGTTTCACTTTGGGGTTTTATGGTTTGTTTGTTTTACCTCCCAGTAAATGCCCAGACATTAAAATGCTTGTTCCCCTCCTTGTGTTCTTTCAGAATCATTAGAGTCTCATTGTTTGAAAACCTGGCTCAAAACTCATCTCCTTATTAAATCTTCGAAAAATGATTTGTTTTTATTCGGCATTTAAATATTCAATTCATATTCATTAATTTGGATATATTATTATTAATCTGTAAAAATGTTCTTCCAAAATTTTGTGCTGTATATATTGCCTCTTTCCAACGACAGTGTCCTCTAAGCATTAAAAAGTGTATTTTTATGATTCAGATCAATTGCATACGGAGGTAAAGCTAACAGAACTTTGTTTCCAGGTTCCCTCTTTTTCCTGTTTTTATGAAACTAAATAGTTTTCTTCAAAATTTAAAGAATGATAATTATCTTTAAAAGCTGGTAGATTCTTTAAGTATCTTAGGACAGGAATCATAAGAGCAGCTAGGTACCTCTTATGGATAAAGTGCTAGACTTGGAGTTAAGATGACCTGAGTTCAAATTTTGCCTCAAACACTGACTGGAAGGTCACTCAGTTTTTTTAATCTGGAAAATAGGCATACCATCTACTTCTCAGGATTATTGTGAGGATCAAGTAAGATAATTTCAAAATGACAAAAGTGAGAGAAATTTTTCTTTCCCTCTCTATTTCTTCATATACAAACTAGCCCCAGTAAATCAATCAGTTTCTCAAGAACATTGTTGACACATGAGATTGCCCAAATCCTCTGAGAACTCTTTAGAAGGTAAAAAATCCTTTCCTATTGGAGGTTATGGTGACCGAATTTAGGAAGGAGAAAACCAACTAGAGTAGTCTCTGTAGAGACTGATTTCTTTGTTTAGATTGCTGGAGGTAGCTGAGTCTCATGGTCAAACCACATGATCAGAAGAGGAACTGAGAGCTTTCAGTCTACCTCTTCATTTCAAAGTCTCTCTCCTCATTAATTGTTCATCAATCAGCGTTGATTTTCACCTGTCAGGGACATCTCATTTTCTAAAAGCAGACATTTAGTATCTCCATTAGATGTCTTTGGCTACTGGGAAAAATCACTGACTATGAATTTATTGATTATCAACTAATATAATTAATTAATTACTGATTATACAGAAATTGTTTCTTGCACTTTTTAATTCATCTCCAAAGTTGTTGGGTTTTTGTTTTTGTTTTAGTTTTGGTTGTCTCCTCCCTCTTACACTATGGAAAGGGGGTCATGATAAGACAGGTAAATGGAGGCAGAAAAACTTTTTACAAGCATATCTGAGTTTTTAAGTCTCATCCCCTCTCAACAAGGCACTTCCCTTAAAAAGACCTAGACTTTCCTCAAACTCCAGCTCTTCCTGTGTTTAGAAAGGGATAGCAAGGATTAAGCACAGGTATAAGGATCGCATTGTAGTGTTTCTTATTGGATTTGTCCTTCCAGTTCCCAACTTCTGACATCGCAGGAACGCAAGGGCGGAGAGAGGGAGGGACAGAAGGGAATGAGACTGGGAAGAAAGACAGCAACAGAATTGGAGACTGAGAAGAAGACACAGAAAGACTGAAGAAGACACTGAGAGACAGAGAAAGAGAGGAGAGGAGAGAGGGAGAAAGAGACAGAGGGAAAGGGAATAGAGACAAAGAAACAAACAAAAAAGAAAGAAATACAACACATATATATAATATATATTTATTATATACATATGTAATTGTTTCCTTTGTAATCCTATGCATTAATGTTTAAAACCATTAGTCTGAAAAGGAGGGTATTGAGTTTACCAAATAGACAAAGCTTTCCAAGACAAACAAAAAGGTTAAGAATTCCGGACTAAATGACATCACAATTCTTTTTAGCTCTATATGTATGACTCTAGTCTAGAATTTTATTCTAAAATCAAACACAGATTTTAGTCAAACAGCTTTGAATGAATTGAAGAGAAATGTTCCAATGAGAGAAGAGGGATAGCCTCTTCCAAACTGTTTCTCATCCTCCAGTGAGGGTTCTGTCTAATATCTTTGCGTGGTCACATAAGCAGTCTGAGTCCAAGGAAACTAGTGAAGGGACTCCTTCCCACTCTGTGAATTAGAGAAAGGATTTAGAGGTGGGGTGTCAGCGGTAACACTACTCCAGAGTCCTGCTAGCACAGTATTTCCTACAGACCTATGTGAACAGAAAGTAAGGGGATAGCCTAGAGAAGAAGTTATTTCGGCTTTCCCTCGAGTCCTCCAACTCAGGGGATCTGGGTTCAAATCCCATTTCTGAACACTTTCTACCTTTCACTTAGACTTCCTGGGCCTTAGTTTCCTCATCTGTAAAATGAGGGAGCTGGACTGAATTGCTTCTAAAGTCAATTCCAGCTCTTCATCTATGATCTTCCTAAAATGGAAGGTGGGTAAAAGAGGAGAATAAGGCTAACTCTCCCTAAAACCCCTTCCAGCTCTAAGTCCTCGCATTCCAGGTCTGGCCACTTACCGTTACTCTGGGAGTCAAACAGCTGCTTGGGCTCCTCCTCCTGTACCATGGAAACCCTCTTCCAGCGGGACGCTCCGCAGATGAAGATCAACGCCCGGATAAAGTCGCGACCGCACAGCTGAATCGGGGAGTCTTCGTTTTCTTCGGCTCTGAGTTCTCGGGGAAAGAAACTCAGAAGCAGCCAGGCTCCCAACAGGTGGGAAAAGATCAGACGTAGTAGCATCTCTGTGCTGGCCGGTGGCACGCTTCCAGCTGTGTCCCGCTGCTTGGGCAGTTCACTTCCTCTCGCTCGCTTCTGTGGTCGCCTGAGCTTCTGGATGGGCTGTTCTCTGACCGTGTGTCCGTCCGCTTTCACCGGCTACCTGTGGCTACCTTCTCTCTGCTCGGAGCGGTCTTCTACTTTTATAGCCTGCTCACTCCTACTCAACTCCAGAAGCAACAGATTCTTCTCAACCCCCCATCCCCCGCTGTCTTTCTCGTCCCCTCCCCTCTCCTCCCTCCTCCCTCCTCCCTTCAGCCCACACCCCTAGTCCCCAGCCCTCCCCTCCTCACCCCAGATCTTTCTAAGTTCCCAGCTCTTGACATTTCTTTCTCTTGGTGGATTCTCCTCTCTCTCTCTCTCTCTCTCTCTCTCTCTCTCTCTCTCTCTCTCTCTCTCTCTCTCTCTCTCTCTCTTCTCTCTCTCTCTCTCTCTCTCTCTCTCTCTCTCTCTCTCTCTCTCTCTCTCTCTCTCTCTTTCTCTCTCTCTCTCTCTCTCTCTCTCTCTCTCTCTCTCTCTCTCTCTCTCTCTCACACACACACGTTCACACACGATTTAGAACTAGAAGACAAGTTCAATATTATCCAGTTTATCCCCCTCATTTTTACAGAGGGGGAAAATGAGGCCGACAGAGGCAGCCTTCAGATTGAAGTCCCCGGACTCTAGAATATAGCAAAATGACTTAATTTGGGAGGCTCAGTGACTTTTCTTTGCAAGAATGGCAAGGGAAAATAGTGACTAGTGAAGTCTGATGATGAATGCAGAAAAATGATTGTTTCTTCTTATTTTTCTTCCACAACTCTTATCTTTTTCTTTCCTTCTTTTCCTTTCTTCCTTCCTTTTTCTTTCTTTCTTTCTTGTTCTTTCTTTCTTGCTCCTTCTTTCTTTCTTTTTTCTTTTTCTTTGTTTCTTCTTTCTCTTTGTTTCATGTCTTGATCTGCCTGTCTGCCTGTCTGCCTATCTTTTTCTCTGTCTCTCTCCCTTTCATACATCTTGTTCCCAAAGTCTTAGTACACACCTATCTGTACATTATGTATATGTATATAGTATATTCTTATGCATGGTATGTAATTTATGTTTGTAAATATAGTGTGTGTATAAAGGGTGTCAATACAGTAGTTTATGTGTGTGTATACATATATACATATATGTGTGTGTGTATATGTATGTATGTGTGAGGGGCAGTTTGGTATAGTGAGTACAGAGCTGGCCTCAAAACCAAGTTTCTGGCTTTCTAAGTTGAAGGAGCACCTCTGTCTCCTCAAGCCTTAACAAATTATTTCATTTCTTCAAGAGTGCTCTAAGCAATTCTCCAAGATTATAAATTGCAGAGAGTGCTGATTTGTGTTGGTGGAAATCACAGGTTATGTACTTCTCACCATGTATTGAATATCTAATTGATTGCTAATTTTTAAAACATGCCCATTGTCCCTAAATATGGAATATATCAAATTTTAATCTGAAGTTATATGCAAGTTCCTGGAAGACTGATGCAGTGCTTTCATAAAACAAACTTCACATATGAAATGGTCTTCTCTTTAAGCTTAATTAGGATCTACCTCTCTTTAAATGGTCTCACCACAACCTCCCAGATAGTTAAGCTAGTTTTTCAATCATTAGAACTCTTATTCAAGAATTTTTTTAAGGATGTGATCTGTTGTAAATATGGTAAGTGGCCTCTTGCTAATAAAAAATCCAAATATACTGATGTCTTTCTGTTATATAACAGAATAAATCAACATTCCCCCTTCAATATGAAGAGAATAACTGAGAGAATGAGTAAATTTGAATGGCAAAGACAGTATTTACATAAGAAAAAGGGTACTAAAGTGAAGCAAATCCTTATTACAAAAAATGGTTCCAATGGCTACATCCTATAACCCCTATACATTTGCCACATAACACATAAGACTGATGTTAGTGGCAACAATGCAAATCAGTTTGCTTGATGTTTTCATTATCCAACAAAGTAGTGTAATATCTCAATTCTCCACTAGGAGGTATACTCTTTCAGTGACATGTTCAATCTGTCCAACTTTACGACTATCTCTCAAAGTCTGTTCAATTCATGTTCATTACTTCCATGACACTATTTATCCATCTCATCCTCTGGCATTCACTTTTCCTTTTGCCTTCTATCTTTCCCAACAGGTTCTTTTCCAATGAGTCTCTTCTCATTATTTGACCAATGTATTTAAGCTTCTGCTTTGGCATTTTTCCTTCCAATGAATAGTCTAAATTAGTTTTTTAGATATTGATTGATTTGACATCCTTACTGTTCAAAGACTTTTAAAAGTCCTCTCCTGTACAATTTTAAAGCATCAATTCTGACGTGAATCTTGTCTTCCTAGAATGTGATTGAGGCTTGCCTGGTCCACCAAAAGCTTCATTATGCTTTTTGTCACCAGAGGATACTCATCTTGGCTATTCCTCTGCATTGTTTTGAGATAAAACTTCAAGGAGTGGTATTAAACCATTTAACTCCAAATTGGTTTCTCGAACCCTGCTTTGGCCCCCCTTTCTGCTCCAGAATCTTAATGTTTGTGCAGGCTGATTTTCAACAGCTATCCCAGTCTCTGATTAAAATCCCCAAGGTCTTGTTGTTTTAATGCATGGAAGTACCACATCAGGGAATCTAACAAATGCAATAGCTACATCTCATTCAGCAAGTCCAGCTCCAATATAGCCACTGATTCCTTCAATTCTTCAGGCTGCAAGCAGAATAATAGAAGGAAAAGGAGCCCAGCCCTTTCACTAGCACACATACAGTTTTATCTCAGCATTTCCCTGCTCTTGGTGAAACTGCCTTTCTAAGACCCTCACTGAGTGAATGTGTCTAAATTATCCACTCCCTCTCAGGAACTGTAGTCTTTGAATTAGAGTTAGATAAAAATTTAAAGACAAGATGGCATATCATCTTGCCAACCAAAGTTCATATGCTCAAAACTATGAGTTTTCTAGTAACAGTGCATGGCTGTGAGAGTTGACTCTAAGCAAAGCTGAGCACTACAGAATTGACACTTGCAAATTGTGGTGTATAGACTTTTGAGAGTCCCTTGGACAATCAGGAGATCAAATCGATTGATAATGAAGGAAATTAATTCAGATTATTCACTGGAAAGTTGAAGCTTTCCACTAAAACTGAAGCTTAAATACTTTAGCCACCTAATAAGAATACAGGACTTAATTGAAAAAGCACCTGATGTTGGGAAAGGGGACAACAGAGGATGAGATGGATAGATACTATGGTGGAAACAATGAACATTAGCTTGGAGAGACTTCAGGAGATAGTGGAGGATAGAAGGCTCATGGGTTCACATCAATACAGGAAATATAAGGATCTCCTGGTTCTGCTCATTTCACAAACAAATAACTATCTTGGAAAACAGATTAATAAAAAATAATCTTAGAATTACTAGAGTACCAAAATAATCTTAGACTATTAAAAATTATGACCCACTTTCCACCAAAAGAGACTGGATATCATTTCAAAAAACTGAGGGATAATTATCTAGATCTACTAAAATCAGAGGGCAATGCAAAAAAAAAAAAAAAAAAAAAAATAGAAAGAAACTCTACAAGGGATCTCTTAGATAAAACCCAAAATGAAAACTCAAGAATTTCATGACAAAACCCAAAGTTTCCAGGTCCAAATGAAAAATGTTTTCCAATCAACCAGGGGAAAAGAGATAAGACAGCACAGGCACAGATTTTGACCTGGAGAGCCAGAAATGCTTTTTTTTTTTTTTTTTTTTTTAATTTTACCTTTTAATTGAGAAAACCATACTTTTCAACCTAAGAAAAAATATGCAAGAATTAAATATTTCCTGTCTTTCTTTTAAATGTCAGAATGACAATTTAGAATTCAGTTAAAAGATAAATGGAACCAAATTCTACATATCAATGTATTTCATTCAGTTATTCAACAATATATAAACAACCACCTTTGCTAAAACATTGGTCTAAATAAGAAATAATCTCTGTCTTCAGGGAACTCTTAGTCGAGTAAACAAATACACAGATAACTAAAGTATAAAACATTACCTGAGAAATGCATTAAAAATGCAATACAATGCTAATGGGTAATTAAGATCAAACAATTAAAAAGATAAAGAAATCTGGAAAAGTTCTTTATGAAATAGTAAAAACTGGGAAAAAAGCAAGACCAGAATAATAATACAGTTTAACTACAAAAAGGAAAATGAATGAGGAACAATGGATAAATAAGAATCCTAGTAGAGACAGAATAGAACAGAAGAGTTCTTAAGCTATTTTATATAATGAAATTAATTAATTGTATTGTTCAGTATTAAATTTTTATAATTTTTTTGTTTATAAAACATCAAGGATATCAAGGAGGAGATAAAATTTGAGTTGAACTTTAACGGAAAATGAAAAGAAGGAGAGATGATACTATAGGTATAAGGAATCATAGTTTATTTTGGCCAAAGATTCAATGAAGTATTTTAAATATTACTTGATTTTCCTCTAGTAGCATATAACTACCTTAAAGATGAAAGTAAAGACTTTATTTGGAATTTTTCAAAATGTGTCATACAAGAGCACGGGGGTTTAATTTCATAGCAATTGTTTCCTCCTACTGAGAGCAATTGAGGTAATAAACTTTACTGTTTTTTTTCTCTTCGGTTATAGGAAACAACAATTGCATGGGAGAATTAATTTGTCTTTTGTGGCTTGTGTATCAAAAGGCAATGGAGCTCAGTAGGTCATGCAACATTTCTTATGAAAAAAAGAAAGGCATGAAATAATGAAGTACAGTGTGGTAAGTCTGTGTACTGTTTGTGCTGTGCTGTGCTGTGCTGTTTAATCAGAGAAGGTTAATGATTCTCTGACGTACTCACTCAGCAAGGACATCAACAGAAAGCATAGGGTGCAATGAATAAGCAAAGATGATTTTTCTCTGCCTAGCTGAGTGTCTGAGTGGTGTCTGTGTTTGTCATTTGGATTCTAAGTGGGTGTCAGTATTATCTGTGTAATCACTGAGTAAGACTTTGTCAGACAATAAAGGGTTTAGAGAACAGTTTACCCAAAGCATTCTTTCATGTTCTATGGATCCCTCATAAAACTGAACTCTCCTTAAAGAAAGATGACAACTATTTAGTTGCACACTAAAATCAGTAGAGTATATGAAAACAAGACAGAGTAATGGAAAGCTTCCATGGGACTGTCATAGCACCAAGAGAGAGCATTGCGTTGACAGCAAAATTCAATTCAATTCAATATGAAGTGCCTACTATGCCCAAGACATGCTAGGTCTTGATGCTGCTCTAGCATAGAAAAGTCATAAACTTTGATTCTCTAAATTCACTTCCATATAGGAAATGGATTACAGTATGAGTATGTCATCTGCCCAATCTTTTTATATAAATTAGGTTGAAATCCTAGTTTTGCAGCTTATCATCAATATGATTTTGGGCAAATCATTTACTCTTCTTGGATCTTAGCTTATCCATCTTAAAAATAAGCATGATGATAATAACTGGTATTTATTTAAGTGATTTAAGGTTTACAAAGAGTTCTATGTATTATCTCATTTGAGGGTTGGGCAGTAGCATCTGCTAAATGTTCAATAACTAATTCTTGGGGGATGGGGAATGTATACATGCACTTTTAAATTTAACCTGCATTATTAACATTTTTTAAGACTTTAAGTCAAGACAATCAACAAAACAATAAATCAAGCCCTGATTCATAACATTAGTCTATTTCCAAGATGTAAATGTTAATTTAACGATATCTCATAGTAAGCTGGCATGAATTGACTCAAGCACAGATCAACATTATCTTATGAAAAGGCAGAGCCATAATTAGCTTAGCTATAATTGGACTAAATTCTAGCAGTAGAGGACATTTATGTGTGTATGAGAGAAGGGGTTCACTGATGGGAAGCCTTCCCTACAGTGCAGAGAATAGTTCTACCTCAGGTAAAGTCATGTTAGAAACATATAGACCTTCCCCTAGAAGATGTGAACTCCATCCTTGTGCAGGCTGCAGATTCCAGAAGAATTCAATGTCATCATATTAGTTCTGTTCATGCTTCTCTTGGATCTAGAACTGTGCCTAAGATTGCAGCTCTGCAATTATATGGCACAATGGATAGAATGCCCCTTCACTGTGTCTTTTAAATCCATGATGAGAACACACTTTTCTTCCACTAGGAGAGTCTTTGTGGTCCCCCAAAAATACTCTCTCTCTCCCTATATGCGCAGCAACAAGCTCTTTAAAGATTTTGCCAGGGAAAGGCAGTAAGTGCTGAACATGCAAATACAAAAATGGCAGCCTTCACACTCAAGAGATGTAATGTTCTATTAAGGAAAAACAACACACGTATAGAAAATTAAATATTAAAATATAGAGAAAATAGTTTTCAGAGAGGCATTTACAACTGGGGAGCAAGGGGAGATTCTTGTATAGGAAGTATATTTGAGTTAAACTTTGAAGGAAGCTAGAAGGAGGGAGGGAGGAATGTACTCCAGACATGAGGTTGATCTGTACAAAGGCACAGAAATGTGAGTCAGAAAACAAGCCAGTTATGACTAGATCAGAGAGTTTGTAAAGGAGGGTAATGCAGAAGAATGGGATAAATAGAAATAGTGTAGAAGTTTAAAGGCCAAAGAGTAGCATTAGATTTTATCCTACAAGGAGTATCCAGGAAGAGTGTTATTCTGTACTTTAGGAATATCAGTTTGGCAGATAAATAGAAAATGGATCGGAGAAGAGAGACTTTTGAAGCAATGAGATCAATAAAGGAAGTTACTAAAATAAAATAGGTGAGGAGTGATAAAGGCCTGAAATATAATAGATGAAGAGATGATACTGGGGGTACACGAAAGATGCTGGGGTACTGAGACATGGGTTACTGTGACATCTCTGAAAGTGTTCAGGCTCAAACCTTTTCCAAGTCAAGCATGGGCTTGGGGTAAGGAATGATGCACGCAGTGGGTCTCTCCTTCAGGGAGGGGGCAACCAGCAGAGTGAGGGGAGAGTTTATATAGAAAATAGGGCAATTGGATAGAGCAGAAAGATTGGTTAATCTCAAAGGAGATTTTTTTGCAAACAGTTTGGACAATCTTAGAAATGTTACTGTGATTACATTAAGGTATGCATGAAAAAAGGTAAACGGCCCTTTTTGTTCTAATGAGCATGAGTGAGTAACAGGGGTTGGAGCAGCAGCTAGATAGATATATGGAAAAGGTAAAGGATTCTTTTGATATAATGAAGGGAGAGAGAAAGAAAGATGAGAGGGGAGGGAGTTGGGGGAGAGAGACAGAGGGACAGGCAGAGAAATGGAGAGAGAGAGACAGAGAGACAGAGACAGAGAGAGATAGAGACAGAGAGGGAGAGAGGGGGGATCATTAGGACTGGTGCAGCAGCTAAGACTTGATTACTGATACATATGGAATATATTATGAAAGTGATTTAGTATAGTAATGATGAAATCCCCTGATTTTAGGTGGGGGCCCACTGTTCTAATAACAAGTCAGTAATCCTAAATCTCCAGGACTTCCCACACTCTCAGTCTAAGAACAGCAATCTCTCTGATTTTGAATAGACCATTCCCAAATCATGACTGACTGATAATCTGGTCAATGAGAACCAAATTCCTGAGACCACTCCTCTCCAACCTCTGGGCTATAGAATTAGCATGTCAATGATAGAAAGCTGGGTAAAGGAGTCTCTTTTCTCTTAGCATTTTGATCATTTCTTTTGGAATTTAGCCCACTTGTAATAACATTACAATTATAATAAAACTTTGTCCCTTGACTAGGAAATGAGTTCAAGACTGCAAATTCTTTTGCGACACCTTACAACACCAGTCTATGACCCCAAACTTTTGGGGTCCCTTTCCCAACCTCAATAAAAGGAGACATCAAATCCTGAAAAATAAATCAAAGTCAAGAATTAAGGAATAAAGCATCTTTAATTGAGATAGGGTAGCAATAAAGCAGCAAACCTACTACCCTGGGTGATGTCTTATGAGTGTAGAGTGCAGTGGATTTCCCAACCAAAAGACCCATGAAAGGTTGTTTATATTTTTGGGAAGAGCAAGGAAAGAGGTAGTATAAGCTAGCAAGATTTGTTATGAGACCCCAGTGGCCTCTGGCAATCCAAGGAAGGAAAACCACTTCATTCTATTTATTTTGCCTCACATCCATGAATCCCAATGGAAGAGGGCAAAAATATTAGAAACCTAAGCTAGGTTTCCTTTACAAGGTAAAATCTCTGGATGGGGGGGGAAAAGAGGAGGGACTTAGGGTATAGTTCAGTTAACTCTAATCAAAAGTAAATATTCTAAGAAAAGGAATACAAAGAAATGACTGAAATTCTGACATTAGTAGAATCATTAAGGGAGAGGCGAGCACCATTTGGTATTAACACTTTTCTATCGTATGAACAATTATATTAACAATTTTCTATCAGATAATTGACAAGGCTTCATAATTGATTAGATATGGAGAGTGAAGTGACTTAAGATACCTTGAAGTTTACAAACTTGGGTAACTAAAAGGATTATAGTGTCCTGCAGAGAAATAGAATGTTAAGAAGAGGGTAGGATTTTCTAGCCTATGTATATCTGAGGAGAGGGAGGTTGGAGGAACAGTGGATAGACAAAGTGGTGGGCTTGGACTCAAAGGACCTATCTGGCCTCAGAAACTTACTAACTCTGGAACTCTGGGCAAGTCACTTAATTCTATTTGCCTCGGTTTCCTCATTTGTAAAATGAGTTGGCAAAGGAAATGGCAAATACTCCAGTATTGTGGGTTCATGCAATTTCTCCCAGTAGTAAAAGACTTAAAACTGCCCAAGAGAAACAAGGTCCCCAGATTGTAGTAAAAGTTTTGATGCAGTTAGTGGCAATGCCGAGAGTTGTGAGAATTGGGGTGGGGAATCCCCTCTGGTCAGCAGAGGTCCAACATGAAAGAATTTGTGAACCCAAAGAGTCTGAATGGCAGAAAAGGAAAGTGAATTGTTCACTATTGCTCTCTTAGTGGGCAAATTCCTAATGAGGAATTTTGCTGAGGTATGTTTGACAGACCCCTGTTTTATGAGCAAAATGTTGCCCTGGGACTCGGAGCTGTCTGGGCTAATCAATAAAGGAACATCAGATAGAGATCTCCAATTGAATGAAATCATTTTGAAGGCTCTTTCCCACAGTCTGGGGAATTTCCTGAAGGGGATCCAGGCTACCCCAAAAAAATCAATGGAGGGTGATTTGACCAAGATCTCCAATTGAATGAGACCACTAAACTTGGGGAGGGCATTGTCTGGGAAGGCGTGCTTTTTCCCATGGGAGAGTCTGAGACTCTGAATCTAGTTTCAGAATTCATCCTCCCCACCCCCCACACCTCCCACTCCCACCTCTCATCTCCCCTCATCAGTTTCTCAAGCTGTTTCCCTGGTTGAAAGATTGCCTTTCTCTGAGCAAACAGAACTTTGTGTAATGTAAACTAACTTAATGATATCTATGTTAGCAAGATTATCTCAATACATGTGCAGATTTATTACATATGTATTATGTCACTACTTTCCTTTTTACACGTGCACTTTAAATGCTTTCTGTATTGACCATTAGCCACTTTTGGGTGATTTTAATAAAATTTAATAAAAAGATCATAATGAGCCTAAGGTGAAAAGACAAAAGGTGACTGCAAAGATGCCACATGGCAGAAGTGGCAGATAGAAGTTAGGGGCAGTTAGAGAGAACTGCCAGAGTATATATCTCAAATCACAGACAGTATATAGAACAATGAATTTGTCAGCTCCTGCATAGAAGCCTTAGCTGAGAGCCCAGAGCAGCCAGCTATTAAGTTCATACTAAACATACTAGACATACTAATTGTGGGAAACATAAAGGGAAAGGGAGGAAGAGTACCCACAGAGTCAAGGCTTCTGGGGAGGAAGTAGAAAATCCAGATGGTGAGAAATAGATATGGTGGCATCTCCAGGGTGAGAAGGCTATTGAATTCTAATCAAGTAAGACAACATATATGTTGATAAGCTGAATCTCCAAGTTACAAGGGGATTGGCCATCTATGACTGGACAAAAGTTCTCTCTACCACATT
Source organism: Sarcophilus harrisii (assembly GCF_902635505.1). Lineage (NCBI taxonomy): Eukaryota > Metazoa > Chordata > Mammalia > Dasyuromorphia > Dasyuridae > Sarcophilus > Sarcophilus harrisii. The sequence goes on along the minus strand of NC_045426.1, from coordinate 117,320,276 downwards.
TCCAACAAGTGTAAAATATACTCACTTCCAACAAATCTTTTGAAGATTGATGACTCCTGAGCTCAAGAGATCTTCAGCTTAACTTCCAGCTACAGCAGGGATTATAGGCATGTGCTGCCACGCCATCTATACCTATTTAAAATATGCTCAAACCATCACATTTAAATGGCAGTAGATTTTAACCCTTGTGTGATATAAGTATCATTAACAGGAAAATTAGGCTCTAATAGAGAGCTGATAGATGGATAGCTGATTCTGGGCAAATCATTTAACTCATTAGAAAGCTAGGCTAGTATCAGACTCTGATAGAAAAGGGACTTTTTGTAATCCTTACGTAAAGATCCCTGTGGTCACAGATTAGCTTAGGTTTAAAATGTAATGTTAATTGTATTTTATTATATTTTTATTTATTTTTTAAAAAATATTTCTCAATTACATTTTAATATGGTTTGGGCAGCATGCAGAAGTGTTGTGGGTTTGACACTATTTTCTCACTTACAAATTCCCTATACTAATGAACTCATGGTTCCCTTCCTAGTCCTAATAGAAAAATTAGATTCTTTGTGTTTGTAATGAATGCTCCATCAAAATATTATTTGGGACTTAGAGGATATTAGAATCATATAATTAAGAGCTGGGCAGAATTTTAGTTCAGCCTCTTCATTTAACAGGGAAAGAAACTGGGGCTTCAGAGAACCATGTTGGGAATGATTACTACTAAGTTAAAAAAAAAAAAAAAAGATTAATTTTAAATAACCCACAGCTATAGTAGAACTATAATTTGTTAATAGAAAAAAACTCGAGCCATTCAAAAAGGGATTGAAGAGTATGTGCTCTTCAAATGCAAATAAGAACATCCTAAAAGAATAAACATATGCAAATATTAAAACATGCATATATAAACATCCTAAAAATAATTGAGGCAAAAGCTTCTCAGAACGGCTCTTAAATTAGGGGTCTTCTTCTTCTAGCCCCAAATTGTGTAGTCAGTAAGTTCTGATCAGAGACATTAGACAAAAAAATTTTGAAATTAAACTATTTATATTGGGAAGAGCAGGCAACACTGTGAAGTTGACAGATATGCTTTTTCACTGGATTGTATTAAAAAAAAACCTCAATGCTCTTTTTTTTTTATTGCCCACTACTTTACTTCCTGTCACATTTTAATATTGTTACTTTTGCATCATCTCCAAAGTGCGTGGAAACAGAAGCATTGTGACTCTTTGAAAGCTGGATAATAAAAACATTTGTTACATAAGTCAAATAACTTTTTTAATCAACCTTTTATGCGCAAGCTTGACAGGTCATCTTTTAGTAATGCATCATTTATTTAGCCTGGGTTGAGAACAAACATGTTTCAAAACCAGCTGCGAGCTGTTTATCACAAACAGAAAAAAGGGGGGGTGGAATTATCCTTGAATAAAAATAAAGAAAAATTGAAATAATTGAACTCTCATTTTAAATAACCCAGTTAAACAACTGATTAATATCGAAATTTTACAATCAAATAAAATGATGATAGGCTTAAAGTCAAGGAACATAGGATGTTATAGCTACAGGTTATGTAATATACCTAAAAGATGCTATTTCAAGGTTAGTTTGTCAAAAACTTAAATTTTCAATTAAACTTAATCCTCTTTTGATAATGCTTGAGTGGGATTATGACATTGTCTAAAAATTCCAAGAGGTAACCCATCCCTCAAAAGCAGAGTTTAGGCCCCTTCCAAGGGCTTTTGTTGTTGTTCAGCTGTGTCTAACCCTTTGTGATCCATTTTGAGAATTTCTTGGTAAAAAAATGGAGTGGTTTGCCATTTTCTTCTCTAGGTCATTTTATAGAAGAGGAAACTAAGGCAAATATAGGGTTAAATGATTAAATGAAAAATGACTCTGGCAAATCAGTTTCCAGATCTGTAAAATGATTGAATGAGAATCTTTGAACTCAGGATTTGAGTTCTGATTCCTAATTTTTTTCCTGATCTATAAATGGGGATAATATTTATATTACCCACCTTACACAGGATAATAGTGAGAAAAGTGCTTTGTAAATCTTAAAGGAGCATAAAAAATGTGATCTATTATTATGATCTGCACTGAGAGCGCTGCCAAGGGAAGACTTTGTACAAGCTGGCTCTTTTTGTTCCTTGGATGGTTCAGAGCCATGATTCCACTGCCCCGTGGACAATATTTATAACACACAAAGGCAATGTCCGATAATTTGGAATGAACAGTTCTAGGAGAGAGGGAATCAGGGAAGGTGTCATGGAAAAGGGAACCCCTGAGCTGAGCCTTGTAGGAAAAGGATTCTGAAAAGTGACTGTAAAGGAGAAGAAGAGCATTCTAGATATGAGGGCTAGTTTGAAACAATGGACAGAGGCTGAAGAAAGCATTTTCTACTTTTCCATCCAGAAACTACAGTACCTTAGAAGGTTCTGATATTGTTAGGCTTATCTAGATAGTTTTGATGGAGGGAGATCTTAAGCTTATTAATAGTAGAAGTATGAGAGTATATGTCCGATGGTATGGGTCTATTCTCTATGTGAATGGAATGCTGCAATACATGGCTTTCTTATATTTCTTCTTGGAATCCTCCAGTCCTTTCAAGACTGGTGAAAGTGTTGTCTCTTCCAAGAGGTCTTTTCTGATTGTTCCTAGTCATTAGGGTTTCACCCATTCTATATTTGTTTTGAATTTATTTTGTATATAATTATTTGTATACAATGTGTCTCCCTCAGGAGAAGGTAAGCTCTTAAAGGCAAGGACTATTTTGTTTTTGCCTCTGCACTTTCAGCGCCCAGGAGGGCTTTTGTGTGTGTATGTGTGTATTGTTGTTGTTTAGTTGAGTCCAATTCTTTTTGACCCTTTTGGGGGTTTTCTTGGCAAAGATGCTAGAGTGGTTTGCCATTTCCTTCTTTTTTACAGAATAGGAAACTGAGGCCAACAGAGTTAAGTGACTTGCCTGTGATCATTGTTGTTGCTTGTCCTTCATTCTCAAAGAGGACCATGACATCAGGGAGGTGATGCCATGACATGCAAGTTAATTGTCTTTAAGTCAGGGAAAGTTGTACAAGGTCGCCTGCCTTACTTCCTCTTCCAGAGCAGTGGGTGCAGTGGCCAGATATCGATCAGGATGATTGGACATTGTCCTGGATCCCCAGGGTCATGCAGCTAATAAACGTCTTGAGGCTGGATTTGAAGGAAAAAGAATCTTCCTAACTCCAGGTCCTATATTCTATCTACTATGCCACCTTGCTACTCACCTGGCACATAATACTTGCTTAATAAATGTTTTTCAGATTGACATTCTAGTGAAAGCAGGATATTCTTCTATATTACTGAAGGATACAGTTTCAACTTTATTGCTCTTCTTAAATCTTTAACACATTTTTAGACTCCCAGAAATCTCCATTCCATAAGTTTAAGAAGCTAAGCCCTGGAGAACTTAATATTTTCATGCCAGGAACTCCTGCCTTTCTTTCCCATTCCCTCCCCCTACCTCCCATTAATGGTTGCCTCCACCACTCACTACATCTAATCTTGCTTCTGCTACTACCTCCAGCCACTTGGATGAGAAGACTTTTGTCTTCTCTTTCCAATTCTGGAATTAAATAAATTCTGTTATTGCTTCTGAAAGTGATGATTGATCTATTCTCCTAGGGTTCCCCTCAATCCAAAATATCCTTCCCTAGCCATCATTCCTCTTTATGATTGGTCTCCCTCCCTTAAAATATGTCACTGAAGGAACAGATTTTGCTTTTGTATTTGTATCTCTAGAACTTAACACAGTGCTTGGTACATAAATGCTTAATAAATTAATTAATTCATTCATATACTTATGTTCTCTGACAATTCTATATCTTCATGGTGCTCTGAAGCCTTTACTAAGTGACCACAATTCTTGGTTGGTAGTCCTCTGTACACTGTGGTTTCCTGCTGATATACCCTGACTTTTGTTCTCATAATATCACACAAAATGCTGAGAGAAACTGAAGGTTAAGGGTTTCAGATTATCTGCCTTGCCTCCTGATTAGATGCAGGAGAATATGTTCCTGGGATATAGCTAACCACAAATGAAGGCCTTTAAGAAAAACATCAGAAGACATACTGAAAGATCATTTCATTGGACATTATGAGCCTTGTGGTAGGAAACAACCTTGCTAATCAGTTTCCCAGTGGAAATATAGGTAGATGTAGCATGGCTAGAGTGCTGAGCTTGGAGTTGAGAAAGTCTTGATTCATATTTCACTTGTGATGCTTTTTAGCCATGTGACCTTGGGCACAATCACTTAATCTCTATTAACTGCTAGCTTTTATATAATGCTTTAAGATTCATGAGGTGTTCTCAGACCTGTGGAAGGGGAAGGTCTTTATGACCAAAGCAGAACAAGAGATCATTACTGATCACAAAATAGAAAATTTCGATTATACCAAACTGAAAAGTTTTTGTACAAACAAAACTAATGCAGACAAGATTAGAAGGGAAGCAATAAACTGGGAAAATATTTTTACAGTCAAAGGTTCTGATAAAGGCCTCATTTCCAAAATATATAGAGAATTAACTCTAATTTATAAAAAATCAAGCCATTCTCCAATTGAAAAATGGTCAAAGGATATGAACAGACAATTCTCAGATGAAGAAATTGAAACTATTTCTAGTCATATGAAAAGATGCTCCAAGTCATTATTAATCAGAGAAATGCAAATTAAGACAACTCTAAGATACCACTACACACCTGTCAGATTGGCTAAGATGACAGGAAAAAATAATGATGATTGTTGGAGGGGATGTGGGAAAACTGGGACATTGATTCATTGTTGGTGGAGTTGTGAACGAATCCAACCATTTTGGAGAGTAGTTTGGAACTATGCTCAAAAAGTTATCAAACTGTGCATACCCTTTGATCCAGCAGTGTTACTACTGGGATTATATCCCAAAGAGATTATAAAGAAGGGAAAGGGACCTGTATGTGCACGAATGTTTGTGGCAGCCCTTTTTGTAGTGGCTAGAAACTGGAAACTGAATGGATGTCCATCAGTTGGAGAATGGCTGAATAAACTGTGGTATATGAAAATTATGGAATATTACTGTTCTGTAAGAAATGACCAACAGGATGATTTCAGAAAGGCCTGGAGAGACTTACACGAACTGATGCTGAGTGAAATGAGCAGGACCAGGAGATCATTATATACTTCAACAACAATACTAGATGATGACCAGTTCTGATGGATCAGGCCATCCTCAGCAACGAGATCAACCAAATCATTTCTAATGGAGCAGTAATGAACTGAACTAGCTATGCCCAGAAAAATAACTCTGGGAGATGACTAAAAACCATTACATTAAATTCCCAATCCCTATATTTATGCACACATGCATTTTTGATTTCCTTCACAAGCTAATTGTACAATAATTCAGAGTCTGATTCTTTTTGTACAGCAAAATAATGTTTTGGTCATGTATACTTATTGTGTATCTAAGTTATATTTTAATATATTTAACATCTACTGGTCATCCTGCCATCTAGGGGAGGGGGTGGGGGGTGGGGGTAAGAGGTGAAAAATTGGAACAAGAGGTTTGGCAATTGTTAATGCTGTAAAGTTACCCATGTATATATCCTGTAAATAAAAGGCTATTAAATAAAATAAAAATAAAAAAAAAAGATTCATGAGGTGTTTAATTTATATTATCTTCACAAGAGTCTCATTTCTAGATCCTGGAATTCCTCCAATAGAAATCCAGGAGATATAATCTATTCCCAGAATCATGGAGATAGAAGAGACCACACAGAGCATCTTTTTCAATGCATACAGGAACAAGAGTTTACTTGGTAACTCACTTTGCCAAAAGACCTCTAATGAGAGAGAACTCCCTTCTACTTGAGACAGGAAGTCTCATATCTGAGACAGGTTACTTTCCTTTTGGATAACTAATTATCAGGAGCCTAAAATCGCCTGCCTCCCCTTATACTTCCACTTATTGTATTCAGTTATAACAAGTCTGGTCACTCTTCCACAGGCAAACTCTTCAAATACTTGAAGACAAGAGAGTATTCCCCACCCCCTACCCCCACAATTCTTCTGGGTAAACAGAAGAATTTTCTGTTTTCTATTCAATAGATTCTCATACAGCAAGAGTCTGAGACCCTTCACCTTCTTACATACCCTCCTGAGGCTGTTCTCCCATTTATCAATGTCCTTGTTAAAGGCCATACTAAGAATTGATTGTAATCCAGTAGACATGGGTAAAACCCAGTATCAGTTTCCTAGTCTCTGTACTCTATCTCTATTAATGCAGCCTAAGATTTTATTAATCTTCTTGAGTGTTGTATCACACAGCTAACTAATAATGAACTTGCAAGTCCACTGAAGCTCTCAGATAATTTTCAGATGGACCTTTGCCTAACCATATCTACTTCAGTCTTAGACTTATAAAATTGATTTTTAGAAAGTTAAATTTGTAGAAAGTAATTTGTAGAAAGTAAATTTGTAATTTGATAGATAGTAAATTTGATATATGAGACTTTTTCCAGGAAATCACTTATAAAAATTCTCCCCTTCCATTTCCTGCTTTCCTTCTAATCTTGGCTACATTGTATAAAGCCTTTTTTATTTAATGTAATCAAATTTATCCTTTTTATACCCCATAATACTCTATATCTATGGCTTATTTATAAATCTTTCTCTTAGCAATAAATCTGATAGGAAATATGTTCTATGCTTCTTTGATTTATGATATCTGCTTTTATGTCTAAGTCATGGACATTTTGATCTTGATAAACTGTGTAAGATTATAAAATGTGTAAGAAAGGGAGAGAGGGAGAGGGAGAGAAGGAGAGAGAGAAAAAGAGAGAGAGAGAGAGAGAGAGAGAGAGAGAGAGAGAGAGAGAGAGAGAAAATCTGAATCCTATATCCCTCTGGTTGTACAAAATGCTCAGTTAAGGATACTTTCTCTCAATGCTGCCTGGCAGCTTTTCAACACATAGTCTTTTTCTGTGTTGAAATGCTCTATGGTCATATCTAGCTAGATCTCATTCCTAATGTCTGTAGAAATTTCTTTCTGTCTCCTTGTGATTTTTAATTTGTAATCTCACTAATAAATATTCATTATGAGATAAATCTCATTATGATTTCATTTCATCATGATTTTTTCCTTGCATTGCCTAATCAAGATTTAGTTTAGGGTGTTTTATAAAATCTATTTGGAGGAGGAGTTGCAGGGGGTATGAGGAAAAGAATTCTATCATCTTGACTTTACCCTGGAATCTCAGTTTCATTTAACCAATTAACATCCATTTGCTTTTACAAAGAAATATTTACTGAAAAGATAACAGAGGAACAGAAGTTACAAATATTTTCCCCAATATTTGGGGATATACTCTTCCATATACCACTTCAATCCCTAGAAAGAATGGGCTTAGGTATACCATACTTTCTGTGTAATAGTCAATCACTCCCTGCTTTCTCTCTTTCCCAACAAAGTTCACTTCCCAGTGCAGTATAGACCCTCTGTACTACTATTGAGTTGGTCAAGTAGGTCTCTTTTTGATCCTCACTATCTGACTGACCTCCAGAAAATCCTGGCTTGGACCCTCCTCCTGAACTTCCTATGCCTTGTCATTCTGCCATTGTCTAAATCATTTCAGAGGTAGTTATTTCCACTACTAAAAGTAAGAAAGAAAAAAATGAAGAAAAGACAAAAAATAGAGGTCCATCTCCATGGGCCACTCAGAATCTTACAGAATTGTCTCTCATCCAAACAGCAGCTAGGAAACAACTTCATCCTTAAGAGGAAGGAAGCATAAGACTTGTTTTGGTTGGTTAGTGCCTCTTAAATGTATCCCAGTTCCTGCTAAGCAACCAATTAGTAACCCATTTCTTCTATTCATGATTAACAGAACAGAATCAATTATGGAAAGTCTGAATAAGCTGCAAATTGGATGATGGGGCATTTTTATTAAAATCTGGAATCAGTCTCCCCAGCTTTTTCCATATGGGCTGGCATTAGAAAGAACATACTATATGCTCTGAGAACTGAGCTTAATGGGACAGACCTCAGTTACATATGGATAGAATAACCCCATAATCCAGAGATCCAGCTATTGTAAAATAGCCTCTTTTGTCATGAATTCCTGTTTCCTTGATCTGGCCAAGACAGCCAGATTTTGGTGATGGAAAAAGTAAAAGTGCCTTAAGTCACTTTCTCACAAAGGCTAAAAATGTTTGTTGAGTAAATGAATGAATGTTTGACCACAAAAATCTGATTCACAGTCAGCAGATACTGTAAAAGACGAATAAGTTTCTAAGAAATCATCTGTAAAATGGGGATTGTACTTACTTTCAAGTATAATGGGAATATGGGAAGAATATGGGAATCCATAGGTAAGTAAAACAAAGCTTCTTTCTTAACTCCATGATTGAAGCTGCAGCCTCAGACAAAAATCCTCAGTACCCCGCCAGCTCCCAGCAGGAATATCAAGCACCAGACGCTATCTAACCTCTAATAAGCACAGGGTAATACCATAGTTCATCTACGGTACATTATGGATTAAAGAGGTTTCTGAAGGCTTTGGGGATTTATGTCCCTTATAAATATAGTTCCTACTAAGATACAAGTCACTTTATGGACTATTGATTATGTGTAGGCTATAAATTGGATGAATTTAAAAGTCTTGAATATCATCTTATTAGGACCAATATTTACAAGTGACATAAACTCCCAAACTCCTCAAAAGCCTCTTTAATCCATGTTAAGACTGGTCTAGAGGCAGATGAATTTAAATCATTCTTCTCTTGGCAAAACTTTGAAATCAGCAATTTGTTATCTCCAGGTACCTTCAGTCTCTTTCAGTTTTATCACCTCTTTCATCTAGAACCATTCTACTTGCTCAAGTCTACCAATCAAAACTGAAGGGAACCAGATAAAATTTACATTTTAACTAACATTCAGGAGCTCTTAACCTGGGATCTGTGAGTTATTTTTTCTTAATATATCGACAACTATTTCAATAGATTTGATTTCCTTTGTAACAGTATGGATTTTTTTTTTTTTATTCATTTAAAAAGTTAGCAGGAAGAGTTCACAGGCTTCACCAGACCAACAAAGGTATCCATAATATAAAAAGCTTAAGAACACTAGATTTGTGCCAATGTTTACTCTTTCCCAGGTCTTTGTATTTTCAAATCTTTTTTTCTAATTGTAAAATTAAAGGCTTCATTCTTTGTTTATAGGAATTTCAGATAATAACAAAGCAAGCAGGGAAGATACTTATATGAGGGGAATGGGTAAATTTCTTTGCTCAAAACTAAAAAAAGCTAGATTGTTTGTTTATAAATGAACTTTTGGAAAACAAACTTTTATAAATTAGGAAAAACAATTTTTTTTTTGCCTGTTGCCTGCAGTGAGATCCATTTGCTTTCATTTTGCATACCTACTATTTGCTAATAATTCACATTTACATGGCACTTTAATGGTCACAAATCTTTTTATCACAAACTTTGTAATATAGGTAGTGTAAGTATGCCCATTCCCAGAATGATCGGATCAGTTCACAACTCCATTGTCACCTTAGCCAATTTTTGACCTTGGATTATTTATCAACTGGAGAATGGCTTGAATTCTTATAAATTTGAATCAATTTTCTATATATTTTAGAAATGAGGTTTTATGTTCAAAGAATATGAACAGACAATTTTAGATGAAGAAATTGAAACCACTCTAGTCATATTAAAAGATGCTCTAAATCGCTATTGATCAAAGAAATACAAATTAAGACAACTCTGAGGTACCACTACATACCTTTTGGATTGGCTAAAATGACAGGAAAAGATAATGATGGATGTTGGAGAGGATGAGGGAAAACTGGGAAACTAACACATTATTGGTGGAGTTGTGAACTGATCCAATCATTCTGGAGTGCAATTTGGAACTATGCCAAAGGGGCTCTCAAAATATGCATACCCTGTGACCAGCTTATATTCTAAAGAGATTTTAAAAGAGGAAAGGAGACCCATGTGTGCAAAAATGTTTGTGGCAGGTCTTTTTGTAGTAGCAAGAAACTGGAAACTGAGTGGATGCCCATCAGCTGGAGAATGGCTGAATAAGTTATAGTATATGAATGTTATGGAATATTATTGTTCTGTAAGAAATGATCAGCAGGATGACTTCAGAAAGGCCTGGAGAGATTTACCTGAAGTGATGCTGAGTGAAATGAGCAGAACTAGGAGATCATTGTACATGGCAACAACAAGATTATATGATGATCAATTATGATGGACATGGCTCTTTCCAACAATGAGATGATTCAGGCCAGTACTAATGATCTTGTGATAAAGAGAGGCATCTGCACCCAGAGAGAGGACTGTGGAAACTGAGGGTGCATAACAACATAGCATTTTCATTCTTTTTGTTGTTTGCTTGCATTTTTTTTTCTCATTTTTTTCCTTTTTGATCTTAATTTTGTTGTGCAGGCAGATAATTGTATAAATATGTATGTATATATTGGATTTAACATGTATTTTTTTGCCATGTTTAACATATATTGGATTACTTGCCATCTAAGAGAGGAGGTGGGGGAAAGAGAGGGAAAATTGAAACACAAGGTTTTGCAAGGGTCTATGCTGAAAAATTATCCATGCAAATGTTTTGAAAATAAAAAGGAAAAAAAGAAAGAAATGAGGCCTTTATTAGAATGCTTGAATGTATTTTTTCCTCCCAGTTTATAGCTTCCCTTCTAATCTTGTTTGCATTGGTTTTGTTTGTATAAAAACTTTTAAACTTAATAAAATTGAAATTATCTATTTTGCATTCCATAATGTACTCTAGTTCTTCTTTGGCCACAAATTACTTCCTTCTCCACAGATGAGAGGTAGACTATCCTTTGTTCTTCTAATTTGGTTATAGTATTGCTATTTATGTCTAAATCATGCCTAGATCCTGCCATACTAATTTCCAATTTTCCCAGCAATTTTTGTCAAATAGTGAGTTCTTATCCTAGAAACTAGGGTCTTTGGATTTATCAAACACAAGACTACTATAATCATTGACTATTGTGTCTTGTGTACTTAACCCATTCCACTGATTAACTACTCTATTTTTTAGGCAGTATCAAATGGGTTTGATGACCACTGCTTTATAATACAGTTTTAGGTCTGGTACAGCTTGGTCATCATCATTTGCATTTTTTCCAATTAATTCCCTTGAAATTCTTGACCTTTTATTCTTCCAGATGAACTTTATTATTATTTTTTCTAGCTCTGTGAAATAATTTCTTGAGAGTTTGATTGGTATGGCACTGAATAAGTAGATTAATTTAGGTAGTATTGTTATTTTTATTATATTAGTTTGACCTATCCATGAGCACTTGATATTTTCCCAATTGATTAGATCTGACTTTATTTGTTTGAAAAGTGTTTTGTAATTGTGTTCATATAATTCCTGACTTTGCCTTGGCAGGTAGACTCCTAAATAGTTTATATTATCTACAGTTATTTTAAATAGAATTTCTCTTTGTATCTCTTGCTGCTGGATTTTGTTGGTAAGTTATAAAAATGCTGATGATTTGTGTGGATTTATTTTGTATCCTGCAACTTTGATAAAGTTATGAATTATTTCTAATAGTTTTTAGTTGCTTATCTAGGATTCTCTAAATCATATCATCTGCAAAGAGTGATTTATTTCATTTCCTCCTTACCTACTCATTCCTTTAATTTCTTTTTTTTAAATTTTATTGCTAAAGCTAACATTTCTAATACAATATTGAATAGTAGTGGTGTTAGTGGGCAATCTTGTTTCACCCTGGATCTTATTGGGAGTGGTTCTAGTTTATTCCCAATATGATGCTTGCTGACGGTTTTAAATAGATGCTACTGATCATTTTAAGGAAACTCCATTTATTCCTATATTCTCTAGTGTTTTTAATAGGAATTGGTGTTGGTTTTTATTAAGTCCTTTTTCTGTATATATTGAGATAATCTATTAAGATTATATTACATGTTATTATACTCTAACGAGATTTTTGTTAGTTTGATTATTGATATGGTCAATTATGCTAATGGTTTTCCTAATATTGAACCAGCTCTGTATTACTGGTATAAATCCTACTTGGTCATGGTATATTATCCTGAGAATAACTTGCTGTAATCTCTTTGCTAATATTTTATTTAAGATTTTTGCATCAATATTCATTAGGGAAATTGGTCTTATAATTTTCTCTATTTTGACCCTGTCTTATTTAAGTATCAACATACTGTTTTTATAATGTAACATACCTATTTTTCCAGGTAGTTTGCATAGTATGGGAATTAATTGTTCTTTCAATGTTTGGTAGAATTCATATGTAAATCCATCTGGCCCTGGAGATTTTTTCTTACGGAGTTGATTAATAGCTTGTCAAGTTCTTTTTCTAAAATGGAACTACTTAAATAATTTATTTCCATCTCTGTTTGTTGTGTCCTGCCTTCTAAAGCTCCCAAGTTGGGGTGACAAAATGTACCGTTGCTTTCTAGAGTCCCCACACCAGGGTGAGTAAGATATACCTTCCTAGTGGAGAAGTGATGAGGCAGGACTCCTGAGGATGGTGGAAAAATGAAACCTGTTTATTTCAAGGGTTTTTCCCTTTTTATAATGTAACAAAAACAACACTGTGCATGTGGGACCATATAAACAACTTGCTATTGTATGTAATTTCCACCTGGTATCACTTTTCTACCTGGTATCACTCTGCTTCAATCTCTACACAGGTTGTCACCATTCCCTGACTTCTCAGAAAGGCCAAGAGCCCTTAGGGGAGGTGGGGAGCTGAACCAGACATTGTTAGCAGGTTCCCTCTGGGCTAAAGGGTCTTATACCTTACCCAAAGTTTCCCCCACTGACAATGTCTCTCTACATCTCACCCTTTCTTTTGTTTTAATTTATGCACATATATACCAGTGGTTACATCCGTTACCATGGGAGGAATCACACAGGCAAGTTATAATATCATACAAGCAAGTAGTAACAAAACAAATAATATGAATAAACAAAATACTATAAAGATTTCCACGAGTCCCAGAAGGAAGATGTGAAAAATAGCTATCAATTCACAACCACACATACACTTTCTTTAGTAGCCAAGTAATAGTCCAAAAGCAATCCATTCTCCATCACTTCATGTGTCAGGGAATCCAATGATTCCTGCAGGTTTTGAAGTCCTGAATCAGTCTTTTTTGATGTTCATGAGCACACAAAGGATTAACTGCCAGGCTCTTTCAGCTGTGAGCACAGTCAGCAATGGAACCACCCGATGCCTCCTGGGTCCTCTCCTTCATCCCAAGGGTGCTCTCCCTTTCCATCTCTCTGAAGGACAAGGCAGATATAGCTCGTTGGCACCCATTGGGTTTCTTCTCCATCTGTTGAGATACAAACAAACCCTTTCCCCCAAGTAGTTAACCTATCTGGTCCCTTCCATTCACCATTTTCGGGATCTCTCCACATCACCTGGAGATCATCTAAAGATAGTGGAGCTGCTCACATTGGACACTGCCTTTCTGGCGGGTTATGAAACCCATCTGCTGGAGCCAGTGCATCTCCATCAAATATATAAAAAAAATTTTTTTAATACATAAAGTTAAATTTATAAGTTCTCTAGGGTTATCCCTAGGGCTCCCCCTCTCTTTTATTTTTCGAGGAGTGTCTTGACCTTGGATTCTATTGTTGAGAGTCAAAATCTGGATAAATATCACCAAATAGCATTTCAGAAGTGTGTATCAGTAGGCCTGAATTTTTTTATTGATTAAGGAATACTGTTCTACCCACACCAGTGTATTAATTTTCCATTGAATGGGAACAGGTGAAAGTGCTGGCAGGCCTTCTAAAGCAGCCCTGCCTAAAAAGACGGAGTACTTAATTGTTTCCTAACTGTTGTAAGATGTCTCTTCCCCATAGATTGATGGGGATCCTTTTTTTTTACACTGAAAAAAAGAGCAAAATTCCCTGCTCCATCCCCAAATGGACAGTACCAAGTTCAGTTGCTATTGATCCTCCTATGTCAGACATATAGGAGTTTGCTGTAATCTTTGGCCAGTAAAATCAGTAAAATGCTAAAAAAAAAAAAAAAAAACAAAAAAACTTCCTTAGCTCTGCCCCAGATGTTGTAGTGGAGTTAGTTATGGGCACCAACTCTCAGCTTGTTTTTCTCCTTATACTTCCTTGTTTGGCTGCCCAAGTTAAAATCTTTCCTTCTTTTAAAACTTGTGGGATTCATTAATCCATTGTATTCAGCTAGTTGTTCTCCCACTAACTTCCACATCTCTGGCTCCAAACTCTCCTTCTTCCAAAGCCACAGAGATGTGCACTCCAGAGCATTTGAGAACTCAGTGATGTGCTTCTGAGTTACCAACGAACCTTGCTTCTAACCTAACTAAGCCTGCTTTATACTTCCCTTGGTAGGGAGGCACATTTCTCAGTATTTGCCTTATCTTGGTTGAAAAACAAAAGTGATTAAATTAACCCTTATCGATTCTTCCCTCTTAATTATTTCTGTACTTACTCTTCTGATCACAGGGACTTCTCTACTGAACTCGGCCAATTGCCGCAGTTGAGCTGATTTGTATAGGACCTCACTTAGAGCACCACATTGAGTGCCAAATGTTGTGTCCTGCTTTCTAGAGCCCCCACACAGGGGTGATTAAGATATACCTTCCTAGTGGAGAAGTGATGAGGCAGGACTCCTGAGGATGGTGGGAAAATGAAGTCTGTTTATTTCAAGGGCTTTCCCCTTTTTATAATGTAACAAAAACAATACTGTGCATGTGGGACCACATAAACAACTTGCTATTGTATGTAGTTTGCCATCTGGTATCACTCTGCTTCAATCTCAACATAAGTTGTCACCGCCCCCTGACTTCTAAGAAAGTCCAAGAGCCCTTAGGGGCACATGGGGAGCCAAACCAGACATTGTTAACAGGTTCCCTCTGGGCTAAAGGATCTTATACTTTACCCAGAGTTTCCCCACTGACTATGACCTTCTACATCTGTTAATCTAGGCAATCTATATTTTTGTAAATATTCATTCATTTCACTTTGAGATTATTAGATTTATTGACATACAGTTGAGCAAAATAGCTTCTAATTATTAATCCAATTTCATCTGCATTGATGGAAAGTCCTCCTGTTTCATTTTTGATACTAACAATTTGATATTTTTCTTTCCTTTTTCTAATCAAGTTAATTAAAGGTTTATTTCTTTTGTTAATTTTTTTCATAAAACCAACTCTTAGTTTTGCTTATTAGTTCAATAGTTTTCTTACTTTCAGTTTTATTAATCTCCTGTTTTATTTTCAAAATTTCAAATTTGTTATCTAATTGGGGTTTTAAATTTGTTCTTTTTTCTAGCTTTTTAAGTTGCATGCCCAATTCAGTGATCTTCTCTTTTTCTATTTTATACAAGTAAACATCTAGAGATACTAAGCTTCCCCTAAGAACTGCTTTGGCTGCATCCCATAAATTTTGGTATGTTGTGTCATTGTTGTCTTTCTCTTGGATAAAATTATCAATTGTGTCTATGATTTTTTTGTTTCACCTGCTCATTCTTTAGGATTATAATATTTAGTTTCCAATTAATTTTTGGTCTATTTTTTCCTGGCCTTTTATTATATGTAATTTTTATTGTGATCTGAAAAAAGATACATTAACTATTTCTGCCTTACTGCTTTTGATTTTGAGGTTTTATGGTCAATTTTCGTATAGATTCCATATACCACTGAGAAAAAAGTATATTCTTTTCTGTCTCCGTTCAATTTTCTCCAAAGGTCTATCATACCTAACTTTTCTAAATTTCTTTCTTATTTATTTTGTGGTTTGATTTATCTAGCTCTGAGAGAGCAAGGTTGAGATTCCTCCACTAGTATAGTTTTGCTGTCGAATTCTTCTTGCAGCTCTCTTAATTTCTCCTCTAGGAATTTGGATGCTATACCACTTGGTACATATATATTTAGGATTGATATTACTTCATCATCTCTGATACCCGTTAGCAAACTGTAGTTTCCTTCCTTATCACTTTTAATTAGATCTATTTTTGCTTTTGCTTGATCTGAGATCAGGATCACTATCCCTGCTTTTTTTACTTCAGCTGAAGCATAATTGATTTTGCTCCAACCTTTACTCTGTATGTATCACTCTGCTTTAAATGTGTTTCTTGGAAACAACACATGGTAGGATTCTGACTTTTAATTCAGTCTGCTATCCACTTCTGCATTATAGGAGAATTTACCTCATTTACATTCACAGTTAAAATGACTAACTCTGTATTTTCCACCATCTTATTTTCCCCAAGTTACACTTTTTTCTTTCCTTTCCCTCTTTCCTTCCTCCCCAGTGTTTTGCTTCTGACCACCACCTCCCTCAAAGAACTCTTCCTTTTTACAGCCTCTCCATCTTTCTTATCCCTTTCCCCTTCTACTCCTGTTCTCCCTTCTATTAGCCACTCTTCCTCTTTCACTTTCTACTTCCCTGTAGAATGAGACATGTTTCTCTGTGAAGCTAAATATTTTATCCTTGATCTCATAATTCTGAAATTTAGTTATGATATTTCTTGTAGTTTTCCTTTTGGGGTCTCTTTCAGGAGATGAATGGTGAATTTTTTAATGGCTATTTTACTCTTAGAATCTAGGATAACAGGACAGTTTTCCTTGATGATTTCCTGAAAGATGATGACTAGGCTCTTCTTTTATCATGGTTTTTTCAGTAGTCCAGTAATTCTTAAATTGTGTCTCCTGAATCTATTTTCCAGGTCTGTTGTTTTTTCCAATGAGGTATTTTACATTTTCTTCTATTTTTCTTTTTTGTTTTGTTTTGTTTGACTAATTTTAAAAAATTAATTAATTTTTTATTAAAGCTTTTTATTTTTAAAACATATGCATGGATAATTTTTTTTTAACATTGATCCTTGCATAACCTTGTGTTTTAGATTTTTCTCCTCTTTCTCCCATCCCCTTCCCAGATGGCAAGCAATCCAATATATGGTATACATGTTAAAATATATGTTAAATCCAATATGTGTAAACATACGTATACAATTCTCTTGCTGCACAAGAAAAATCAGATCCGGGGCAGCTAGGTGGCACAATGGATACAGCACCAGCACTTAAGTCAAGAGAACCTGAGTTCAAATCTGGTCTCAGACATTTAACACTTCCCATCTGTGTGATCCTGGGAAAGTCATTTAACCCTAGTTACTTCAGCCAAAAAAAAAAAAGAAAAGAAAAGAAAAGAAAAGAAAAAAAGAAAGAAAGGAAGGAAGGAAGAAAAAGGAAAAAAAAAAAGAAAGAAAAATCAGATCAAAAAGGAAAGAAAATGAGCTAAGAAACAATATACAAGTGAACAACAAAAAGGGTGAAAATACTATGTTGTGATCCATACTCAGGTTCCCACGTCCTCTCTCTGGGTGCAGATGGCTCTCTTCATCACAAGATCATTGGAACTGGCATCAATCATCTCATTGTTAGAAAGATCCACGTCCATCAGAATTGATCATCATATAATCTTGTTGTTGCCATGTACAATGATCTCCTGGTTCTGGTCATTTCACTTAGCGTCAGTTCTTGTAAGTCTCTCCAGGGCTCTCTAAAATCATCCTGTTGATTATTTCTTATAAAACAACAATTTTCCATAACATTCATATACCATAACTTATTCAGCAGTTCTCCAAATGATGGACATCCCTTCAGTTTCCAGTTTTTTGCCACTACAAAAAGGACTGCCACAAACATTTTTGCACAGGTCCCTTTCCCTTTAAGATCTCTTTGGGATATAAGCCCAGTAAAAACACTGCTGGATGCATAGTTTGATAACTTTTGAGCACAGTTCCAAATTGCTCTCCAGAATGGCTGGATCCATTCACAGTTCTGCTAACAATATATTAGTGTCCCAGTTTTCCCACATCTCCCTCAAAATTCATCATTATTTTTGTCACCTTAGCCAATCTGAGAGGTGTGTGTGTGTGGTATCTCAGAGTTGTTTTAATTTGCATTTCTCTGAACAATAGTGATTTAGAGCACCTTTTCATATGATTAAAAATAATTGAAAAGTTATACTTTGACCATTTATCAATTGGAGAATGGCTTGAATTCTTACAAATTTGAGTGTTTGCCTAATTCTTGATGTTTCATTGAGTCATTCACTTCTATTTCTTCAATTCTAATTTTTAGTGAATTATTTTCTTCAGTTTGCTTTTTAAATCTCCTTTTGCATGTGGCCAATTGAACTTTTAAATGAGTTTTATTCACTGGATTTTTTTCCCATTTCACAAATTTTGTTTTTCAGCAAGTTGGTTTCTTTCCCATTTCATCAAATTTATTTTTGTAAGGAGTTATATGCTTTTTCCATTTCACTAAATCTATTTTTTAAGGGGTTTTCTGCAGATAATTTGTTTCCTTTTCCAAACTCTCCTGCAAAGTTCTCATTGCCTTTCCTCATTTTTCTTCTCTCTTTTAAGATCCTTTTTGAATTCTTCCAAGAGAGTCTTGTGAGATGGGAACCAACCCATATCACCCTTTGGAGTTCATCTGGAGATGATTTCCCTTTAGTGTTCTCAGGGACACTGGATCTGTTTTTCCTCTGTTTATCTATACAAGTTAAGCTCTTTTTGGTTTTTTTGCTCATTTTTTAAAGGTCGATGTCTATCTGCTCTTATAGTAAAGGGAACATTATCCCAAGCTTCCTCTACAGGTGACAGCAGCTTTATACTGCCCTGACGCTGGTGCTGCTCACTTCCTTCTTGTGCTGGATGGACATGGCCAAGTCCAGTGTTATTCTTTGGTTCAGGGGCTCACAATTTGCCTTTTGTAGTTGTGTTGGAGGTCTCACAATTAGTCTGCTGATCCACTGGCTTTTGAACCAGGACAGAGAAGCAATAATGTTGTACTTTGGCTAAAAGCCTCCTAGTAGATTTCCCCTCTGCACGTGGATGCCACACTGGCTCAAAGGTCTTTTTTTCTTTTTTAAGTAATCTTTTGAATGCTGAACTACACTGAACTGATCTATAGTTCAGATAGAAGCAACTGCCAGGATTGCATTGATATGTGCAATTTTGTTTTCATGAGTTAGAGCAGGAATGGAATCCAATCATGGTAGTAAAGTAGGAAAATTTCTCTATATCTATCGAGTGCAATTGAATGTTTCCCAGTGATTTGTACCGTACTAATAAACCTGTAGGTAGATTGGGAGGATGGTGGCAGGGAGGAAGTGGAATTTCTGTTCCTTAAGATCCAGAATTGTACTAGCTCATTCAAATTGCTTTTGGAATGAATAAACAGATGTATGAGTTGCACTGAGAGTTTTGGTGTTCAGTTTTTAGTGGATGAGAACAATGACACAAAAATAAATACAAGACATTGTTTCTGCTATAATTTTGCTGGAAGACGTGGAGAAACTAATTAGCTACATTTCCATTTGTTTAAGTTTTTGGACAATGGAGAAATTCTAATGAAAATTGCCACTTTTCCACAATTTTGGGTTGTTTTTGCTCTTATGAAGTCGAAGGGGCACTGCTATTTTTAGATTCTAAGCAGAAATTAATCAACAGCTACTTATTGTGCATGTATGATGTCCAATAAACAAGCATTTATTAAGTATCTACTATGGACTGGGCCTTGTGGTGAATGTTGAAGACATTAAAAAGTTTTTTAAATTGTCTCTGCCAAAAAAAAAAATTGCCTCTGCCCCCAAGAAGCTTACATCTTTTTTAGGAAGACATTAAATAAATAACTGTATATGTATAAAGTACATGCCTTGGCAAGAGAAGATTATACCTATTTGCACACAACATGATGATATTTACTTAAAATAATGGTGTCCATATTGATCAAAAAATGATCCACTAAGCTTCAGGAAGAAAATATTAGAACTCCTATTTCTAATTCTTTTACAGAAGAAATAAATTAAGCTTAGTTGACATTTAACATAATGTTTGACAAAAGAACCCACATTTATTTCCTATGTCAAATACAGGTTCCCAAAGTAACCTGGGAACACAGGAGACATTTCCAATGCAGAAGAGCATGTTTCTCACCTGTTTGTTCATTTTCAGTGTATTGCAATCAATTGTAGTCACATGTGTCCAGCAAAATAGATTTCTACATCATTTATTGAGTTTTAACTAAATTTATAAATACTCTTCTGTTCCTAGTAGAAATTCTCTGTTGCTCACAATCTGAGGTGAAAATAGTGAGGATCTATTTAGATAGGACAAAAAAAGTTTGCCCTCCCCAAAAAAGATAATTATTAAGATTATTTGAAAAATGTTCTTATATCCAAATTGACTATGAACTTCAACTTAAGTATAAGTTGTGCTTTGAGATATTAATATTTTCAAAATATCATGATTAGTAAGGCATTTAAAAACTAAATTTTTGTTGCTGGAAATGATGTTAGAGTGCCGAACTGATGAGTTCAAAAGTTGATTTTTTTTGTTATTATTTTTGGATACTTGAAAAAAACAACAATTTGGGAATACCTTTCAATCAACTTGCAAGAACAATAGATTGACATTAGAAAAAACGAAACGTGTTTCCTAACAAAATGAGCAATATTATTTAATAAGTATGACTCCTGATATACTTCCTTCATTTGGATCTATGTATCATTACAAACTATCTTTTTCAGCTACGGCAGCCATTTATCAGAACCAACTGTCAAAAGAGCTAAAAACCAGGCTGCAACGTGATTACATCAAAAATGTTCAATCATGATTTTTAAAAAAATGAAATCATATTCAGTCATATAGGTACCACTAAAATATCATTAATGATAATTCCTCTGGATAATTTTTTTGTTGGAATCAAAAAGTTTTTGTCAGGGTTAGTAAATAAAATAAGCATTATTTTAAAAATACTTATTTCATCTTTTTTAGATTTCTATTATATTGGTATAAGATGTATGTATAAACTTTATAAATACATTGAGTATGTGTATATAAACATGCACATATATGTTTATGTATGGGTGCATGAGTACATGTTCAAATTTTTTTTAATGACAAGTGTACAAAACAGTTTTGGAGCCATTAATTTATTAAGCCCCAGCTGGCAGCTAGGAAAGTTGTGAAGCACATTAAGTATTATCATAAGTTTCAGCAAACGTACCTGGAAAATGTGAAAAAGTAGAGATAGTCCTTGAAAGAAACAAAATTCAGGGTATATTTTAGACATGATAAGTTTTATTTTTTTTTTTTTTTACAAACCACATTATATCCAAAAAAATTGGTACCATTTAAAAAATTAAATAGAAAACATATAATTCAACCAAATTATTTTGTGCTTTGAGTAGAGTCTAGTGAAGCCATCTTCATTTTTCTATGAAGAATTTGCTCTGAGCTTTTCTGGCCTTTTCAATGGTTTCAAAAGTGATCATCCCTTTTGGCAGCTGCAGCTTGTTATTTTCTATATCAAGTATATGTTCTGCTTCACCTTAAATAAAGCATTGGAAAGATCTCAATAACATTCTGGGAGAAGAAATTGATGGTAAAAGTTTCTGATTCTCAGTTACAGAAACAAAGTACCATTTTAACTTTTAATGCCTAAATTTCCCTCGCCTATAAAGAAAGGACTAGATAATCTCAAAGTTCAAACCAGCTCTAAAATCATTGTGGGGATAGCCCTCTACAAGCTTCAGCAAGTGGTCCTTGGACACAGTTCTGAAGTATGACTCCAAAAGTTAATCCAGTTTAGCAGGATTCAGCCATAATCCAGAAGAAGTCCTGGTACAGATATCTGGCATATTAAAGAACCTCAAAACAAAATTAACTGCTCTATAATATATACTATCCAAAAAAAAAAAAAAAAGGAAATAGCTTTTGAAAACTGCCTTTTTTTAGTCTCTTTGGTTTTACATTAAAGGTCCAAACTAATTAGCTACAATAAAATAAAATGATGTCATAGTCAGAAATTACATATTTTCATCCTTTCTCTACTAAAATCACTTTGAGGATAAGGGAAGTATGATCAAGTGGAAAGACCATTAAAACAAGAAGTAAAGTTAACAGGTTTTTCACCTGAATTTTTGTCTCATTAATTTGATCTTGAGTCACTTAGTCTAATTAAGATTTAGAACTAGAAAGGTACTTAAAAGCTATTTAGTCAATCCTTCATGTTTTGTTGTTGTTGCTTAATTGTTTCAATTGTGTCTGACTCTTTGTGACGTTCACCCCCACCCCCACCCCACTTTGGGGTTTTCTTGGCAAAGATACTAAAGTCATTTGTCATTTCCTTCTCCACAAAATTTAACAGATGAGGAAACTGAGGCAAATAGGGTTAAGTGACTTGCCCAATGATACACAGCTAGGAAGTATCTAAGACCAGATTTGAACTCAGATCTTCTTGGCTTCAAGCCTTGTACTCTATCCACTGGCACTTAGCTGTCCAATCCTTCATTTTATAGATGGGTAAACAGAAGCCCAGGAGAATCTATGGTGATATGCAATGACACAGCTAATAACTGGCAATGTTCGGATTTTGAGTCCAGGTTTTCTGACTAATGGCTTACTGCTTGGTTCTTTATTCTACTCAGTCTCTTTGGCTTCCAGGTTCTTATTGGTAGAATGAAAGGACTATATTAGAATGATTTCTAAGGTTCCTAGCAGCTCTAGGATTTTACATTGCTTTTCAAGATAACAGTTTATTATCTTTCATTAAAAACTCTATAACATAATGCTACAGTTTGTAAATATCAAGACAGGCATTAGAACATTTCAAAAATGTTCCATACCAAAAAAAAATTTTTTTTTAATTAATTTCAGCTCAATTATTAAATTTAAAAGTATAGTTAAAAAAAATTATACACAGGCCATTATGATATATAACTTTTTACTCACGTACATAAATATACACCCACACAAATATATAATCATGTATATACATGCCCACATGTACATATATATACACATGTATATTACAAACATACACATTTTAACATGTCTTAATTTCCCAGAAAACAATTTTTTCTGTTAGACACTAATTTGCTGAATGCCAAAATGTATTTAATTTACTGTGGATTTCCAGGACTTTATTTTTCCAAGATTAAAATCTTTTATTCTTTAAAATATATTATTATAATAAATTACTATTAAAATATCCACATTCAGCTCTGTTCTTAGAAAATCAACTCCATCTTCAATCAATGTGATAAAAGTAATGTGACTTTTTTTAGATAATGTATCATTTTTATGAGACAGTTTAATCTTGGACTCGTGAGATCTTAAGCAGATGAACAACATGAGGCTGGATAGGTAATAGAAAAGGGGCTTACCATGAGTACAGTAATTTTAAAATCAACAATCCATCATTCATACAGATAGTACTAAATGAACAGGCTGTGTTTTAAAAGTCTGAAAATCTTTTGTCTGGAACTTGTATATTTTTCTAAAGGTTTAGTGTCATAAAGCTTGCCAGACCAATGCATCAAAGGCTATTTAATGAATTACCTCTATCCTCTAACTATCCGTAATTAAGGGAATATATGAGGAATTCAGAATGAGGTAGCAGGCTTTGTCTGCCAAGGTTCAGTCAAGGTCATCATCACTTTGGGTAACAGCTCCAGCTCCTGAAGTGGAGGCAGCGATGGGACTTCCTTAAGAGAAGGGTACCAGCACTCTAAAGGGGAGGGCACTTTGATCTTATTTCAAACAGGTTGTTCCCAAGTCATGAGTTCTTAAAGGTCTGCTGTACTAAAAAGTAAATTAAGCTACACAAAGATTCATTTGTCAGGTACATACATACCTTTCATCCTCTGCAGAAGGGTTCCATAGCCCATATCATACTGATAAGCAAATACAAAACTTAATGGAATAACAGGAACGAAGAAGACTGGTTGCCTTTTTTTAATTGCTCTGTCAAAGAAAAAACAAATATTAAAAACAATTCTATTAAAAAACAAATTATTAAAAACTGAGGAACAGTTATTTCTAGTCTGTTATGGGCCAGAATTCTGAACTTGAAACAAAGGATTCTCACAAGATGTTAAGTCAATAGAATTGATAGAGACAATGGTTATGTAGTTTAGCATGGTGATTAATAGTTCTCTAAGTTCAGTATGATTGATTTAATCTTACAACAAATAATGGTTTCCTAGTGATATAATGATTGATTTATACTCAGTGCAGAGCATATAAGCAGGGACTGAGAGCCACAGAAGAGAAGTTTTCAGAGGGCAGAGAAGACAGGCGGGAGCTCAAGCTCTCAGAACCAAGGACAGACATTCATTCGATCTTCAGTCAGGCTCCTGGTGGCAGGCTCTCCTGCACTTCCCCCACTGAGACCAAGGCCAATCTGAAAGCCTCTCCAGAAAGCTGCCCAGCCCCAGGAAGGAGATAATAAAGAATCTGGACCATACGAAAGTTAACTGGGATCCAGGTAAGGAGACAATAAAAAATTTGGGCTTTTAACACCTGGCTGTTCTTGTGGCGATTACTGAACTGAAATGAAGGCTGCTCCCAGAGACCCCAAGGAAAACTAAACTAAAGAACATTACATTTTGACACCTGAATGTGGGACCAAGAATCTACATCTATGAAATTAGGGTGAGTACAAGAAAAAAACTTTGTAAAGGGCTAAAGTAGTATTCCAGTTAAAATGGGACAAATGTTTAGAAAGGAGATTTCTCCACCGCAAGGAAAATTTGTTGAAAGCTTGGTTAAACTTATAAAAAACCAAGGTTTGATTGTAACTGGGAGCAGAACTTTTAGAAACAGTAGAGTACACATTTCTGTGGTTCTCAAAGGAAAAAGGAAAGCTTTCTTATAGTCCAGATTCTTCATTATCTCCTTCCTGGGGCTGGGCAGCTTTCTGGAGAGCCTTTCAGACTGTCCTTGGTCTCAGTGGAGAAATGCAAGAGGAAAGCATGCCACCAGTGACCTGACTGAAGAGCAAATGAATGTCTGCCTTTGGTTCCGAGAGCTTGAGCTCCTGCCTGTCTTCTCTGTCCTCTGAAAGCTTCTCTTCTGTGGCTCTCAGCTTTTGCTTATATGCTCCACACTGAGTATAAACCAATCATTATTATATCACTAGGAAACCATTATTTGTTGTAAGATTAAATCAATCATGCTAACCATGCTAAACTAGATAATCGTTGTCTCTATCAATTCCATTGACTTAGCACCTTGTAAGAATCCTTTGTTTCAAGTTCAGAGTTCTGGCCCATAATACTAGCCTCTCCCAAAAGATTCATCTGTTTGTTAGGAAGAAAGCTTTTTCAAATGAGACCATGAATCTTTTGAAGGATGAGTCATTATTGTAATAATTACAAAGATTTTCAAATTCAGCCTTTAACTTTTAACTAAATGGTTCCTTTTATCTCTGACATCACCATATTTGAGAAAACTTACACAATAAATATATTAGCAATGAGTCTGATCATTTACTGCCTTTGTGACAGATTTACGTGTATCTTCCATTACTCTCCCCAGAGTCTCTCCTAAGGAAAAAGGACTATTTCTACAATGAAAATCAACATTTTTCCCTCACTTTTTTTCTGTCTCTAAGAGTTATACAAAAGAGTAATGCAGTGAATTCTGGGATGATCCAATTTTTTATGACTCTAAAAGGCTACTGGGTGCATGTATGGCTACCCTTGTACAACTTGTGGTAATAATGAAGATGTCTAATAAGGACTCTTCCATTTCTGGATATAAATAAAAGGTACTGTTCCCCATTTCCATTATGTCTTCAGAGATCTTTTCTTCTTGTTTTAAGACAGTACCACCTCTAATTTATGAGTTGGAGATTAACAAAAGATAACCCTAATGATGTGACTACTTGGTTCTATAGTATTGTTAGTAACTTAACCCTAATAACAGAAAGGAAAAGGACAAGGAGAACCATAGATTCAGAGCTGGAAACATCCTAAGGGCCCTTGCAGTTCAATCTTCATATTTTTCAGATGAGGAAACTGAGACCCAGGGAGGTTAAGTGATTGATCAGAGTTACACAGATATTAAGTCTCACAAGCATGATTTATACCAAGGTCTGCTGACTTAACAATGTTTTTTTGTACCTGACTACATTGCCCTTCATGTAAATCACACACAAAGGATTGTCTTATGAGGGGCTACTTTGATTCCATATTCACTCTTTGAGATTAAATTCCACTTTAACCAATTTTATGACAATGTGACATTGAGGCCCCATATTTTTATAAATCAATAACTCATCCTAATGTGTAGAAGTGATCTTGAGCTCTTGAAAGGAAGTCCTATAAAGGTGAAAATGCTTCTAATATTGGCCTTATAATAGACAGTGTTTCTATCATCTAGAACCAGCCCAGTTGAATGCATATCATTCAAATGTTGGCCATCAAATGATTACTTTTTTGGCCATAAACACTCATGAAACTATATATTAAATCATGGAGGACTTACAATATGCATTGGTGAAGGATTATCTACTATGTTAAAATTGGAGGACTTCTGAATATTTGAAACATGATAATTGCAAAGAGGGAGAGAGAAGAAAATATTGAATATTAGTTTTTTTCTGATCATAAAATGGACATTTCTAGGTAAAAAGCAAACAACATACCCCGCTGTGAGACCAATGACAGCCAAGCCAAAAAATGTCCCAAAATATTTGAGGAATTCTCTTGTCCAAGCAATCTGCATGGCCATCTGCCTTTCTCTCATTTCATTTTGTATCATTAGTTGCCTTTCCATCTGGGGAGAGAAGAAATGATAATGCCGCGATTTAGCTTTTGAATTAATGTTATTAATTTGGAAAAGATATTTTGGTCTCAACTCTTTTTACTCTTTTATTTCAGCATACTTCACTGCCAACTTCTTTAAGTAATCCCACATTGAAATGCCTTAAATCAAATCTTGGTTAACTGCATAATGCCTTAGGCTAGGAAGCTAGGCAGCACAGTAAATAGAGTGCCTAATAACACCTACCTCACAATGTCATTGATAATATTTGTAAAGTGCTTACTTACTACAGTTCCTGACACATGGAAGGTGCAATATAAATAATTAGCCCCTTCCCTTTTGCTCACGATCTTGGATGTGCTATCTGCCTTTATTACACAGACAACAGAATGTAGAGATTTTGCTTCCATGTCCTTAGGTTACAGCTATAGAGTATAGGATTCCAAGTAGAGACCAAAACCAAATAAACTAAACTAATGAAAACAAAAAACAAACAAACAAAAAAAACTGTATAAAGCCTGCTATGCATAGAGAGTTTAATAGTTACAGTCACATAATCTATTGCTAGCTGTTATACTTCATCTTGAACCTCTCTAGCTTTCAGATCCACCCAGAATTTTAAATAAATTTTTTCAAAATCTACGACATATCTCTAAAATCAAGAAACATCACTGTTTACAGTAAAAACTTTTCGGGTGGTCCATTATATTTACAATATCTTAAGAGCTTTTATTATAGAAAGTGAGCATGGTGAAGTTAGTGTATTCAATCCTTGTTAAGAATCTGAAATTCAAAAGTTTAGATTTTTAACTCAGTTGTTGATCCAACATGTGACTTGGGTAAATAAATCCTTTCTGTGTATTAACTTAATAATATGGAGAAAAAATAATAATGCCAGAGTGAGGAATAATGAAATTGGGTATGTAATCATCGTTGTAAACTTAGATCCAACAATGACTCTCTGTAGAACTTTACACAAATCATTTTTTAATGATGCCGATTCCCTCTTGATAAGAGAGAGATCATTAAACCTGCTTCCTAACTTCCACACAAAGTTTGACATTTAATAAGTCTATGATGATCTTTGAAATCCTACATTAAAAAATTTAAAATGCAAAGGCAGAGCTTTCCATAAGTGGTGAACTTTAAGGAAACTTTTCTTAAAAGTATAAAGTAAATTTAGTTAATATAAAATTTTGTTAGCTTTCTCATCCCTTGATAAATTTTATTTAATTATGGAATAAAACAGTCATCTATTATCAAAGAAAACTGATTCACAAACTCTATGATAACACAATTTTGTAATAATTAAATCCAACAGAAAAATATGCTGATCAAATTACTAGTCCACAATTTTAATCCTGTATGTCAGTAGAACCTAAATTTTCATCTCCTTTTCTTGAAACATTGTCAGTAACAACAAAAAAGATTAAAAGAGAATATCTACCACAAATCCTCTTAAGAACATTTAACCCAAATAATGAAGTACCTAACTCTTTTATCCTGCTATGACCTTATTTTAAATAAACATAATGAA
The DNA here is from genome assembly GCF_902635505.1 of Sarcophilus harrisii. NCBI lineage: Eukaryota > Metazoa > Chordata > Mammalia > Dasyuromorphia > Dasyuridae > Sarcophilus > Sarcophilus harrisii. The sequence continues at coordinate 117,292,079 of NC_045426.1, read as the reverse complement.
TGTTTTATACGGTAATAATTTTCCCACTTCCATTGCTCCAAGCATTAGTGTTGATTTAGCCTGAGAACAATTTGAAATTAAATTGTTTCTTATTGTCTTTAAATTATGATGATCTTGCTGTCTTATTTGAAGCTAGATAATAAAAATAATTATAGTTATGTGATAGTTGAGAACAGAATAGGAGGGATAGATTTCATTAAAGATAATTGCACACAGTAGGAGAAACTATATTCTCTCCACCTTCACAAAGCTATTATGTAGGATTCTCTTTACGCTGAACTTTTACTCTTTAATTGGTCCAATTGAATTTATTATGGACAGCTACTACTACTTGACTGCCATCAGTAATTGGCTACTCTCTCAAGCTTCCAAAGTGGCAATTAATTAAAAGGCCACAGACCACTTATTATAGTACTCAATTAATGAGATTTCATTTTGGTATCTATACCACAAGTGTGACATTACACATAAATCCTCATTGCAATTTTTTAACTAGATCCTATATAATTATTGAGTACAATGATGAATCAATTCATCTCAGTGTTTTCATCCCACTAATCTTATTTAAGCCAAATACATTTGGATGAATCGATAGAATTGTCCCTCTATTCAATTGGTTGAGCAAAAACAAACAAAACCCCCCAAAAAACCATGATTTATACCTTTGGCCATAAATACATTTGAACTTTTTTGTTTTAGAAAAATGAACAGATCATATTAACCTTTATTATCCCTTTCTTAAAGTACATAAAAGGTAGTGGGAGAATAGGCAAAACCTAAACAGAAAGCAAAATTCAACTTTTGGGTAAAAAAAAAATACTATATAGGGGAGAAGTAAAAAGAGCACTTGGAAAGTGACATTTTCAGTTGTATTTCATACTTTCAAATTGTTTTTTACCCCTTAAGTAGCCTTGGAAGAATCTGGGGGAAAAAGCAAATAGCAAATTAGTTTTAAAAAGGAATTTAGCACATTTCAACATTGTACTACAAAACGATTATAAACAAGCAGGCTTGAAAAATCGGAAGAATACATCTCCCTATATATTGGGCACTTCAAATTATATCATCAAATTTAATGGTATTTTCATAATTCAACAAATGATTTTAAAATAAAAGGTTTTTCAAAAAAGCTATGATTTCACTAATATACATATTCTCTCCATCAGTAGAGATTCAACTCATGTATACCTTAGTGTGATCCACAAACAAAAAAGTCACCATCAGGTGGCCAAAAGTGCCACCATACCTTTCCAGCTTGGTCAGATCTGATAAAGCTTATACTCCACTGGTTTAACCTCCTAGGTCATCTCTAGTCTTGGGTCACAGTCCCAGGAAAAAAGGAGAGCATTAGCACACTACAAGGGGCCAAAAAGAGTGACTGTGGTCACTCATAGACTAGACCAGAAGAATAGTAAACACAGCTCTCCTTAGATCATACTACCTTGGACGAATTGAAAAACTTAGCAGACCTCTCAAAAATAGCACTTAAAATAGCTGAACAAAATATCTGAAGTTTGGGATAATGTCCCTTCTACCCCAGGAACAAATTAAAAGTCAAGAAGAGACTGGGAAAACAAGCAAATAACAACAAGAACTTGACCACAAAACATTACTATGGTGACAGGAAGATCAAAGCATAAACTCAGAAGACAACAAAGTCAAAACTGCTATATCCAAAGTCTCAAAGAAAACTGTGAATTGGTTTCAGACTTCCCCCCAAAAAATGGTTCTTAGAGGATCTCAAAAAGCATTTTAACAATCAAATAAAAGAGGTGGAGAAAAAAACTGGGAAAAGAAATAACAATAATGCAAGAAAATAATGGGGAAAAAATTTAATAGCTTGATAAAAGACACACACACACACACACACACACACACACAGTAGAGAAAACTACACCTTGAAAAACAGGCTAAATGGAAAAGAAAGCACAAAAATCCTAATGAGAAGTACTCTTTAAAAAGCAAAATTAGCCAAATGAAAAGAGATATCAAAAAATTTACCAAAGAAAAGAACTTAAAAAGTAAAATTGATGAAAAGAGAAAATAATTCCTTAAAAATTAAAACTGGATAAGTGGAACATAATGATTCCTTGAGGCATCAATAAGTTATAAAATAAAATTAAAAGGATGAAAAAAAAAAAAGAAGAAAATGTGAAATATCTCATTGGAAAAGCAATTGACCTGGGAAATAGTGTGAGCAAAGAACTTGAAGACCATTAACAAAAAATGAACCTCGATATCATCTTTCAAGAAATGATCAAAGAAGAACGCCTTGGTATTCTAGAACCAAAAGGTACAATAGAAATGGAAAGAATCCACCAATAACCTCCTAAAAGAGATCCCAAAATGAAATCCCAGAAATATTATAGCCAAATTCCAGAGTTCCCAAGTCAAGGAGAAAATACTGCAAGCATCCAGAAAGAAAAAATTCATATATCATGGAGTCATAGAATAACACAAGTTATAGTAGCTTCTATATTAAAGGATCGGGAGGCTCAGAATATGATATTCTGGAAGGCAAAGGAGTTAAAATTACAACCAAGAATCACCTTTCAAGCAAAACAGTATAATCTGTCAGAAGAAAAAAATGGATATTCAATGAAATAGAGGACTTTCAAACATTCCTGATGAAGAGCTGAATAGAAAATCTGATTTTCAAGTAAAATACTCAAAAAAAGCAAAAAATAAATAAATAAATAAAGTGAATAGAAAAAAGAAATCATAAGGGATTCAATAAGATTAAATTATTTACATTTTTACTTGGGAAGATAATAATTGTAACTCCTAAGAATAAAGTTAAATTATTTACATTCATGGTTGGAAAGATGATGCTTGTAACTCCTAAGAATATTATCATTGTTGGGGTAACTTAGCAGGAACACTGTGTGTGTGTATGTGTGTGTGTGTGTGCGCGCGCGCGCGTGCACATGTGTATATAATGTAAGCTGAATAAGATGGGACGATATCTAAAAAAAAAAAGTAATGGGTGAGAAAGAGGAATAAACTAGTTGAAGGGGAAAGTAGAATGGGATAAGTTATCTCACATAAAAGTTTTGGAGGAGAAAATGAGGAAGGTGGAAGAAGGGGGTGGTGTTGAGAAATGCTTAAACCTTACTTTCATTGGATTGATTAAAAGAGGGAATAATATACACAAATCTAGAGTAGGAGGGGAATGGGAGAAGGGATTAGGGAAGGCAGTAGTCAGAAACAAGACACTTTTTTTTCTTTCTTTTTTTTTTTTCTGAGGCAATTGGGGTTAAGTGACTTGCCCAGGGTCTCACAGCCAGGAAATGTTAAGGGTTGGAGGCCATATTTGAACGCAGGTCCTCCTGACTTCAGGGCTGATGCTCTATCCACTGCGTAAACCTAGTTTCCCTGAAGCAAGACATTCTTGAGGATGGATAGCATAAAAGGAGGAAGAGAGGAAGCTAAACACTTGGTGGGAGGGAAGGGAATAGGATAGAGGGAAATGCACAGTTACTAATCATAACTGTGAAAAAAAATTTTATAGCAAGTTTTTCTAATAAGTGCCTCATTTCTCAGCTATATAGAGACCTGTCTTATTTACTTATTTACAAAAGTAAGAACTATTATCCAATTGATATATGGTCAAGGGATATGAATAGGCAGTTTTCAGATAAAGTAATCAAAGCCATCTATAATCAAATGAAAAAATGCTCTAACTCACCATTGATTAGAGAAATGCAAACTAAAACTCTTAAGGTACCATCCCTATCAGAATGGTTAATATGACAATATAGAGGGCCAGGAGTTAAGAATCCATTCCACATCTTGAATCTTATAATAACTTTTCACCAACCAACCTCCCTTTTCTTATTGAATAGCAGAGCCATACTTGTTAATATAATGACAAGAAATCTGGTGACTGAAGAAAAATGCAAACTCTATTATATAATGGATCAAAGGCAAACCTTTGAACTTAGGACAGGAAAAACAGCCTACAATGGATACTAAAGGCATTTAGGGAAAAGGTACTTGAGGATATTGGTATGATAATTTTACCCTTATGTGTATTTCAATTATTTACATTTCTGTCTAAGTAACCAAAATCTGGGCTTAATCATTTACATCTCAGATGTAGATTGTGCTTATTAGAAAAACTATAGGAACATCAAAGAGTGTATTTTATATCACATCTATAAGCATTGGAAGTATATATATATTTGTCTCTCTGATCAATAAAACTTGAAGAGTTCATATTGAACTTCTTTCCACCTGGCCCCTGCATAACACACCCTTATTTCACTACTGGGGCTGGACTTCAACAGTAGTTGGCCGAAAACAGGTATGGAACTTCACAAGTGGACAGAATTTCATGAGTGGAGAGAGCTTCCATGGAAGGGTGCCCTCTTAGAAGAAGCACACACGTGCACAATTCAGGTAAGAGGGGAATTAAATAATAAAAAGTGAGGATAAAGTGGAAAAAAAGGTGATCACCAACAGGCACTTTGTCACTAGAAATAATTTAACATTAAAAATAATTTAGCACCAGGCTGACAGGGGGAGGATATCAAATATCAGATAAATATAGAATATCAGATATCAGATATATAGGAATATATATAATAAGATAAAATTTATAAGATTATTGTCCAGCTGATATCAATATAGTACACATTTTGAATTGGGAATAAGATAAAATCAATCAGATAGTAGGGATTGAGAATATTATCTGAAAGTATTAATTAGTTTAAGGAAAAGAACTGGAAGATCGTCCAATTTCTGTATTCTATATTTTGGTATATTTCTCCAACCCTCAGAGACAGTTCCCTTAAATCCTTAAAATAAATTCTTTTATCACTACCTTGGAAGAAGTCAGGAGGGCAAAAGACTGAAAAGTTTGAATACTGGAAGAGGGGAAAAATTAGCACCTCCTTACCTATCCCAGACTTTTGTTTGGATCATACAGACTGAAGAGAAGTCAAGCCCTTATATTCAAGGGGATAGTTCATGGAAATACTTTAGAGAGCTAAAGAAAGAGAAATGGATATTCCTTTCAAAATACTAGTAGTCTGTCTAGCTCCAGATCTAAATAATCCAATTCAAATTATAAAATTGCAAATCAGTTCTTAAGCAGTAAAAGGAGGCAAGTTAAAACTGCATTGAAATAGTCTGCCTTTTAAAATGCTAATGCCAATTTAAGGGATCATTAGCTGGGGGGAAATCAAAATACCTTATTTCCACTTTTCAAGCCATTGCTTAAAAATCAGGAAAATTTACTATTAAAAAAAAATTTACTTTCAAATTCTCATAGATGCTTTAATTATGAAATGGAATATATTCTTTCCCCACTAGAGACCCACTCAGTCCACTTCCTTTTGATATGAGAAGTCTTATTTTAGGGTGCAGTTTACAAACATTGCCAAGGTTTAAGATTATTTTAAAATTTTAAGAAAATATATATTCTTTGCTGGGCTACATCTCACCATGGTATTTTTTCTTAAATAAATAGAGGGAGAAAAATAGCACAGTATTAATAACACCTTACATAAAAATAGGAAAAGCATAAAAATAAAATTTAAAAATATGTGTATAAAAATAAAAAATTTGGGGTGGTGAAAGATTTGGGGAGCACAGGAAAGGAGGTATTTTTGATGCAATCTATCACTGATTTTATGCCAATTCTAAAATGGATATTGGAGGGGATAATTTGGTTACTTTAAATGATTATCAAGAATTAGTAAGGGATACTCTTTGGATAAAACTGAAAATGGGAACACATGAATTGACAAAATTATTTCACATTTTACAAGGAGATCCTAATCCAAATTCTAAAAGAAATCTTACCAAAGAAGTTAGGAGCAATTATAGGCAATAAAAATTATTTACCTAACCATTTTTGGAAAGGCCTTTCTGCTTGCCCTCAGATGGTGGTGATATTGATTCAAAGAGCTTTAAAAATTAACCAGAGATATCCCACATACAGTTCATCAGACATACTCTAAAGATCCTTATTAGATTTTGACAATGACTATCAAGTTCTATTGACTAGATACTAAGATCCAATTGATAATATTTTTTAGCTACCAATTTTGCAATTCATGACTAGATATCAATGCATATTTCCAAGATCAACTAACAAAAATTAGCTTCTTTGTATATGTATTCTGCCTACCAATAGAACCTGGATGGTAGATCATGCCTCAAACCCCCTGGAAAGCTGGGTTTGAGAACTGAGGCTTGAAAAAAGCTCTAAACTTAAAATAATCCAGCAAAACACCAAACCCCTTTTGCAAAACAAACAAACAAAAAAAGATCTTTGTCTCTTTTTCTGTCAAAACCCTCCTTAGCATAAATATAGCAACAAAAACCTCATTCAAGATTTGTCTCCTTGCCCTTGTCTTTAAACACTACTACTAAATAGGTTTGTAATACCTTGCTTGAATATACACAACAGAAGGAGTTATATGCAATTATTATTATACTGTATACTGCTCAAGATCTTAATATTTTTCAAATAGCAAATTTGCCCCAGTCTTGAACATCCTGCTGGTTAAAAAGGAGATTTCCTTAACAGTAATTGTGTGTGTTTGTGTGTGTGTGTGTGTGTGTGTGTTAAAGAATGGTTGGTGCTTGTACAAGTGATAATAACTAAATAATGTTATGCTAAAGTTCCCTTTTAATGGGGTGACCAGTTCCTCCTATTTCGTTATTCTGCCTTAGGTTATAACAGTCCCCTCTTAATGTTTGAGATAAAGGCTTTATAGACATTCCTTAATGTTTGACAAGATAAAGGTTTATCCATTTTAGATGTCATTAGAATATCAGTAACCTCCCTCCATTAGGTTATTCCCACCTAGTACCTCCATTATGTCATTGTTCTTGTTATTCCATAAAAAGCACGAATTTACTCCGGGCTAGACTCTTTGAGATGATACTCTCCTCTAGCCTTGAGATCAACATGGATCCATTGGTCCCAGTATTTCTCTCCATTTAGTAAATTATTGAATTGGTCTCTAATCTCTGTCTTGCTCAGTTTCTTCGCCATTACAATAAGATCTTTTTTTTTTAATTTTTCAAGTTTATGGCATTATACAAAGTTGGGACAATTCTCTTCCATAATATGCAATTATTTGTTGTGTAAAGTAGATTTTGTTGCCTGGAAAGAGTTGTAAGGCAACAAACTCTATACTGTAGTTTGTATGCTGGAAAATTTTCCTTAAAAGGCCTAACCTTTTTTCTGTGAATTTAAAACCTCTGGTCAAAGGTTGAAAAAATGCACAGGAAAAAAAGGGGTTAGAAAATAAAATTAAAATATCATCTTATAGATTTTCAAAAGTTTTGCGAGCAAAATGCCTCATCAAAGTCTCAAAAATTTTGAGAAAATCGATCATGGAATTTGGAAATTAGTCAAAAACAACAATTAGGAAAAATAGCAATTTTTATTAACCTTTCTTTGAATTCTATCTTGTCTGGAGTAATTTTTCAAAGCATTCTAGGTGGGAGTCAGAGTGAATTTTCATAGGATTGCTAATGAGATTATTATCACTGGAATCACAATTGCTAAACTATTGTAAGAAAAGCTTCAATAGCAGTAGATTCAAAGCCTTGGATAAAATTCCTGCCCAACCCAGCTTGGAGGAATGCAATGGGTTGGAGTCAAACTCCAGGATTCTCGGAAACCTGTCTCCAGCCACCCCAGGTTTCATCAGGTTCTGTCCAGCAACTGCCTGAGAAGAATCTGGGAGCCCTTAGCAGCATCCAGCATGGCAGCCACTCAACCTCTGTTTTTTGGTAAACTCATCATTCTTTATTTCAATTACAGAAATGTATTAAGTATGTAATTTATGGCAAATTAATTTATATCTGCCCAGTTTTCTGATTTGTAAAGATAACTAATATTGATTGTTGCTTAACAAAAAACAAATGCTATATGAATGTTAACTGCTTTATTGAATAAAAATTGCTTCATATTTTGATAACTCTATGGGTTTTTAGATGTAACCAATATACAAGGGCAAGGTTAATGTTGAGGTGAAAAATGTTTTAGATGTGTGTAAATTATACTAAACAAATTCAACTATACTTCAGTAGGCCTAGAAAGATAGTGTATAGAATCTCTTTCTCTTTCCTCCTCCTTACCTGAAGAAAGGATAAGAGAGAAAGAAAATAACACATAATGCAGTGTAATTTATTATTTGAGATATGATGATAAAAGTAGTTGTAAAGGAACTTTAATCAAAGCCCATTAAAAAACATATAAATTATAATCTATTTGCATTAAATTTAGGAAAACAGAAGAGCAGTTCACAGCTACTTAAAAACTCAAAAAAATCAGCCTGCTTTTGAGTTATCTAAAATCAGACTTTTCAGGGCCCAGATACACACACACACACAAATTACATCTTAACTCTTTCCTGACTCACCAAGGAAAAATGATTTGTGTAGAATTAAAAAATATTTAAATGAAATTCAGTTTGTCTAGAACATCTGATTGATGTTTAGGAAATTTCATAAACTAAAGTTAAATAAATCTCAAAAATTTGTTTTAGCTCAACAAAAAATATATGTATTATATATAATATATATATATATATATATATATATATATATATATCAGTTGCAGTTGTCATGCTGCAGACACATATATACATTGTCTTCTCTCTAAACAAAAAAGTAAAATTATTTAAGGCAATAAAAATCATCCCTGAGAACTTCTCAACTCAGCAGTTTGGAGACAGAATAGATTTGTCAACTATTAAGAAGATGAAAAGTTTATTTGGCCTTGCTTATCCTGTTTCATATTATTTTTTATGTTTTACTGATGCTAGAAAATTAATTGAAAAATTACTACAAAAACTATTTGGTTATTCTCAGGAAAAAATTAAAAATTGCTAAATTATTTGGAGCTATTGTCATCTGATAATCTGATAATTACTGTATATAGCATAGACCATCAAAACACTTATGAATCAGGGCAACTAGGTGGTGCAGTAGATAGAGCACCAGCCCTGAAGTCAGAAGGACCTGAGTTCAAATCTTGTCTCAGAATACTTCTTAGTTGTGTGAACATGGGCAAGAAACTTAACCTCAATTGCCTCAGCAAAACAAACAAACAAAAAAACCTTCTATGAAAGGTGAGGACTGGGCAACAAATAGCTCAGCTCCTTCCTTAGGGCCACTGCCCAACCTTTTAATTTTAAGCTTGTCAGTTTTCTTATACTTTCAGGATAGGCAAGGGCATCAGCCCTGAGAGATACAGTTTATACAGAGAACCTCTTTAAGAGATATAGTAACATATATAACAAAGTATATACAAAAATTCTATGTTTGTTTAATGATTAATCCTTTGTACCACAATGAGTTTTAACATACAAAACAAGTTAATCTTTTATGTGTCCAAGTTTTAAAAGAGATAATTTATCTAGCTTTAAGTTGCAGTTAGTGGAATTTGATATTGGAGATGAAATCTCTTGGGACTGCAACTGATATATTATTTTTGAGTTTTGAATTTGATTGCCTAATCATTAAGTCAGTAACCCACCACTTGAGAGAATTTTCAGAAGCTACTCAGAGAAATGTGACCCTGAACAGATAAGGGTCTGTATTAATGTAACAGTTGAGAGCTTTTGCTCAAACTGTTTCCCAGTTCTGCTTCTTTGTTTCTTACTTGATAATTCCTAAGTCTGATAAAGTAAAAGTAAAAAAAAAATTATTTTGTCAGGTATCTGTTCCCAGGCTGAGGCCTGAAAGAATCAGTTCTGATGGTATTGTTATACCCTTGTATTTTCCTCTTATGACAAATTCTTATAAGAGCAAATGTTCAGCACAAATTCAAGTATATCTTCTTGTTTTCAATTTGAAAATATGTAGTCATTATATCCTAAATAACTTGGTGAATGACTATTTGGCCTAATCATCTATTTGTGTTATGTATATATATATAAATGTTTGATGAAATAAATTCTTTATAGGTTTCCAAAATAATGTAAGAACAATTAACATGATTGTCCATAAGAATGAACTGTTATTTTATTCTTCATTTAAAACTAAAACTCAAACACCTTTAAAATTGGTGTATACTATATGTCCTTGATACAATATATATTTCATACCTGAAAATTGCTGCTCAAACTACATTGGTCTGGTTACACTTGTCTTTTTATCTCAGATCCTCTTAACCTCTATTTGTTAGAATTGTTTTGTATTCTAGATTTTGATGAGTTACAGCTGCATTACCCAGCTTCAAGGAACTAAATCAACCATTGGACACTTTAATCAGCTCTAGCTTGTCACTCCCTCCATAAAAAGATGGGACTTTGCAAATGACTCAAATCTATGTCCATTCTCAGGAGGAAGCAGTTTCAGAAGATGAAATCATCCCCCTGCTCCCAGAGGATTTTGAGCCCCATGTGTTTAAAAGGGGGGAATTGGAACTGATTGGTGAATGGACCCCCAAATTATTCAGTCTCTGGATGGGTCTCCAATATATTTGGAACTTAGAATGGCACAAATTTTCACATTTCAGATATGGGATTCCATGATGGTTTCAAGACCCTCAGAGATATACTGTATAGCATATTTTTAAATAACTGTAGATATTTCTAACTGCATATGTTTTAAGGAATGGCACTAGAATCCAAATCATGAATGTGTTAGAAGGATATATTGCAAAATGTTACAATTGTGTTTTATTCCAATGTCTTACTTCTACTGAAATGTTTTTCAAATTCGATACTTATGGTTGTTATTATGGAACATCCATCCTATGTGATGATATCTAATAAGATCAATCACAATTGATACAGGTAAGCAGGTGAACAGGTTTGAGATAACATTAAGGAAAATTAGAAAATAGTAGTAGTAAAAGACATTTGTCAGATTATTCACTGTTGGAATTCTAGCAGATATATCAATTATTACAACACTTGCTATTTCAGTTATAGCTCTTACAAAATCTGTTCAGACTGCTCAATTCGCAGATAAATTAGCAAAAAAGTATCATAAGCTTTTTAGAACAAATTAATATAGATTATGAGTTAAAACAAGAATTAAACTTAGTGAAACAATCATTAATATGGTTAGGGAATCATGTAAACAATTTGGAATCTCGATTTCAGCTAACTTTTTAGCAGAAAACATGGAAAAGAGTAGTGTCCATGGAACTGAGCCAGATAATGTAGCTAACCAGATATTCGACTGGTTAAAAATGATAAATCCTGTAAATAATTTGACCTCTATTCTTTTGCATTTTGTTCCTCTCATATGTTTTATTTTACTACTGACTGACTTAGCCCCTTGTGCTTTTAAGTTTGTTCTGCAATTATTCTCAACTATGAGAATTGAAGTTCATAGACTTCATCTTTTAAATAAGAACCGGGAATTGTAGAGAGCCAGGAGGTAAGAATCCACTCCAGGAAATCTTAGAGTAACTTGGCTCACCAACCTCCCTTTTCTTATTGATACTTGTTAATATAATAAGAAATCTGGTGACTGAAGCAAAATGCAAACTCTACTATATACTGGATCAAAGACACACCTTTGAAGTTAGGATAGGAAAAACAGCCCACAATGGAGACTAAAAGCATTTGGGGAAAAGATACTTGAGGATATTGGTATGATAATTTTACTCTGATATGTATCTCAATTATTTACATCTCTAACTAAGTAATTTACATCTCAATAGATTGTGCTTGTTACAAAAAGCTATAGGAACATTAAAGTGCATTTTATATCAAGTCTACAAGCATTGGAAGTATATATGTTTATCTCATCAATAAAACTTAAAAGAGTTTATATTGAACTTCTCTCCATCTGGCCCCTGCATAACACACCCTTATTTCACTACTACAGTTGGACTTCAACATGACACAAAAGGAAATGACAACTGCTGAAGGGAATAATAAGAACATGAATGCATTTTTGATAGAGTTGTGTCTAATTCGACCATACTAGAGACAATTTAGAACTATGCCCAAAGAGCTACAAAACCATGCATATGCTTTGACCCAGAGATACCACTAATAGATCTGTATCCCAAAGAGATTTTTTTTTAAGGAAAAGGACCTATATAAACAAAAAGAGAACCCCTCTCCTTGTGGCAAAGAATTAGAAATTGAGGGGATGACCATGAAGTGGGCAATGGTTGAAGTGGTAGTTTATGACTGTGATGGAATGCTATTATATTAGAAATGAACAGGATGCTCTCAGAAAAACCTGAGAACTTAAATGAGAAGACAGAGATGAACATTGTACGTAGTAATAGCAATATTGTATAACGATCAACGGAATGACTGCTAGTTTCAGCAATACAATAATCCAAGAGCATTCTAAAACACCTATGTTGAAAGATGTTATCTTCAAAGAAATAACTGATGAAAACAGATCAAAGTATACTTTTTAAAACTTTATTTTTCCTGAGTTTTCTTTTTCTTTTGTTTGCATTTTTTAACAGCATGACAAATATGGAAATATGTCTTGCATGACTGCAATCTATATCAAATTGTTTGCCTTTTTAATTGGGGGAGGAGAGAAAGAGGGAATTTAGAATTCAAAAATTTAAAAAGCAAATGTTAAAAATTGTTTTTACATGTAATTGGGAACAAATAAAATATTAAATAAATTATTAAAAATTAAACAATATTGTGAAAGTATAGCCTCCTGAGATTAAAAGATAAAAGGGCAACCAAAGGAAGACATATTTCTTCAACCTTTGTCTCAGTCAGTCAACAAACATTTATTAAGATCCCTTCCTATATGCCAACCATTGTGTTAATCAGTCTGGAAATACAAACAGAAGCAAAAAGACAGTTCCTGCCCTTAAGGAGCTTACATTCTAAAGGAAATAGGGAATATATAAAAGAAAGCTGAAAAGCCTGGGGAGACATAAGGATCTCCTTGCCCTGCGGCTCCTCCTTCAGCTAAAGGTTCTGGGAGGAACCAGCCAGTTAGAAGATGAGACCACAAGGATGGAGAGTATTTCTAATGTAAGAAGTGTTGTTCATCCTTCCTTCCAATGACATCATGAATGAGTGATGTCCTGACTTGCCCCTGAATTGGATTTAAGTGAAGCAAAGTTGCAAAACTATCAGTTTCAATCCCTTTTCTAGAGGTCAGGGTACTGAGTTCAGTGGCAAGACAAAAATCACGATACTTGGTGACAGACCAAGATGCAATGGATGATTTTGGCATTTTCCAGGTCTGATCATGCTTAAACAGTGGAGTTTTTAATACCATTCCACCAGGTATGGTCATTGGAACAAAGTGTTGTCATGTATCCGTCTTCACATATACGAGATAAGCATCTCTGAAAATCACCATCAGGTTTAAAGTCTGTGGGCTGCTCCCAACCTGATTTAGCCTATCTGCTGAGATAGTTTTCCATTATTTATCATAGTCTTGTTTCAAGAATTGGTCTGTTAATCCCTTTAGGCCAAGGGATTCATCCTATATTTCTATTGCTATCCCAGTACTTAATCTAGTATGAATATTATTTTTTTTATTGACTCAATTATTTCTTGGTTAATGGTCAGTATTGCTATTCAAAATGCAAATCCCATATAGAAGTTAAGCAAAGGAAAAGGTGAATGGGAACCACTACCTAAGACCTAAGGGTATAAGATTTAAAGCTATGCTAGGATTTAGAGAATAAGGAACAGTTTTGGAATTTAAACCTAGGTCTTTTGACTCAACTTGCAAGATCTTGTAATGCCAGAGAAACTGAGGCAGGAGAGAGATTAGAGAGTTTTCAATAGTTTATTAATTGGAGAGTATAATTGATTGGACAGGACTCTCGTCTCAAATTATACAGTCAGATAAAGATATACTGGGACCAAGGAATCCATGTTGGTCCCAGGGCTGGGGAGCAAAGAATCCAGCCTGCTGCATCTAGCAGTCAGGCTCTTCCAGCAATGAACAAAAGAAAGCCAACCTCTTAAATATTCTCTAAAGACAAAGGACCACGAGGATGGGGAGGGAGGGGGAGGGGCAAAGGGGGAGGAGGGAGAGATGGCGCTTCTGTCAGGTTGGGGTGAGACCATAACTCCTAAAAGCCCAGAAACAGGATGTCTGAATACCCAGAGATAAAGATGTCAGTGAAGTATCTTGGAATATTTTAGAGGGATAGTGTAAATTCTTGAGGACAGGGAAGAGTCAGGAGTTCTGCTCTCTTGTTTATCTTGCTAGCAGTTTATAACCTTAGAGTAAACGGTTCCCAATCTTAATGGACCAGAGTGGGTTTTTACGACTAAGGGGATTTGACAGAACAGTTAAGGAAACTGAGACAAAGGAAACTAGTTCAAGGAAACCAAGTCAGAACAGTTAAAGAGAGCTATGGCATAACAATCTTACTAGTTTCTCTTCTTTTAGATACTTATTAATAATAATAATATTTACATAGTGCCCTACAAATTTAACTCATGATTTAATTTAATGAGGTATTTCTAATCTAGCTGCTAGAGCCTGTCTCTACTCAAAATTACCTAACATATATTTCTAAATATTTATAAATAAGCAAGTTGTTTCCCCCATAGAATGTAAACTCCTAATCTATATCTACTGGATTCCAAAGAATTTGGGTTTCTTGAAGCCAAAGTAAAAGGTAGGTGAGCAGACTTGGAGTATTCAGCAAACCCTCTCACCAAAGGTCCTAGTCTTTCCTGAATACCCCATACTCTCCAATGTGAGAAATAGTCCTGAGGTGGAGTAAACCTCCAAGGCAAAGAGCTTTCCATGGTATGATACAGAAAGTTCTGTAATATTGCCCGAAGAGGGATGAAGATGACTACAAATTATTTGCCTAATAATCTCTTAAAAATAAAAATAATCAAAACCATCTGCCTTTCAAATACAAATTTTCCTATGCTCAAGGTTTCAGCAAACAAAAGAACAAAAAATGTTTACTTATAATCCAAGTTCCTTTGTTTTCTAGTAAATCTTATGCAGTTCCCTTCATTGCCAAGTCCTGGAAGCACATGGATCCAACCTTCTCAGTGGGATCAAACTTGTAGTAGAAAGAGCATTAGAGAGAAATATGTTTGAAATGATTGCACACATATAACCTATATCAGATTGCTTGCTGTCTAGTAGAGGGAGTGAGAAGGGAAGAAGAGATAAAAAAAAAATTTGGAATTCAAAATCTTACAAAAACTATCTTTACATTTTATTGGAGAGAAATAATATTAAGTAGAGGGGAAAAAAAAAAGAAAAAAAGAAAAGAAATAAGGAATAGTTGAACAAATTATGGTATGTGATTGTGACAGAATACTATTGTGCTATAAGAAATGATGAGGTGGATACTCTAAGAAAAACCTGGAAAAACTTCCATGAGCTCATACAAGGTAAAATATACTAAGCACAAAGTAACAGCAATATTGTGAGATGATCAGCTGTGAATGACTTGGCTATTCTCAGCAGTGCAATGATCCAAGACAATTTTGAAAAACTTATGATGAAAAATGCTATTCATCCCCAGAGAAGGAACTGATTGTTTCTGAATACAGACTAAGGCATATTTTTTTAAAACTTTATTTTTCCTGAGGGTTTTGTTTTTGTTTTGTTTTGGGGTTTTTTGCATGTAAAGAGGAGTTATCTGTTTTCTCTCACAGAATTATTTTTATGGAAATGTTTTTTATGACTTCATATCCGTTTTCTCAATAAAGGGGAAGGGAAGGGAAGAAAGAAGAGAATTTGGAACTCAAAGTTTTAAAAACAATTGTTAAAAATTATATTACATGTAATTGGAGAAAAATAAAATAATGATTAAAAAAAGAAAAGAAATAACATTGGACTAAGAATCAAAAAGTTGAGATTCTAGTCCCCAGGCTCTATTAACTAGCTGTGACCCTGGTTCTAAATCTCAGTATTCTCATCTATAAATTGAGAGGGTTTTATAATTAGCAGTCTGCAAACCCTCAATCCACTAAACTTTTACGTTAAAAATTTTTACTTTTTAAAACTTATAAACTTAATGGAATGGTTCCTCTTCTCTGCTCCTTGTACCTTTAGATTCTTTCTTTTCCACAGCATGCAGGACCTGCCTCCTGAGTTCCTGAGGGATAAAGACTTGGCCTCTAGAAGAATTCAAGGTAATGAAATTTAAATATTTTATCTGTCTGCAGTATAGTTTGAGATAGGCTAGTTATACTAAATGATCTGTAAGCCTTTTTCTGGCTCAAAAATTCAACAATTTATTGCTCATGCAATTGAAATGTTTTTCAATTTAACCAAATACTACCTACCCTTTCATCACAAGATCCTACTTCTTTCATAAAGCATTCCCCTATTAGTACAGTCCTTGTTATCTCCCCTTCCTCTAGATTTCTTATAATCTGCATTACATTACTGGCACATAATTATCAAATATCTATCACTATTTATCATAGTCTTATTTCAAGAATTGGTCTGTAAATTCCTTTAGGCCAAGGGATTCATCCTATATTTCTATTGCTGTCCCAGTATCTAATATAGTATGAATCATTTTATTGACTCAAAAACTACTTCTTGGTTAATGGTCAGTATTGCTATTCAAAATGCAAATCCTATATAGAAATTAAACAAAGGAAAAGGTGAATGGGAACCACTACCTGAGACCTAAACTGATAGGATTTAGAGCTAAATTAGGATTTAGAGGATAAGGAACAGTATTGGAACTTAAGCCTAGGTCTTTTGACTCAACTTGCAAGGTTTTACTAGTTTCGCTTCTTTTAGATACTTATTAATAACAACAATAACATTTATATGGTGTCCGACAAATTTAACCCAAGTATCCACTGCTTTATAGATACTATCTTATTTGATCCTCAAAAACTTGAGAGGTATCACCCCCATTTCACAGATGAGACTTCAACAAAGAGAGGTTTAGTGATTTGTCACTCAATTAGTGAGTACACATGGCTGGATCTAAACTCATGTCTTTGTGATTCAAAGTCCAACACTCCATCCACTGTGCCACCTAGCTATTTTTCTTAAAGATGTGGAATCTATCACCATGACAGTTTTCTAGTTACTCTAAATTTCCTTGGCAAAGTCTTAATTTGGATGGCCATATTTTGAAACATACCTTCCACAGATGCAAATATATTTTGAAAATAATACACAAAATTGTTAGGTCCCTTTGGATCAGAAGAACCTATACAGTCATTACTATTGTATATATAGATGGTTTTTAATCAGAATTTAGATCAAGTTAATTCAAGCCTTTAAATCAAGGATTTCTCATCTAAACCTATTTCCATTAAAAAACAAACAAACAAACAAACCTCTATCTTGGAAAAAGCTTATTACATTGAAGAATTAATCATCAAGTCATTTCTGAGAAAGGAAGTTTTTCCAATTTCATGCAACCAAGCAGGTATCCATGGTGAAATATTACCTCACTATTATTAAAAAAGCAACAAACTCAATTTCTTGAAATCAAAACACAATAATTTTCATGTTGCTGGGTTTTCCACTTTTAGAAATATGTTTCTACAGAAAGGTGAATCTAACCTAGAGATGGACAACATAACTTTCCTTTTTTTATTGTTTAATTTTTGTAAGAGAAAACAAATCTTAGATGTTCAATTAAAAACAAGCCTTAAAAAGCCACTGAGGAAGGAGATATGGCCATAAGACATATTAAAACTTAAATTATGATAGCTTTACTCAAGAAATATTTTTGTTCTAAACTTCTTTGAATACTGTTCTTATAATACTTGCAATTATATTTATACTATGGGTTATGTATATACACTGAATTCTTCTTGCTAAGATTTAAATCCTAAAGTTAGAATGAGAATCTTTAATTATTAAAAAAAATAATAGTGCCTATGCTCACTATCACATTACAGATTACAAGATATAGGGAAAAAAGGAAGGAAGGAAAGAAGGATGGAAGGAGGGAGGGAAAGGAAGAAGCTTCCACTTACTGCATGCAGTAAGTACTTATTATATTCCAGATGCTATGCTAAGTGCTTTACAAATATTTATCTCATAACAACCATGAGAGGTAAATGTTATTATTATTGCAATTTTATAATTGAGAAAACAACCACAAATTTTCGATTGTATTAAGTTAAAAAGCTTTTGTACAAATAAAACTAATGCGGATAGGATTAGAAGGGAATCAACAAACTGGGAAAACATTTTAATAGCTAAAGGTTCTGATAAAGGCCTCATCTCCAAACAATACAGAGAATTGACCCTAATTTATAAGAAATCAAGCCATTCTCCAACTGATAAATGGTCAAAGTATATGAACAGACAATTTTCAGATGAAGAAATTGAAATTACTTCTAGTCATATGAAAAGGTGCTCCAAATCGTTGTTGATCAGAGAAATGCAAATTAAGACAACTCTGAGATACCACTACACACCTGTCAGATTGGCTAAGATGACAGGAAAAGATAATGACGAATGTTGGAGGGGATGTGGGAAAACTGGGACACATGCATTGTCGGTGGAGTTGTGAATGGATCCAACCATTCTGGAGAACGAATTGTGGTATATGAATGTTATGGAATATTATTGTTCTGTAAGAAATGGCCAGCAGAATGAATACAGAGAGGCTTGGAGAGACTTACATGAACTGATGCTGAGTAAAATGAGCAGAACTATGAGATCAACAATAAGGCTGCATGATGATCAATGATGGATGTGGCTCTCTTCAACAATGAGAGGATCCAAATCAGTTCCAAGTGATCTGTAATGAACAGAACCAGCTAAACCCAGAGAAAGAACACTGGGAAATGATTGTGGACCACAACATAACATTTCCACTCTTTCTGTTACTTTTTGCTTGCATTTTTGTTTTTTGGTTTTTCTTCTCAGGTTATTTTTACCTTTTTTATAAATTCAATCTTTCCTATGCAACAAGATAACTGTATAAATATATATACATATATTGTAGTTAACATATACTTTAACATATTTAACATGTATAGGACAACTTGTCGTCTAGGGGAGGAGGGAGGGGGAAGGAGGGGAAAAGTTAGAACAGAAGTTTTTGCAAGGGTCAATGTTGAAAAATTACCCATGCATATGTTTTATATATTAAAAAACTATAATAAAAAATAAAATTAAAAAAAATAATTGAGAAAACCGAGGCAGATAGACATTAAGTGTTTGTGCAGGGTCATACAACTTGTAAATGTCTAAGGCTATATTTGAATTCTTTCTTATTCCAGGTCTGGCATTCTTTCTACTGTGCCATCATCTAATTGTCTCTAGGTTACAAAGGTTATTATCCTACTCTACCTCATTCTCTCTAAGGAGTCCTTCACCATTGATTTTATAGCTATTTGACTGACAGAATCCAAACTAACTTGCTGTCCATGGGGATGCTAAGGAGCAGGTGTATCAATTATATCAATTACTGATGCAAGAATTAAAAATATATATATTTTATTATAATTTACTATAATTTCTCCTATCTTTGAAAATGAATTTTAAGTACAAATGATTACAAACAAAGATCATAATTTTACTTTGAAATAAAAATCTTACTAGTATGTGTAAATGTAGAGAAGGGGCAGCTAGATGGCACTGGATAGAATGCCAGGCCTGGAGTCAGGAAAACACATCTCCCTGAGTTCAAACCTGGCCTCAGAAACTTAGTATTTGTGTGACCCTGGGAAAGTCACTAAATTCTATCTATCTCAGTTTCCTCATTGGTAAAATGAACTGGAAAAGGAAATGGCAAACCACCCCTGTATCTTTATCAAAAAAATCCCAGATGGGGTCATGAGTTGTTGAACATGACTGAAAACAACTGAACAACAGCAATGACATGTGTAAATATACTCTATCAAAATGATACTTTGAGCCTTAGAGACGTTCTTAAATTTCAGTCCTTCTAAAGTAACAAGAACAAGATATTTCCTATGTTCCAATGACTCAAAACCCCTATAATTCTATCAAATTGATTAAGGATTTATTCACACTTGTTTATTTTTGGTTGATTAATTGAATTTAGACATTCTAATCACCTGGGGATAGAAATGGTGTCCTTTAAAAGGGAAAGCCACTAGGTTTCCTATTGTATATGAGATATTAGATACAAAGGAGGATAGCTTTAATTGTCAGGAAGCTTTTCTTTACATCAAAACTAAATGTTTCTTTATATCTTCTCCCCATCGTTTCTGGTTCTGCTTTCTAGGTCCCCAAAGAACAATTTTAATAGTATTTCCTTCTGATAGCCCTTTAAATCCTTGAGTACTGCTATGGCATTCTCCCTCAAGTATTCTCTTATCCACATTAAACAATCTTAGTCACTTTCATTGTGCCCTCTATAGCATGAACTTGAGAACTATCATTCTCTGGTCTGCTTTCTCTAGCTTATTTATATCATTCTAAAAATGTAGTGTCTTGAACTAAACATAAAATAGTTTTCATTTAAAATAAGTAGCCCATTCCGTAGACTCCCCCCTATTATCTAAATATTGAGTACAGGACTTTTTTCTGCATCCTATACCTCTCTCATTACAGCCTAAAATCATCTCATCTTATTTGGGTGCCATTTTATACTGGTGACTAGATCAATGAAAAGCCCCTAATATCTTTCTTTGCTTTCTAGCTATATAATCTCCATCTTTCACTTATGAAATTGAGCTCTTAAATTCAAGCATAAGACTTTACATTGATCTGTATGATGTTCTATCTTATTAGATTTGGTCCAATGTTCCACTAGTCAACATCTTTTTTGAATCTTAACTAAGTAATTATCCCCTAATTTTTGTCACTAACACATCTAATAAGCCTGCTAGGTGTGCCCTTATTCATTTCACTGATAAAAAGTTAAACAAGAAAGGGTCAATTACAGAAACCTGGGGATATTCCAGTAAAGACTTGCTTTCAAGTTTTATCAAACCACTATTCTTTTGGTCAAGCCATTCAAGGAGTTCCAAATCCACAATTGTATGATGACCTAAGCCAATATCTCATCATCTTTTTCTACAAGAAAATTGTGAAAGACTTTATCAAATATTTTGTTAAAATCATGTAAAAATCAAAGGAAATGGTTTTGATAGCATTCCATGAGATACCAGGCTAATAACCCTAACCAAGAAAGGAAATAAGGTGAATCTGGCAATAATCTATGTTGCTGAAGTCACACTCCCTCTTTGTATCACTATTTCCTTTTCTATCTGTTCACAAACTAGTCCTTTTAAAATACTGAAAGTGCAAAAAATTTCCCAGAAATCAACATCAAATTCTTAGGCTTAGAGTTGACAAGATTGAAAAAAAGTGTGAATTTCTCCTTTTCTTCCTTTAACAAGTCCTGCCAAGTCTGAGAGCTAAAAGCAAAAAGAAACTACAAGTGCTTTAATATATTTTCCCCAAAGAATAATTACAAAATCAAGGTTAAGGTCATAATCACCTTCTGATGCCAGTAAGAAAGTCCTTAATGGGTCCTTACAAAAATATTCAGGATCAAAGTAACAGATGGTACAGTACAGTATAAGTACATAAAATTCCTAACCCTTGCAACTAAAAATGTAGAGAAATTATTCCCTAAAAACACATAACAGTTTCAGGTTGAACTCGACTGTTTTCCTGTATTGTCAAACAGCAAATGAGAAATGAGGGAGAGGAAAGTGAGAAATGAGAAACTTACCAATCTAATTCTCACCAAACAAACCATTTTAATTCACAGAAGTGACACGAACATCAATTAACTTAGATCTGGTTGTGTTACTGGGTGGGGAGAGAGGGGAGGAGGCAGAGAATCAGAAAGAAACCTAAAATTACATGACATAAAAACATATATTTGACACTTGTCTGACTCTTAATCACCAATGCTCACACTTTACAAAATTGCAGAAAATTCTAATTTAAATGAACGTAACTGATGATTAAAAATCCTCAAGTATAAATGAACAAGCCCAACATTTTAATTGCCTTAAATAATGCACTGATTTTTGAAGTGATATGTCAAGATACAAAATCTGTCAACTATATAGTATACTCCCAGTGTACTCACTCCTTTGACTCAATTAAAAGAAAGCAAAAATCTAATCTAAGTACAATTACCTAAAAATCCACTGCCACAGATTATGTTAAATGTTTCCTTAAAGGCAGCACTGTGGGGGAGGGGGAGTAGAAAAATTATGGCCACGAGTTTAAATATCTAATTTAAAGTCTATACTCTCCCACCTACTAGACATGTTACATTCAGTTTTCCTTGCTCGGTTTTATCATCTATAAAACAAAAATAAAAAATACTCTGCAAATAGGAATCTACTGAACATTATTTCTTTCTCATGATACTTGTACAATTTTTTTCCTAAAAGGCTTGACAATGATAAGCATAGACCTGGATATTTTGGCTCACCCTAAAAAAAGATACTTGGACAACTGTCTACTTCCAAAATGTTTTAAGAACAGGGACACACAATAACTATAGCAATCTAGTGTTCAACAAACCCAAAGATCCCAACTTTTGGCTTAAGAATTCATTATTTGACAAAAACTGCTGGGAAAATTGGAAATCAGTATGGTAGAAACTAGGCATTTATCCACACTTACTACTGTACACCAAGATAAGATCAAAATAGGTCCATGATTTAGGCATAAAGAATGAGATTATAAATAAATCAGAGGAACATAGGATAGTTTATCTCTCAGACTTGTGGAGGAGGAAGGAATATGTGACCAAAGATGAACTAGAGATCATTATTGATCACAAAATAGAAAATTTTGATTATATCAAATTAAAAAGCCTTTGAACAAACAAAACTAATGCAAACAAGATTAGAAGGGAAGCAACAAACTGAGAAAACATTTTCACAGTTAAAGGTTCTGATAAAGGCCTCACTTCCAAAATATATAGAGAATTGACTCTAATTTATAAGAAATCAAGCTATTCTCCAATTGATAAATGGCCAAAGGATATGAACAGACAATTTTCAGATCAAGAAATTGAAACTATTTCCACTTATATGAGCGTTCCAAATCACTACTGATGAGAAAAATGCAAATTAAGACAACTCTGAGAAACCACTACACACCTGTCAGATTGGCTAAGATGACAGAAAAAAATAATGATGAATGTTGGAGGGGATGCGGGAAAACTGGGACACTGATGCATTGTTGGTGGAGTTGTGAACGAATGTAACAATTCTGGAGAGCAATCTGGAATTATGCCCAAAAAGTTATCAAACTGTGCATACCCTTTGATCCAGCAGTGTTACTACTGGGATTATATCCCAAAGAGATTATAAAGATGGGAAAGGGACCTGTATGTGCACGAATGTTTGTGGCAGCCCTTTTTGTAGTGGCTAGAAACTGGAAACTGAATGGATGTCCATCAGTTGGAGAATGGCTGAATAAATTGTGGTATATGAAAATTATGGAATATTACTGTTCTGTAAGAAATGACCAACAGGATGATTTCAGAAAGGCCTGGAGAGACTTACACGAACTGATGCTGAGTGAAATGAGCAGGACCAGGAGATCATTATATACTTCAACAACAATACTAGATGATGACCAGTTCTGATGGATCAGGCCATCCTCAGCAACGAGATCAACCAAATCATTTCTAATGGAGCAGTAATGAACTGAACTAGTTATACCCAGAAAAAGAACTCTGGGAGATGACTAAAAACCATTACATTGAATTCCCAATCCCTATATTTATGCACACCTGCATTTTTGATTTCCTTCACAAGCTAATTGTACAATAATTCAGAGTCTGATTCTTTTTGTACAGCAAAATAATGTTTTGGTCATGTATACTTATTATGTATCTAAGTTATATTTTAATATATTTAACATCTACTGGTCATCCTACCATCTAGGGGAGGGGGTGGGGGGGTAAGAGGTGAAAATTGGAACAAGAGGTTTGGCAATTGTTAATGCTGTAAAGTTACCCATGTTACCCATTTACCCCAAAGAGATACTAAAGAAGGGAAAGGGACCTGTATGTGCCAAAATGTTTGTGGCAGTCCTGTTTGTAGTAGGTAGAAACTGGAAAATGAATGGATGCCCATCAATTGGAGAATGGTTGGGTAAATTGTGGTATATGAATGTTATAGAATATTATTGTTCTGTAAGAAATGACCAGCAGGATGAATACAAAGAGGTTTGGAGAGACTTACATGAATTGATGCTGAGTGAAATGAGCAGAACCAGGAGATCATTATATACTTCAACAACGATACTGTATGAAGATGTATTCTGATGGAAGTGGATTTCTTTGACAAAGAGAAGATCTAATTCAGTTTCAATTGATCAATAATGGACAGAAGTAGCTACACCCAAAGAAAGAACACTGGGAAATGAATATAAACTGTTTGCATTTCTGTTTTTCTTCCTGGGTTATTTTTACCTCCTGAATCCAATTCTTCCTGTGCAACAAGAGAACGGTTTGGTTCTGCACACATATATTGTATCTAGGATATACTGTGACATATTTCATATGTATAGGACTGCTTGCCATCTGGGGGAAGGGGTGGAGGGAGGGAGGGGAAAAGTCGAAACAGAAATGAGTGCAAGGGATAATGTAAAAAATTACCCAGGCATGAGCCCTTTTCGTAGTGGCTAGAAACTGGAAACTGAATGGATGTCCATCAGTTGGAGAATGGCTGAATAAATTGTGGTATATGAAAATTATGGAATATTACTGTTCTGTAAGAAATGACCAACAGGATGATTTCAGAAAGGCCTGGAGAGACTTACACGAACTGATGCTGAGTGAAATGAGCAGGACCAGGAGATCATTATATACTTCAACAACAATACTAGATGATGACCAGTTCTGATGGATCAGGCCATCCTCAGCAACGAGATCAACCAAATCATTTCTAATGGAGCAGTAATGAACTGAGCTAGCTACGCCCAGAAAAATAACTCTGGGAGATGACTAAAAACCATTACATTAAATTCCCAATCCCTATATTTATGCACACATGCATTTTTGATTTCCTTCACAAGCTAATTGTACAATAATTCAGAGTCTGATTCTTTTTGTACAGCAAAATAATGTTTTGGTCATGTATACTTATTGTGTATCTAAGTTATATTTTAATATATTTAACATCTACTGGTCATCCTGCCATCTAGGGGGGGTGGGAGGGGTAAGAGGTGAAAAATTGGAACAAGAGGTTTGGCAATTGTTAATGCTGTAAAGTTACCCATGTATAAATCCTGTAAATAAAAGACTATTAAATAAAAAAAAAAAAAAAAAATTACCCAGGCATGGGTTCTGTCAATAAAAAGTTATAATTATTAAAAAAAAAAAAAGAAAGGAAGAAAGAAAAAGAACAGAGACACAAAAACATCAAGACTGATTGTAGAACCACCTTCCTTACATAATAAATAGCAGTCTATTGAGGATTGTTATTAAAATTCTCCCAGAAGAGACTATCTTAATATAAAAGTACTATGAAAATAAGCATGAGAAATGAACTTGACAAATAGGTCTTTAGTGACTTTGGGGATTAACCTTTTAGAGTCTTGGTTTCCCCATCTGTAAATAGGAAAGTTGTACTGGGTGATTTTTAAGGTCCTATTGAGCTTTAAATCTTTGATCCTAGGATATCTGATTTATAAGGATGGGCTTTTTTATGAGCATGAGTCAGGTATAAAGCAATCATTGAATGTGTTTATTCAACCTGCCTCAGAAGGAGAGCAAATCACTTCCACTCCTATGGAAAATTAGATCCTGGAAATCAATGGTAATATCATATTAGCCTGCCAAACGTACTACTTTATCCCTAAAGGCAGAGAGATTTACGGAAATCTGTCATTTGTAATATCTTTATTAAGTGGAAAATAAGGTTATCTTTTCAGTGAGAGGGCAGAGAAAAAGTAGAAAAAGCACTGAGTTTGTAACCAAATTCTACCACTACTTACTCTGTAAATGGGTAACTCACAACTCTTTGGACAAGTCTTAGAAGAGAAATTCCCTAAGATCCCGTCTAGGTCTAAACCCAGTAATCCCACATCTACTAAGATATCTCTGTGGAGCATTTCTCTCTATCAAATGACAAAAAGGAAGAGGCATATATGATCATACCTCAGACATGTAACACTTCCTGGCTGTGTGACCCTGGGCAAGTCACTTAATCCCAACTGTCTCAGGAAAAAAAAGAAATCATATCAAACTGATTAATACTGAGTGGACCAAAATGGGGATCTAATTAATCATCTATCACTTCCCCCTCCTTTATTCCAGAAAGACTATTCTTTCTATGGATAGTCACAGTCAAGTCAGGGCTCAATATCATTAGTGTTCTCATGCTTTAATATAAGAAAGAGCTTTTTATTTGTAAATATAATAATTTCTTGATTTAAAGTTTCTGCTCTTATTTAAATAGAATTTTGACTTCACATCATATTATTAGGAATTACACGCCTGGAAAATTATCTGATGGAGATTGTACTTCTCTGAAGGATTGGAGGAATAACTTTTTCTCTCTTTTTTTTCAAATCATTCCAAAATTAGATCAATTTAATTTGTTTCTTTTAACCTCATGTATTGTAATATATCATTTAATAGAGATTCCAAAGCAGTATGGTTTGTTTTATGACTTTACAAGCTTTCAACTGATAAAAATTTGTTCTATGTTACAAGTTTCTTTACTTCATCCTATAAAATGATTATTTGTCCTGAACTGATTTGCAAGTTGTGCTTGTCCCTCTCGAAATTTCAGTATTTTATATTTCTTTAAGCTATATGCTTATTTTAACAATCTTTTACAATCTGAACATTCTCTATTAGATATAAATGTACATCATTTACTCCTATGTTCTATGCTCAATTCTATCCTCAATAATTTTTACCTTAACTTATTATAGCCTTACTAATTATAGCTCTCAAAATATACTTCTGATCTTATTTTACTTCCTCTGATTTTAGCACAATTTTTGCTGTGTTTTAATTTACTTAAACAATTGATTTGAACTATAGAAATATGGAATTATCATCAAATGTCACTTACCTTCAATTGTTTCCTGATCTCAAAGGAAGCTTTTCTTTTTCTGAAAGTACTTCAAGGTTCACAAAAACATTGAATTCCACTTATCTTACAGATACTTCATAGTTTTAAAACAAACAAGTAAAAAGTAAGTGAAATCCAGTGTCCTCGGGTTGTTCAAAATTGAATAGGCAAACTTGATTTAAGCTAAACCTCCTATCTTCACAATATTTGGAATTTTTCAGTTTTATTCAAACTCAGTTTTTATTTCTATGAATAAGCTTTGGCAAAAGCCTAGAAGAATGGAATTTTAACCAGCTCTTCTATCTATTAGGGACTTGTTCTAAATGCTGCAAAAGCAGTAAGCAACAGAAGGGTATAATAAATTCCAGTTCTACTTACTTTTATTTCTGTGGAATCTGAAGATTATTTAAAACTCTCTTCTTTTGCCTTCTAATAATAAAAATTTATGTTTTCTTGAATTATTATGGTCATAAGAGTTTTATTTTAATTTCTCCTAGGCTATTTCCTAAGTTTCTTATTTTAACACTTCCCTGAATCCTTATTTTACTGAATCTCTCCTGAACACATCTTATGATTAGTAAAAATAGTTCTTAAAACTCAAACTGTATCTTTCAAATCAACTTCTAGTTATTTTAAGGTTCCCTTTTAATGGAATAATTTATCTGTCACTTTTTACTTTCATGAGACTGGTATATCCCCCCAAAGATTCACCAAAATGCTTCATAGAACATCCAAATTATAATCTAGAAATGAAAGAAAATAATTATCCCCCCTCTTTTTATTTTTTTACAAATTTGATATTCTCTCTCTCTCTCTCTCTCTCTCTGTTTCTCTTTAGTCTCTTTCTCATTTTAGTTTTCCACTAATTTCTGTAATAGTTTTTCATTTTAGCAGTCTCCAACATGGCCAATCCTCCCCCCTCCCCCCCTTTTTTTAATTGTACTTTTAAAGAACCTGTTTCTTTTGGTTGGTTACACCAAAAGAAAAAGCATAGATAAAACACTTGTTGACTATGGATTAGAATGAAACAGATAAGACAGCACAGATTTTCTATTCTATTAAAGACTTTTCCTAGTTCTATAATATTTCCTGGTATTTGAAGCAAGAAACCTACTATTCTAATTAATTTACAATATACATAAAACAGAATCACATAGAACATATAATAAGATTTGATACAGCATTCAATTAGTCTTGAACTTCTAACCCTACTCTAGGATATTTTTAAGTCAGGATTTTCTCTTCTGTTGAGTAGAGAACTTATTGTAGCTAGGATTCTGATGTTAGCTAATTATGCTAAGGCTTTATAATTTCATCAATAAATAAAAATGTAATTTAGTAACAATATGAAATTTCTTTAGTCTAATTTGCCAATTGGATTCACCCATTTAAAGTACACTTTGTACTTAAAACAAGTGTCTAACAGGTAGAAAAATGAGTTAAAATTCCATTTTTCAAAGCTTTTTTTTTTCTACCAAAGCTGAGGCTCAGTAAATTTCAAATTTCAAATATTGTGAAGTGCTAGGGTATGGGACCCTGCTGGGAGGGAATATTGAGGCCACCTCGACCTTTGGTTTTCTGCCATGTTGCAGAACTGTCTTTGTTGAGCAAAGAGCTGTGATTTGTGATTATGGGAACAGTAAACCAAGAGTCACAGCTAGTTGCTCATGAGCAGGAAAGCCTTGACAGAGCCTCTCACCTGTGAGTGAGCTGCTAAACTGCTGGATTAGCTCTCCTCCCATTGGCAGATACCATGCACATGCAAAGCCCACAAACTGCTTCTCTGAATGGTGATTGGGGATTGTCTACTGTAAAGATGGGAGATGGGATATTTAGCTGAAACAAAGTTTTCCTATCAATAACTCATTTGCTTTAAACTTAAGGAGACAGCTCATAGCTTTCTGAGCCTAGAGTAATCAAAAGTTCTATATTTTAGTCACAACAATTCCTCTGAACTCTTTATATTCTTAAACTTAAGACTTGAATAGCTTACCTTCTACCCTCTTTTTTGTTATTCTCTGCTGGACAGGTAAGTCCATTCTTATCCCCAAAATTTGAAAGTCCCTGGACCATCAGCTACTGAGTAGGACATGGCCCAAGAGGGATCCTATAGGATGCCTATTTCTAATGGCCTGACTACATCTCTCCTGTAGGTGTCCTCACCAGGAATGGAAACCTTGGAGGAATTAAGATTTTTGTGACCTGAGTTTTCATTTATCCTCTGAGAAGTTCCCCAATGAAAACTGTGTTAAAAAATAGAAACTGAAGTATCTTTTTATGTGAGTCTTTTCCTACGCTTAACACTCAAATATTCACAGATTTGTTTTGGCAAATTCTATAATTCTTCCCATTTTTATTTCAGAGCTTAATCCCTAAGATCCTAAGAGCAGTTAACTAGGACCCAAAGGTTCTTTATAATTCAATAGAATATTAAAAATCTGATAATTGGTCTCTGGAAACTTTTGTACATGTCTCTAAACTCTTTTTTTCATATTTGGGTTTTGGGGAGTGGGGATCCCTATCCTGGAGAGTCACATAGTTTAATTCCCTTCAACTTTTATAAGGGGCTTCAAGAGGCATTAGAACACCACCAAGGCTATTTTTGTAGCACTAAGTGATAATGTCTTTGAAAGCAAGGGTGATCAGTCTAAACATCATGATGAGTCATGAATATCCAGGAGGCTGTTTACCTTTTAGGTCCCTTTTTGTCAGAGAACTCCTGAGAATCCCTTCTCCCTAGTAACTTCCAGACACCTGGGATTTCCTTAGTTCCATAAGCTGGATACCAAGCTTATGAGTAGATTTCTTGAAGCTTCTTACTTTGCATTTCATAATATTCTCTACTTCTTGTTTGGTCATATATTCCTCCATTCTCCAAAGATCTAATAATAAACTATTCCTTGTTCTTCTAATTTGCTTGGAGTATCATCCTTTTTTCTAAATTGTGAATCCATTATTATCTTGGTATAGAATATGAGATTGGTCTATTCTTCATTCCTGCCATACTATTTTCTAGTTTTCCCAGAATTTTTTGTCAAACTGTGACTCTTATCTCAGAAGCCGAAGTCTGGGTTTATCAAACAGAAGATTACTTGTGTACTTACCTATTACACTGATCCATCACTCTAAATCTTATATTTGACCAAACAGTTTTGATGACTACTATTTTATAATACAGTTTTAGGTCTGGTATAGTTAGGTCACTTTCATTTGGATTTTTTATCTTGATATTCTTGACCTTCCAGATGAATTTTGTTAATTTTTTCTAGCTCTCTAAAATAAATTTTTTGGTACTTTAATTAGCATGGTATTGAATAAGTAGATTAATTTATGTAGATTTATCATTTTTATTATATAAACTTGATCTACCCATTGATATTTTCCCAATTATTTAGATGTGGCTTATTTGTGTGAAAAGTATTGTAATTATATTCATATAGTTTCTGGATTTGCAGACTCCCAAATATTTTTATGTAGTCTATGGTTATTGTAAATGGAATTTCATTTTCTATCTCTTGTTACTGACCTTTGTTAATGATATGTAGAAATACTAATGGTTTATGTGGGTTTATTTTATATCCTATAACTTTGTGGTTAATTCCAGAAGCTTTTTAGTTGACTCTCTAGGATTCTCTAAGTGTATCACTGTATCATTTACAAAGAGTGATAGTTTGGCCTATTCATTGTCTATTTTAATTCCTTCAATTTGTTTTTCTTCTCTTATTCCTAATGCTAAGATTTCTAGTACAATACTGAATAATAGTAGTGCTAACAGGCGACCTTGCTTCATTCCAATCTTATTAGGAATGCTTTCAGCCTATCCCCATTACATGTAATGCTTGCTGATGGTTTCAGATAGATGCTGTTTATCGTTTTTCTGAAAACTCCATTTATACCTATGCTTTCTAGTGTGATTTCTGTTAGTTTTGTTATTTATATAGTTAATTATGCTGATAGTTTTCTTAATATTTAACTAGCCCTATATTCCTGGTATAAATCCTATTTGATCATACTATATTATCCTGGTGATAATTTCTGCAATCTCTTTACTAATATTTTATTTAAAATTGTTGCTTCAATATTCCTTAGGGAAATTAGGGAAATTTTTCTATTTTGGTTTCTTTCTGATTTAAGTATCAATACCATATTTGTGTCATAAAAATGTTTTTTTTTTCCTGTAACATGACTTTTCTAGAAATGTTTTACATAACTTCATATGTGCCTTCTCAATTATTGCTCCAGAAATAGAGGATCAAGTTGGGGCTCAGGACCTCCAATTTTTGTGGAGAGTGGGCCATGATAGTATCCTAATGTGTCACCTTGAACAAGGCATTTCTCTAAATCCTTAATTCTTTCCTCGGTAAAATTAATG
Organism: Sarcophilus harrisii; assembly: GCF_902635505.1. Classification (NCBI taxonomy): domain Eukaryota; kingdom Metazoa; phylum Chordata; class Mammalia; order Dasyuromorphia; family Dasyuridae; genus Sarcophilus; species Sarcophilus harrisii. The sequence continues at coordinate 117,260,825 of NC_045426.1, read as the reverse complement.
GCTTGGATCAATGGAACACTGGGACTTTATCAGGTGCAAATATACAAAGACAAAAGTCACATTCCCTGCCCTCAAGGAATTTACATTCTACTGGGGGGAAGGATAAAGAGTTTACAGATTAAATGTGACATATACAAAAATATGACATATACAAAGTGATTGGGAAGGATTATTAATAAGTGAAAGAATCAGAAAAGGACTATGAGTATATATGAGTGAGCACTATGAGTGAGTCTGCCCTTGATCTTAAAAGGTATGACTGCCACAGGGAATATGGAAAGAGGGAGTGACCTTACACTACACTGTCCTGGAATTTAGACTTACCTTTCTTGCAGTCTTAGTCTCATTTAATCCCCATAGAGCCATTTGTCAAAAATTAATGAAGTATTGGAGGATATTGTAATGTAAATTTGTAAAGGTATAGAAAAGTACAAACACATAGGAAACTATAGGAAAACTTGGACTAAAACTAAATAAAATGGAAAGACAAGGAGAGTATAGGATTTGCACATGAAGAGGGAGAACACAGACAGCAATATCTCAGATATACTAATGTACCAAAGTCCGAGACTAAGAATAATACACTATGGTAAAGTAGGATTTTTACCAGGAATCAGCATAATTGGACCTCAGATTGGTCTTAATTTGCATTTCCCTGATTAATAGTGATTTAGAACAATATAAATGACAATTCTTGAAACACTTTAGTGAGAACCATGTTCCATATAAGAGGAAGAATGAAATAAGGTGATGAATTTAGCTGTTTTGAAGTACTATAAAGGGAAGGGGAAGGCAATAAGCATTTATGTAGTACTTACTATGAGATCACTTCACAAACATCTCATTCAATATTCACAAAAATCCTGGGAGGTAAGTGTTGCTATAATTCACCATTTTACAACTGAGGAAACTAAGTTAAGTTCTTTTTCTTTAGAGGCTTGATAGTTAGTGGCATGATAGTTAAGGTTCTGGGTCCAGCATCAAGGAGGCTAGAGTTTAAATCTAGTCTTACCTACTTATCAGCTGTGTAACCCTGAGCAAATAACTTAATCTCTGATTCTGTTTCCTCAACTGTAAAGTGGAGATAATAAGTAATACCTGTCTTACAGGGTTGTTGTGAGGATCAAATGAGATATTTGTAAAATCCTAAGCACAGTGCCTGGTATACTAAGTGCTTAATAAATCCTTCTTTCCTTTCTTCCTCAGACATTTCAAACCCCTTCTTTCAGCTTCATGTTGCTGCCTCTTCTTGCCCCTCCATCTAATACTCCCTATTCCCATTGCTAGTGCCCTCTCCGTAGAAACTATTTGTACAAATTTGGTGTTAAATTTTCTACATTGTGCTTATAGATGCTTAATAAGTGCTTGATGAATTAATAGAAAGAATTTCTTCATCTATAAAATGAGGAGCTGTATGTACTAGATGGCCTCTGCAAAACTTTCCAGCTCTAGACCTACCATCCTAAATTAGGGAGAGAAAATAATGTGTTCAATTTTAGGTATAAGATTTTAGAGCTGGAAGAAATCTCAGAAGCCATTTAATCAGATCGGATTGCTCTGACCCTCTCATTTCCCTACTCAATCAGTTCTCAGGGCATCATATTGATCTTTTTATCTAGGATAAAATATATGCTTCTCTGTTTAGCTTTTAAAATCCTATGTTTGCTGCTGCTATTGTTCAGTAGTGTCTGAGTCTTTGTGATCTTATTTGAGGATTTCTTGGTAAAGATTCTGGAGTATTTTGCCATTTACTTCTCCAGCTCATTTTATAAATGAAGAAACAGTGATAAACAGGGTCAGGTGACTTGTCCAGAGTCACACAGATGAAGTTGCCCAAATAACTTGGCCCCAATCTGTCATTTGTAGTCTCACTGGACATTACTCTCCTTTCCCCACTTTGCAATCCAGCCAAACGTAACCCTCTCTTCTTCACTCACACCACCTTAGGACCCAGCCTTTTCTCTGGCTATTCCCAATGTTATTCCTTCTGATCTCTGCATCACAGAGTAACTTCCTTCTTTTAAGATGTTTCACAGGCAGAATCTTCTGCATAATTATTTTTGTTGATTCTGCCAACTGCTAATGTTGTTCTTCCCCTACTGTTTTATAAATATGTCAAGTTTTTTAGTGTATACCTATATATATTTACGTATTGATTTTTATATTTATACTGTATATAGTTTTATGTACTTGTAGTTCTAGCAGAAAGCAAGCTTTTAGATAGTAGGAATTGTTTCATTATTAGTACTTATATTCCTAGTATTTAGCACAGTGCCTAAAACATAGTAGGCACCTTGATAAATGCTTTTTTGTCTTGCTGAGTTACTTGATGCTTTCCAGTTTATTGAGTCTTTCCTAAAATGTGCTCATAACTGAACACAATACTTTAGGTCTATTCTGACCAGGACAGAGTTTAAACCAGATCATCACCTCACTAGTTCTGGGCTGGAAAATGAATCCCATCTTTTTTTTTTAGTGCCAACCTTCTACTTGTTTTGTTTGACACACAGTCTGAAGAACCAAAAGAAAATATCACACAAAAGGCAATGAAGAAGTATTTGGTGAGTTTGTTTAAGCTGCAATATATAGCCTGAAAGACACTTCCAAGAAGAAAATGAATAAAATAGTACAACTAAATTTTTAAAGAAACTTAGCAAGTAATATATATTATAGTTGTTTCTTACATCTTATTTCTCATTAGACAAGAATCATTATGAAGGAAAGGCATGGAGTATGATATCCTGAATACAATAGGCAATACCAATTCTGCCATTAACTGATTAAGTGTTGACACTTAACAAGTCATCTAACCCTCTCATATACCTATTTTCCTCATCTGTAAGACAGAAGGGCAGATTTGAGCACCTCCAAAGTTTCAAGGTGATAATTTTATTTATCTAGATTCTAGATATCTAGAATCAAGATTGCTTGAATAGGAAGTACGATGCTGATCTTTACACCCTCCTCCAATCAACTACTGGAATGAACAAACACTCTTATTATGTTAGCAACCAGTAACCAAAAGAAAGCAATAGAGACATGACTGGACAGGCTAGGATCATATACTAAGGGAAGACAAAGCTTTTGGTTGGTACATACTGCCTAAAGCTAGATGGTCAGGTTATGTAACACCCCTTGCAAAGATTAAAAGCCATTTTTTTCCTTCCTTTTCTCTATCTCCTTTCTCCTTTTTTTTTTTTTTTCTTTTCTCTCATTTGGTGCTTTTTTTCCTTTTTCTCCATATGTTTTCAGCTCTGCTCTTTTTTTTTTTTCCATTCCTCTCCAGAGGTTACTTCTGACTCTTCAGACTTTCTATCCCATTCACCTGCAGCCTTTCCATTCTGGAAGTTCACTCAGTCCTTGGACTTTATACACTGAAAGAACATGTTACCTGTTTAGCCTCTTCCTCTGATTAGCTCGTTCCTCCTAGAACTTCCATTTTAAGAGCAGAGCTGGTCCAGGTCAAACATATCTTCACCCTTTAGACTCCACTCTCCAGCCTCCAGATTTTCTCTTCTAATACCTATTTTCTCTCTGCCTGAGTTCCTTCTGTATCACCTCCTTTTCAGCCTCCTTTTATGTGCTATCTTTCCTTTATGAGGAAAGTAAGTTCTTTGAGAATCAGGACAGTTTTTTCTTTTACTCAAAATCAGTAACAACAGTAATAATATAAGTAAGAAGAACAAGAAGCTAGCAGTTATACAACTAGAATTTTAAGATTGCAAAGTGCTTCACAAATAACAACCACCCTAAGAAGTAGGTGCTTTTACTAATCATAACATTTTGCCCATGAAGAAACTGAAGCAGGTAGAGATCACACAGCTAGTAAGTGTCTGAAGCTGGATATGAATGTCGGTTTTCCTGACTCTTGATCCAGCATATGTCTACTACTTAGCATAATGACTACTACAATGATGCTTATTGATTGAATAATTTTTATTACCTGCTTTTTGCTCTTCTTCACATTTTCACTACTATATTCAAGTACAGAAGAATAGAGTCTGGATCTCAATGACATAGGGAATTCCCAAATGCAGAAAATCCCTCCACCAGTGCAGGTGAGCACCTTCTTTGCTAGTTATAATCACAGAGTGATGCCCAGAGCACTAAGAGCATTTGCCTGGAGTCATACAGTTTCTATATGTCAAGAGGTGAGAACTGAACTCATATCTTCCTGAATCCAAGATCAATAATCTGCTGTGCCTCACTGCCAAGTCAAGCATTTACATATACAAAGAATATATTACCTCTTACTTGGGCTAGCTATTAATGCTATTATAAAATATGTTATAATATATGTATAACAATATGTCAAAAAACAGAATCAAAATATCATTATTTGCCATACTGAGTTTTTCCTCAAGAGAAATTTTAAGTCCATTACATGTACTTGCCTATCATTTTTTTCTTTAGTTAAAAACCTACTACTTAGTTTGAATTATTAACAAAATCTATGTTTTTTTAAACTACTAAACTTGAACAAAACAGGTTCAAAATATTCTATTTAAAATACATTTATTCTTGAACTGCATTGATATCTTCATACAGTTTCCCTATTTAAATAAAATATGCATTTTAAATGTTTTTGTTTCATAAACTTTAAGGGTCTCTTGGATTTTTTTTAATTTAACAGAGATAATTAATTATATTATATTTGTTTATTTTGTTCTTATCCTTTAAAAATAATTCCATTACATCCTTGAGTAGTAACTATAATGTCAATATTAAAGAAATTCAATTATCAATCATTATTTTACAGATCCACTTCAAAACTGTAGGAATACATGACTTCATCGGTATAGGTACATTATTGGAAATTGCACCCCATTTTATGCCTTTATAGAAAGTTTTATTAATTGCTATGGATGAAAAAAATTCATCTCTAAGTGACCAATCCTTTAGTGTTAAGACTTTTTACATTTAACTAGGTTTTCCTTCCTCATATATCAGTCTTATAGGGAGATGGTCCAGAGGAAAAACTGAGGTTGCTAACTTTGCACAGCCCTTCCTCACTTCTAATTCACTTGTATGTCATGTTAACAACCTCTGTGAAATCCTATTGAAACAGGAATAGCTCCTTCTTTTCTTTCTCTTCTCCTTTGTTCGCATCTTTCTTCTTTCTCTTCCTTTCCCTCTATCCATACAGGATATCAAACCCTTTCCTGTGGGTGCTTTGCCCAAAAGAATGTAAATTCTGACCACTGAAAACTGAAAAATACCTTGGGGTTTACCAGCTAGGGCCATGCCTTAAGCCCAAATTGCTCTGACACTCACTGAGGGGCCAACAATAGGTCCCAAGCCCCATGTGGTTACTGAGTCCTGACTGGCTCAGAGTGAATATAAATTGCAATTGTTTCAGTTTGGGCCAGAAACTCTGAGGGTCTTCCCCTCCAAGATTTATATATAAATAAATAAATGGTCTCTTTTACCTAATTGGGCTGCCCATATGTGTGGGTGGGTGTGTGTGTGCACAAGCAATATGCACACATACATTTATTTATTTATCTGTTTGTCTGTTTATTTGATTTGGTAAAAGAGATCATTGTTTGCCTCATTTACTTAGCCTTAATCACTGACTAGACATTGCCTCAGTCACACTGAGACCTGTTATAGACCTTAGCTTAAGAAGGTCAAAGTCTTCCACTTAGCCAGGGTCATCTCCATCCTGATCTATATTGGACCCAGAAAGGTCCACAGGAGAAAGTAAGGCTGGTGACTTTGCACAGCACCCCTGCTCCTCTCCCCCACCTCATACTTAAATCCACTTCACTTGAATGTCATGGCATCATCTCCCTGATGTCATAGTTGTCTTTGAGAAGGGGGGACGGACAATACAACAATAACAACAACCCTCCTCCTATCTACTTCTTGGTTTCCCTGCCTTCCTTCAAGATTCAGCTCAATTTCTAGCTCTATAAGAAGTCTTTTCTGTCCTCTATCTACCTGTTAAAACTTCACTGCTAGTGACTTCCTTCTGAGATTACCTCCAATTTATACTAGGACTATGTTTTTTTTTTTTTTTTAAATCTTTCTTTATATGCTCTATGTTTAGTGCCTGGAGAATAGTAAGTACTTAATATATGCTTGTGGGTAATGACAGTGTCCTTTGGACAACAGATATTCATTCATTCCATTTCCAGGTCTTTAATTTAATTCATTCCAGTCTGGGTGGACTCCCCAGAATTTAGCCTTGGAGGACCTAAAATTACCTCCAAAAAGTAATAAGCCACTGAGGTAAGACATCAGTGGAGAAATTTTCCTATAATCTTAATACATTATTTCATGTCTAAGTGTTTAAGAAATAACTTTTTTCTATCTTTGTCTCTAAAAGGGAAATACTTAACTCCCAAAGCAATGTGAGAGGAATGGTTTTTGAACATATTAGAATGAAAATAAATAACTGTATACTATATAATGATGATCAAATCTGATTGCATTCATATTTGTATTCATCCAAATTAATATTTGTTAGTAATTTGAACTGAATAAAATGTTGGACTTGAGTTGATTTAAAAGTTCTGGCTCAATAACTTTCATATCTATCTTTATAAGTTCAATTATTGTTCAAAGTGACTCACTTGGCAGTTTGAGAATAAGTGCTTTTGATACATGGTTCAATAGAAAAGAATTGGGGTTCACAGTAAGGTTTGGTTCAGGTCCCTGGTTTAAGCATATTCCTGAAGATTTGTTAGAAGTATGTGGATCATTATATTAAGGAATTTATTCAATTAAGATAATGATATAAATTGAATACAATTACATTGTTAAATGTCATAACATTTTTGTTATGTATGCTCACATTGAGTTCGATTTTAAAATCTTATTATTTATGGATTAAATGCCAAATTAGAGTATAAAACACTCTTAATTATACCTGTGCATAAAAAATTGAAAATAGATTTTTTGGAAGTTTAGCTGGCTGAAATGAGTATCTTAATGTTATCATCAGTAATCTCAATGCTTCATCAATTTTTTCTTTATATATATATATTCTAAGAAAAACCCTAGGCTATTATGGAAAAATGTTTTTTTTTTTTAAATTGTACTTTTTTTAGAGATTTTGTCACTTTAGGACAATTAAGATGGGGAAAGAAACAAACATTTATTAAGCACATATTATGATAGGCAATGTGTTAAGCACTTTACAAATATTATCTCATTTGGTACTCATACCAACTCTATGAAGTAGATTCTATTATCAACTTCATTGTACAGTTGAGAAAACTAAGACAGAAAAGGTTAGATGACTTGCTTAGGGTCACACAGCTAAAAAGTATCTATGAATGGATTTGAACTTAAATCTTCTTGACTCCAGGCCCACAGTTCTATACCAACACACTATATGGCTGCAGAAAGGGACAAAAAATTGGGAAGAAAATTGTATCTGATCAAAAAAGAGTTTTTTAATGCTTTGTAACTTTTTTGCAACAATCTTATTCTCAGAATGTGAATATAATCTATGCTGCAGGCTGACCAAGTATCAAAAGTCTGAAACATGTAAACAACCTAAAGAAGCAAACCAATTTGCATAAATATCAATAATGACTCCAAACAGGATAAAGAATAAGTCAGAGCAAAGGAAAATAATAGCATTTGATTAGGCAGAAATAGACATTTTCTCATTTTAAGTAGTTATTAAGAGGGCTTTTGAGAAAAGAAAAAAAAAAAAGTAAAATAAAACTGGTTCTATTGGTCTCTTGGAGGAAAACCACCTAACAAGACAATCAGTCTAATCCTTAAGGCTCAACACAATATGGATTTGATCCAGGGGAAATGGGTTGTAAGTAGAAGAAGCATTACTCTTCCTTTAAAAAAAAAGATCTGGCTTGAAATCCTGACCCTACTACTATTTGTGTGACCTTGGGTGAGCTCCTTAACCTTCCTAAGGCTCAATTTCCCCATCTATAAAATGAGAAGAATGGACCAGGTGACTGATAAGGTCTCTTCTAACTCCAGATCCTCTAATCCTTTACAGATGTGTAAAACCTACCTCTACCTGGGTTTAGACTGAGATAGAAATGAATTCTAACTAGAATTTTTACTTACCTAAATATCAAAAACTCAGAGCTTCAGAGTTTTCAACTGCAGACTTATCAAAGACATATCTGATTTCTTTCTGAGTTAAATAAAAATGAATAAGGATGCATGTGTTAGAGTACTCTATAAATGTGAGTTATTATCTATGCTCCTCTTTACAAATTAGGGATTCTATAACAGTTATGTTCTTAAAGGAATATATGGACAAACAAGGAGATAGACCAGTAAGTACATGAGAATGGGTGAGAATGAAAGGAGAATCCATATATTCCATTAGCAGTCAAATCATCCTCAAATGTAAGGAAAGCTCCAAACACAATGAACAGACATCTGGAAGGAGAAATTGACAAAAATGCAGAATCAGGCACATATTTAACCCATATCAGATTGCTTGCTGTTTTGGGGAGGAGGAAGGTAAGGGAGAAAGGGAGAAAAATGTAGAACAAAAGAATTTTACAAAAGTAAATGTTAAAAACTAACCTTTAAATGTATTTGGAGAAATAAAATACTATTAAAAATGCCAGATAAACTAACTTCCCCATCTCTCAAAAAAAAAAAAAAAAAACAAAAAAAAAAAACAGGCAAAGAAAGTTAGGTGATTTGCTCAGAGTCACAAAGCTAGCAAGTATCTGACACTAGACTTGAACTTCGTGATTCCAAGTCCAGTCCTCTATCCACTGTGCCACCTAGCCACTCTATGTGACTTGTGTACTTATGAGCAAGTAATTTGTCCTCTCTCAGCAACACAGCTGAAAAGTGAGGCAACAATAATTGCAATATCTGTATTAGGAAGTTCTTGTTTGGAAAAGTATTTTGAAATTTTAAAGTGCCACATAAATGTCATATATGTGATATATGTAATATATATCTACATATGGGGGACAGAGAGAAAGAGGGAGGGAGGGAGACAGAAAGAGAAAGAGAGAAACAAGAAACACACACAGAGAAAGAGAGACAAGACACACACACACACACACACACACACACACACATAACCCCTACACACAGAGAGAAAGACAGAGAGAGAAAGATGCAACTGCTGCCCCGTCAACTTCACTGTGAATAAATAAAATGATGATAAAAGAAGAAGTAGAGGGAGGTAGTAGTCTCCCAAAGGAGTTGGTAGTGAAGACTTCATAATATGGAGGATAGAACACAGAGTGAGGAGACCTAGACTGAAATCCTGACTTTGCTCCTTATTCTCTGTGAGAATTAGCTTCCTAATTAGCTTCCTAAGCTACTTTGTCAAATAGATAGCTGATTTCTTAAGGTCCCTTCTAGCTCTACAATCTGAGGATCTGGAACTTCTGATAACATTCAATTATGCAGTAAGTTCTTTTACTATCCAAGAAAGCTTTAGGACTAAGAAAAGAGGACAGTAAAAGTGCTCATCCATTTGCTTACAATGAGAAAGTTGGGTGAGTTCCTCTGACATCCCTGTGATGCTCTGTCCATATTATGGTTCTTCATCACACCCTTTGTTTCCTCTCTGAGCTCCTTTTGTTGCCTACCCCATACTGCTCCTCAGCCATTCATCATTTAGGCTTCTGCTAACAGCCCCTATGTTTAGGGGCTCTTCCTTGGATGAGCCCAACTCATGCCTAGCCTATCACTTCCTTCACCTTGCCAAAAGGGAAAATATGCTGCAATGGGAAAAGCAGTAACTTTAAAGTCACAGGACTTAAAATTTGAATCCTACCTTTACTATTTACAAACTGAGTGATTTTGAACCAGCTACTTAAAACCTCTTGGGGGCTTTAGTTTCTTCATTTGTAAAATCAGGGTGGATTAGCGTATTTTTAAGATCCCTTCTAGCTTTAAAGTCCTTTGGTGCTATGAAATTTGTGGAACTTACCTAATGATTGTAGCAAATTTATTTGATCTCTGATGTGAGCTCATTGCTGATAAGACCACCATCATTTTGAGGTATCTGTTCCTCATTCATATTAATTTGACCATGAAGCTTCCTCCATTTTACTCAGTGAAGCAAATAAAAGTGGAATAATTTTTTTTACCTTTGTAGGCAAAACTTGGCTTTATTGTATTTATTTTTATTTATTTCAAAGAAAGAATACTCCACTTCCCTTTGTTTTTCTTCACAAAATATGAATCATTCCAACATTTACAACTTTAAGGACTGTCCAATTTAAATTTCTCCAACTTGCTATATAACAAATTGCCTTATCTCAGTGAGATATATTGTTTCAATCTTTGTTGTCACTGTGGAACCATTCATGGCTAAGTTTCATTTACTATACTTAGACTGATAATGATATAAAATTGTAACAAAGTAATACTTTATTTCTATCGTTTGAGCACAGCTCACCCAAGGGCAAAACCATTTTTCTTTTTGTTATATGGTTCTTTCTAAAGAATTCTCTTTTTAAAAATCTACTGGAGAGAAAAACGTTCATAAATGTGTAAATGGTTTTTGAGTAAGATCATAAGATCATAGATCTTAAGCTTGAAGAGATCTCAGAACCATCTAGTCCAATCTCTTTTACAGATATAGAAACTGAGGCTTGGGGAATTGAATGATTAGCCTAAGATAATAGAGATACTAAGTGTCAGATATAGTCATTAAAACTACCTCTTCTGGGTCTAGAGCCAGTCCACTGTACTATGTTACCTCCCAGTTATACAAATATTTTATATTTTAAAAGTTCTATTTATATACAAATGAAGTAATTAAGGTACACAGCAAAGTATTATTTCACAGGGTTGTAATATGTTTGCTAAGAAATTATAAAGTGCCCTTACTTTTACTAAGGATTGGCAAAAATTTCTTTTGGGCCAAAACCCAGATGAAAATTCCCTGTTCAATCATACAATTATGAAAAATTGTACAGAGGGGCCAGAATAATTTCTGGTCCATTTCCCTGTCCCAGAGGTAAAGCAATGGAATGAGCTAATCAAGTCCTTTAGATGATTATTGCTACCTATTCCCAGAAATCTCCTATGAAGGAATGTCATTCCTTTCTTAGATAATTATGGCTACATCTTTTAATTAACTATCAAATGTTAATTTACAAATAAATATTCAGGAAGTAGAAAATATTTCCCCATACAATTAAGGAATTTTATATATTTATCTTTCCAGTTTGAGAACTGAAATTCTTTTAAAATCCATCAGGTGTGGCCTAGTCCATATAATAATAATTTGGGTTAACAAGAATCTTAGGTAATGATTTAAATTAATGTCATGCTCTTAGAAAAGTCATCTAAGTTAATAGAAGCTAATAAAAAAAGTTACCTGACAGATAACGGATATTGGCCTAGTCCAACATTTGAAGGGTCTGACAGATGATAACAGCACTATAAAATAATTCAAAAGCTTCTCTTCCCAAGTCTTTAAGACTGTAGATATAAATCATAATTCACTGTGTCCTATTCATGTCCATGAATGTGCAAGTTTATTATTTATTTTTATTATTTCTATCTTTGTAATTCTTTAAAATAGATATTTAGCTTACTGTAAATGTTGCCAAAGAAACTAGATTTATCTCAATTCAACAAATTATCAATGAGACAGAAAATTGTTTCAAGCCTTGTGATTATTGATCCTTATAATTACCTTGTTAAGAGAACTAAAAAAAAAAAAAAAGGTGTCAAAATTAGAAATCATTTTCGTGAAACTGAGAGAACAAGAAATAATGAAAACATCTTTTAAAGATGTATTAATATATATATTTTCCTCTCCTACATTCCCAAAGTGTGATGCATCTACTAGCAAATTAAAGTCTGATTAGTATCAGATAACATTATTCAAATTACAGAAGAAATTGCAGTGAGGTGGTTTTAAGAAAGTAGTATTAAAATAACTAACACATTCCTGCTTTAAGATTCTACAGAATTTTATTTAATAAGAACTATATGTAAAAATGATCTGAAATTTAATAAGCATGCATGCAGGTGGAACTTGTGCGCGCGCACACACACACACACACACACACACACACACACACCCTCATTTCTTTCCCCTTTAATTACTAAATAATTCCTTCAGTTGAAATTGGCTAGAGGTGATAGAATGTAAGAATTGAAAGAGATATTAGAAGTTCAATCTACCTCAGTCTACAAATAGAGAAACTGAGGTCCAGAGAAATAAAATAAGTAATGATGGAATGCAGTTTCTAGGGGAAATGTAGCAATAACATTGAGGTCCCCTGGCCTGAGGAGTACTATAGTTCTATAAATATTGCTGACTGTCAGATAACAATTTATTGGTGAATAACCCTAACATCCCCAGACCTTGGAAATGCTGTAGTTTCACAAACATTGCTGGATGTCAGATATCAATCTGTTCCTCAATGACAACAAAGTTTCTGAGATAATAATGAGGTGCATATCTCAAATTCACTTGTAAGCCATAAAATTAGAATATCAGCGACCTGAAGCACCTGATCTCTCCATCTTTTTCCTATAAATTTATCTTCTTGCTCCTGGCTGTTTGCTAAATTCTTTTGAAACCCAGATCACTGTCATTGGTGTTACAATTATTATAATAAACGTTGCCCCTTGACTTGGAGATGGGTCCAAGCCTGCAAATTCTTCTGAGACACCACACAACACTGGTTTGGGACCCCAACCTTTTGGGGTCTTCTTTGAACCCCAATTGTAATACAGATAATATGTGGTATTGTAATGCCAAAGGTCACTTTTAATGGGGTGACCAGTTCCTCCATTTGTCCTATTTTGTATTCTGCCTTAAGGTTATGACCGTCCCCTCTTAATGGTTGAGATAAAGGTGTTATAGACATTCCTTAAAGTCATCAGAATATCAGTAACCTTCATCTATGAGGCTATCCCCACCTAGGTCTCTGCATTATGTCATTGTTCTTGTTATTCCATAAAAGGCTTGCTGTCCAGATACTCTGGGCTAGACTCTTTGAGATGATAGTCTCGTCTAGCCCTGGGATCCATTGGTCCCAGTATTTCTCTCCATTTAATAAACTATTGATTGGTCTCTAATCTCTGCCTTGCTCAGTTTCTTTTGGCATTACAGTATAAATGGAACAAAAACTCAGGTGTCCTCTAAGGTCAGTATTATATTTAATGTACCACAAGGTCTAGTTCTTGTTAATGGATAGAAAAAATTAGAATAGATGTCTGCTTCTATCCATCTCTCCTTGCCTTATTAGGAAAAATCTGAAAGGGAATATGAATATCAGTATTCCCATTTTGCAAATGAGGAAACTGAAGCTCTGAAATGTTAACAACTTGCCCAAGTTCACAAATAGTGTTAGAACTAGGGTCCAAACACAGATGTTGTTTTTCAGCCACTCCCAGACCATGTTGCCTCATTCTCCTTACTCCTCTCTCACCAAGACCTATACTCTGAGACCTGCAGGCTCTAATACCTCTTTGCCTTAAGTTTCCTGGGATCCAGGCTATCCCACATTTGCAACCATATAACTTGCCTATATTAGTGTCACCAGTGTCTAGCACAGTTCCTGACATACAGTAAACACTAATGAGATGTTTCTCCCTCTTTTTTCTTTCCCTTCTTTCCTTTTTTCTTCTTATTTCTTTCCTTCCCTTCCTTGCTTTTCTTTCTTCCTTCCTTTTTTCTTTTCTCTTCCTTCATTTATCTCTTTCCTTTATTTTTTTATAGATGTAAAAAATTTATTCCTACTTTCCTTCCTTCTGCTTTCTTTTCTCACATTCTTTCCTTTTTTCCCCTCTTCCTTCCCTTTCTTCCTCCTTCCTTCATCTCCTCTTTCTTTACTTTTTTTTTTTACTTTTCTCCTTCCTTTTTTTCTTCTCTTCCTCCATTCCCTCTTTCCTTCCTCCTTTCTGAATGTGATAAACCAAGTGAAAACCTCTCATAAGAATGTGGCCTTGACTTGTGCTCTAATTGTGACTTGAAACTTTGCAATAAATTGAGCTATAGCTAGAAACTACAGGTATTCATTAATCTCAGATAAACAAACATTTCCCTCCTGTCTCTATCTCTGTCTCTCTCTCACACACACACACACACACACACACACACACACATACACACACACACAAACTTATACACACACACGCAAACTTATATACACACACACACACACACAAACTTATATACACACACATACACGTTTCACTAGCATTTAAGTACCTAATAGGTAAGATGTGTTCTGGGATCAATATTTAGTCCTTGGGTAAATTAGAATTAGCCAGCCAATGTGAGAAAAGGTCAGAAGTGGGAAGTGGGGTTTTCTGGTTAGGGTCTATATAATCTTGTGTTTTGCAGTTTGCACTCTGCATTCCTCTACTGATACCTTGTCTGTTGGGAGTTGAACTGTCTCACAAAAGCACAACAAAATCCTTTTTTGCTTTTTACCTTAATCTCTGATTTTAATTTAGGTAAGGGTCACTGCCTCTCACAGTTTTGAGGGCTCATTCCAGGATATTTCCTCTTTGTGAGGGGTCTCTCCCCTACCAAATCATTAGGCAGGCACCCTCCAGCAAATTCTCCAGTGGTCCTTGGACTTGGCTTAGGAATTCCCATTCTGATCAGGTAAATTCCCAAAGAGAGACTCAGAGAAAGCAAAAATTGAAGTGGGCTAACAAAGATAGAGGATTAATTCAACCCAGGAAATAAGCCAGCTGAGAAAAGTTTAAATCAGTAAGGTAAATTGTGCACAACCCAAGTAGGGCAAGAAACTTGGGGTGGGGAGTGGAGACAGATTCTAAGTGGTTCAAGTCTATTAAAGAACTTTCCCTTTGCCAAGATCTGGTGAGCTCTCTGGGTTTCTGGCATTAAGATTGGGAGAATTTAACTAGTTAAAGTTCAAAAACGGCTCCAATTTCCCTTTGATATTGGAAAACTCTAAGCAGTTTAAGTCTGTAAAAGTTCTCCCGTTTTTCTTTGGTAAGTCTTCTGTATGGGCCAGAACTATGGAGAAATATACTTAAGGCAAAGATGCTGTAAGAACAACAAGGTGTTAACTCAGTGGAATTGATAAGACAATTACAACAAGGTGTTAATTCAGTGGAACTGATAAGACAATGGTTATCTAGTTTAGTATGGTGGTTAATAGTTTTCTATTTCAGTATGATTGATTTAATCTTACAACAAATAATGGTTCTCTAGTGATGTAATCATTGGCTTATACTCAGCATGATGAATTGATTTAATTGTAATAGAGTATATAAACTGGGGGCAAACTCAGCCAAGGAAGAGAAGACTTGGCCAGTCTCACGGTGGCTCTCCTGCCTTCATCATTTCTCCACTAAGATCAAGGACTTGGGCTGGCCCCAAGATCCTCCAAAGATTTAGTCTGGACACTATATTTTAATCCACTCCATGTGACAGCTCTAGAAAGCAATGGTACATCTTGTCACCCTAACTTGAGGGCTCTAGAAAACAGGATATTACATTGAGATGTGCAGACTACGACTAGCAAGCTAACTGAGACTGCTGACTTAGACTAGGAGACTGAAGGAGATAATAAAGACTTTGGACTTTATCCCTGACTATTCTCATGGTGATTATTCTGCTGAAACCAAGGCTAATCCCAAGACCTCCAGAAAGCTAGCCCAGACTTTAGTCCTCCATCAAAGAAGATAAGAGAAAGAAATTATGTATGTATGTATGCCTTCTAATCAGAAAGAAATAAGAGGGCAAGGGGATAGGGTAGGGGTAGAGGACAAAGGAGGGATTATTGAAGGAGTGGATAGGTTAAGGTAGACAAGGTAGTGGGTAGAAGTAAAGCAGAAGAATGAAGAGGGGGTAGGAACAGAGTGAGAAGAATAATAAGGAAAAACAGGAAGGAGAAAAATACACAACAATTATAGCTTAGAATGTGAAAAGGATGAATTTATCCATAAAATAGAAAATGAGAGTAGATTAAAAATTTGAATTCACTACTATGTTGCTTTCAGGAAATGCTCTAAAAATGAGAGAGACACACAAAATAAAGGTCTGGAGTAAATTTATTATATAAAAAAGTAGTAATTAAAATCTCAGATAAAATTAAAGCTAACATAAATTTAATCAAAGGACAAAAAATAGGGAAACTACACTGTCAGCAATAATATTCAATGTTGTTAAATAATTATTAAAATATTGTTGAATACTATTAAAATAACTAGACAATTTAAATACCTGAGACTACACCTGTGAACACAAGATACCGGTACTCTATGAATATAAATAAAAAATAGTTTTTAAACAAATAAAGTTATGTTATGCCAAAGTTACTTTTTAAGGGGGTGACCCAGTTCCTCCAATTGTCCTATTTTGGTATTCTGCCTTAGGTTATAACAGTCCCCTCTTAATGTTTGAGATAAAGGTCTTATAGACATTCCTTAATGTTTGACAAGATATAGGTTTATCCATTTCAGATGTCATTAGAATATCAGTAATGTCATTGTTCTTGTTATTCCATAAAAAGCTTGCTACCCCGGGGCTAGAGTTTTTGAGATGATAGTCTCCTCTAGCCCTGGGATCAACATGGATCCATTCCTCCCAGTATTTCTCTCCATTTAATAAATTATTGGTCTCTAATCTCTGTCTTGCTCAGTTTTTTCCGCATTACAGTTATATCTAAATAGTTGAAGTAATATCTATTGTTCATAGCTAGTTAAAGCCAATACAATTTTTAAAATGACAATTTTACTTACTAATCTATTTAATGCTATCCCAATTAAATTATTTTAAAATGATCTTACTGAGATAGAAAAAATAAAGTTATCTGTAACTATACAAGGTCAGGAACTTTAAAGAAACTAAGGGGAAAATATGTAAAGAGAACAGATTCAGTAGTATCAGAGCTCAAATTATATTATAGGTGAGAATGAAGAGAGGACCCCGAAATTCTGAAAATCCTTAAAGGAGAAAATCTCCTTCAACTCTGCCTCAGTGAGGGACCCCACCACAAAAGACAAACAGTTTCATCTTTGTTATCTGGCTGGGGTTGGCTCAGTCCTGAAACTCATTGAATTCAATTCAAATTCTAGCTCTAGCTGAAACCCATCCAGGAGCCAACTTGGGATTCCACCCATGGGCCCCCTTTAGCTAAATCTCTCATTATAAAAAGAGCCAAACTAAAATCCTCTCTTTGCAGAGGTTCCAAACATGCTAGCCCTATGCTTGGGATGCCAAGAGCCTCTATCCAGTGGCATACTTTTTCCAGTGCTATCCTCTCTTTACTCTCACATACTTCCCTAACCAGACTTTAACCTTACTTCCAATCCCCATAATTAACCTCTTTTATCAATCTAGGTTTTCGACTCTGTAAATTCCTTTACAGAGAATCTCTGTGACGCCAGAAGGGAGTCCCCAAAACTCCCTACCCTTGCACCAAAACATAAGGGGGTACAGGGGAGTCAAATCTCTCCATTTGGTTTCCTGAATCCCAAACCTGCACTAGACCTTATTATTTAACTCTCTAACAGAAACCCTAATTTCATTTTGGTTCCCTAAATGTAAACCTCATCAAGAACACTATTGAGATATAAAATAGATAATTTTGATTACTTTAAATTAAAATTTTCTTATATAAATAAAACCTATGTAACCAGGGAGAAAATACAGAAAATTTTGGGAGGAGGGAACTTTCACAGACAATCTCTCAAATCAAATTGATACGATTGGGTTGGAATATTGCTCTGGTATAGGAAATGATGACCTGATTGATTTAGAAAAACATGAAAATACTTGAACTTATGAAGATGTTATGCACCTTCAGAGAAACAAATGACAAGTGAAAATAAGCATAGTACTATCTTAATATGTGAATAAATGTATATATATGTGTGTGTGTGTGTGTGTGTGTTTATGTTTATAGACATCTATGTAAATATATACATATATATATATATATATATATTCACTCTTAATTATATCCTTCTTTAAGGTAGAGTGGGAAGAGGGAGGGGGAAAACAAAGAAAAAGTACACAGCAGAAAACAAAAGAAAACTTACAAAGAAGTAAAGAAAAGCTAGGCAGCTTTGAAAACAATGTATAGTATTTATTACATAGGCTTTATTGAAATGGAAATTTATCATTTTATATTGAATCATCTCATTTCTGCTATTCATAGCAATATTTTTTCTTTTCTCATTTTATATTTAAGTTTAAATAAATTTTTTTTAAATTTACAAAATAAAAACCAATCTAAGAGCATAAGTACATTTTAAATGTTACAATCAATCACTTAGAAGATTAAAAGTCTTCCCAGAACATAGCTTCACTATCTTCTACCTCTCCCCTGGAATAATTTGTATATCATCTTCATCAGGTTCTCAAACCTTCTTATATTCCAAGTCTTCCAAACTTCAAAAGTTTGTGCCATTAGTCGTAGGAAGGCCAAGCAAAAAACTATAAATGGATCCTTATAAACCCATCATGAGCCTAAAGTTGGTGTCTTGAAACTTGTGGGTAAGTACTAGAAAAGGACATTACATTTCTAAACAGCTTTGTGGGATTTTCTGATTTGAGAACAATATATTTTATTTTCAATATTCACATGATAAGTTGACAGAATTTATGCCTACAGAGTTTTATAATGTTTTCCAAGTGGTTCAGCCTTTATCTTCCAGGCAATGGCATTCAGATAGTCTTTTTTTGTTGAGCAATAAATGATTACATTTCATATATTGCTGTTATTTTTGAAGATAAATGGTTTTACTCAATTTGTAACATGCTATATCAAATATCATTAGAAACTGTATCACCCAAAACATCCAAAAACCCAGGAATCAAGGATTATAGATAAATTTATGCATAAACACTTGAAAACATTATATGATAATCACATTTTGAAAGTCTTTTTGCCACTATTAAATTAATGTACTTTGTATCAATGCTACATTTTAAAAACATTTAAAAGAATTTGCTGCCTTGCAACTTAGAATGGGAGAATATTATCTATTAATTAATTTATTTATTCATATATATATATATTTATATATTTATACACACACACACACACATATAAATATTTCTATGAGATCTTTCAAAAACAATAGTAGTAGAAATCATTAAGTGGAAATAGGAAATAGTCACCTTTCCTTTACTATTCCAAGAACCAGAATCATATTCACATTTATGTACATTTCTGTGAATAGGTGGTATGTGTGTTTCTGCCTGCTTCTGCTTATGGAAAGACATAACTAAGAGATGTAGAAGAGAGGTCATAAATGGAAACACTAGCATTTTATTTTCAATAGGAATAATAATAATAAGCAAAATTTATACAGTGCTTTAAAGTTTATTATCCCATTTTATAGATAGGCAAACTGAGGTAAAGTAACTTGTCTGGAGTCACACAACTAGGCAAGTATTTGAACTTAAGTTCATCTCTATCTCTAGAGTCTCTTTTCGCGCTAATTTTATGATCCTGATGACTTCAGTCAGCCTAAGAAAATAGACTTACAAGTGGACAAAGCTTTTATTAAGTGTTTACTATGAACCAAGTATGGTATTAAACAATGGAGATAGAAATATTAAGTAAAATAGTGCCTACCTTCAAGAAGATTATATTATAATGGAAGAAGACAATATACACAGGGGACCTAAAAAAGGATGGGGAATCATCAAGGAGAGAAGGTCCCAAAGTAGAGTTTTCTCACATATAGATTTGGCAAGTAAAGATAAAAAAGAAGAACCCAGAGAGAATCCAGGCAAGGGCAAAGATGAAGCATGATTGGGGGTCTTTCTATAAAATGGTGGTCTAGGGAAAGAATCATCAATTTGTTCCCAAATTCTACTTTTCTGTCTTGTGTGGCTGTCTAACTGGAACATGCAGCATTTTAATTAGTGTAATGTGAATTATTCAGTTAAAAGAAAAAATTTATTTCAAGGATATGGCATTAATGAAATTGTATGGGATCAGTATTACAGATTAAGATGAATATCAATAGTTGCAAAGTCATAATTAGAAACTAATGTGAATTATAAGAAACATAAATTGCATCTACTTATTAAGTCTGAAGAATTGACATAAAGTATGATAAAAAATATTAAGATTTGTAACATGCTGACAGGAAATGAGATAACTGAATAAAATTTAAAAATAAAAACAAAGCCAGCTAAATCATCTCTTATGTGACTCACTGGTCATCAGATGCATAGGTACTCATGCTAAGAGTTACAGTGGCTTTTTAGGATTTAAATCTCTTTACAATGCCATATTGCACTAAAGTTAGGTTGACAGGTTGATATTAAACATCTATGTGCATAATTACTAAGCAGCAAGAATATTAAGTACAAGAAAGCGAGATAATGTCTTCCCTTAAGAAACATATATAGAAAGACAGACATATTTATATATATAATATGTAGTATATCTATCTATCATCACTTAAATCAAAATGGCATGATATAGAGATGGCTAGGAAATGATACCAGACACAAGAAGGTGAAGTTTCCCTTATGAGGTCCCAAAGATCAGAATCTAAAGTTTCAGTAAGAGGAGCAGGAGGAGGGCATTGTTGAAGAACTTTATATGATCAGAAACAGTTAAACTGCATGATTAGGAGTTGGACTTGGACATTTAGTCCAACCTCTCATTTTATTAATAAGAAAACTGGAAAGATTAGGTAACTTGACCAAGTTCACCCAAACAATTAAGTGGCAGAGTCAGGCAGTGAAAGTTTTTATTTCACTTGTTGCTTTAGACAAAAAGCATATCACAGTGTAAAGAACATTAGATTGAAATCAGAAGAGATGGGTAAAGGTCCCACTTGCTACTGCCTTTGTGTCTTTAAGTAAGTCACAATCTCTATGGGTTTGTTTTTGCATTTATTAAATAAGAGACTGGACTAAAAACTTTCTACAATTCTATCAGATTTTAAATCTGTGATCCTATGTTTTTAAATGTCTCATAGGATTCTTTCTGCTCTGGGTCTTATCTATCTACTCCCTCTATACTACTTCTCTTGATGATCTCATCAACTCCCATGGATTTAATTACCATCTCCATGCTGATGATTCTCAAATCCACCTCTTTACTAATGTCCAATCTCACGTTTCCAACTTTTTTTTCAGATACCTCAAAATGGATGTGCTATAACCATCTTAAATTCAGCATGTCCAAAAGTGAATCTTTTCCCTTAAAAATGTTTCCTTACCCTTCCCAATCACAGACATGTCTCTTGCCATTCCAGTCCATTCTCCCATCAGTCATTGAAAAATCATTTAATCACTTTGACCACCTGCATGGTTTTGGGGCTCCCCTGCCTCAAAGAGTCAAGAGTTAATGTTTCCCAAATTGGTGACAATATGTGTTACCTGTTTATCTCTTTGCCTTTTTTATTATTGTGATAATGGCACCTGTAAGTTGTATACTGTTTCTCTATTACAAGTTTCTTCTTCCCTTATATCTTGTTTGAATCAAGATTCTAAGCAGTAATAAATATGAACTCACCCCCTTTAAGTCTGTGCTTGTTGAATGTGAATCCTGAACCTAGATTAAATTTACAATAACCTAGCCACATCCTATTTTTTAAATTGTCTTATGCTCAATTATCCATCAATATTTTTCAGTCCAGTAACATCAGCATGCTTGTTGTTCCACAAACTTTAAAACCCTTTATCTCTCATCTCTGGGCATTTTCTCTGGTTGTTCTCCCTTTACTTACCTCTGTCTATTAGCTTCCCTGGATCCTTTTAAGTCCCACCCAAAATCCTATCTTCTACAGGAAGCCATTCCCAACCCTTCTTAATCCTAGTATGTTTCCTATATTAATTATTTGCTATTTATCCTGCATATAGCTTGTTTGTACAATTTTTGTTTACTTGCCTCCCTTGAGGACAAGTATTGTCTTTTGCTCTTTGTTCTTTTTTTTTCCCAGAGAGGAAGAATAAAAGCACAATGTTGAAATAACAGTGATGTTTTACGTTGTCAGTGAATTGGATTTAAGTGAGGCAGAATGACAAAGTTGACAACCTCACTCTTTTACAGAGTCTTCAACATAAGACAAAAGTTGAGATAACTGGTGATGGCCCAAGATGCAGTAGATAACCTTGGATTGCCTTTTGTCTTTATTTGTATCTTCAGCACTTAACACAATGTCTGGTATACAGCAGGCACTTAATAAATAAATGCTTATTGATCAACTGCCTTACAGTAGAATATTTTCAACAAACTCTCAATTATATGCTGTCTTTAGGTTGTACCAAGCTCAATGCCACAAGTAATTAAACATTTAAACATTTTTTTAGTAGTAATGATTCTTTTGTAGATTTGAAAACTGTCTACAAAATTATGTAATATATAACTTCAATTCTGTTATTATGAAGGAAATATTATTTGAATTATTAAAATATTGAACATTAAAGCTTTATAACATTCTAAATTCACCAGAATTACTATACTACTTGTATTTTTTTTACTTCAAAAAATTTATGATTCCAACAATCACATATATGCTGCTACATTAAGTGATATTCTATTACCAGGGAATGTAATACTGCTAGAACCACACAAATCATAGAATTAAAAATGCCTCAATAATACAGTTGTTGAGATAACTATTATCAGTGTCTATCATATCAAGTATCTTAGTATAATAACTAAAGTACATAAAAAAGTGACATTCAGATTTTATATGGGAGCTTTTCATAAGATTAAAAAGAAATATGAATAAATCTGTTGTGTGTAAATAGTAATTTTACCTAAGTTTTGTGGTTGTTGGTATTTGGTTTGGTTTTCATTTTTTTTACCAAGAAGAAAAATTAACAATACCTGAATGTTTTTAGTAAGAGTTTGATTTATTATATAACTAAATAGTCTTTACAATATACTACTCAGGTACATTATCATGCTGGGAAAATATAGGTTGACTTTTTTGTCCTAATTGCATTGACTTTGTTCATTCAAAAACTTTAAAATTTCTTGTAGTCAAAAATGATTGATTTTATTTTTCATAATTGCCTCTTTCCCTTGTTTAGCTAAGAACTCAATCCCAGCAATACCTATGAAAGCTACATGGTACCATTCCCTTTTCATTTTTTTCTCTTCCGATATTTTATACTCAGGTCACTTTTTAAAAAAATCTTACTGTAATTAACAGTATAAAATACTAGTCTACAATTGGAGAATGGCTGAATAAATTGTGGTATATGAATATTATGGAATATTATTGTTTGGTAAGAAATGACCAACAGGATGATTTCAGAAAGGCCTGGAGAGACTTACATGAATTGATGCTGAGTGAAATGAGCAGGGCCAGGAGATCATTATATACTTCAACAACAACACTATATGATGATCAATTCTGATGGACCTAGCCATCTTCAGCAATGAGATGAACCAAATCAGTTGCAATGGAGCAGTAATGAACTGAACCAGTTACACCCAGCGAAAGAACTCTGGGAGGTGACTAAGAACCATTACATTGAATTCCCAATCTCTATATTTTTGCCCGCCTGCATTTTAGATTTCCTTCACAGGCTAATTGTACACTATTTCAGAGTCTGATTCTTTTTGTACAGCAAAATAACGGTTTGGTCATGTATACTTATTGTGTATGTAATTTATACTTTAATATATTTAACATCTACTGGTCATCCTGCCATCTAGGGGAGGGGGTGAAGGGAAGGAGGGGAAAAATTGGAACAAAAGGTTTGGCAATTATCAATGCTGTAAAATTATCCATGCATATAACTTGTAAATAAAAAGCTATTAAAATTTTTTAAAAAATAAAATATTAGTCTAAATCTATTTATTACAAAACTGATTTTCCATTTTCCTAGTAGTTCTTGTCAAAAAAACATTTCACTGAGTATTTTATAGTCTTAGGTTTATCAAACATTGGGCTATTGAATGTTTCTGATGCTTGTTTACCTACTCTGTTCCAATGGTCTACTTTTCTGCCTATTTACTAGTACAAAATAATTTTGACGATTACTGTTTTATAATGTGATCTGTAGACATCCTTGCTATTTCCCTTCATTTCTACTTTTAAAAAAATCATTATTTCTTTTGAAAAGTTTGACCTTTTGTTCCTTCAAATAAAGTTTATTGTTTTTTTGTCTAGTTCTATAAAGTATGCCTATCAGTAATCAGTACCTAGTCTGAGTAGAATAGCATTAAATCTGTAAATGAAATTACGTAATATCATCAGGAACAGTTAATGTTCCCCCCAATTACTGAAATCATTTCTTTAAAGAATGTTTTATAATAGTATTTACGTAAATGTTAAATATATCTTGGCAGATTCACTACCAGTTATTTTCCTCATGTTGTAGCTATATTGAATAGATTAGCCCTATCATATCCCCCTTGATTTTGTCATTGCTATTTAAAAATGTTAATTGTTTTGTGGATTTATTTTGTATGTTCTATTTTACTGAAACTGTGTCAGTGTCTTTGATGATTCTTTGTAGCTTTCTAAGTAAACAATTATGTCATTTGCAAACAAGGTTAATTTTGTTACTTCTTTTCCAATATTTGTTTCTAATTTTCTCTTTAAAAAATAAATTTATAGATTTTTTTTTATATCACCCACATTTCCTTATATCTCTTCCCTTCTCCCATTCTAGTCAATCTATGTAACAAAGCATTTTTTTTTAAAGACAGAGAGGGAAAAGAAACGACATAGCTGATAAATATAATGAAAAAAATTCTAACAATCTATGCAATCTTACACATCCTTAGACCTAGCTAAAGCTCTGAAAAAAAGAAGGGGGAAGGGTCTTTGCCTGTCTCTTCTTTTTGGCCAAGCTTGTTCTTTGTCATTTTGCAACATTAATTTTGATTATTTTGTGGTGATTGTTCTTTCCATATATATATATAGTCATGGTATATAAGATTTTTTGGCTCTACTTACAACCCACTAAAGTTACTTTAATACACATTTATCCATTAATTTGTTTATCCCTTGCCCCACTGAGTAGTATCTACTTTGTTACCAATTCTTTAACACTACCAAAAAAAAATCCATTACTATAAATATTTTGGTAATTATGGGGACTTCCTTTTCATTGATGATCTCTTTCTATCAGCATTTCAAAAACAATGTCAAAGAACAATGCTGCATTCTTGCTTTAAAAAAAAAAAAACTACACTTACTAAAAAAGCTTTTAGAGTTTCTACATTGGGAATAATGCCAGCCCACATAAACTATACAGCAAGTATTAAAAATTAAGCAGATAAGACTTCATTTTCAGTGAACAGTTTTTTTATCTGAATAAATTTCTTAATGTCTCTTTGTAACTCAACAATCTTTTCTTCTTTCATCTTCCTCTTCTCCTGAGCTGAATCTTCATTTACTATGAGCTTGAGTCCATCATTTGCTTCCTCTATGAGACTCTATTAATTATTTTATATTTTCCTTACTTTAAATTGGAGTCTAAGCCCCTCAAACTAATAAATAAAACCCCTTGCCCAACTCTTCTACTTTCTCTAGATATCAGGCTAATTTTCTTCTTTCCTTAATAACCAAACTCTTAAACAGGGTAGTATATATACTTTGTCTCCATTTCTTTATCCCTGATCCATTCCTAAATTCCTCACATTCTGCTTTCTTTCCTTGAAATAATATTAAAACTTCTCTCTCCCTAGTCACTTCTTGATCATTGTTTTGTTTTGTTTTTTCCTCAGTACTCATTCTTCTTAACCTTAAAATATTATCTAACATCAATAATTGAAATCCTAGATGAAGAGCTTGTATAATATATCATATATTCTGTGATTAAACAAAAAATGAAAAGTTCTTCAATTATCTATATGTCCTCACAAATCTAAAGACTGAGGTATTCAGAACATAAGAAATGCTTACTAACTCAACCAACTTCATTAATCACACTCAAAATATATACATTTTGCATAATCTATTGCATAAAAAATGCCTGTTTTATTTAACTTAATTATGTCTTGTACCAAAGGTCATAAGTTTATTGACAACCTACCACAAAATAAAGAATAAAGGGATAATTTTTGTTTACTGTTCAACTTTTATTACATTGTTCTGCACACAGTGAATATTCAATAAAAGTTCATATTTTTGTTCACTGCTTTTGTTCATTTAGAAGCTTTTAAATTTCTTGTGGCCAAAATGACTGATTTTATTTTTCATAATTATTCCTTTCCCTTGTTTTCTTACGAATTTTCCCTTTGCGGTTAAAGAGATTTACACAAACTGATGCTTACGTGAAGTGAATAGAACCAAGAGAACATTGTACACAGCAACAAGATTATATGATGATCAACTGTGATAGATTTGGCTCTTTTCAACAGGGAAGTGATTCAGACCAATTCCAGAACATCTGCATTCAGAGAGAGGACTATGGGGACAGAATGTGGATCACAACATAGTACTTTTACTTTGGATATCAGTGTGGTGGTTGTTTGCTTATTTTTTTTCTCATTTTTTTCCTTTTTGATCAGATATTTCTTGTACAGCATAATAAATATAAATATATTTCTACATTTATTCTACATATATTCTACATTTCTAAATATATTTCTACATTTATTACAGCATAATAAATGTAGAAATATATTTAGAACTGCAAAATTTAACTTATATTGGGTTACTTGCTGTCTAAGAGAGGAAAGAGTTGGGGAGGGAGGGAAAAAAGGTTTGGAACACAGGGTTTTGCAAGGATGAATGTTGAAAACTATCTTTGCATGTATTTTGAAAAATAAAAAGTTATTATAAAAATAATTTTTAAAAAGTTAAAAAAAAAATCTCATATATTACCTTTACCTATAAAGCACTATAGCACATCAAGATCTTATGTAATCTTTTCCTTGCTCATTCTTTGTGCTTCATTTTCTTTTTCTAATTATTATAATTCAGTTTTGATCAAATTTATAATAGTAGGATGAATTCTCAATCCATTTGTGTCATTTAACATCAAGATACAAAAAAAAAAAAAAAGATGGTGGTGCTATTTAATGGTACTAAAAGAAATAATAATTTTTAACTGAGTAAAAGCAGCTTGATGTAAGCTTGATGCTTATAGCCAATTAGTTATCCATATATAACAGAAAGGCAGACAATATGAGAAACCATCACTTCTAGATAATCCAATATTTCATTTTAGCAAGGTAATATGAATCTCCTCTCTCTTAAAATCTTTGTTGTTTTTTTTTTTTAAAGTAAGTTCATAAAATCAAAGAATTATAAAGCTAATAGGGGTATCAGGGACTAGCTAGTCCAGCCCCTATCTGTGAACAGGAATAATATCACTGACAAGTATTCATCTAAATCTCTACTTGAAAATTTCTAGTGAGACAGATCTTACTATGAAAATTCTTTGCATTTCTGGACAGTTGTAATTATTGGGAAGGTGTATTTTGTTGTTAGTACAGTTATGAGGAATTGAAATCTGCCTTTCTATGACTTCCACCTATTGGTTTTAATTTGAATATAGATTTATTATTTTATTAACAATCATAATCAATTGGAGTGTTTATGTTATTTTGATTTTTGTTGCTAAGTAAGTATTAACTGAAATTTTTTCTGGTTACAGACTTCACAGAGAATTGTTCTAAAAGGTATTGGTCAAAATGATTCAAGTTAATCAGATTCCAATTATTCAAAATTTTACCATCATATTTATTCTGTTGAACTTCCTTATGGAAATGCTACTAAAGAGTGAAACAGTGAAAAATGGCCCATATTCACAAGTCAAGAATGTGTAACCAAGTCTTTATAGCTTCTTTAATGCTTTAAAGATCTGTTATTTCATCATTATAGATGTTGCCCTTTGACTGATAAAAGAATAAAATATATAGGAAGACAGCACAGGATACTGGAAAAACTGTTAATTATTGAGTCAGAAGAAATGAATTTAAATTCCATCTCTGATCCTCACCATTTGTGTAACCTGGGGTAACACTGAACTTCTATAAAATGAGGGGGTTAGACTGATTTATTGTGAGGTCCCTTCAAGTTCTAGGTCTTTTATCCTGATATAATAACTTCAATTTAACAAGTAGTCTTCAAGAGTTACTGGGGCCAAAAACAACAATAAAAGCGACCCTGATTTTTTAGCCCACCCTCTGGTTCAAATTTAGGTAAGGCAAAATCTAATCACTGATAGTATTACATGGTAGCATATATTCCATCAACAGAACTATACACAAAATCCTACTAGCGCTTCTTGATAGTCCCTGACAGGAATAATACTTGGCTGATAATGTTTTTAAGTGTACCTCCATGAAATGAATATCTTTGACAAAGATCTAATTCAGTTCCAATTGATCAATGATGGACAGAAGAAGCTACACCCAGAGAAGGAACACTGGGAAATGAGTGTAAACTGTTTGCATTTTTGTTCTTCTTCCCAGGTGATTTTTACCTTCTGAATCCAATTCTTCCTGTGCAACAAGAGAACTGTTCAGTTCTGCACACATATATTGTATCTAGGATATACTATAACATATTTAACATGTATAAGATTGCCTGCCATCTAGGGGAGAGGGTAGAGGGAAGGAAGGGCAAAATCAGAACATAAGTGAGTGCAAGGGATAATGTAAAAAATTACCCATGCATATGTACTGTCAATAAAAAGTTATAATTATTTAAAAAAAAAAAAAAGGCCATGGGGTATTCAGTGCAATCAAGACATTCACCCACAAACAGGAGCATGTGAAGTACCTTACTACATATAGGGATTCAATCTCCCAACGGGACTTTTCACAGTACACTGGCAGATAATATTGAAATGTCCAAATCCCCCTATTTTATGTTTCACTTGATTTCAATACTCAAAGGACTGAACAAATGATATAGAATTTGTCAAGAACTCAATAGACTTGGTGGAGTTGTGAACAGATCCAATCATTCTGGAGAATAATTTGGAACTATGCTCAAAAAGTTACCAACTGTGCATACCCTTTGATCCAGCAGTGCTATTACTGGGCTTATATCCCAAAGAGATCTTAAAGAAGGGAAAGGAACCCGTATGTGCAAAAATGTTTGTGGCAGCCTTTTTGGTAGTAACTAGAAACTGGAAATTGAGTGGATGCCCATCAGTTGGAGAATGGCTAAGTAAATTAGGGTATATGAATGTTATGGAATATTATTGTTCTGTAAGTAATGACCAATAAGATGAATACAGAGAGGCTTGGAGAGAATGAGCAGGACCAGGAGATCACTATGTACTTCAATAACAATACTATATGATGATCAATTCTGATGGAAGTGGCTATTTTCAGCAATGAGAGGATCCAATTCAGTTCCAATTGATCAGTAATGAACAGAAACAGCTACACCCAGCAAAAGAACACTGGGAAATGAGTGTGGACTGCTTGCATTTTTGTTTTTCTTGCCAGATTATTTTTACCTTCTTTCTAAATCCAATTTGTTTTGTGCAACAAGAGAACTGTATAAATATGTACACATATATTGTATTTAAGATATACTTTAACATGTTTAACATGTATGAGACTGCCTGCCATCTAGGGGAGGGGGTGGAGGGAAGGAAGTGAAAAGCTGGAACAGAAGTAATCACAAGGGTCAATGATGAAAAATAATCCAAGCATATGTTCTGTCAATAAAAAAGCTATAATTTAAAAAAGAGAGAGAGAGAGAGAGAATATTCAACAGAGTGTTGCAGATAAAAATGTATTCTTTGGATTTGCTTCGGTCCTGATCTACATTAAAATCAAAACCAAACCTGTTCTGGCTTTGTGTTATAGGTACAAGTTGTTTGTGTCATCCTTCATTAAGTGAAGATTGTAAGGTTGACTAACATGGGCTGGTTGTATTAAGATTATAAATTTAGATGAAAAGAGCCCTAAATTTCCCTCTAAGTGGAATGATTTTCATTTTTCATTTATTCTGACCTCTTGGTAAAATTGATCTCTTTTTCTATTATATCAACAATCTTTTTCCTCCAAAAATAAACATTTATTCTTCCCCTTAGTTGCTCTTCTTCACTTTTGACAGTTTTCTCTTTTGAGGGACAGTCCATTAATGCAAGGGGCTAATGGGACCACTAGACTAGATTTTAGTAAGCTCTGGTTCTAGTCTTATTTTTAAATACTTGATTTTTATTTTCCAATTTTTTTTTCTTTTGCATCTAGACAACCTTTATTTATGGTTGCTTTTCTTTAATAATGTAGATGTGATCATGGCAGAAGCATGATAGAGATTTCTGAAATTCTGAGAAACAGGTATGTTTAGTATATTTCTAAAATGAACTTATTTATTTATCTAGATCAGGTATCTAAAAAGTCACACTGTCAGTCACCAGATAACTATCTATTTCACTTCAGTTGTATTTTAATTGTTTTCCAAGCAATTATAGAATGTAAAGCAATTCAGTCATTTCAGTATCAAATTTTAAATTGTAATTAAATTGAAACATGAAATCATACCTGAAGTCGAGCATTCATAAGCATAAATTCCTGCTGTTGTTTCATGTTTTCATTCATAGGTTTTGAAATAATAAATCCCATTTTGATCTAAAATATAGAAAGATAAGATTCTTATTAAGTGTTCAATTTTTCTAGCATTATATAGTTCTTGCATTTAACCATAAAATTGGTTTCTAGTTTTTCTTCCATGTACATTTAAAAAACTGAAGAACTTAAAAAAAATCTTTTGGTTTTCTTTAATTGGGCCTGGAGTCAGGAAGATCAAGTTAAAATCCAGCCTCAGATCCTAAACACATCCTTCTTTTTCCATAATTATAAAATGGAGATAATAACAACCCCTACTTTACAGGGCTGTGGTGAGGAACAAATGAAATAATATTAGTAAAAAGCACTTAGCCTGAGGCAATTAGATGGTACAAGAGATAGAACACTGGCCCTAGAGTCAGGAAGATCTGAATTCAAATCCATTCTCAGATACTAGACACTAAATTAGCTGTGTGACCTCAGGCAAGTCACTTAACCCTAATTGCCTTGCTAAAAACAAACAAACAGAACCACTTAGCCTAGAGGCTGGCAAATGGTAAGTACTTAAATGCTTGTTCCTTTCCCTCTCTCCCCATATCTTAGTCCAGATTAGAAAAAATCAAAAGGGGGAGGAGGTATGACAATCCTTAGCAAAACAACTGTGGATCTGTGATCTCACTGATTTGGATACTCCAAAACTGCTCAGCATACTGGATAGGAAACCTCCCACTAAATCTATGAATATGGTATAGAGAACATAAGGCCATTTACTATCCCTTGATCTCCATTCATGACTCCCTTTTCAGGTCATGTATCTCTCCTATGACATTTTTGGGGGTATGGGGGAAGAAAGAAAAACTTCTGGCCAATTCTTCACTATGAATATACTGCAGTCTGCTCATGCCTTCCACATATATCACTATTGATCTTTAGACACAGTAGTATTGAAGAGGAGACCCCGAAATTCTGAAAATCCTTAAAGAAGAAAATCTCCTTCAACTCTGCTTCAGTGAGGGACCCTGCCCCAAAGGACAAACAGTTTCATCTTTGTTATCTGGAGGTGGTTGGCTAAGTCCTGAAACTCACTGAATTCAATTCAAATTCTAGCTCTAGCTGAAACCCAGTTAGGACTCCACCCATGGGCCCTCTTTAGCTAAATCTCTCATTATAAAAAGAGCCAAACTAAAATGCTAACTTTGCAGAGGTTCCAAACATGCTAGCCCTATGCTTGGCACGCCAAGGACCTCTGTCCACTGGAATACTCTTTCCAGTGCCATCCTCTCTTTACTCATTTCCCTAACCAGACTTTAACCTTACTTCCAATCCCCATAATAAACCTCTTTTATTAATCTAGGTTTTCGGGTCTGTAAATTCCTTTACAGAGAACCTCTACACTGTCAGAAGGGAGTCACCAAAACTCCCTATCCTTGAGCCGAATCCCAAGGGGTTGCATTAAAGCCAAACCTCTCTATTTGGTTCCCTGAACCCTGAACCTGCCACTAAATCTTATCATTTAGCTCCCTGACCACCAGAAATCCTGATTTCATTTTGGTTCCCTAAATCTAAACTTAATCATTTAGTTCCCTAATCAGGAACCCCAAAACTCTGGACACTCAGAACCAATTTGTTTCTTCCAGGAAGAATACCTGTGCTTCTTTTGTCTCACTCTATCTCTAAAGGTAGTGGGCACCCAGACCGGGTCTGGACTGTGGGTCTCATTCCCCTGGGAAGAATATTTGCATTTTCTTGTAAAAAAGCCTCTTTGTCACACTCTATTTTTTTGAGATAGTAGGACCAGGAAATCTGGAACTCTGGACAAGGTAAAAGACATTTTTTTTCTTTCCCTATTCTGTAGCCAATCTAGAGAGAGGTCCTGCAAGAATTTGGAAAACTAAAAGCTTTTATCTTTCCACAATCTAGAAACACATCTGCCTCTAAAAACTCTTCCTTGAGCAAAGATACTGGGCTTGAGGAAACTCCCTCAGCCCAGCCCCTCCAGAGACAAAGGACCTTCTTTTGCATCCTAAGGCACTCCTAAATTCCTTTTTCTCTCACCAGAAAGCCCTGCCCTCAGGCAGGAGACCGGAGAGGAAGTGTCTTTTTAACATACACCCCCACCTTAACCAAGAGATACATGGCCATTCTGGGCACCCTTCTTGGGGGTCCAAGGCCAGCACTCTCTTTGATCTGTTCTGGGGAGATAAACTGAGAAACTTCAAGAGAAGCTGTGTCTGAGCCCTTCTCCCACTCCACTGTTAAATACAATGGAGTCTCTAATGGTCAGGCTGTAGCCTCAAAGAGAAAGGTCACTGAATTGGGGTGAGCTTGGAGACATCTCTACCCATGACTCTCAGCCGAATAGCATCACTGTATGATATTGATTAAATATTACAATATTGGTTTGTTTGGGGTTGGTTTATTTTTTCAGGGGGAGTATTACTTAGTTTCCCAAAGATAAGCTAGCATATTTCTATATCATGTTCATTGTCTATCTGTAGTGTCTGTTCAAACTAGTGTAAATCTGTCCATATGTAAATCATAATTTGAACACTAAGACATTCTTCATTCATTATAATAACGTCCAAGGATATAAAATATGAATAACTATGAAAACCAATGCGTACTTTCCCCCATCTATATATTCCACAAATATAACTTGAAGAACTGAAAAGGGAACTAGAAATTTTTTGATTATATTTTGCCAAAGACCAAACTGTTACAGTCACAAAATCACTCTAAAGATATAGACTATAAAATCCCTATGTCCTTGTTTATTAATTTAAAAAAAAATGAGATTCCAAAGACCAAAAAATACCTTAAAGACCCAACACAGGATTTCTTATACATATGACAAAAATAAAATTAAATTCTTTGAAAGGTGAATCAAATAGGATAATAGTTGTTGAGTGACCCTATGATATATAACATGACATTACTAGCATCAACTGAAGCATAAGCCAAAAAGATGTACATTTGCCAATGTTTGCCATTTTAGTAGAATATACATTCCAAATGGAAGAGAATTCTTCTAGATAATTCTTTTTGCAGATGACATCATGCTGATTATACTGAGGACTGGAAGAGTGAGATTTTCCTAAATTTTATTTATTTTTATGTGTGAAACAATTGGGGTGACTTGTCCAGGGTCACACAGCTAGGAAGTATTAAGTGTCTGAAACAGGATTTCAATTCAGGACCTCCTGACTCCAACACTGGTGCTCTATTCACCATGGCATCTAGATACCCCTCCCAAATTATTTCTTGAAGGAGACTATCCACAGAGCAAAATGATAGAAAAACTTAAGAGATTTAAAAAAAAAATTTTTTTCTAGACATTATCAAAAGCTTGTTTACTCTCTTCCTCACAGACCTTGAGTAGTATCAAAAATTTGAGTTCTAGCTCTGCAACTATAGCTACAATGACCATGGGCACATATCTTAACCACTGTGGGACTGTTTCCTCATCTGTAATACCAATGGTTTGCACTAGATAATCTCTAAGGTGTCTCCCTGCTTTAATATTCTAGGATTATACATATTGTATACTACTAGCAGGTTAAACAAGAGATGTTATTATTTATAATAAGTGGAGAAAGGTTATGAGGCTCACTCTACTCCATGGGAATCATACCCCTAAAGGTACCATGTATTTATTAAGTAGGTTTGTCTATACACATGAAAACACAACCATAGCTATAACTGAGGAGTGAACTTTCATTCGTTTTTTAGTCAGGTCCTCTTCTTCATGACCCCATTTGGGGTTTTCTTGGCAAAGATACTGGAATAATTTACTATTTCTTTCTCCAGTTTATTTTACAGATGAGGAAACTGAGGCAACAGGATTAAGTAACTTGAACATGATTACACAACTAAGTAAGGCCATATATAATGAAGATCAGTCTTCCTAACAACAGACCCAGAGCTTTATCTACTATGCCACTTATCTGCTCTAAGGAGTTAACTATTTGGGGACAGAATTAAACTGGTACACTGTGTGAGTTTTAAAAAAATTTAAACAATGGAAATAAAGGTTTTTTTTTAAGGTACAATGACTGAATTGTATAAAACTGAAACTCTTCTGAAGTCATAAACATGATTTTAAAAAAAAAAAAAAAGTTAGTTATGAAAGGCCTGAAAGGCAAGGCAGACATTTATGGTTATCCTATGACAAGAGTGCTTGCTCTTTAATGTTTTGACCAGGTATTGTGAGCTAACCTGAGCCCGTGTTAAAGGGCTGTAGACAGTGAGAGCTGTGTGAGGGATTAGTGTGGTTTCTCATAAAATCATTAACTAAAGTAGATTGAACCTATAGTCTAAATTTTAGTTTATGAAGGTCTGAAGGCTTTGGGAAAAATTAAATTCTCTGTACAAACATTACAATAGAGTACTCATATCAACTCAAACAAGCATTAGCAAACATTGTAACAAGCAATAACTTAGGCAAACATACCTGCAAGCTTGAGCAAACAGTATAACAAGCTGACCAAAATAAATTTAGGCAAACACACTTGCAATAAGTCAACCATATCCATTTGACTAGAATTTAGCAAATCTTTGCTACCTCCACTTGAGCAAGCATTGAAAATTAACCCCAATAAAGGATGGGGGTCACCGGGTTCCTATGGTTTTGACTATTTAATCAATTCTAACTCTGTAACCATGAGCTTCCTCTCTCTGAGCACTCAGTAAGTGGATTGTCTGCTTCTCGGGGAGATTTTAATAAAACTTCTAATCTTCACTTTGAGAAATCTCTGAGTAATCATTTTAAGTTGGGAGTTGCATTGCCATCCCATATAGTTGGATATATCCATTTGTAGGTACATCCTACAAGAGAAAATGGCACTGATTATTTAAAGCAAATATAGGCAGAAATGCCTCTGAATATAGAATGCCAAAGCCACCTCCATTTAATGTGTGAATTAGAAGAGCTTCCTATGTAAGCAGACTAATCTTGACTGTAAGTCTCTGCCTTTCAGTGTGGATGTTTGGTGATTGGTTTCAAGAGTATAGGGAACCTGGAGAGTTCTGAATTCTTGAATAGGACATCTCAGTATTGACTGGCTCTTCCTAGATACAGGAACGGAAGTCAAAAAGCAGTAGGGATCACTGATTATGTGCCTACAGAGTGAGTAGGTAAAAAGGAAGATAGATCTACATCTTTGTCCATGGAGTCCTCACAGCTAGCATAACAGATAGTGCATTGGGCCTAGACTCAGGAAGAGCTACTTCAAACACTAAATAATCTATTCTTCAGTTTCTTCAGTTCTAACATGAGGGTTAGATTCTTCAGTTTCTTCAGTTCTAACATGAGGGTTAGAATAACATCTTCCCAGAGTTCAAGTGAGGATCAAATGATATAATGTTTGTAAAGCACTTAATTCAATGATTGGCACATAAGGCAGTTTTATAAATGCATGTTCCATTCCATTCTCCCTTTGAATGTCCATGAGACATTTCTGAGTACTAAAAAGTCCATTTTAAAGATGTAAGAATTGGCTTCTACTATGGCCCAATATCAGACAGACTTAATAGCAGCTGGAACCCTACTGCCAATCCCTACAGGACAATCCCAGTAAATTGCCTATAAACAGTATAAGACTCAGCCGTTTTTCTTAATCCAACATAAGAAGAGCATTCAAAATTACTCTATCTAGGTTTTTAACAGAAAGACATCAGAATAGTAGTGGCAGTAGCAGTTTTAAATTTGGAGACAGAAGATTTCTCCTTTCTTCTTCCCTGAATTACTGCTTCCAGGAAACTTTCTTCAACTAACCCCAATCCATTCAATTCAGAAAAGCTATTCATCAAATAGCTTTTAGTTAAATGGTATTTCCGGAAAGTGCAAAACTCTATATAAAAAGAGAGCTATTGTTATTCTGTTGTTAAAAGACGGCATGAAATTTTTTAAAAACTCAGAAAACCTAGGTTTGAATCCCAACTAAACTACTTGCTAATTCTAAGACTTTAAGTCATTTCCCAGCGTATTTGCTCAGCTGCAAAACAGCTATCACTGTACTTTACGGGGCTGTTAAGATAAAACATGAAATCACACAAGTAAAGTGCTTTATAAAACCATAAAGTGACTTTATAAATGCTAACTCAAATGGTTTTTGGTTTGGTTTGCTTTTAAATGAGCTAAAAGAAACAACACTTGTCAGCAGACATGTTGAAAGAGTTCCTGCTTCCATAACCTTGAATACGATCTAAATTCTCAGGGTCAAAAGTGGTGTAACAGTGCCGGCTTTATCTTAGGGAGTAGTGTAATTCTGAAACAAAACTATCCAAAAGTACCACGTAATCGCATACAGTAACAGATTTGAAGTTGACAGAAACTTTTGAGGGACACTAGTCCAGTACCCTTGCACCCCCTCTATTTGAGTGATGAGGAAATAGGCAGAGAGATGAAGACGTTTCTTCACGGTCACCCAGGGACTCAAGCAGCTCTCTAATATTTTTGCTACACTACTACTAAGGCTTCCCAGCCCCTGGCAGGCGTGGCCAGCTTCAGCCGGACACACACAAGCATGCGCAACGCACCCCACCGTAGTCCGCGCTCTCAGTCCCAAACACCCACCCTCCAGCAAGGGCCACGTGCTGACACTGGACCCTGGTGATGCAGGGGGTTGTGCTAAGCAGCAATCCCAGGAAAGGAAGCCCCTGAATCTGCTCGCTCCTCCCCACTCTCGCCCTCTCCCTGAGTCCTCCCAAAGCTTCGGAGCCTGCTTACAGGGCACGGGAGGGTCCCAGGTGCTGCTGTTCTTGTTCCGGGAAGGTGACGAGAGTGCTGGCTAGGATGTGGACGAGTTTCCGAGGCGGCCTAGAACCGGGTGGGCCCCGCCTGGGCAAGGTCCAGTGTGTGGCTAAGGCAATCCGTAAATCCGCGGCCAATCAGCGCACAGCTTTGGGTTCCTTAAAGGAACAGGCACCTTTTGGACACAGTTCTCGTCCTGTAGACTACCAGCTCTGCTTCCACCAGCCGTTATTCTTCTGGAGGCTATTACTGCCATCTCCACCTAAGAACACCCGGTGAGGAGCACCTCAAGAGAGATGGAGTTAGAGCCTTCCTTGGCTTTTAGATTTCACGGGCACGGGATCTGGAAATGGATGGGCAAAAAAATTACATTTCTCCTTTTCCTAATTTGTTTCTTTAGTAGTTCTAACAGGTTTAGCCAGACTGTCAAAACGGTCCACGACACAGAAAAAAGTATAAGAAGTCCTGATCTAGTACAAATCTAATAGATAGCTGGATAGTTAGATAGAATGAGAAGCCTAGAGGGAGTACAATAAAAAATAAGTATTAAGTGCCTCTTCTACAGGCATTGTGTTAAACATTTTGCATATGCCTCATTTGAGACCCTGTAAAGTAGGTACTCTTATTCTCTGGATTTTACAATTGAAGAACCTGAAGAGTCTTGCTCAGTGTCACATAGCTAGTATGTGTCTGAGGTGGGATGTGAACTCACATTTTGCTCACTCCAGGCCCAGCAGTCTTCAATCCATTGTACTACCTGACTGGAGGTAACACAAATTACAAGTAAATAAGTCAAAATTCAAAGCCAGGTCATTTAGCTTCAAGCTAAGTGTTATTTCTACTTCATCATACTGACCTTTGACTCATAACAAATTACAGATGAAGAAATTGGAAATTGAGATTTGTTCAGTCTTCTACCTGGAAAGTAAACCTTGTTCCTCTGATAATAGATCTCCACTCCACAAATTCCTACAGAATTTGATCCAATCAAAGGCTTAGCTTGGGTTCTTCTCCACATGTCATGGCCCAATAACATTGGTCTTCTGGGATCTTCAACTAATCTTC
Source organism: Sarcophilus harrisii (assembly GCF_902635505.1). NCBI lineage: Eukaryota > Metazoa > Chordata > Mammalia > Dasyuromorphia > Dasyuridae > Sarcophilus > Sarcophilus harrisii. The sequence continues at coordinate 117,222,674 of NC_045426.1, read as the reverse complement.
CTGACTCTTAACCCTGTACTCTCCACTATATCATGTTGTTACTATTCAACACCATCATATTGTGATGAAAGTACTTTTTAATAATTTTGGCCTTTTATTGTCCCATCGTTGACACAAGATTAAATGCCAAGCATTGAGACTACAAAAACAAAGAATGAAACAATTCCCTCTTCTCAAGCAGCTAAGTTAACAAGTACATTCAGAAGTATAAATATGTTTTTGTTTGCCCTTCATTTTATTTTTTTTTATTAAAGTTTTTTATTTACAAAACATGCATGGGTAATTTTTTCAACATTGACCCTTGCAAAACCTTCTGTTCCAAATTTTCCTCCTTCCCCCCACCCTCTCCCCTAGATGGTGGGTAGTCCAATACATGTTAAATATGTTAAAATATATGTTAAATCCAATATATATATATATATATATATATATATACACATATACATATTTATACAGTTATCTTGCTGCACAAGAAAAATCTGATCAAGAAGGAAAAAAAACTGAGAAAACAAAGTGCAAGTAAACAACAGAAAGAGTAAAAATGCTATGTTGTGGTCTATACTCAGTTCCCACAGTCCTCTCTTTGGGTGTAGATGGCTCTCTTCATCACAAGATTATTGGAACTGATCAATCATCTCATTTTTGGAAAGAGTTATGTCCATCAGAATTGATCATCATATAATATTGTTGTTGCTGTGTACAATGATCTGTTCATTTCGCTTAGCATCAATCAGTTCATATAAGTCTCCCCAGCCCTCTCTAAAATCATCCTGTTGATCATTTCTTATAGAACAATAATTTTCCATTAACATTCATATGTCATAACTTATTCAGCCATTCTCCAACTGATAGGTATCCACTCAGTTTCCAGTTTCTTGACACTACAAAAAGGGCTGCCACAAGCATTTTTGCACATACGGGTCCCTTTTCCTCCTTTCAGATCTCTTTGGGATATAAGACCAGTAGTAACATTGCTGGATCAAAGGGTATGAGCAGTTTGATAACTTTTTGAGCATAGTTCCTAATTGTTCTCCAGAATGGTTGTATCCATCCACAGTTCCACCAACAATGTATCAGTGTCCCTGTTTTCCCACAACCCCTCCAACATTCATCATCTTTTCCTGTCATTTTAGCTAATCTGAGAGTGTGTAATGGTATCTCAGAATTGTCTTAATTTGCATTTCTTTGATCAATAGTGATTAGAGCATCTTTTCATATGCCTAGAAATGGTTTTAATTTCTTCATCTGAAAATTGTCTGCCCTTCATTTTCAAAGAGAACCATGTCATCATGGGGTGACATCTTGACGGGGTGAATTGAAGGGAGACAGAGTTGGACAAAGTGGCCAACCTCACTCTTCCAAAATCATCAAAGTCCAGGGGCAAGAGAAGTCAGGCAAGACAAGACAAGTTTGACTAGGTTTGGCCCAGAACGCAGCAGAAGACCTTGGTGTCTTTGGGGCTTAACTAAGCTCTAACCACTCCAAAATGCCTGTTTCAGTTACTTTTATGGCTGATGAAACAAATTGTTCTCATCCATAACAGCAGACAAAGATTTCACATGCTGGGAGTAGATCTCCTTCTAATTCACAGAAGGGTTTAAATCCTATAGATTACCTTCAACTTGATTTAGCCAATCTGAAATGGTCTGCTCAGTCTGTTGAGATGGGGTAGCCACTGGGGATACTATAACTTCTTGTAACCATAGGTGAAAATTGAATGCCAGGTGAAAACCAAAGGTGGATGAGCAGCCTTGAAAAAGGCTTGGCAAGTCCTTGCCCCAAAAGAGCTAGTTTTCCTTAAATAATACATGCACCTGATCGAATAGGACTCTTGGGTCCCCTGATCTTTATAGGGGACCTGGGTCAGAATCTTCTGGCTTCTGGCTTTGGAAACTCTCCTAATTCTGACCACTTTGTAGCTTTTAGCCTCAGGAAACTCCTAGGACAATCAGCACCCTTAATTCACCTGGAGATTATTCCTTAGCCCACCACCCTCCATCCTTAATTCATCTGAAGATTTCTCCCTAGCCCAACACCCTTAATTCATCTGGAGGCTATAAAAGACTAGATAAAATTGAACTCTGTCTCTCAGTGTTTTGCTTTGGATTACAATCAGGAACCCAGCCCGATAAGAATTCTCATTGTCAAGATTCTCATTGTCAAGATAAACGCTTTTTTGCCAGCTTAACTTGGAGACTGGGACTGTGAATTCTTTTGCAAAACCTATGACACTGACCTGGAGACCCCCAATTGTGTGGTTCAGAAATGGTAAGGAGTCACCATTTAATAAAAAAAGCTGGAGAGATCTCTAGAAGCAAAGCAAAGTTTATTATGCGTTTTCATGAGAAAGGCATCCCACCCATCAAATAGAAGATTGCAGGAAGTACCTTCTGTGAGCAGGATTAACACTTTAATCCCTAAAGCAAATACCCCCTCCCACCGCTGACCCTCATCCTCATTGGCTGAGGGTCTCATATTCTAAACTCAGGAACTACCCAAGAAATTGAACTTGACCAATAAGTACATAATTGTCCATATTTGATTGAAATAGGGAGAAAATGATGTCATGGGAGGATAGCAGGATGGGGATTTAGGTATGCTCTTGGATCAATGCTCAAAGTCCTTCAGGCCTACTCTGAAGTAGATGAAGACTTACTCAATTTTCACAACTGTCTTGAAAGATCTCACTTCATTTCATTCAGAGGTTATGCCCACAGAGAATGCCATAGGTAATGATAAAGCAAAGGAGATTCAGAAGGAATCACTAGACAGGTAGGAAAAAGGATATTTAAACCAAAGTCTTATTGGTTCAAGCAAGATCCAGTATACTGGCCATCATGCCATGTTGCCTCTCAGAACTTATCACTGGAAATGTGTTCAAACCTACTTAAAATCACATTAATATCTTTCTATTGTTCTTTGGATCATGTGCCATTGGAATTCTTTGGAAATTATGAGTTCTAGTGTTTCAGGATACAAAACCATCTAGTATTATTGGGAGAGTGGGGATTAGGGAGTGGGGAGTGGGGAGTGGGGAAAGGGAAGAAATGCCATGTAAGAAGCATTCTAGGGAAAAACAGCAAGACTAGACTTAAAGACACAGAAGAAATGAATGCTTTAGGTGATATCAAAAAAGGGTTCTGGGAAGATGGCAAAGTAGGTCAGAAAGTTTTAGGCTCTCCAAACTTCTTCCACAAAAGACAAAATGTGGCCTCAAAGTGAATTTAGGATAGAAATAAACAGATGGTAGGGTAAAGCAGTTGTCCTGAGACAATTTAGGAAGACCTCAGGAAAGAAAGACTCCTCCTCCAAGAGTGGAGATTTGTCCTGAGTGAAAAGCAAATATCTCTAGACCAACTCTTCAGAAATCAACAGCAATAAACCCTAGGGACAGCTGGTATTGGGAGGTAACCTCAGGCTTAGTAACTTTCACTTCACAACCTCTGTGGGAGTTAGATAACTGAGAAAAATGAAGGATTGTTGAAGGATCCAAACACAGCTGCGCTGACTAGACTCAGTCCTGGGCTGTTAGTATACACCTGGTGAGCATGGTAGTAGAGGGACAGGGATCCATTGGGAGTGAGCGCTCACAGAATTGTAGAGTCCATGGTGTCTGTTCCAGGGCAAAGAAAACAGTTGAAATTTATGGCCATCAGAGGGACTACAGGGAACAAGAGAATTTGTGGGACAATATGGCTAGAGCTGCATAGCCATAGTGAAGAGGAATGCCCAAGTTTGAGCCCTGGGGCAGAGCTCAGAAAATAATGGTAAAAAGAATCTGAGGCTTGGGGTATCATTCCTTACACCTTGGGACTAAAATTTGATTATAATAATAATCTAAAAAATTTTTTTAAATGAGTAAGCAAAGGAGAACTAACTCAACCAGAGATAGTAACTATGGAAATAGAGAAGATTTGGGGTTCATATTCAGAGAAAGATAATGGAGCTAAAAAAAGCACATATTTTTCATTAAAGCTTTTTATTTTCAAAACATGTGCATGGATAATTTTCAACATTCACCCTAGCAAAACCTTGTGTTCTAAATTTTTTCCCTCCCTTCCCCCCATCCTCTCCCAGGGATGGCAAGTCATCCAATATATGTTAAACATGTACAGTTCTTCTATACATATTTTTACAAATATGCCGCACTTGAAAAATCATGTCAAAAAGGAAAAAATGAGAAAGAAAACAAAATATAAGCAAATAACAAAAAGAGTGAAATACTTTGTTGACAAATACTATGTTGACATCATGAGAAAGGACAAATAATTGTAAGTCCAAAAAGATTTCTTGGGAGAACTTAAAAAGGACTTCAAAAGTCAAATAAGAAAGACTGAGGAAAAAATAGGAAAAAAAAAAGAGCAATCTAAGAAAAGTATGAAAAGAAAATCAAACAGCTTGAAAAAGAAAATCAGAAACTTAGGGAAGAAAACAATTTCTTGAAAACTAAAATTGAGTGGGCAGCTAGGTGGCACAGTGGATATAGCACCAGCCCTGAAGTCAGGAGGATCCTGAATTCAAATGTGGCCACATTCAATTAACATTTCCTAGCTATGTGACATTGGGCAAGTCACTTAACTCAATTGCCTTAGGAAAGAAAGAAAGAAAGAAAGAAAGAAAGAAAGAAAGAAAGAAAGAAAGAAAGAAAGAAAGAAAGAAAGAAAGAAAGAAAGAAAGAAAGAAAGAAAACTAAAATTGGCCAAGGGAGAAAATGATACCAAGAAATAATAAAACAAAATCAAAAGAATGAAAAAATAAAAGAGAATTTGAAACATTTTATCAGAAAAACACGTGATCTGAAGAACATATTGAGGAGAGATATTAGAAGAATTGTTAGATTACCTGAAAGTTATGATCAAAAGAAGAATCTTAATACAATATTACAAGAAATTGTTAAGGAAAATTGCCCCAAAATTCCAGAACAAGAAGGTAAAGCAGAAATAGAAAAAAAAAAAATTTACCTATCACCACTTCAAGGAGATGCCAGGAGGAAAACATAGGAACATCTGAACCAAATTTTAAAGCTTCCAGGGAAGGAGAAAATATTGGAAGCAACAACAACAACAACAACAACAACAAAAAACAATGTAAATATCACAAACCTATAATCTGGATTACATAAAACCTAATAGTTTCTATGTTAAAGGTTTATAAGTCTTGGGACACCATATTTCTTAGAAGATCTGGGGTTAACTTTGGCCCGCAAAGTTAAGTATAATCTTGAATGGGGAAAAAAAAAGGAAATTCAATTATTTAAATTATTAAATTATTCATTACATATAATTTTTAAAGAATTTTATAATTTTCACATACTTGTGACAAAAAGAGCAGAACTTAATAGAAAATTTGACATAATTTTCAGGAGAAATATAAGGTAAACATTAAAGACCAATTATAAGGCATTTGGTAAAGTCAAACCATTTATTTTTTTATATGTGAAAATGATATCAGTACTTTTATAAATGTCATTATTTGGATAGTTTAAAAGAAAGGCTTGGGCTGAGCTATGTATGATGGGATGGTTCTTTTTCAAGAACTATGTAGGGAGATATTAAAAAACATCTCATACAAATGATTCATGAAAGGAAGAATTAATACAGAAGAAGCAAGATCGAGGGGATGGGATTGGCATGCTAGAACTTTATTTTCATAAGAAATGGGTTAAAGAGAACACAACATATACATCTAGAAGAGTATAAAAGTCTTCTAAATTTAGAAGAGAATAAAGATGGTGAGGGGATAGAAAAAGGGAGGTACTTTTATGGATTAATAATTAGAAGGTGGAGCAAGTAAGTAGGAAAGTCTTAGAAAGATAGGTAGACTAAGGTGGATTGTGAGGGAAAGGAGAAAGGAAGGCCTCTTTGAGGGGTGGGTAGATTAAGAAATAGGAGGGTAAGGTAGGGAATTTGAAGTTAATTAGATGAATTAGAAAGAATAGGGTAAAGAGGGCAGGAAAGATAGTGAAGAAAAAATAAGATGGAAAGAAATAGGCAAGTAGTAACTTAGAATGTGAATGGAATAAATTTGCCCATAAAAAAGAGATAATAGTGAGGGTTGAAAATCTCAATTCAACAATATGTCACTTTCAGGAAACACAATAAAAATGAGAGATGCAGAAAGATAAGATAAAAGAGAGGAGTAGAATTTATGTTTAAAAAAAAGCAGGGGTAGTAATCAAGATTTTAAGTTAAAATTAAAATAGATTTAATTAAAAGAGAAAAATTGGAAAATTACACTATGTCAACATTATTCAGCATTGTTTTAGACCATTCAAAATAGCTAGATAGCACAAAATACTGGAAAGTATATACACCACAGAGTATATGCAGACACAAGAACATGAATATAAAATGCAAATAAAGTCAGATTTAAATAATTGGAAAAATAGGCAAAATTGTTTTAACTAATCTATTCAATTCCATTCTAATTAAATTACTAAAAAAATTAATAAATTAGGAAAAAATATGATTCATTTGGAAGAACAAACTGTCAGGATTTTCAAAAAAACTAAGGGGGATATTGTAAAGGAGGAAAAGTCAACAGCACCAGATTTTAAAGTGAAATATAATAGGGTAGTGAATATGAAAGCTGTGTGTGTGCGTGTGTGTGTGTGTGTGTGTGTGTGTGTGTGGCCTTCTCTAAAAAGAAGAAGGGAAGAAGGGAGGAAAAAAAAATTGCTGTGAACACACAGCAGAGATCAAAGAAAACCTAGAAGGAAGCACAGAAAAATTGAGTAGCTTTGAAAACAAGTGTAGAGTTTTCATGAAATGGAAAACTGTTTTAAACTGAATCTTCTCTTATGTTCTAGCATATATATGGAAATGTTTTATTTTCTTCCTTGTTTTATATTAAAGTAATTCAATTTAATTCAAAATTAAATTCAAAATTTTCTAAAAAAAAAAAAAAAAAAAAAAGAAAGCATTAGGGGATGGCTTTTCAAAGTATCTCAGAGAAGAAGATTCCACGTAGTTATTAAAAAATGAATAAGGCAGAGCCAAGCATTTCTTCCAAGTTCTCCTAATCAAATCATCAAAACAATTTTTTAAAATTGTCTCAAAATTATGAGGAAAAGTTGTTTTCTTTTTTGTTTTTTTTTTTAATGTATGGGGAGGAAGAGGGGAGCAGAGCCAAGATGGCAGAGAGGACACATCTTTTTCTGAGCTCTTCCCATGACCCTCAGACTAATTAGCAAATCCAAACTCTGATTAGTTATGGATTGACAGAACCCATAAATATTGGGAGTGTAACAAATTACCAGCAGAAAATTTTGAAGATCTCCAGAAAAGGTCTGTTTCAATCAGCTTGGAGGGAGGCAAGCCAAGCACAAGCAGGCTGAGCATAGATGCCAGTGCAGGCAACACACTTTGGGCAGTGTGGGCTCTGCACATTGAGAATCTATAGGAAGGAATCTACAGCAGTGTTGACTACTCTGCCCTGGTTGCAAGCCAGTAAATCATCAAAAAAGTTATAAAACATCCAACACAAACACAAAAGGTAAATAAATGAACCCCAAAATGCCAGAATTTCATGGGACCTGGCTATGCCCACCCATCACCAGAAGTCAGTCAGCGCTGAACCCGCACAGCCCGGCCACTTGTAGAGGAAGCTTGGAAAATCTCTCTCTTGCCCTAAAAACAGACCTCAACTTTTTTTTTTTTTTTAAATGATCAAAAAAGAAAAAAGAACTCTGACCATAGACAATTTTTATGGTAAAAGAGAAAAACAGATCTCAAACTCTGAGGTCACTAAAAGCAGATTGTCTCCAGATGAAGCCCCAAAAGGTAATATAAATTGGTCCCCATCTCACAAGGCTCTCTTGGAAGAAATTAAAAAGGATCTTAAAAGAGAGCTAGAAGAAAAATGGAGAAAAGAAATGAGAATTTTGCAAGAGGGTTTAGAAAAGGAAAGAGAAAATATTTGAAGAAAACTCTTTACAAAATAGATTTAGTGAAATGAGAAAAGCATATAACATCTTACAAAATATATTTAACTATTGGAAAATGGAAAAAACAACTCCCTGAAAAACAGATTTTGTGAAATGAAAACATTCGATGAAAGAGGTAAATTCCATTTATTTCTAATGAAAAGACCAGAGCTGGACAAAAAAATTTGATCCCCAAGTATAGAACTCAGGAGAAGCATAAAAAGGTAAAAAGAAAAGAATTCTTGAGAACTATATCTCTGTTATGGTTATACATAGAGAGTGCATGTATAATTTGATTTTACTATTATATTTTTAAAAAACTAGAGGTGGAAAGGGGATTGTACTGAAAAAAGAGGAAAGTGAAAGTAAAATAAGGGAAATTACATCTCATGTGTAACCTCTCCCACTCCAAGGCTACTGATTGCCAGGGCCATACATACCAATCTTTCCTGGATAGACATGGAGATGAGACCGATGTTAAGGTCCAAACAGCCTTTCTTTATTAGTAATCTCAGCAGAGGTTAGCAGGGAGCAAGAGCAAATGTATGTATGTCTCTGTGTCTCTCTCTGCTTCTCTCTATGTATCTCTCTGTGCTTCTCTCTATTAGCATAATTGACTATATCAATAATCAAACTAACAAAAACCATATGATTATCTCAATAGATGCAGAAAAAGCATTTGATAAAATCCAACACCCATTCCTATTAAAACACTAGAGAATATAGGAATAAATGGAAAATAATCAGTAGCATCTATTCAAAACCGTCAACAAGCATCATATGTAATGGGGATAAACAAGAACCATTCCCAATAAGATCAGGGTTCACCCCTGATTCAACTCCTGGTTCACCCAAGGTTGCTCACTATCACCATTACTATTCAATATTGTATTACAAATGCTAGCTTTGGCAATAAGAGAAGAAAAAGAGTTTAAGGGAATTAGAGCAAGTAACCAGGAAATCAAATTATCACTCTTGTCAGATGATATAATGGTATACTTAGAGAATCCTAGAGAATCAATTAAAAAACTATTAGAAACAATTCACAACTATCATGAGCATTTTTCTATATTACCAACAAAGTCCAGCAGCAAGAGATATAAAAAGAAATTCCATTCAAAATAATTGTTGAGTATAAAATATTTGGGAATCTATCTGTCAAGGGAAAGTCAGGAACTGTATGGAACACTTTCCACACAAATAAAGTCAGACCTAATCAGTTGGGAAAATATCAAGTGCTCATGGGTAAGGCCAAGCAAATATAATAAAAATGACAATGCTACCTAATTAATCTACTTATTTATTGCCAGACCAATCAAGTTCCCAAGGAATTATTTTACAGATCTAGAAAAAAATAGTAACAAAGTTCATCTGGAAGAACAAAAGGTCAAGAATTTCAAGTGAATTAATGAAAAAAATACTAATGAAGGTGGCCTAGCTATGCCAGACTTAAAACTCTATTATAAAGTAGCAGTTATCAAAACCATTTGGTACTGACTAAGAAATAGAGTAGTTGATTAGTGGAATAAGTTAGGATCATAGGACAAAATAGGCAATAACTATAGCAATCTAGTGTTTGATAAAGCCAAAGACCCTAGCTTTGGGGATAAGAACTCACTATTTGACAAAAACTACTGGAAAAATTAGAAACTTGTATAGCAGAAACTAGGCATTGACCCGCACCTAACACTGTATACCAAGATAAGATTGAAATGGGTTCATGATGTAAGCATAAAGAATGATATCATAAACAAATTAGAAGAGCATAAGATAGTTTACCTATCAGATCTATGGAGGAGCAAGAAATTTGTGACCAGAAGAACTGGAAATCATTATTGATCATAAAATACATAGTTTTGATTATATTAAGTTAAAAAAAATTTGTAATACAAACAAGATGAGGAGGGAAGCAATAAACTGAGAAAACATTGAAAGGTTCTGATAAAGGCCTCATTTCTAAAATATATAAAGAACTGACCCAAATTTATAAAAATTCAAGCCATTCTCCAATTGATAAATAGTCAAAGGATACGAATAGACAATTTTCAGATAAAGAAACTGAAACCATCTCTAGTCAGATGAAAAGTACTTTAAATCATTATTGATCAGAGAAATGCAAATTAAGACAACTCGAGATACCACTATGCACTTTTCAGATTGGCTAAGATGATAGGAAAAGATAATGACAAATATTGAAGGAGATGTGGCAAAACTGGGACACTAATACATTATTGTGGAATTGTGAACAGATTCAGCCATTCTGGAGAGCAATTCTAAAGTTATTAAACTGTGCATAATCTTTGATTCAGCAGTGTTTCTACTTATATCTCAAAGAGATCTTAAAGGAGGGAAAGAGACCCCCATGTACAAAAATGTTTGTGGCAGCCCTTTTCATAGTGGCAAGAAACTGGATACTGAATGGATGCCCATTAGTTGGAGAATGGCTGAATAAGTTATGGTATATAACTGTTGTGGAATATTATTCTATAAGAAATGATCAACAGGATGATTTTAGAGAAGCCTGAAGAGACTTACATGAGTTGATACTAAGTGAAATGATCAGAACCAGGAGATCATTGTACATAGCAATAGCAATATTATATACAATGATCAGTTCTTCAGTGATCTCTTCAACAATGAGATGATTCAGACCAGTTCCAATGGTCTTGTGATCAAAAGAGCCATCTACACTCAGAGAGAGGACTGTGGGAACTGAGTGTGATTCACAACATAGCATTCTAACTCTTTTTGTTGTTGTTTGCTTGCATTTTATTTTCTTCATCATTTTTTTTCCTGGTTTGATTTGATTTTTCTTGTGCAGCAAGATAATCATATAAATATATATGCATATATTGGATTTAACATATATTTTTTACCAACTTTAACTTATATTGGACTACTTGCCATCTAGGGGAAGGGAGTGAAGGGGGGGGGAACTCTTTTTTTTTTTTTTTTTTAATTTAATAGCCTTTTATTTACAGGATATATACATGGGTAACTTTACAGCATTAACAATTGCCAAACCTCTTGTTCCAATTTTTCACCTCTTACCCCCCCCCCCCCCCCCCTAAATGGCAGGATGACCAGTAGATGTTAAATATATTAAAATATAACTTAGATACATAATAAGTATACATGACCAAAACATTATTTTGCTGTACAAAAAGAATCAGACTCTGAATTATTGTACAATTAGCTTGTGAAGGAAATCAAAAATGCAGGTGTGCATAAATATAGGGATTGGGAATTCAATGTAATGGTTTTTAGTCATCTCCCAGAGTTCTTTTTCTGGGTATAGCTAGTTCAGTTCATTACTGCTCCATTAGAAATGATTTGGTTGATCTCGTTGCTGAGGATGGCCTGGTCCATCAGAACTGGTCATCATATAGTATTGTTGTTGAAGTATATAATGATCTCCTGGTCCTGCTCATTTCACTCAGCATCAGTTCGTGTAAGTCTCTCCAGGCCTTTCTGAAATCATCCTGTTGGTCATTTCTTACAGAACAGTAATATTCCATAATTTTCATATACCACAATTTATTCAGCCATTCTCCAACTGATGGACATCCATTCAGTTTCCAGTTTCTAGCCACTACAAAAAGGGCTGCCACAAACATTCGTGCACATACAGGTCCCTTTCCCTTCTTTATAATCTCTTTGGGATATAATCCCAGTAGTAACACTGCTGGATCAAAGGGTATGCACAGTTTGATAACTTTTTGAGCATAGTTCCAAACTACTCTCCAAAATGGTTGGATTCGTTCACAACTCCACCAACAATGAATCAATGTCCCAGTTTTCCCACATCCCCTCCAACAATCATCATTATTTTTTCCTGTCATCTTAGCCAATCTGACAGGTGTGTAGTGGTATCTTAGAGTTGTCTTAATTTGCATTTCTCTGATTAATAATGACTTGGAGCATCTTTTCATATGACTAGAAATAGTTTCAATTTCTTCATCTGAGAATTGTCTGTTCATATCCTTTGACCATTTTTCAATTGGAGAATGGCTTGATTTTTTATAAATTAGAGTTAATTCTCTATATATTTTGGAAATGAGGCCTTTATCAGAACCTTTGACTGTAAAAATATTTTCCCAGTTTATTGCTTCCCTTCTAATCTTGTCTGCATTAGTTTTGTTTGTACAAAAACTTTTCAGTTTGGTATAATCGAAATTTTCTATTTTGTGATCAGTAATGATCTCTAGTTCTGCTTTGGTCATAAAGACCTTCCCCTTCCACAGGTCTGAGAGGTAAACTATCCTATGTTCCTCTAATTTATTAATAAGGGGGGGGAACTCTAACACAAGGTTTTGCAAATTATAAGGTGCAAAATTATCCATATGTTTTGAAAAATAAAAAGCTTTAATATAAAAAAAAATAATAAATAAATGTTACAGTATCTCTTTTTTTTGCAGCCCATGACAGTTTAGAAGGACTGAAATTAAAGTCTGCTAATGGACCCCAGAGTGGTACTATGTTGATCCAGGTGAAGGAAGCAGATTCATTGTGGGGTCTGGAGGTGACAGTAACAGCAGTAGCAGTATCTTCTCCAAGAGCACTCAGCACCCAAAGATAGTAAGAGGACTAAACACCTGGTTGGAAGGATATTACAGAGAACCTTAGTTTTAGCATTGGGCACAGAATTAGGCACTGTAATATTCTTCTCTAAATATAATGTTCTCTGGGAGCAGGTTTCTTGGGGGGCTTCTGGAAGCAGCATTAGTTTCAGCTCAAAGTAATAATCATCCCAAATGCATCCAGGGATTAAAGTCCAGATTCTTTATTTTCTTTTTCAAAGTCTTGAATCTTTTCCTGGGGCCCCAGTTAGCTTTAATAGAGGCCTATCTTTTTCCTTGATTCCAAGAGCTCTTGCCGCTAGTCCTTTGTCTCTTCCAGCTTCAGTCTCTAGCTCCCTCCGAATCTCCAGCCAACACAAAGGTAGAATATGGAATGAATTTGACTCCACCTCCAAAAGTGGGCTTGTGTTCTTAGACTTGTGAATCTCCTGGACTCCATCCTGGTTGAGGCTCCTCCTAGCTTATATATACTCTCTTGTGAGGTGTGAACTCTAATAAGTACTAAATACATAATCATTGTCTCTATCAATTCCAGTGACTTAGCACCTTGTTTCAAGTTCTGGCCTATAACATTTCCCACTTTCTTTTGATTTAGAACATAAGTGGTCATGACCTCCCTGACTTCTCAAAGAGGTGAGAACGCAAAAAAAAGAAGGTAATCACGCCTTCCCTGACTGCTCAAAAAAGGAGTGAAAACACCATAAAAAGGAGGTGGTCACACCCTCCCTGGCTTCTCAGAAGGGAGATGAAAACACCAAAGAAAATGGGAAATCAAATCAGATTAGTGGGTTTCTGAAAGGGCTCATTTGAAACAGGTATACATAAATCCATCAATATGGGAGGAATTACACATAATTACATAAATTATATAAGCACATAGTAACACAACACAGGCTAGTAGTGATGTAACAAATAACATGAATCAACATGAGGAATTATATATGTCCAAAAGTCCTAGAAATAGTCCAAAAGGAATCCATTGTCCATTAGTTCATGTGCTAGGAATCCAATAATTCCTGCAAGTTTTGAAGTTCTGCAATAGTCTCTTCAACAATTTTTCATCTCAAGGAATCCAATGATTCCTGCTGGTTTTCAAGTCCTGCAACAGTCTCATCTTGTGTTAGAGAATCCAATGATTCCTGCAGATTTTGAAGTCCTGCAATAGTCTCATTATCAGCTATGCTCTTTCAATGTCAGATGTTTCTTAGATCTTCTTCAGGTTTTTCTCCTTTTCTGTCTCTCTCTAGGTGCTCATTGCCACCCATCTGTTTCCTTCTCCATCTGTAGGAATATATTTCCTCCAAGCAGATAACCTATCTAATTCCCTTCTATTTACCACTTTCTTCATCTCTCCTCATCACCTGGCAATTGCATTGGAGCTGTTTGCACTGGACACTGCTCTGTTGGTTTAAAAAGCCTGTATTCTCCCCAGTTGTAATCCCTTTCTGCCATCTGATTGCTTTTTAGCTAATAGATCAGGTAATCCCTTTCTGCCATATGATTACTTTTCGGCTGATTGATCACATCAGAGTACTGAACTTCTAAAGACTCTTTGGGTATATACTCAGCTACCATCAAGGCACCATTTAGCAACCTGATCTGGGTCATCATTCTAAGGTAAAGAAAGGGTGATTACAATCTGCAGTCTTGAAGAAGCAGAAGCCCTACCTGAGTAAGGACCAGAATTCAGACTAGAAGGATAGTGACTAAAACTGTCCCAGAATCACACCATCTTGAAAGCTCCAAAAACCTTCAGACTTCCAAATCCATTCATAGAAATTCAGACTAGCCAGAGGGATGCAGAACCTAATTCTAACAAAGTATAAAGTAAAAATATTAGATTGGAAAAATGAGCAAATAATGACCAAAACAAAAACAAACAAACAAACAAAAAAACCTGACCATAAAAAGCTGCTATGGAGACAGAGGAACTCAGGATATAAACTCAGAAGACAATGACTTTAGACACATCTACAAGCAAAGCCTGAAAGAAAAATGCAGATTGAACACAAGACCACCAAGAATTCCTAAAATAATTAAAGAGTTTTTAAAAGAGCAAAAAATTATTTGAAAAAAGAAAATAAGAATGGCAGAGGAAAAATGGGAAAAGAAATAAGATCAATGCAAGAAAATAATGAAAAGGCAATTAGCAGCTTAATTAAAGAGATAAAAACTTCTTTAAAATTAGAAGTAGTCAGGCAGCTAAATGGTACAATAGATAGAGCACCAGCCCTGAAATCAGGAGGACCTGAGTTCAAATCTAGTCTCAGACACTTAACACTTCCTAGCTGTGTGATCCTGAAGAAGTCACTTAACCCCAATTACCTCAGAAAAAAAAATTAGAAGTAATCAAGTAGAAGCTAATGACTTTATGAAATATCACAAAATACTGAAACAAAGTCAAAAGACTGAAGAAGTTAATGTGAAATATCTCATCAGAAAAAAAAAAGAACTAACCAGGAAAATAGATTAAGGAAAAAAAATTTAAGACTTATTAGACTGCCTGAAAACCATGATCAGAAAAAAGAGCCTAGCCATTTTTTTTTTCAGGAAAAACTGTCTAGATAGTGTAAAACTAGAGGGCAAAGTAGAGATTAAAAGAATTCACCACCCAGCCCTCTTTGTAGTGGCCAGAAACTGGAAACTGAATGGATGCCCATCAATTGGAGAATGGCTGAATAAATTGTGGTATATGAATATCATGGAATATTATTATTCGGTAAGAAATGACCAACAGGATGATTTCAGAGAGCTGGAGAGACTTACATGAACTGATGCTGAATGAAATGAGCAGAACCAGGAGATCATTATATACTTCAACAACAATACTATATGATGATCAATTCTGATGGACGTGGCCATCTCCAGCAATGAGATGAACCAAGTCAATTCTAATAGAGCAGTAATGAATTGAACCAGCTACACCCAGGGAAAGAACTCTGGGAGATGACTATGAACCACTACATAGAATTCCCAATCCCTATATTTTTGTCCGCCTGCATTTTTGATTTCCTTCACAGGCTAATTGTACACTATCTCAAAGTCCCATTATTTTTGTACAACAAAATAACTGTTTGGACATGTATACTTATATTGTATTTAATTTATACTTTAACATATTTAACATGTATTGGTCAACCTGCCATCTGGGGGAGGGGGTGGGAGGAAGGAGGGGAAAAATTGGAACAAAAGGTTACCCATGCATATAACTCTTAAATAAAAAGCTATTAAAAAAAAGAATTCACCACCTTATGAAAATATTGTAAAATAACAAAATGGAAGTTGAGAAAAAGACATGTATTAGGAGAAAGGTGAAAGGAGAGGAGAAAAATGGAGGAAATTATCTCACATAAAAGAGGAATGCTAAGAAAGTTTTTACAATGAAAGGAATAATGGGTGAAGGGAATAGGCATTGCTTCAGCCCTATTCTCATCTGTACTATTTAAAAGAGAGAAGAATTTACACATGCATTTGGGTATAAGAAATTTACCCAACAGGGGAAAGGAATAAGAAAAAAGAGGAGGAAAGTAAATTAAGGGAAGCAGTAATGAAAAGTTAAACAGATTTTTAAGATAAATAAGGTAAAAAAGAGAGTTAACAAAAGAGAATAGGATACAGGGAAACATAATTAATAGTCATAACTGTGAATGTAAAAAGGATTCATCCATGGAATGGAAGTGGAAAGCAGAATGAATTAGAAATTAGAATTCAAAATAACTTTATAATTGCCTTAATATCATCTTTCTTAGTGGTTTATTCATACTTTTCATTTTTAATACTAGCAATTTGATTTTCTTCTCTCTTTTTAAACAATCACATTACATATTTATTGAAATTATGCCTTTGAAACAGAAATATCACTACTAGATCTATATTCCCCCAAAGTTGAAATTATTAAAAAATGATCCACATTGACAAAAATATTTGTAGCAACTCTTTTTGTGGTGGAAAATAATTACAAATTTATATTTATCAACTAGGGAATGGCTGTGGCATATGATTGTGACTGAGTACTATTATACTATGAGAAATGATGAAATGGTCGGCTTCAGAAAAACCTAAGAAAACTATCATACAAGCTTATGCAAAGAGAAGTGAACAGAATTAGAACATTATACACAGTCACAGCAATATTGTAATGACAATCAACTGTGAAATACACTACTTTGCTCAAGATAAGGATCCAAAACAATTCCAAAGTACTCCTTATTTTTAAAAAATGCTATCTACCTCTAGAGACAGAACTGATGAACTCTGCAGGAAGATTGCAGCATGTTTTCTTTCACTTTATTTTTTGTTTGTTTTTCCCTTTATAATATGTCTAATACAGAAATATGTCTTATATGATCTTTTCTATATAATCTATTTCTTGCTTTCTCAGTGGATGATGAAAGAGTGGGAGGGAGACAATTCAGTACTAAATAAATTCGTAACTGAAATAATTTTTTTAAGAAACAAAATTTTAAAAAGAACTCTTGGACTAGGAAATGATTGAGTTTCAATTAATAGTTATATTTCCAAGGAAGAATAAATTGGCAAGCTCTTAACATCATTTGAAAAATGTTAATACTACCTTATTTTTCTACCTTACATATATATATATAGTGAAGATAACCAAGATCATGAATATAAAGTGACTTAAACATATGAATGAAAAGGAGCTATGTTATAATTCTGAGTTTCTTGTTTTTATGAGGCATAAAAATGTGCAATATTAAGCTATTTTAGTTATCAAAATGAATATTTCATAATAAAGTTATACTAGATTACTCAAACAGAAAAAATTAGAAGTATAATTGTTATAACTCCTCCCCAAAAGATGACTAAAGGGGGCATTACCTATTACTCTACCAGGGCACTTCTGCAGTTCTATAAAATCTTCAAGAGAACATTTTTCATATAAATTGAAACCATTGAGCAAAAAATGAGAAGAGCACATGCAAGGTTTCACAGAAATCTTTCTGTGAAGATCATAATTTCATAGTTGAGAATTAAACTGTATGATATAGATTTCTAATTTTTTTAAACAACTTAAACAGAAAGTAGCCTTAAAGGTTCTTCTTCCCCCCCCCCCCCAAAAAAAAATGTGCATGACTGATTTCAAGAGAATCTGGAAAGACTTATATGATGCTGAGTGAAGTGAGCAAAGTCAAGAGAACATTGTACACAATAACATATTACATATCACAGATTATGTGATGATCAACTCTGATGGTCATAGCTCTTCTCAGCAATATGGTGATTCAAGATAATTTCAATAGACCTGGGATGGAAAATGCCATCCATACCCAGAAAGAAAACTATGGAGATGTGGATCAAAGCATAGTATTTTCACTTTTGTCTTTTCTTTGCTTTTTCTTTCTCTTTTTTGGCCTGATTTTTCTTATACAACATGACAAATATGGAAATGTGTTCAAAAGGATTATACATGTTTAATCTAAAAACAACAATATGCTTTCCAAGCATATGCTAAAATTATGCAGAATTCCTTGATAAGTTCAACAGTACTCTGATTATGAATAATAAGCATAACATAAAACACACCAAAAGGGAGTTCAAATAGAAACAAGATTAGAATTCATGGAAAGGTCTATTTCTTCTCTAGTTCATAAGAAGTTGAATTAATTTTCTAATATTGAGCTCACAGCTCTATTATATCACTTCAAGGTTTACAAAACATTTTCCTCACCACAGTACAATATCAATCAAGAGAGAGATTTATCCACAGTCATAAAGCTGGAACTTAAATTAAGGTCTGATTCCAAGCCAATCATTCTTTCTATAGCTTTATATCTCCTCCCTACTGAAGATCTTATATGAATAAATTGAACTGGGTTGGATTTGTATGTAGCAAACAAAACCTTGCTTCAAATCACTACAGTATTTTTGTTACAAATCTGAATTAGCAACCTGAATTAGAACCTTAATTAGACCAGTGTTCCACTAGGTGGCAGCATTAGCCATTTAGAAAGACACATTCTGCCTACAGTTTTATAACATTCAGAACTGGATAAGATTTTAGAGAACATCTGTTCCAATCTCATAATTTTACAAAGATGGAGCACAGGCTCAGAGGGATTTTCCTTAAGCAAATAAGTATTCTAAAACGTTTTAAATCAGGCATAGACTGCATATTCTAACATGCAGTGAAAAAGCATGATGTGCAACAGGTAATAACAAGTATTCAGGTAAGGCTTGGGAGTGAGGGAAAGGAAGGAGAGGAAGGAGATATACTGTAAAAACTGGGGAAATTTCCATTTCTTCCTCAATAGAATCAACAAATACACTTAACTTTTCAGTGTTCTTGCTTCTTCCATAATTAGGCTACAATGGTAGTGGAAGACTACTCTGGAATACAAAAGGCTAAAGTCGAAGAATTTGATTCAATCCAATAAATACTTATTAGATCAGGAACTGTGCTAGACACTGGAGATCCAAAGGCAAAAATGGAAACAGTCCCTTCCCTCAAACAATTTACATAATGAGTGGGTGAGGAATAGCACCAACACAGACAATTACAAAATATATATAATACAGATACAAAGTAATTTCCACGGTAAAGTCAGTAGCAAATGAAAGAATGACAGTAACTTTCTGAAAGAAATGGCACTTCAGTTGAACTTTAAAAGGAAATTAAGGCATCTAGAGGAAGCTGAGGTGAGGAGGCAGAGTAGTCTTGGGATAGGGAGCTCACTGTGCAAAATATAGTGAAAGATGAAATGTAGGAGCCGAGGAACTGCAAGTAGGCCAGTTTAAATGGTCCTAAAAGTATAAAATGGGAAAAATATAAAATAAGTTCAGGAAGATAGTTTATGGATGGCTCTAAAAGCGCAAAGCTGGGGATTGATCATTATTCTAGAGATAGGAGGAAGTCACAAAGGTTCTGGAGCAAGGGAGGGACTTGGACATATTTGTGCTCCAAGAATATGTTGGTCTATGATAATAGGGTTTCTGAGACTAATGATCAACAAAAATGAGTTGTTTAAAGCTGACACAGGGACATAATAAAATTGGATGCTCCATCCTTAACCTAGTGATGTTTCAGACCTAAAAACACATCTCCAAAGGGTTCCTCCATTCACCCACCCCCAGCTCTGCCCAAAGAACTATGGGTTTTGCAATCTGCACACAAAATCAGAACCAGGCCACTACTCAACTCTACCTCTAAGCCATACAATTAGCATATTAGTGACATGAATTACTCAATCTCTAGCTTTTCCCTATACATTTATATTCTTGCTCCTGCTTCTTTGCTAACTTCTTTTGGAACTTAGCTTGTTTTAATTGCCATTACAATTATAATAAAGTTTGATTCTTGACTTGGAGGTGGATCTGAGCCTGCAAATTCTTTTGAGATAATTTGCAACACTAGTCTGGAACCCTAACATTTTGGGGTCCTCCTTGAATCCCAACACTATTATTATTTTCCTTTTTTAATTATTCCAAGTCCAGCACTCTATCTTGGTGGTCACGTGAGGCTATCTAGCTTTTTAACTATAACTATATTGTATTTTATAGAATTATAAAATTGTGTGACTGATTTGAAAAATAAAAACTTCAGAACTATAACTAAGTTGATGTTGCTTCCTTCAGAGTGTTCTCTGGAAGTTTTTCCCATTGTGTAGTCAAAGCTCAGAACATTTTATTTTTCTGTCAGACTTTCTGAGATTCGCTTTTATATTTCTTTTCAAAGCCAATTTAAGAGACATAGAAGAAAATCAATCTCATTATTATAGTCACATAAAAATAATATTAACCATCATGGTACTTGGCTCTGGATGATTTTTGGCCTTTTCATAATTCAAATCTAACCTGAAAGGACGAAGATTTGCCATTGTAAAGAATAGAGGGAGTAACTCACCCAGCACTGCTAGCTGTTTTGTGAAAAATATATTAGATGAAATGACATTAAAAATAATCTTGAGTTTTATAGAAACAATATCCATGTACATAGTAAATGTAGATGGCATAGTAAATGTAACATGGTCAATACAGTGCTAGGCTTGGAATCAAGAGGACTCATCTTCCTCAGTTCAAATCTGCCCTCAGACACTTACTAGTTGTATGACCCTGGACAAGGCACTTCACCATTTGCCTCAGTTTCTTCATCTGTAAAATGAGCTGGAGAAGGAAATGACAAATCACTCCAGGATTTTTACTAAGAAAATCTCAAATGGGGTCACAAAGAGTAGGACATGACTGAAATAAATCAACAATATGATGTTAACAATATTGTTACCTGGTATTAATGTTAATAGGGCTCAAGCTCTCTTGGATCATTACTAGCCACCCTTTATCACTGGGTCAAAGAGCTAAATGGTGTTTATAATCATATTTCACAATGTTTATTATAGGGTTTGTCTATAATGGATGAGAAATAATATTTTGCATCATACCTGGAGCATCTAGGTTATTCAATGAATAAAGGGCTAGGTCTAAATTTAGAAAGGTCTAAGTTCAAATCAGTCCTTGGAAACTCCCTTGCTGTGTGACTCTGAGCAAGTCACTTAATTCTATTTGCCTCAGTTTCCTCATCTATAAAATGAGCTAGAAGAAGAAATGGCAAACCACACCCGTATTTTTGTCAAGAAAACCACAAGTGGAATTGAATGTGACCGAAATGACTGAACAACAACAAAAGGTACATACCTCTATTCAAAAGGGAATACTGCAACTTTTGGATGTCTTGTCTCATCTGGCAAGGTCAAGGTAAAACTCACAGGAACAGATCTCAGTTACTCATAATAGGATCAGATTTAGAACAGGAAGAGACTTTAAATGATCTAATCTAGTTTTTTTCTGATTTCCTCCCTTTATATATGAGGAAATTGAGATTGGAAGTGAGTTTGCCTCAGGTTAGAGAAGTTGAAATGGATTTGAACTCAGATCCTCGGACTTTGGGGCAAGTGTAATGCTTGGTATGCATGAGAGCATAGGTGGAAGTGAAATGCTTTTTAGTAATTCGAAGCATAATTCAAAAGAGCCAGAGATCAACCATTATTCTGAGAAATAGGAGGAGGCAATTGATCAGGAGTCAGAACTCATCATTTAATAATAGCTTATGATAAAGTGGAGTCCAGATGTGATAGAACAGGTAGCCATAAGGAGATAAATAGAGTAAACAATAAAGGGCGATGAATGCTGAACTCAGTAGCTTCAGGACATTAAACTTTCTTCATTTATGTACAAAAACAAGCACATTTGTGATAATAGGTATGGAACTCTGAGGGCTTTTCCATCCCACTCTTAACTATAACTATTACAACTAGTACTGGTATCTTGTCCTGCTACCCATTGCTAAGTACCCTTTCTCTAGGCATAAAGGTATTGCGTTGAATCAGTAAAGTTCAAATAAGTATCTGTGAGATGAATATAGGGAATAATACTTAGACCCTTTTTTGTATTCCTTCCTGGAACAGAAATGGAATAAACTATTGATCAAGACAGAAATCTAAGAAGGAGAAGGAACTACTGAAGGAAGAAGAAGAGGAGGAGGAGGAGAAAAAGGAAGCGGAGGAAGGAAGGGAATGAGGAGAGAGAGAGAGAGAGAGAAAGAGGGAAAGAAAGAGGGGGAGAAAGAAAGAAAGGAAAAGATAGAGAGGAAAAAAGGAAGAAAGAAAGAAAGGAAAAAAAGAAATCAGAAGCTTAGTCTTTATTTCTATTTATTTGCTATGTACTTATATATGTACATATTCCCTCTGAAAGAATATAAGCTCTTCAAGGATAGAGACCTCTAAAAATGACCCAAACTAAGTAATGAATATCTAGGCCCCAGATGTTAGACTTCATCTTTCCTGCACAATTCTCACTGAATTCCTCTACCCATCCAGTCATTACTAGCAGATAGATACCAAAGACAAGTCCAAAGAGGGATAAGAAAAAAAAAAAAAACTTTTAAGAAATTTCTACATCAATAGAATAAGTGTGGTTCCCAAAATTGAAGTTTAAAGATGACATCAATGAAATGAGAAGAATTTCCCAAATTTGAAGAGGACAGCCTTCATGAATGTTTAAGGCAGTGTGTGTGTATATATATGTAACTATAAAATTGCTTTAGAATTCATCCATTCATTCTACAATAAATAAGTGCTGCTTCATGCAAAGCAATGGAGGAAATTCAGTTCCTTTCCTCCAAAAATAAATGTTTTCCACCAGCAGGAGGAGCTCCCAGATATACTAAATGTCAAAATGAGCAATATTGCATTTTTAAGTAATAATAGTTTGTGACAGATGCTTTTGGTTGCTGGACACGAAAAATGGAGCAGAGATAAAAAGAGAAATAGGTAGATTCTTCAAGAAGTGGTAGTGGCAAAGTAAAATGTAGACTTCATATAAGATCTTTGAATCTTGGTGTTAACATTTAATTTTCATGTGACTTGTATGGGACTATCTGCCATCTAGGGGAGGGAGTAGAGGGAAGGAAGGGGAAAGTTGGAACAGAAGTTTTTGCAAGGGTCAATGTTGAAAAATTACCCATGCATATGTTTTGTTAATCAAAAGCTATAATAAAAAGAAAAAAAATAGTCATGTGATTTAGCAAGTCACTGAACCTCTTTGAATCTTGGCTTTCTCCTCTGCAAAATGGAGATAAAAATCTTCATTCTATCTGCTTCACAGCACTGTTGTGAGGAGAGCACCCACAGTGCTTTAATGATGTAAACTAATAATATACCTAATGAAGAAGATAAAATATGAGCACAGATAAGAAAGAGGAAAAAAAAAGATTATGCTAGGTATGTAGGAGAGGTTTGATTGCTATATTTACACTTCATAACATTTTCATAAACATAAATGAAGTATTTTTCCCACAGTAAACTACCCTTTTTCTTTTCTTTTCTTTTTTTTTTTTTTTTTTTTTTTTTGCCAAGGCATTTGGGGTTAAGTGACTTGCCCAGGGTCACACAGCTAGGAAATGGTAAGTGTTTGAGACCAGACTTGAATTCAAAACTACCCTTTTTCATAATATATATTTCAGTGACTCATTTCCTTGGAATGTTATATTTATCATAATTGATAACTTCCACGCTCTCCCAGAGAATGAAGCTAAACTCCTTTGCTGACATTGAATTTGTTTTTACATGTTGGTGTGTTGATAAAGATACTATTTTATGTAATAAGAGTCACAATAAAAGCTTCTAATCTTGGCATTATCCTTGATTTCTCATTCTCCCTCAACTCATATTTCCAATCAGTTATCAAGTCTTAGCATTTCTCCCTCTAAAAAATCTCTCATCTGTTACAACTGTCAAATTAAGCTACCACCTTAATTCATTTAAATCTTTTTTTGCCTGGCTTTTTGAAATGGATTCCTATTTAGTCTACTCTAACTTCTGCTACCAAAATGATTTTCTTTTATTATTATTTTTAATTATTTATTTTAAACATAATTTTCTTTTTTAAAATTTTAGTTTCAAATTCTCTTTTTCCTTCCAATTTCTACTTCCCCACTGAAAAAGTAACAATATGTCAATTATATATATGGAATCATGCAAAAATATTTTCAAATTAGTTATGCCACAAACAGGCAAAAAAAAAAAGTAAGAAAGAAAATTATACTTCAATTTGTACTCAGAGTTTATCAGTTATCTCTTTGGAGGTTGATAGCAATTTTTTAAAAATCATGAGTTCTTTGGAATTGTTTTGATCAGAGTAGCCAAATCTTTTGCAGTTGCTCTTCATTGCAATATTGCTGTTACAGTGTATAATATTCTTCAGGTTCTGTTCACTTCATTTTGCATCAATTCATATAGCTCTTCCCAGGTTTTTCTAAAAATAGCCTGCTTAATTATTTCTTATAGCACAATAGACTTCATCACAATCATATGATATGACTTGTTTAACCATTCTTCAATTAATAAGCATCCCCTCAACTCTTTGCCATCATAAAAAGAGCTGCTATAAATGTTTTTGTACATACGGGTCCTTTTCCTTCTTCTTCTTCTTCTTCTTTTTTTTTTTTTGATATCTTTAGGGTACAGACCTAGTACAATATTGCAGTATTGCTGGGTCAAAAAGTTTGCAAAGCTTTATAGTGCTTTGGCATATTTCAAATTAATCTCTAGAATGGTGGACTATGTACCACCAACAGTGCATCATTATACCTATTTTCTCTAACTCTCTCTAGAACCTCTCATTTCTGATAGGTATGAGGGAAGATCTCAATTGTTTTAATTTGCATTTCTGTAATCAGTAGCAATTTAGAGCATTTTTAAAAATATAACTATAGATAGCTTTGATTTCTTCTGAAAAGTGACTATTCTTGTTCATTGACTATATTTGGGGAATAGTTCTTATTTTTATAACTGATTTGATTCCCTATGTATTTGAAAAATGAAGTCTGTATCAAAAAAATTTTTTGCTGTAATTTTCTTCTATTACTTCACTGTCTGTGGTACCTTTTAGCAAAATGAAATTTACATTATTGTCTCTTTTAATTAGATCTCTTTTTACTTTTGCTTCATTTAAGATCATGATTGCAGTTCCTGCCTTTTTTTTCAGCTGAGGTACAATAGATTCTGCTCTAATCCTTAACTCTATGTATGTCTGTTTCATATTGTCAGATTCTTATTTCTAATCTAATCTGCTTTTCACTTTTGTTTTATGGGTAAAGTCATCCTATTCAATTTTAGTTATGATTACTATGTATTTCTCTCTATTCTTATAGAGAGCCAAATGTCAAATGTTTCTGTTTATCCTTCACTCTTTTTATCTTGTCTCTTAAAATGTGTTTTGTTTCTGATCACTGTCTCCCTTAATCTGTCCTTTCTTTTATCACTCCCCCCTCCCACCTTCTATCTCTATTTATCCTATATCACCTTGATATTGTTTTAGTGGCAGTGCAGAGAGTGGTGGAAGAATCCCCTTTTGGTGGGCGCAGGTCCTTCGTGAAAGAATTCATGAACCTGAAAAGTTTTAAATGGCAAAAAGGGAAGTTTATTGTTGGATGAGAAGTCAGCTTTGCTAGGAAGACTGACTTACCAGTGGCAAAGTCCTATTAGGGAAATGGGGTTTATCACTGAGAAGAGAATGTCTTCACAATGGGCAGGAGTACTAGTAGGCAGCTGTGCCAAGAGGAAGGAGTGATTTCTTGGCAGAAGCGTAATTCCTACAGCATTCTACAAAGAATGAGTTTAAAATTGCCCTTTAATAGGAAATTTGAGACTGAAGTTAACAGTTGAAAAAAAAAAGCCAATGTCCCGAGGCCTAGATACTTATCAATAACAGGTCCAGATCTCACAATTGAATGAAAATCACTTTGAAGCCCTTTTGAGTTTCCTGAATGAGTATGCAACTCCCCAAAAGATCAATGGGGGGTGATTTGCCCTTGAATGATACTGCTTATCTCTGTCTGGAGGATATGCCTTCTTTCAAGACTCTCTGGAGCCTGGGAGATCCCGAATCTCTCTTTCTTTGTTTCTCATCCTTAATGGGGACATAGTTTCAGTGATTATTTTACACAATTTTTACAGAATTCACCCGTGTCATTTCTCCCCCCTCAAGCAATAACCACCCAAATTCATTTGGGATAAAGGGCAAAGATTTTAGACTTCTGTAACTGCTTCAAGCTGACAAAGGTTATAGAGCTGTCCCTGAGTTCACCGAGGGTTTGTGCCAGGAGGGGAAATAGCAGCAGGGCATCGAAGTCCCAATCAGTCGTCCCATGATCTGCAGACTGAAGGTCAGTTGAAAATTTGCAGCTTGAAGCCTAGAGGAAACAAATCTTAGGAGCAGATTAAAAGTGGGATGTCATCTAGGATTGAGATAGTGACATTTGGGAATGGGGCGTTTTGCAAAAAATTCATCAGCTGCTGAGAGGGGTATAGAATGCCAACCAAGAAAAGTAAGAAAGAAAATGCTAGGAGCAAAAAAATTCTCATCCTTAGTAAAACTGAAAGCAATTTCATTGGCCAGTAAAGTTGGAAAGGATGTTCTAAGTATCCCACCCAGGGTGTTAGCATTGCTATGCCTTTAAGAACCAAAGAACATTTTCCCCAAATCCCTGCTTCTGCCTCCTTGAAGGGATGGGGGCTGTGTTTGAGGTGCTGGCATTGTATACAGTAAAAGAAGCACTTAAGTAGCCTAGAGTGCAAGATGGATAGTGTCTGGTCTGAGGGCATTTGAATCTAGCCAGAGGGAGAAAGGATGTATCTCCTTTCTTTCCAGATAGCCCCATGAGCATGCAAAGTATGAAAAGCATATTTGGAGTTTGTATAGATGTTCACTCTCATTCCCTTCCCCAGTTCCATTGGTTAGGGCAATGAATTCAGCCTTCCCAGGAGGTAATGGCTTAGCCTCCAGTATACTATTAAGAGTCACCACAGAATAACCTGCCTTTCTTTCCCCATTTTCAAGGAGCAGGGTGGCAGGATAAAAAGTATGAAGCACCCAGAGAGTCAGGTCAGTTAAGAGACCCTGATATCTATTAGGTCTCCCACTAAGACACTGATGTCCTTTGGCTTCTGAAATGCTCTGGACCCGATGGGGAGTTAAAATCTCTAATGGCTGTCCCAAAGTAAGTTTTGAGACTTCTTCAATGAAAAGAGCCATGGCAGCCACTGCTCTGAGACAGGAGGGTTATTCCAGGGAAACCAAGCCCAGCTTCTTTGAGAAATAAGCAATAGGTCTGGGGGTCAGGTCCCAGGGTCTGAGTAAGGACCCCTAAAGCCTGTCCACGCCTTTCATCTACATACAGAGTGAAAGCTTCTTTAAGTTAGGCTGGTCAGGGCAGGGGCAGAAGTCAGTTTGGCTTTCAGGGTTTTAAAAGCCTTGGCTTGAGCAGGTCCCCAGTTAAGAGGAAGGTTATCAGGACCTTGAATAGAATCATAGAGGGGTTTAGCAATAATCCCAAAATTGGGAATCCAGATCCTGCAGAAACCAGCAATGCCTAAAAAAGTACACAGCTGCTTCTGTGAGGCAGGGTCTGGAAGACTTAGAATAGTCTGTTTTCTCCCCTCTGTTAGACAGCAGGAAGTGGGGGTGAGATTGTGGCCCAAATACTTGATGGACTGGCAGGCAATGTGGACCTTTGGTAAGGAGACCCTATAGGCCCTCGAGGCTAGAAAATTT
Source organism: Sarcophilus harrisii (assembly GCF_902635505.1). Lineage (NCBI taxonomy): Eukaryota > Metazoa > Chordata > Mammalia > Dasyuromorphia > Dasyuridae > Sarcophilus > Sarcophilus harrisii. The sequence continues at coordinate 117,195,104 of NC_045426.1, read as the reverse complement.
AGAGTCTTTGTGGCTGCATGTAGGGACTCCTCTCTAGTGGGACTGCCCACTCCCACCCCTGATTTCCCCTCCGGTGTAAAAGTTCTTCCTTGCATGCCTCTTTTTTTTTTTTTTTTTTTTTTTTTTTTGTAAAGTAGCTCCCCTATTTTACTTCTCCCTTTCCTCTTTTTCCCACTGCATTTCTCATTCTTACCCCTTTACTTATTTATTTGGGGATCATCATCTCAACCTAGATTCATACCCATACTCTCTATGTCGACTTTTTCTAACTGACATAAAATGATTAAAGTTCATAGAATGATACATGTATCATCTTCCCATATAGGAATATAAACAGTTTAGCCTTATTGAACCCCTTATGATTTTTCTTTCATGTTAACTTTTTTATACTTCTCTTAAATCATGTATTTAAAAGCCAAATTTTCTATTTAACACTGATCTTTTCATCAAGAATACTTTTAAGTCCTCTGTTTCATTAAATATCTATTTTTCTCCTGAAGAATTATACTCAGTTTTGCTGTGAAAGATATTCTTAATTGTAATCCTAATTCAGGATATCATATTCTAAGCCCTTCTACCCTTTAATGTAAAAACTTCTAAATCTGTGATCCCAATTGTGTTTCCATAATATTTGAACTGCTTCTTTCTGGATGCCTGTAGTATTTTCTCCTTGACTTTGAAGCTCTGGAATTTGGATATAATATTCCTGGGTAGTTTCCCATAAGAATCTCTTTCAGAGGGTGATTGGTGGATTCTTTAAATTTCAATTTTACCCTCTGGATCTAACATATCAATTTATCATGGACCATGTGTTTCCTACCACACAGGTCAGGATAGCCTCTTTACATTAGCTGCCTGTCTCTTTGAGACTGATAAGATAGTTTTTCTGCTGCCATAGTTTTTTGCTCCCTCTTTTTACCCTAGTTTTGAGAAATGGGTCTAATATTGTTTGTTTCTATTTTGTATTGTTTGTCTTCCTCCATTTCAGGTGCCCAGGGTGATCCTCAAAGGACTCAAAAGTTCAAACCATGGTGACTTTGAAGCCAGGATTAGAGGAAGAATAATGAATCTACCCAGGCTCATCATGGAAATCTTGAGAAACCGGGGTGCTAGGCAACAAGCCCAAGGAGTTTCAAATTTGGTACTAAGATTAGGCTCTATTGAAACCAAACTAAGCTATGAACCTGATTTTCTTCTCCTTCCCAGGGACTGAGGTAATACAACAGTGGAAGGGAATTATATCTTCAACTTACTGGGGAGTATTTTTGTGTGTTTTATTATTATATCTTTAGAAATAAATATTTTTGTATGAAAGCTAATCTTACTGTCAGTGTCCAAATGGAACTGGTATGCAGGAGACCCACCTTCTACACCTGGGGGAAAATGATCATTGATATTTTCAGCAAATAAAAATTGTCCAAGAGTACAGCAGAAAGAAGGTGGCAAAAAAAAAAAAAAAAAGGGTGGGTGGGGAGCAGTGGAAAAGCCCTTTGTATTGTATTATATAAATAAATTTTATTATGTAAATAAAATTATATTATGTATTGTATTGTGTATTGTGTAATTGTATTGTTGTAAATAAAATGTAATATTTTTGTACCATAAGTCATAATGAAAAGAACTGTTTTGGAGGAAACTGGGAAGGCCCCTATGAAGTGATGCAAAGTGAGGTGAGCAGAATAGGAGAATGATTTATGCAATGATAGAAACTTTATAGAGAAAAACAACTTGAGAAAATATTCTGATTTGCACAATGATAAACCACGAGTCCAAAAGATTAAAGATAAAACACACCACTTACTTCGTGACAGAGAGCTGATGATAAAATGAAGAAAGAGGAATATTTTTCTACATGGCTAATGCGGGAATGAATTTTGCTGAGCTATGCAGTTATGTATTGATAGTTTTTATTTTTTTTACTAGATTTGTTTTAATATACATTGCTTTATGAATCATGTTGGGAGAGAAAAATCAAAGCAAAAGTGAAAAACCATGGGAGAGATTGAAAAAAAATAGAAAAAAAAGAAGTGAACATAGCATGTGTTGATTTATATTCAATCTCCTTAATTTTTTTCCTGAATGCAGATGGCATTTTCTATCCAAAGTCTATTGGGATTGCTTTGGATCATCACACATTCTTACTATTATTGGGTACAATCTATTCCTGGTTCTGCTTGTTTTGCTCAGCATTAGTTCATGTAAATCTTTCCAGGCCTTTCTATAACCAGCTTGTTCATCATTTTTATAGAACAATAATATTCCATTAGAAGGCTTTATTTTAAAGGCTTTTTAAAAAACTTCTCTCAAATAAGGATATTAGGAAAGACAGATCTTAAAAGTACTTGTTAAAGCACTGTTATTTGTTATTCTTTTGGTTTACATTTTTAGCAAGTGGGTTTAAAGAAAAAATAAAAAGCTTTGGGGATAGATGCTTTTACTAAATCACTTTGTATAATGCTTCAAGAAATCATAAAACATTTAGCATTGTACTTGCTTCTTAAAGCTGGATTGATTAAAGTTCTAATTTGATTGCTGACCTCTCACTGTAAAGCAACTTAAATGATATATGATTATGTTTTTCTCCTTACAAAGTTAATGACAACTCCAAGTAGTTCATATGGAAAAAAAATGACACAAACATTAATTTTGTTCTCATATATGTGCTCATTTATTTTTAGATACCCATGTAATGGACTTGAGCACATTTATGAATTAATGTATTTTAAAAGTACTTCTGTATTCATTAACATTGTAAAGTATTTAATTTATGTTGAATATTAATAAAACATTACCTTTTGAAGATAAAAAGAAAAGTTCTTGTATAAATAAAATCAATATACTTAGAATTAGAGTGAAAATAGCTAGCACTGAAAAATCTTTATGGAAAATTTTTTTTCCAGAGGTCTGATAACTAAAACTCATATGAAATTTATACAAATTTATGACAGGAGCCATTCTTCAATACTTATTAATCAAAGGATGTGAACAGGAAATTCATAAAATAAAAAAAAAACTATCAACAACTATACAAAATTGCTACAAATCATCAAGAAATGAGAAACACATATGAAAAACAATTCTGTTTCCATCTTACACTCATCAGAATGGCAATGAAGACAAACTGAAAAACAGAAGTTATTAAAGGGCTTAACTGGCATACTAAAGCACTGTTGGTGGAGCTAGAAAGCATTTTGGAATTATTTTGATAACGTCTCTAAAATGAATAATAGCATTTGATTCAGTAATGCCACAACATGGCCAACATCCCAAAGAAATAAACCCACATGTGCAAAACATGTTTATATACAAAATATATTAAAAATATTTATAGTAGCTTTTGTTGTTGTTGTTGTTGCAAAGAGCTGGCAATTAAAGGAGTGCATATCAATTAAAGGATGTTTGAACAAATTATGGAACATATAATGCAATGTTATTCCACTGTAAGAATTTTTTTTAATTGATATATACAGAAATACAATGGAGGACTTGTATGAATTGCTGCAGAAAGAAATAATCAGAACCCGAACAATGACAAAGCTATGTTTAATGGAACTTATACTATACAAAACAGAAATGAATAATTTCATACATAATGCCCACTTTTTATTTTTTAAAAATATATTGAAATTTTTAGATCTGTTAATATTTTAAGTTCATAATAAAAAATAAAATTTTAAAAATCATAGATCATGGATGGTCAATTTGTCATTTTCCACCAACAATGAAATTTATTCTTGGTACATACTTTTCAGAAATAATTGTCTTATTGACAATAATTGACAATTTTAATAATAATTTTTGTTGTGACTCATAACTCTGACATTTTAAAGACAATGTTTAATGCAAAGCTGCCTATCACTAAGCAAATGTCAGAAGAACATAGAAACACAAGAAGTATCCACTTTTTCATGTAAAAAGCTAATTAGGGAATGCACACACTTAAAAAAAAACATTGCTTCCTCTAACTAGAATTTGACAATTAAACAGAGAACAATTTTGCTTTTCTAAGTGAAATGAATATAGAGTATAAAGAAAAGTTTCCATTGGCAGATTGAAAATTCTTCAATCATAATTGATGGAAGTATGAGACAATCAGATATTGATTGGCCCATCTTTAAATAATGAGCTAGCCAAATCTGCAGATAGTTGAGATAGGAGGAGCTCTGCAAGTTAAGAGTCCCAGCTATGGAGGAAAAATGCAATGCTTGGAGTAAACAGTGTGCTTTTTTCCTCATTGTCTGTTCTAGAGTCCAGTGGGGAATGAGCTTAATCTTAATCCTTTATATTGACAATGGTGTTTTTTCAATGGAATAACTCTTCTAAGATGAAACACATATATTGTATCTAGAATATACTGTGACATATTTAACATGTATAGGGCTGCTTGCCATCGGGGGGAGAGGGTGGAGAGAGGGAGGGGAAAAATCAGAACAGAAGTAAGTGCAAGGGATAATGTCGTAAAAAATTACCCAGGCATGAGTTCTGTCAATAAAAAGTTATAATTATTTAAAAAAAAGTGTATATTTTGAAGGATGTAATGGTCAGGCAAAATTTCAAAGCAATAATAATATGTTCTCCTATGTCTCTTTCTCAAGATAGATTGGAAAGACTTTAAGAAAGGTCAGTCTTATTGGGGTAAAAAAGTTTTTTAACCCAACTCAGACAATGTCTGGGAAAGTCAGTGCACAGATCAGCATTTAAGACTTTCAGTCCTGACTCATAATGAAGCAGACTAGTAAAGCAATTTCCAATCCCAACTTAGAAGTCAAATTTCTAGCTAGGAAAAACAAGCTATTTTCTGGAGAGAGTAGGTAGGGCTATTCTCTGCTGTGAGGAAGACACCAAACACAAGGGGCCCCTCAGGAAAGAAATCCCACAAAGAAAACCCTAAGGAACATTGTTGCAAAAGTCCAGAACTATAATCTCAAGGAAAAAATACTGCAAACTGCTAGGAAAAAAACCAGTTCAAATATCAAATAGCAACAGTCAGCATTACTCAGCATCTGGCAGCTTCTGCAATAAAGGATCGGATGGCCTGAAGCACCAAGTTCTGAAAGATAAAGGACTTGGGGTTATAACCATGAATTAACTATGACTGACTTTCAGTCATTTCTATTGAAAAAACTAATACTAAACAGAAAAACTTTTCTTCAAACACAGGACTCAAGAGAAACATAAAAGGTAAACGGGGGAAATATATATATATTATTTAAAGGTAAAACTTTTTAAATCCCTAGATGGGAAAATGATATTTATAAGTCTTGAGAATTGTATCTGTTATTGGGACAGTTAGAAGGAGTATACATTGATGAAGGGTGTGGATATGAATGGATCTGATGTGATGATATCAAAGAAAAAAAACCATTAAGGGGTAGAAAAAGAATTGTACTGAGAGAAGAGAAAAGGGAGGTAAAATGGGACAAATTAGATCACAGAAGAGGCACAAAAGACCTATTACAGTAGAAGGAATGAAAGGAGGGAGATGAGCATTATCTAATTTAATCTCATCAGTTTTGACTTGAAGAGAAAACATATTCACTCAGTTGGGTATAGAAATTTATCTTACCCTATAAAAAAGTAGGAGAAAGGGAAAAGAAAAAGGAGAGGATGGATAGAAGGAAGGGCAGAAACACTAGGAGAAAGGGATAAGAAAAGGGAGAAGGGATGATAAAAGGGAGGGCATCTAAATAAAGGGTGAGGTGGGTTAGAAACAAAACACTACTAAGGAGGCACAGAGTGGAAAGAGAAAACAAAAAGTATATACAGGGAAGAAAATAGAATGGATGGAAATATAAAGCTGGTAATCATAACTATGAATGTGAATGGAATGAATTCTTCCATAAAATGAAAGTGAATAGCAGAGTGGATTAAAAAACAGAATCCTATAACACGGAATGTTGGAGGAGATGTGGGAAAACAGGGACACTGATACATTGTTGGTGGAATTGTGAATACATCCAGCCATTCTGGAGAGCAATTTGGCACTATGCTCAAAAAGTTATCAAAGTGTGCATACCCTTTGATCCAACAGTATTTCTGCTGGGCTTATACCCCAAAAAGATACTAAAGAAGGGAAAGGGACCTGTATGTGCCAAAATGTTTGTGGCAGCCCTGTTTGTAGTGGCTAGAAGTTGGAAAATGAATGCATGCCCATCAATTGGAGAATGGTTGAATAAATTGTGGTATATGAATGTTATGGAATATTATTGTTCTGTAAGAAACGACCAGCAGGATGAATACAGAGAGGATTGGCGAGACTTACATGAACTAATGCTGAGTGAAATGAGCAGAACCAGGAGATCATTATATACCTCAACAACGATACTGTATGAGGATGTATTCTGATGGAGTGGATTTCTTCGACAAAGGGAAGACCTAACTCAGTTTCAATTGATCAAGGATGGACAGAAGCAGCTACACCCAAAGAAAGAACACTAGGAAATGAATATAAACTGCTTGCATTTTTGTTTTTCTTCCTGGGTTATTTATACCTTCTAAATCCAATTCTCCCTGAGCAACAAGAGAACTGTTTGGTTTTGCATACATATATTGTATCTAAGATCTACTGTAACCTATTTAACATGTATAGGACTGCTTGCCATCTGGGGGAGGGGGTGGAAGGAGGGAGGGGAAAAATTGGAACAGAAGTGAGTGCAAGGGATAATGTTGTAAAAAAAAAAATTACCCTGGCATGGGTTCTGTCAATAAAAAGTTATTAAAAAAAAAAAACAGAATCCTAAAATATATTGTTTACAAGAAACACATTTGAAATGGAAAGATGTATACAGAATAAGAGTAAAAGGCTGGAACAAAATTTATTAGGCTTCAGCCAAAGTTAAAAAAAGCAGAGGCAGAAATTCTGATCTCAGATTAAACAAAAGTAAAAATTTATCATTAAAAGAGATAAGGAAGGAAACTACCTTGTTAAAGGTACCATAGACAATAAAGTAATATTGATACTAAGTGTATATGCATCAAGTGGGAGAGCTTCCAAATTCTTAGAAAAGAAGTTAAGCCAGTTACAAGAAGAAATAGACAGGAAAATTATATTAGTGGAGGAACTTAACCTCCTCCTCTCAGAATTGGTTAAATTCTAACCACAAAATAAACAAGAAAGAAACTAGGGAGGTTAATCAAATTCTAGAAAACTTAGATATGATAGACCCTCTGGAGAAAATTGAATAGGAACAGCAAGGAATATACCTTTTTTTCAGTAGTACATGGCACCTGCACAAAAAATGACCATGTATTAGAGCATAAAAACCTCACAATCAAATGTAAAAAGGCAAAAACAATAAATGCTTTCTTTTCAGACCACAATCAATAAAAATTATATTCAAAAGGCCAGGGGAAAATAACCTAAAAACCAATTGAAAATTAAATAATCTAATTCTAAAGAATGAGTAGGTCAAATAACAAATCACAGAAACAATCCATAATTTCATCCAAGAGAATGACAATAATGAGTCAACAAACTAAACCCTATGGGATGCAGCCAAAGCAGTTCTTAGGGGAAATTTTATATCTCTAAATAGTTATGTGAGAAAGGAATTCAGTGAATTGGACATGCAACTAAAAAAATCTAGAAGATGAACAAATTTAAAAAACCCAATTAAATACCAAATTAGAAATTCCTAAACTCTAAGGAGGATTTAATAAAATTGAACTAAGAAAACTACTGAACTAATTAATAAAACTAAGATTTAGTTTTATGATAAAACCAAAAAAGTAGATTAAGTTAATTTGATTAGAAAGAGGAAAGAAAAAAACAAATTACCAGCATTAAAAATTAAAAGGGTCAACTTACCATTAATGAAAAAAGAAATTAAAGCAATAATTAGGAGCTATTTTGCCCAACTATATGGAAACAAATCTGACAATCTAATTGAAATAGATGAATATTTACAAAAACATAAATTGCCCAGATTAACAGAAGAGGAAATAAATTCCTCATGTAGTCCCTTTTTAAAAAAAGAAATTGAACAAGCCATCAATGAACTCCCTAAGAAAAAATCACCAGGACCACATGGATCCACAAGTGAATTCTACCAAACATTAATTCCAATACCATGTAAACCATTTGGAAAAATAAACTATTTGGAGTCCTGCCAAATTCCTTTTATGACACAAATATGGTATTGATACCTAAACCAAGAAGAGCCAAAACAGAGAAAGAAAATTACAGACAAATCTCCCTAATGACTATTGATGCAAAAATCTTAAGTAAAATATTAGCAAAGAGAAGATAATACTATAATCAGGGGGATTTATACCAGGAAGGCAGAGCTGGTTTGATGTTAGGAAAACTATTGTCATAATTGACCATATCATTAACTAAACTAAGAGAAATTACATGATAATTTCAATAGATGCAGAAAAAACTGTTGATAAAATACAGCCCCCATTCCTATTAAAAACCACTAGAGAGCATAGAAATAAAGGGAGTTTTCCATGAGTTGCTGTGATTAAATTTTTTTTTCTTGATGTCCTTCTCTCATAATTAACTATTCTTTATTTGAACTTTATTCCTGACTATTCTCATGGTGATTATTCTGCTGAGACCAAAGCTGGTGCCAAGGCCCTCCCAAAAGCTAATCCAGACATTACATTACATGCATTGAGGATGATGAACTTGTGACTGTTTTGCATGACTCAGTTCTAATGAACACTTATGCAAACAATGATAAAGTAAATCATCTTCCTTTTACTAAGCAGGAATAAGCAATTATTCAGTTCCTGATATCTTCTTCCTTGGACTTTCCATGATGGGTAGGCAACTCTGATGAGAGATAGGCAATTCTTGGAATGCCAGGAGAAATGCCACTGAGGGTACATTATGTCTAAGACATAATATTCTTCAAGCATGATCATAGATTTTGTTCTACTTCTGTGTTCTATCTTGATCTTAGATGAATGAGTATCAGTTCTGAAGTATACATGGTAATTCTTTCAAACCATATCTAAATAAGAATCCACTCTAATAGCCCCCCAAAAAGTAGTCATTCAACTTTTCTTTCAGGGTTTCCAGTAAAGGGAACCTACTACTTCTTCAGGGAGTTGATATTATTTTTGAATCTTTCTAATCATCAAGAATGTTTCACGTTTTGTGGTTGTTCAGTTATTTCAAGTCACGTCTGACTCTTTGAGACCACTTTGAGATTTTCTTGACAAAAGTACTGGAGTCATTTGCCATTTTCTTCTCTGAATGAGGAAACTGAGGCAAAAAATGATTAAATTACTTGCTCAGAGTCATATAGTTAATAAATATCGGAGGCCAGATTTGAGCCAGAAAGATGAATCTTCCTAACTCCAGGCCTGATACTCTATCTAAATGAGCCACTTGGCTGCCCTAATACATTTACTATAATCATGCTAATTATATTGATAACACCAAAAGCATTAAAAATAAGTAAACAAAATGGAAATAAATCAGAAAGGCACATGGAGGCAAATGGAATTTAGAGAAAGGTTTCTATCTTATGTTGGTAAATACCTATATCTCTTGTTCCAATTAGGACATTGGTTTTACACAAACCCCTTATGGTATAACCAAATCTCTAAACAGATCAAAATATACTTTCTGTGCAACATCACTCCAGTGCATCCAATGACTTTTAAACACATCTAAATTGATTGAAAAATTAAATGTTCACATTTAAAACAAGACAACAGGGTTGAAATAAAAAGTGTTCTCAACAGGTTAAGTAGCATGATAGCAACTCTAACTATCATCTTTTCACTTTAAGAGAAATGAAGTAATAATCTTACACATTAAAAAAAATGAGATTATTCTTTCCAAAAATTTTCATCACCATCATGTAAGAGCCAATGCAGAGTACAAATTTAAAATTTGTATATAAATTTGCCCTATAATTTGTGGGTGCTCCAGATATACCTGTTTACTGATGACTGTGCTAATTGCACCAAGCCCCTCAGCACTTGCTATATATATAAAATCAAAAATTTTAAACCTAAAATTGTACAAAATTTGGAATTTAAGGGTTTCTGTCCAATCATTTTTCAAACATGTTTTTTGAAGTTTTTATTTTTTTGATGGCTGCTAAATTAAAAAGGATTTGCCTTATTTTTTAAAATTACCATTTTGATTGAATGAGAAAGAGATAATATTTAGGATCATCTGTAATATACTTCACCAAATACAACCATTTAAATCAGTCACTACATCTAACAATATAATCAACATTCTACTTTGTATTCTTCAATGCCTCTGCCATTAGGAGGTAAGTATATTCATCTGTTCTTGGGGCTCATTGGTTTTTCAAGTATAATTCAGTATCCTAAGATTTTTTTTTTTTTTTTGCTTTTTGCTGAGGCAATTGGGGTTAAGTGACTTACCCAGGGTCACACAGCTAGGAAGTGTTAAACTGTCTGAGATCAGATTTGAACTCAGGTCCTCCTGACTTCAGAGCTGGTGCTCTATCCATTGTGCCATCTAGTTGCCCTGTCCTAAGATCTTTTCATATTAATAGTTTTAATCATTGAATACCATATTCCTTTCATTCAACACCTTTGTCACTACTTCAAATCATTCAAATCATTCCATATTTGCCTTAACTCTTCACACTAACAATTTCTTACTGAGAAATAATGACACATTACATTCAGAAACCATTTTTTATAAGCCATTAAACACTCACTTTCCCCCTAGTTCTTTCCACAAAGAATGTTGCCATAAATCACCTGTTATGTTATCAGGCTTTTATTTCCATCTTTAACTTCCTTGGGGTATATGCTCAGCAGTGGGGTTGTTGAATCAAAGGATATGAATAATTCAGTCACTTTTTCTGCATAATTCTAAATTGATAACCAGAATGTCTGACCAACTTCCCAATGCTAATAAAAGTGCAATATGGATCTTTCTTTCCATAGAACTCCCAACATTGACTATTTTCATTTTTTTTTCATCATCTTTCCCAACATTCAGAAAATAAAAAAAAATTATCTTACATTTAACAAATTAGAGTATCTTTTAAAAACTATTAATATTCTTATTAATAAAATAATTATTTCTTAAATATTTTAAAAATAAAAAAGAGAGAGAAGAGGAAAATTATTAATATTCTTTCACCAGTTATCTATTATAGAATGTCAATTCCCTATTCAACAGAACACTGGAGCCCAAAACCATTGGTAGATAAGAAATTCCCCATTGTTCTTCTATATTCTGACCTTATAACAGATTAGCTTCTCCCATTTCTAAGGGAATGATAGTAAGAAAAATAAGTTACTAGTGATGAGGGCTAGAGGTAAGCACATGTCAAATGATCATGAGCAAGGGATAAATGGGTGTGTTCCTAGATATTTAATAGTTGGCTTTCTATACAAAAAGCTATTAAACTGTGTATACTCTTTGACTCAATAATATCACTAAATCTATATTGAAGAGATCAAAGGAAGAGTTAAAGGACCCATTTATTGAAGCTCTTTTTGTGTTGGCAAAGAATTGGAAAATGAAAGGATTCCTATAGTTTGAGCATGGCTGAACAAGCTATGATAAATGAATATGATAGAATACTACAGTGTTATAAGAAATGATGAAGGAATTAATTTCAGAAAAAGCTGGAAGAATTTACATGACAATTCAAAGTGAAATAAATAGAACAATTTATACAGTAACAACAAGATTGTCAAGAAAAGCAACTTTGGAGGGGTAGAGCCATGATGGTGAATTAAAGGCAAGGACTCACTTGAACTCTTCCCCAATTTTCTCCAAATACCTTTAAATGATTCTAAACAAGTTCTAGAGCAGTAAAACCCACAAAAAGATGGAGTGAAACAATTTTCCAACTCTGGATAACTTAGAAGATAGACAGGAAGAAAAGTGCAATCCACTGCAGGCCATGCCAACAAAGACTTGGCCCTAGTAAACCAGGAGCAGGGCCCAGGGTAATTGTGTTAGTGGCAACTGGGGCAGTTTCCAGATCTTTCACAGCTCATAGATGGTAAGATTATTGGACAACAGTTCAAAAGGAGTTTTACAGAGATCCCTTTGCTGATATCAGGGTAGAACTCTGTTGCATTGCTTATACTTGGATCGGTTTCACAGTCCTAGGTCTTAGTCACAGTGTGAGAAGAAACAGAGCTTGCAGCCCACAGGAAAGAAGAGACCCTGGTCACCGTTCTGAGCTGAAAAGAATAAAAAACTTACAAGTCCTCAGAATTACCTCTGAAAATAGCTGCAGAGAAAATCCCAAAGCTTGGGACAGTGACCCTTCCACTTGAGAAGTAGAACCTCACATTAGAATAGAGTTAAAAGTCAAGACATAGGCTAGAAAATGAACAAACAATAGAAAAAAATTCTGACCATAGAAAATTACAATGGTGACAAGGAAGATCAAAACACACAGTGAGAAAAAAGACAACAAAGCCAAAATTCCTACATTCAAAGCATTAAAGAAAAATATGAACTGGTCTCAGGCCAGAATAAAAAAAAAAATAGAATGAATGAAAATAGAAAAATGGGAAATATCTCATTGGAAAAACAACTTACTTGGAAAATAGATCCAGGAGAGATAACTTAAGAATTATTGAACTATCTGAAAGTCATGATCAAAAAAAGAATTTAAACATTATCTTTTGAGAAATTACCAAGGAAAACTGCTCTGATATTCTAACCAGAGGATAAAATAGAAAGAGATGATAAAATGAAAATTCTCACGACTATCATGACCAAATTCCAGAGCTCCCAGATTAAGGAAAAAATACTACAAGCAGAAAGAATTCAAGTATCATGGAGTCACAGTCAGGATAATAAAAGATTTGGCATTAAAGGATCTGAGATCTTGGAATGTGATATTCCAAAAGGCAAAAACAGGAATTAGGATTATCACTAAAAATTACCTAATCAGCAAAATTGAGTATAAACCTCCAGGGGAAAAATATTCAATTAAATAGAGGACTTTTAAGCATTCCTGATGAAAAGACCAGAACTGAATAGACAATTTAACTTTCAAATACAAGGTGCAAAAGAAACATTAAAAAGAAAAGAGAAATCATAAGAGATTCAATAATGTTAAATAATTTATATTTTTACATGAGAAAATTATATATATATATATATATATATGTGTGTGTGTGTGTGTGTGTGTGTGTATATATATATATATATATATATATATATATATAATCCTAAAAACTTTCTCATTGTTAAAGCAGTTACAAAGTGTGTACATAAACAAAAAGCAGAGGTCTGAGTTAAATGGGATGGTATGATTATCTAAAAAAAAATAAAATAAAATAAAGGATAAGAAATAAGAATGCATTGGGAGAAGAGGAAAGGGACAGATATAATGGCATAAATTATCTGGCACAAAAGAGGTCTGAAAGATACTTTATAGGGAAGGAGGAAATGGGGGAATTGGGAAGAGGAATACATTAACCTTACTCTAATCATAAATGGCTTAAAGAGAGAATAATACCCATATTAAGTTGGGTGTAGAAATCCTTTTAACCATGCAGAAAGATGAAAAAGGAAGGGAATAAGAGAATACCACTAACCAATAGCCTTACTAAGTGTGTATCCCAAAGAGGTGAAAAACAAAAAGGAAAAGAATCTATTTGTACAAAAATATTAATAGCAGCTCTTTTAGTGGTGGCAAAGAATTGGATATTGAGGGGATGGCTATTAATTGAGGAATGGCTGAATAAGTTGCTGTACATGATTGTGATGGAATGTTATTGTGCTTTAAGAAATGATGAGTAGAATGCTCTCAAAAAAACCTAGAAAGATTTATATGAACTGATGCAAAGTGAACTGAGCAGAATCAGGAGAATATTATACACAGTAATAGCAATCTTGTATGATGATCTATTATGAATAACTTAGCTATTCTCAGCAGTACAGGATACAAAATAATTCTGTTGGATTTATGATGAAAAGTACTGTCTATATCCAGAAAAAGAGCTGGTAGAATCTAAATGCAAATCAAAAATGCTTTTTTAAAATGTTCTTTATTTATTTGAAAATTTTTTGGTCTTGGATGTTTTTTTTTCCCCCACAGAATGATTGATGTATGAAAACTCAAGAATTCTAACAATAAAAATCATTATGAGTTGCCTCAGGAGACTAAAAGGTTAAATGACTTTCTCTCAGGTCACTTTGCCAGAGAAAAGACTTGAATCCAGATCTTTTAAACTCTATTTTTCTATCTCCAATGCCAGAGATGTAAAAACATGCTGTGATGAGCTTCTTGGGGGCCCACAGCACTTCTGAGACCAGCTCAAACAAGATTAAAATTTAACTGGGAAATATTTATAAATAAAAATGCAATAAAATGGAGATAATATTTAAATATTAAAATATGTCAATATGCAGTTGGGAGGACCTTACATTGTTTAATATCCTGAAGTCCTACTTGATTGTCCTACTGTCCTACACCCCCAACAAATCTGTCTCTCATGAGATGCTGTCTCATTGATCCAGTCCCCAATCTCCCTAAAGGTCCTATAATTTATTCCACATTTCTTCATTTTATCCATAAGAACTATATTAGAGACCCAAAGCAGATAGGTCTACTTGTCTATTTTTTTTTCAGTACTCTAAATAAAATGAAATCTAGGATAGCCTAATGACATGAACTCTTTGGGGACAGTTATATGACTATGATCTCCCCCTCTTCATTTATGTTATTTTAATTCTCTTTAAACCATTTTTATTCTTTCCTTCCTGATTCAAAGATCATTTGCTTCAGAAGAGACAAACAAAAGAAAAATAAGAGGTGGTTAATTCATTCATTCCTTTATTTATTTGTTTATTTGGTAAAAAAAAAATAATAATAAGCATTTTTTAAGTATGTGTTCTGTGTCAGGCACTTTGCTTTGTGTTGTGATTCAAAAACAAATGTGAAAATCTCTATCCTTGAGGAGCTTATATTCTTTTAGAGGCAACATGTAGCTATGTAAGTACATAGCAAATAAACAGGAATAGAGACTAAGCTTTTGATTTCTTTCTTTTTTCTTCTCTCTCTTTCTCTCTTCCTTTATCTTTACTTACCTTCTTTTTTTCCCCCTTCCCATCATGCCCACTCTTCTCTTTCTTTCTCCCTCCTTTTTTCCTCTTCCTCTCTCTCTCCTCATTCCCTTCCTTCCTCCTTTTCCTTTTTCTCTTCCTCTTCCTTCTTTTTCTTCTCCTTCTCCTCCTCTTTCTACTTCTCTTCTTCTTCCTCCTTTTCCTTGTTCTGTTCCTTTTTCTTCATCATCTTCATCACCTTCTTTGTTATCTTCTTTTCTCTCTCTTTCTTTCACATTGTTAATTGAAATAATAAACAGATAAATACAAGGTGATTTTTAGTGAGAGAGTAACTGGAGGAATTGAAAGGATGAAATTTGCATTGAGTTTTGAAACAAAGCAGGGATTCTAAGAGGCAGAAATGAGGAAGTAGTATGTTTGGAATGGAGGATAGCTTTATATATATATAAAAATGCTGAGTGGGAGGTAGAGTATCTCGTGAACATCACCAAGAGAGTAGTTTACTCCTTCAGCAGCACATCCTATTGTTTGATCATTATTTTTACCACATTGTTAAATTTATTTCAAGGTGTCCAGTGTATTCTTAAAAGGTGGAACTCAAATGAAGAAATTCTTTTAATGACAAAACAACTTTGGTTTCAATAGGATGGCAGAATTATTTGGGGAACTTACAAATGCAGTGATTTAAAAATATATTTCCCATTGCCAGCACATGATATTCTAAATAAAACTCAGAAAATACAGTTTTTTTAGTACTCTAAATAAAACGAAATCTAGGATAGCCTAATGACATGAACTCCTCGTCGACAGTTATATGACCATGATCTCCCACTCTTCATTTATGTTGTTTAAGTTCTCTATAAACCATTTTTATTCCACTCCAGTATCTTTTCCAAGAAAACCCCAGATGGGGTCATGAAGAATTGGACACAACTAAAACTCAACAAGAACAAGAGCAACAAATATATTTGTATATGTATGTATACACACATACTTATATACATACATGTATATTTCTATATCTATCATCACATATATTATATATAACATATGTTTATATATTTATCATACACATTTTTCATATGTGTATAATCACATGTGTTTTAGTTTCTTTATAGTTCATTTATCATGCTAATAACTAAGGAGTTTTCTTAAATCATTCTGTAAAGTTGAAAAATCTAATTATGGGAGAGGGCAAGTCCAGTGCCTAAAATTTCTCATTTTTCATTAGAATATGGATGGCTTATGGAGAAATAGTGTAGGGTTAGTGGATAGAGAACTGTCATGGGGTCAATCTACCCCTGCCTCTGCCATACTGGCTGTGTTAACCTCTTAGCAATGCTAAGACTACATTTTAGGGAAGGTGCCATCATGCTTGTTTGGAGGGAATTTTCTCTATGAATAAAATCACAGGCCCGAGTTTAAACAAAAACAAAAAATTATATAGGTGTGAATTAGATCAAAGATTTAGAGCTGGAACACATTTTAGAATTCATCTCTATAGTTTAACTCTGATTTTACAGATTAGGAAACAGGCTTAGAAAGATCTAAGTCACAAAAAAAAACATAAAACAAGTCAGAAATTGAACCTTGGACTGCTTTCCGCTGCATCATATAGCTGATTTTGATTAGCCATCAACAGAAGGGAAGCAAAAGTAGATGAAATTATAGGCTATATGCCTTCTTTTTTCATGAAAGAAGAATGTCATATGTAAGCCATGTTTAAAAATCCCTTCATTTATTCCATAGTAGTAAAATGGCCTGAGAGGAGATAGCTCATCTGTATATTGTAATTGTGTGTATATGTACATATATGTATATATATGCATATATATGTACATATACATACATATACACACATATATCAGTTAGATTTAACAGTGGAAGAGTACTGGGCCCAGTGTCAGGAAGATTCATTTTAAATTTAGATTTGGCCTCAGACACTTCCTAGCTGTGTGACCCTAGGTAGGTCACATTTGAGTCAGTTCTTCATCTGTAAAATGAGCTGAAAAAAATGTCAAACCATTCCAATAACTTTGCCAAGAAAACTCCATATGGAGTTACAAAGAATCAGAGTGTACCACAACAAATATGTGTGCATATATGTATGTGTGTATATTCATATATACACATAAATGTATATATACATATACATTTATGTGTACAATCACGTTAGTATATATACATTATAATTTAATTTTTGCAAATAAGACATTGTAGTTAGAGTACCTAGATTTGAATATTTATTGCTTAGCACACCCTTTCTCATCCCTATAATCTTAATTAACTCTGAGGTCTTCAATTTTCTCATCCATAAAATTTGATGGAGGTGTTGATTTCTAAGGACTCTTCCAAACAAATCATGTGAGCCAAACCTCTAAGCAAATTAGCTTTCTTTAAAACAGTTTCCATGCTAAAAAATAAGGCACTTATATGTTTCTGAGCCTAAGTACTCATGATTTCCAGAGAAATGAAAGTGAAACTGGAATTAATGCAATGTCTTTTTAGGGAATTACAAGAAACAAAAGATTTCAGGGAACCAGTCCACTTTATTGTCAAACAATGGATGAGTCCTTCTTTAGTGGGAGGAGACTAGAAAAAGAAAGAATCTTCAGAGCAGCATATGGCTGTGTAAAGAAACAAGACAGGGAGGAACTGGGCAGGAAGCTGTAATTTATGTGTCGACAGAGAGCATCCACCACCTACAGGTTTGTGAGGCAAAGCAAACGGTTTACTTTTCTTCTTAAGAGGAGGAGCAGAATTGGCACCAGAAGATCTTTGCTCAAGTCCCCATCTCTGCCAAGATTTGAGTGAACGTGGGTAAGTAATTAAGCTTTTCTGGGTCTCAACTTTCTCATCTACAAAAGGAAAGATTTGGACTATATGACCCCTGAGAGTCCCTTTCAGTCCTAAATCATATAGTCCAAATCTTTCTTATTAGCAGACTTAATCCTAGCCCGGGAAAGAGATTCTTTTTGCTCTCTGGAACCCCAAGAACTCACCAGCCTTAGTTTATTTCCATTGGCTCTTGCTCACACTTCATATTACAAGCTCTTTCTGAATAAAAACCATTCTCTACAATAATTCTAGAATTAAGTCTGTTAATTAAATAACCTTGTAATCATTTTGTCACCTGCTTACCTCTCTGGGTTAATCTGATCATTTTGTTATTGAGCTAGAGAATAATGAATAGGTCTTCTTGCCTCTTCCCCTCCATCACCTTTTTTAGCAGTGTTATCTTGGGCAAGTCATTTACTTTCTTTGCCTTATTTTCCCCAATCATAAAAAGAAATGGTTGGCTGATCTCTGAGGTCATGTCCAAATCTAAACCCTACCTGTGTTTCAGAGGCTCATACATTGAGAGCTTAAAGGAGACTTGGAAACCCTCTTTTTTACAGGTGAGGAAACTCAGACTCTGAGATGAAGTCACTTGTCCAATATTACATAAGCAATATTTTGCCGAGCAGAGACCTGTCCTCTGACTCCAAATGTAATGATTTTTTTTTTCAGGATGCTGTATCTGCTCTTGGGCATGTTATTGAACTCCTTCTAGGTCTCAAATTCCTTCTCAGTGGAATGAAATTAGACTATCTGATCTCTAAGTTTCTGTTTAACTTTAACATTCTATATCATTCAGTGCACATGGCATAATGGAAAGAGATAGGTTGGCCATGTTACCAAACCAGGAATAGGCAAAAGCTGTCACCATTCAGTAATATTTTTAGCAATGTTGACAGGCAATGCCAAATGGGAAACCAACATTGACTCGGAGCTGGAAAGAACCTGAGATAGCATCAAGTCACCTAACACATAAATCATCTTTCTACTACACTACACTGCTTCCTTTTTAGTTTTGAGGAAGGTTATAGAATCTATGACAAAGGAAGGGGAAACAGAAGCCAATTAAAAAAATTTAACCAATATTTAACAGTCGCTAATCTTTACATGGGCAGCTAGGTGACAGATAGTGTGCCCAGTCTATCATCAGGAAAACTCATCTTCCTGACACTTCTGACACTTATTAGCAGTGTGACCCCCGGGCAAGCCACTTAACCCTGTTTGTCTCAGTTTCTTCATCTGTAAAATGAGCTGGATAAGGACATGGGAAACCACTCTAGTATCTTTGCCAAGGAAACCCCAAATGGAGTTCATAAAGAGTCAGATACTACTGGAAAATAACTGAACAACAAGCATCTTTCTAATGAACTTTAAGGCTTATCAAGCTCTCTTCTGAACACAGCTTCTTGAGAAGTAATATATGGATTATTAACTCCATTTTACAGATTAAAAAAACCCCTGAAGTTCAAAATCTCATAGCTAGATGTATAGGAACCAAGTTGAAATCTAGATCTCTCTTACCTCCAAGTCCAATACATTTTTTTTTCCTGAGGCAATTGGGTTTGTTAAGTGACTTGCTCAAGGTCACACAACCAGGAAGTATTAAATGTCTGAGGCCAGATTTGAACTCAGGTCCTCCTTAACTTCAGGGTTGGTACTCTATCCACTGCACCAACTAGCTGCCCCAGGTTCCAATATTCTTTACAAACTCCTATTTGGTTTCCTTGCTTCCATTCTGTCCCCTCAGTCTAGTTCTTCCTTTACACAGCTGCCAAAACATTTTTAAGATATCATTTTGACCATGTCACTCTTAAGGAAAAAACTCTTTAGTGCTTTAATAATGTCTTTGGAATAAAATAGAGATAATTAATTCTACAGACTGGCATTTGGGACTCTCTACAATCTGACTTCTCCAGCTTTCAGCCTTGTTTCATATTACTCCCTTTTACACATTCTATGTTCAAATTCCAGCTAAAATCTCATCTTCTTCAAGAAACCTTTCTCTAACCCTCTTAATACTAGTGCCTTCCCTCTGATGAATATTTTTAATGTATCCTGTACATCTTTTGTCTGTATATAATTGTCTGTATCCTAACTCCATTATTAGACTGAGCTTCTATTCAGTAGGACAGGTATTTATCTTTCTTTGTAACTCAGAGCTTATCAAAGTGCCTAGCACATCATAGGTGCTTAATAAAGGTTAATAAAGGTGCTTAATAAAATCCTTGTTGATTCACTGATTGATCCAGACAAAATAGAATACTGGTTGTTTCTTATATTTAATTTTTTATCTCCCACTCAAGCATTCACAATTCTTTTCCATGACTGGAATTTCCTTCAGGATTAATTTTGGATGCCACCTCCTCCATCAAGTATACATTGATGCCTGAGTTTTTAAAATCCTTTTCTCTTCAAATTACCTTATATATTTTTGTGTAAATTCTATATTTTCCCAGGAAAATGGAAGCTCCTTTAAGGCGGATATTATTTTTCTTCTCATATAAGACACTGGCCCATAGTAGAAGTTTATTAAATATTTATTGAATTATATCTCAATGGAGTGTGAAGCACTATGTATGCCATGGTAAGAGATTATAAAATTTAGATAAGATATGATTCCTGTGTTCAAAGAGGTTACAGTCTGTCTTTTTATCAAGGGCTACCTGAGTTTGAGTTTACAGCATAAAGAGAAAAATCAAAATTGTCTTTGAGAAGAATTGAAAAAATGCCCCTCTCTCCCTTCTTTTCAGAGATGGAATACAATGGGTATATAATCATAATAGCTAATAACTATACAACATGGAAAGGTTTACAATGTGATTTACATATTTTATTCTGACAACAAACCTAGGAAATAAGTGTTAATTTTTTTTTTCCTGAGGCAATTGGGGTTAAGTGACTTGTCCAGGGTCACACATATAGGAAATACTAAGTGTCTGAGGCCAGATTTGAACTCAGATCCTCCTGACTTCAGAGCTGATGTTATATCCCCTGCACCACCTAACTGCCCCAATAAGTGCTATTATTATCATCATTTTACAAATTAGAAAATAATATTCATTGGGGGTTAAGTGACATGCCCAGAGATACATAGCTAGTAAATAATCTGAGGCTATATATGAACACAGGCTTTCTGAATCTGGCACTCTATCTATGTGCAAATTAGCTGCTTCTAATATTATATCAGATATGGTAAATGTCTTGGTTGGTTTGAAATTTTTTTCCTTTATTTTCCTCTGACTTGCTAAATTGAGGATGAGGAAGGATATATTTGAAAATTAAGGTGATATAAGAAATATGATATTGCACTGTCAACATAAATAACCATATCAAAGGCATTATGACATAATTTCACAGATTTTATGAAACTTTGAGTGAGAAGTTATGAAAAGGGAGAAGCAGATTTCAGCTCAGGGGAAGAATGAATTTCCCCAAATTTGAATTGTCCGATGGTCTGCCATTTATGGAGATCTCAGAGGCTGAGTGGCCACTTATCAATGATGTAGAAGAGGGCTTCTTTATCTTTTTTTTTTGTGGTCATGCCCCTTTTGTCAGTGTTTGTGAAGTTTAGAGGCCCTTTTGTAGAATAGCATTTTCAAATGCATAAAATAAAATGCATAATTTTACAAAGAAAATGAATTCTATTGAGATACAGTGATCAAACTTTTTTTTAAAAAAAGTTTAGACCCTAATAGAGGAAATCCTTTTTTCATCTTTGAAATCTCAGTACCTATACCTATGCCCTGCACATAGTAAGGATTTAATAAATATTTTTGAATTGAAAATCCCTGGCCATGAATGGTGTCCTCATTTAATTATGGATATAGATTTAAAAAAAACAACTGGGTAGGGATGTAATCAGTGATGCAGACTTAAGACTGATAAAGTTTTAAACATCTCAAAGGATATTGCAGGTAAGAGAAGAAAGAATCCCAGTGGGAGCTGATGTTTAAGGGGTGTCAACTTAATTAAATGCAGAGACAATCAGTCACAAGAAGGTTGACCACCAAGTAACCAAGTACCAAGGTTGACCAGACACTTTGCTAAAAAAAATTTCTAAATAGGGTCACAGTTGGATACCACCGAAATGATTTAACAATAGCAAATGTATCAATGGAGATAAGGAATAATCAGCATCAAATCTCATGCTCCTTTAGACCTTTTCAAATTTCTGATGAAATCTTTATTTTATTGATATATTTGTTTCAGCTAGAAAAAGCAACCAACCAACTCAGGCACTGGAAATACAAATACAAAGTAATCCTCCAAGTAGTTACGGAATTCTAGTTGGTTGAAACAATATTCTTTTTGTGTGTCCCATAATTAAATTGTTACAAGATGATTTGGATTTTGCTTGTGCTTGCATTTATGTTCTCCTGGCATCTTCTGAATGGTAAGTGGTGAAATCTTTCCATTAAACACTATCCTCAAGAAATCTTACTTGGGAGTTATATACAAGAATCATTATTAAAATTCTGAAGATTTTTTCCCCTGAAAAGTACATTCTAAGAAAGAATTTTAGTGTTAGTGAAAAATTATAATTTGACCTTCAAGAATCATGGGGAGAGAACCCAGAGATCATTTAGTCATCATTATGATTCAAAGGCTCAGGTAAAAGAACAGACAGAAAATAATAATAATAACAATAAAAATGAAGGGATTTGATTATTTCAAAGGTCACTTTTTCCTTTTTAAAAATATCCTATGATACAGTTAACTTAATGGAAGACTGAATAGGAATTTGAGATGACAGCTGTTGGAATTTAAAGGGCAAATTGGTGACATGCACAGAATCAGACAACAGAATTGAAAGTTTCTATGAAGTAAACTAGTAGTTAGGCAGTGTAATGCAATAGTGGGTGCCTTATATTTGGCACCTAAAAGCATCATTTTATGTCATTGATCTAAAAGGGATCCTAGACCTATCTAGTCTAACTCTCTTATTATTCAGGTGAGAAAATTAAAGCCCAGAGAGACTTGTCCCAATGCCATTGGAACCTGCATTCTGTTCCTGACTCCACTTCTTGGCATGGTAGCAATAATGCTGGATTTGGAGTCAAAGGCCAAGGAGTTTCAATCTCAGTTCTGCTACCTTCTATCTCTGTGGTTTTGGGCAAGTAATTTATCCAGTCCAGGTCTTAGTTTCCTCATCTATAAAAAGAA
Organism: Sarcophilus harrisii; assembly: GCF_902635505.1. NCBI lineage: Eukaryota > Metazoa > Chordata > Mammalia > Dasyuromorphia > Dasyuridae > Sarcophilus > Sarcophilus harrisii. Next base: position 117,172,114 of record NC_045426.1, on the reverse strand, counting down.
GGGATTAGAGGAGAGGATCTTCTTTTATTCTAACATCTATGATTTTATGTGCACCAAGTCATCATTTAATAAATGATGCTATTTCATATTTGCACAGTATTATTAATCTTTTTTTGGACAGGGGATGTTTTATAATTTTAATATTGATGTACACTAGAGGGCCTTGAGATGTGGCAAAACTGTATGAATGTAATATGCATTTTAAAGAATTAGACTCTTAGAAATCATTTGAAGAGTTCTTTTTATTTCCTATAGTTACTAATGGTATGATATTGTATAAGTGCAGCTAAGCTTTAGTCTTCTCATCTGTAAATTGAGGATGGTGGTAGTTGCATCAAATATTTTTACAGATTTATTAAAATATCCTCTATTTCAATCTTGTTCCTATATACCCTCTCTGTTTGAAGGTTAATTAAAATTTCACATGACCTCCCTTCATACACTCTGCTCTAGTCAAACTGATCTCATAACTGTTCTGAATAGCTAACCTTCTATTGCCTCCCTCCTTGATTTCACACATATGAATGGTCTTCAATGTATGAAATGTTCTCCATATTTGTCTCTGCCTTATGGAATCCTTAGTTTCCTTCAAAGCTCAGACATCACCTCCCATATAAGACCTTTCCAGGTATTAGCACTCTTTCCCTGTTAAAATTACTTTCCACTTACTTATCTTTTGTATATATTGTATTTTTACTGTTTCCCTGCCCCTTAGCAGACAATGTAAGTTCCTTTAGGGTAAGGATGGTTTTATTTTTGTCTTTGTATTTTGTAATACATTTTGTAATAAGCACTTAAATGTTTGTTAAATTGAAGTAGTCATAAAGAAATATGAGTTGTGAGGTGTCAGTTATGATTATTCTATAGCATATTGCAAATACTACATAACATTTGCTGTATACTCTGAAAAAGATATTTATGTTCTAAAGACTATGGTTTGAATTGTCCTCCTTGCCTTTCCTCTCTCCAGCCTTTTCTGTATCTGTTCCCAAAGAGAAATATAAAACACATTATGGCAGCAATGTGACTATGGAATGCACCTTTCCAGTGGGAGAAAAATTAGACCTCAATGCCCTTACAGTTTATTGGGACAAGGAAGGAAAATTTCTTGTGAAATTTGTTGATGGTGAAGAAGATCTCAAAATTCAAAAAAGCAACTCAAGATTAAGGCATTTGAATGACCAACTATACAAGGGAAAATCTCTTCTTCATATCACCAACGTGACAGTAAAAGATGCTGGGGCTTACCGCTGTATTATTGGTTACGGGGGAGCTGATTACAAGTGGATTACTTTAACCGTCAATGGTGAGAATGCTTCATAGTTAAAAGAAGAGAGAGTTTAAATTTTCACTAAAAAACACTCATAAAAATCCTATGATAAGAGTTAACTTCTACACTGAAATACAGCTAGAATGATTTCAATAGAATGATGGTAGGAAGGGAAACCAGGTTGCAAAGAACTGGGAAGTGAGTTGTTGATGAAATACAGGCAATGAAGATAGGTTACTCTTTCTGCAAGTAAAGAGAAGAAGAGCATTAAAACTGTATCTCTGCATGGAAGCTGGTTCAAGCAAAGTTTTTTTGGGGGGATGGAACACAGGGGTATGCTGGTAAAAGTTTAATGACTAGCTCTTTGGAAATACAAAATACAGTTCAAAGTTTAAACTACATTAACATTTTTTTTCTCTGTTACTTTCTTGTCTAGATAATCAAGAAAGTGATTGGTTACATTTCAGAACTTAAACTGGCTCCAGAATATCTCAGGACAAAGGAGACTTGATAATGCTTATAAATGGGAAAAGTAGTTAGAGGAAATGGAGAAGGTACATCAGAGAAGAGGGATAATTAATGAAACAGGACCCTTAAGGAAGTAGAAGGATATTGGATCAAGAAACAACTTGAAGAATAAGGGAGGAAATTGTAACAAGAAGCCTGAATTCAAATATTAGTTCTGATGTTTAGTTGCTGTAAAGTTCTGGGAAAATCACTTAATTTTTTGGATTCTGTTATTCATTTCATCTGTAAAATGAAATGATTTTACAAGTATTTTCTAGCTCTATTTTCTATGATCTTATGACTTTATAGTGAATCCAATCAGCATAATTTGGTGACTTTTTCCAGTAACCCTGAGAAACTGGGGTAAGATCAGATAAGGTGGGTGATGGGGGAATTGCCTAGAACTGGGGATTAGTGGAATGGAAACATTAAAAAATCATATAGTTGAGGGATTATAAAGTGCTTAGCATAGTACCTGGCACATAGCAGGTACTTAATACATATTTATTTTCTTTCTTCATGCTTTCTTTTTTTCCTTTCCTTCCTTCTTTCCTTCTTTTTTTCCCCTTCCCTCCTTTTTTTCTTTTACCTGAAAGTGAGAGTGGAGTACAAAAAGTACAACCGATTCTTCATTTTTTTTGACTTGTGGGACAAAGAAAATGAGAGAGCAGTCACTATTAGAAAGGGTTTCTAGGAATGCCATGTCTTTAGAGCAGGGGTTCTTGACATTTTTTGTGTCATGGACCTTATTATGTCTAATGAAGCTAAGATTTGAACTCATGTTTCCTGATTTGTTCTTCATGGCAGGAACTATTTAATTTCTGTTTTGTATCACAATGTTTATTTTTGTAGCACAGTGCCTGGTACATAATTACATATGTAATTTGTCTCTGCCTTATGGAATCCTTAGTTTCCTTCAAAGTTCAGACATTATCTCCTATATAAGACCTTTCCAGTTATTAGCACTTTTTCCTTCTTAAAATTACTTTACACTTACTTATCTTTTGCATATCCTGTATTTTTACTGGTTTTTTTCCTGCTCCTTACCAGACAATGTAAGTTCCTTTAGGGTAAGGCTGGTTTTATTTTTGTCTTAGTATTTTGGTACTTAATAGTACAAATTCTTATTGATTGATTGACTGACTTAAAATTCACTGCATTTTCCACATCTCAGAGATTCCAATGTCAATAATAGAAATCTAACTACTCCCAGAACTACCTTTTTCATTGTTGAACAATTTCAATTACTAGAAAGATATTTAGTTGAGCTAAAATCTGCTTCCTAATCCTCCTCTTACTTCTAAGAAACAATTATTCTCTTATATGTGATGGCCTTTTAAACATTTGAACACAGATGTCTTTTCCCCCCATTCATCAAGCTATATACACCAACTTCCTTATATCATTGATTTGAAAATATGTAATTCAAGAGGTAAAACAGTGGATAGAGTGCAAGCCCTAATATCAGGAAGACTCATCTTCTTGAATTTAAATCTGATCTCAGATGCTTACTAGCTGTGTGACTTTAGATAAGTCACTTAAACCAACTTTGCCCCAGCTTTTCAAATGTAAAATGAATTGGAGAAGGAAATGGCAAGCAACTGTAGTATATTTACCAAAAAAAACCTCAAAGGAGGTCTTAAAGAGTCAAAAACAACTGAATAATAGCAAACAACAATTCAAGAATAGGGAGATTTTGAAATAAAAATAAAAGGATGGGATTCCCCAAAAACCCAGTTCCTAAAATAAAATGATCCTAGGGTAAGTGGAAGTGAATCCTTTTCATATCATTATGAGCCAGGTCATTGACCTTATGTTCATGAATTGACACAGCTAACTGGTGGATTTACTTGACCTATGATGGGACAGTTTCAACATTAATTATAAGGGACTTATTAATGGCCATGCTATTCTTTAAAGAAATTTTGGACGTGGTAGATAACAGATAAGCTAAAATTGTATTTCAATACATTTTTTAAAGTTTTAATTGAGCAAGTATAGGGTTTCATATTTGACCACATAAAATTCATCTCATTAGCTTTAGCCTCACTTTTACATGTAATCAACATTGTACTAGGTGCCCCAGAATTTTCAGTGGGAATAGTTAGGAACTTTTAAAGTATTTTCTATGTGTATGTGAATATTTGGCAATAATACTAAATTAAAAGGTGAGAAGAAGAGATGACTGAGGGAGATTCAGTTCAGAATAGGTCTTTATTGCCTGATGGGGAGAAAAAGAAATGGTATTTATCCAATATATTGACAAATTACTTACTCTGTATATATAGCTACTTTTTGGTTGGTCCCCCATAAGTTAGATACCTTTATTTCTCTTTTCTCTTGATATATCATCCTGTCATAGTGCTGTGATCACTGGACATGAGCTTAATTCTTAGCATTGCTACATATTACCTGTATGACCTCAGGATAGTCACTTAAACTCTTTAGGTCTCACATCCCACATCTAATAGGACCTTTGCAATCCTTCCAATTTTAAATCTATGATCCTATGAGTTTAACCTAAGGGAAGCAGAAAAAAAAAAAAAAAAAAAGATTAATCACTTCCGTAAGTGATTTTGTGAGCTTCCTCCTTTATCATTACCTTTTCATGAATGGGGGAAGGCATTTCTTCATCTGGAGAAAGACATGACAAACCACTCCAGTATCTTTGCCAAGAAAACCCCATATGGGCGTTACAAAGAGTTAGACATGATTGAAACAAATTAATAACAACAACAGTGCCTCAGGAGAAACAAAAGGGCTTCCTTCAATGGACAAATTCAAGAAAAGTCTGGATGATTACCTGTTGGCTAGATCAGAGGGGATTCTCATTCAGGAAGGGGTTGGACTAGAGACTTTCTGAGGTTCTGACTAATATGGCCAGTATTCAAGTTATTGCAACAGATTTGTGAATCCATATGCCCATCAAGAATTTTCATTTTGGTCCTTGCTCAGCTCTAATAAAATAACCTTCATCTGATGGCACATACAACTTTTTGAAATTCAAAAAATGCCCTTTTACTTGAAAAGTTTGAAAACAAGTGTAGCCCAAGCAAAATTCAAAATAACACAGTGGGACTGTTGTTTTACCATGGACTGACAATTTAGTTCATATTTGCAGTGATGAAAATGGTATAGTGGAGACAAGGAAAGATGAGCAACATAAGTGTGGAAGATGAATAATTTTCAATGTAAGGAATTCATTGAATCATCATAGAATTAATTATTGCAAAGTTCCTTTTAGACAATCTCATCTAATCCTTTTTCAAATCATTAATATCAGTAACAACTATAATATTTGTTTATTAATTGATGAACCTTGCTTGCTACAACTCTAATAAGTAATGACCAGTTTCCACTTGAAGACTTGTCTTCATTTGTCAAAGAGTCTTCTCCCCACACAATTACCTATTTCCATATTGAAGGTAATTTATAATTATTAAGAAGCTTTTCCTTATGTTGAAGGAAAATCTGCCTCTTTGCAAATTCTACCTATTGTAATTATCTGTGCTTCTAAAGCCAAGCTAAATAAATCTAATCTTTTCCACTTGACGTATTTGAAGATGATTATCATATCCCTCCTCATTTTTTTCTTGTCTAGACTAAATATATTTGCTTCCTTCTACCACTCCTTCTTTGATGTGGTTACAGATCTTTTTGCTGTACTTATCATCATTTTCAGACCATCCTCCAAACTGTCACTTTTTTTAGATGGGAATTTTCATTGCTTAGGGAAATTCTGGTGAGGAAATCCCTCTACCAAAGCAAATTAGTTTATATTCTGCAACTTATTATCTTAAAGAATTACCTGGGAAGTTGAGATTAAACAACAATAACAAAAGGAATCATGCAATTTACTTGTGGGAGTCAGGAGGCTCATCAGAGGAACATAGGTTATGATCTACATTGTTAGAGGGAAGTGGCACACAATAGGTGCTTAATAAATGCTTGTTGACTTAGTTTGACTACGTATAGAAGATATCGCATCTCAAGTTTCTAGTTTGCCAATATTCCTTTTGAGTAATTACTACCAACCTGAGATTGTGTGTGTATACATTAGGCATACTGGTATATGTGTTCCATGAACTTTGCATTCCAGCATGTATCTGCACAAATGTTGGCTTCCTTCCAAACTTTTAGGGACCTGGGACTTTTATTTTTGTCTTTGAAATCTAGTCTCCAATACAGTTCCTGGCACAAATTAGTAGGTACTTCATAAAAACTTGCTCAATAAATGAATAAATAAAATCATATTTATCATTTAAAATAATATTATTATTACGTTGCAAACTTGAACTGATCTTGCAATTTACTAGATCCTGAAGAGCTTATCTTTTTACATGAAGCACTTTCTAGTCCCAATGCCTCCAGCCTGTATCTATTAATGTAGGGATTTTGTTTGTTCTTGTTTCATTTTGTTTTTTAACCAAGAGCAGTATAAGATAAATTTGAAAAGGCCATATAGTTGTGGTTTTATATTAGGTTAAGGAATTAAAACTTTATTCACTGAGATAATAATAATACTATGTACCAGGCACATAGTAAGTGCTTTATAATTTTTCTTTCATTTGATCCTCACAAGAAGGAAGTATTATTCTAATTTTACAACTGGGAGGTTTTAAGCAGAGAAATGGCAGGATTGGATGAGCATGTATCTAATATGCTCCTCTGGAAGGCTCTGCATGCTTGGATGCTTTATTCAGCATTACCACTCAATGAAGTGGAGCTATCACTACATTATGCAAATGATTTTTACAGAAACACAATCAATATTCTTTTCCCATCATTGCATATACCTGGTAACACACCTTTACTCATAAAGGGAAGTTTTACTTAGATGGAATTTCAAGAGGAGAAATCTTGAAAGTGATAATGAAACTGCTCACAATGTAGTTCTGTATTGAATCAGTTTGTGGTAATTTTTTGGGTGCTGTGTACAAGTTCTTTTTGCCTGTTTCCTACCTCAAACATTTGACCCTGAGAGCAGTAGAAAGTGACAGAGTTAGGAGAACTGATTTTGTTTGACTATGGGTTACTCACTTAACCACTCTATTTGAATTTCCTGATTTTTAAAATGATGATTGCAATACCTGAACTACCACAGGGTTGTGATGAGGTAAATGTCTTACAAATCCTGAAGTGACATAGAAAAGCAAGTTATTTATAGTAAACTGTGGGCATAATTATTCTTAATAACTGGACTTCTAGTGGAGGAATATTTTAGGATGGCACATGAGACATATTTGCCTTCAAAGAGTTAATTATTGCTTTATTACTCTGAATAAAGTAAATTACCCTGAATAATAAAGTGAATTATTACTTGGTAATTAAAGAAGTATTCCCTCCCCAAAGAGTTAGATTTTGTAAAAGAATGAAGCTTATTTTCATAACATTTAGAGCTGGGTGTGATTTTATAGATCACTGATACAGCGAAAATTGAGAACTAGAGACAGGAAGTGACTGGCTCGACCAAACACCCAAAAATACTTTTAAACAACACAACTGAGACTGATTATCTTGGGTGATGATGATGCCATAACTATGAATATGCTTTTCTGTGTAAGTGTGTGGTTTAAAAGCCAGACTCAGCCAACATACACCCACAGGATAGTATCATGGAAAGACCACTGGATTTGAGGTCAAAAGACAAGGATTGGAATCTTGAATGCTAATTACTATTAATATGAGCATAGACAAATCACTCTCCTTCTTTGAAGTGTGATAGATTTAAGGCGTTCTAAGACCCTTTTCAAGTTCTAAATTCTACAAATCTCTAATATTTTACCCAAGATTTGGTTGCTTCTGGATTATATCCAAAGTTGCTTATTAAAAAGAGACTTTGGACAGTTCTTCTTTGTATTCATAAATCAATATTGTTAATTCAGTGCTGTGGTACACAGAAAACATTTACATAATAATGTTGATTTATCAATGTAGGAATCACAGGAATGTGAGAGTAGGAAAGTACACAAATATCCATCTAGTCCACAAGTGGGGAATGTCCAGCCCATGAAATCATTTGGTCTAGCTCTGCCAAAGCAACTGCAGGTTAATTACAACCTCCTACTGCTTGAGTTCTTTAAATTGATAATTATGTATGACTCACAAATGATGTTATAAATATCCAAATGGCCCTTGGCAAAAAAACAGGTTTCCTATCCCTGATATATTCCACCCTATATTTCTGTTTTGTTGTTTCCATTTAAAATTGTTATGTCTATTGTTACATGTTTGTGGACAATATATATACTATTGCCTTGGTTCTACTTTTTGCATTAGTTCATACCAGTTTTCCATGCTTTCCTATTTTCATTATATTCATAATTTCCTACTATATAGTAAAATACCATTACTTTCATATATTTATTTAGCAATCTGTGGGTATCTACTTTGATTCCAATTTCTTGGAACTAAAGAAAGTACTTTTTTTTGTTATATAGGTAGGGTCTTTCTTTTTTATTACTAACTTTCTTGGGGCATTGGCTTAACAATGGAATTTCTGCATAATTCTAAATTACTTTCCAGAATTGTTGGACCAATTCATAGCTCAATTACAGGGTATTAGTGGGCCTGTGTTTCTACAACTCTTCTAAATTGCTTACTCTTATCCTTCACCCATTTTCTAGGTATTAGATAAAACCTCAGGATTGTTGTAATTTGCATGTCTATTATAAGTGATTTGAATTGTTCTTTAATATGATTATTAATAATTTATCATTATTTTTGATAATTTTCTATTCATGTACTTTGACCTTTGTTCTCACATATTTCATTGGTTGCTTATATATCTTCCAGCACATCTCTATGCTATGCTATGTCTTTTTATTCATGAGATCACAAGTTAAGTCTTTATCTGTACTTTCTTTCATTGGAACCTTGGATTCTATGCCTAGAAACATTTCAGGATCTGATGAGAAAGGATTTATATTTTCTTTCTTAGATCCAGGCTTCACCTCACTTCACAGAACATTTCTACTCTATGCTGTCTTCACTGGGATTTTACACCATAACATTTGAACGGAATGAGGATTTAGTCTTCTCTAATTGACCCTTTGTGGTTAAACTAGTTATATGAAGACAGAAATAAATATTAGAGATTAGGAAATTTGCACTAAAGACCTACTTCAGTGCCCTACTTTGGTGTGGAAATGGCCCTGGACTTCCTTTTGTGAGCTATGCCTATGGAATGTAAACTTTGTTGGGCCTTACCAACTTGGGATGAACTTAAATAAAAACCCAGGGACATAATGCTAGACGGAATATCTGTCATATGACAGTAGGTCTCATTAAATATAGAAAGGGTCATCATCAGAAGGGTTTTCTTCTCAATTTTTTTAAAAATTTGGTTGACTTCCATTTGTGTTGGTAGAGAGGAAAGTCACGTATGAAATCAGGGATGCTAGAAGTCTAAGAATGAAAGCAAAAAAAAATCTAAAAATGCTTTATAGAAGTCAATCATTCAACTTGCATAGTAAAATGTCGCAGAATCTCAGAACTGGAAGATATTCATTGGTTATTTATTCCCACCCATACTCAATAAATCTCTTTTATTTTGTCTAGATGACCAATTATGCTCAATAGTGAAGCTTTTTAAACTGTAACTGAATATAGGGATTGCTAAATTATGATTTATTATGGGTAAATATTTGATTTGCATACCTATTTTACATACCTATATACCCAGGATTATATAAAAATTTCTCAGACAAAAAGAGGTTTTGAGTGGGAAAAGTTTAAGAGGTTCTGCTCTATGATATAATGTAAATTCTTTTCATTTATGGATTCAACTAAGTAGACTCTTAAATCTCTTCAAAATCTCAAATTCTTTAATTCTGTCCCTACAACACATTAGATATAGGGCTAGTCTTCCCTTGAAGGCCGCCAGTTAGAGGTAACCCACTATTTCTTAAAGGAGGATCAGCCAAAAGAGGCAGCTAAGTGATGCCATGGGTGCAGCACCTGGGCTTGGAGTCAAGAAGATCTAAATTCAAATTCTATCTCAGATATTTATTAGCTATGTAACTTTGAACCAATCACTTTACTTTTTGTCAGCTTCATTTTTCTCATCTTTAAAAAGGGAGGAATAATAGTATCTATTATTGTTGTGAAGACTAGATAAATGATATATGTAAAGTCTTTAGCAAATGCTAAAGTGCTATAAAATGCTAATTGTTATTCTCCCACTTTTGACTAGCTTTAATTATTGGAAAGTTTTTCAAGTCAAATCTAGAATCTACCTATCCAACCTGAAGTCTCTGGGTCTAAAACTTATGAAACTAGCTTCCTTTAGAAGTATAGTCAATTTAATGATTTTTAAAATAAAATAATGCAATACTCAATATTCAGAAGAATTTATGATATCACCGTTAAGAATATTTCAGTGACATAGAATATATCCCATAGATACTTGCACATCCCATGTGACTCTAGACTACATCCTTCCAGAAAGTCACCTTGGGGGACAAGAAAGATAGTATCCTACATGAGGATGCCAATGATCCAGAGAATGACCATTCAGTTCATCCCTTATTCTTGCTTGGCGACTCCATGAAATCATATCTAGTTCTGTGCAAATTAATCAGTAAAACAGGATAATAAAGCACCTGCTTATTATATGCCAGGCACTACAAATTTAAAGACAAAAATAAAAGAATGGCTTATATTCTATTGAATGGAAATGCTGATTTTTCTTTAACTTTGTTCATTCCTTAGCCCCATACAACAAAATAAACCAGAGGATTAAAATGGATCCAGTCACTTCTGAATACGAAATCACATGTCAGTCAGAAGGTTATCCTAAAGCAGAAGTCATCTGGAAAAGTAGAGATCAGGATCTAAGTAGCAAAGCTACAGTGACATATTCAGTTGGAACGGAAAAGCTATTCAACATTACAAGCACTCTCAGGGTCAATGCCACAGTGAATGAATCTTTCCAATGCTTGTTTCAGGAAAGGGATACTGGAAAAAATATTTCAGCTCAGATTGTCATCCCAGGTATGTATGCTTCAAAATGTGTCCCAACATCTTCCAACATGAGTGAACACCCATATCCCATACCCTTTTCATTGCTTTGTTCAGTTCGTTGTTTGTCCTTCATTTTTGAAGAGGACCATCACATCAGAGAAGTAATGCTGTGACATGCAAGTGAATTGGATTTAAGTAGGGAGGGCTGAGAAAGATTACCTGCCTCACTTTGCCCTCCAGAGGCATCTAGGTCCAGTGGCCAGATATAGATTGGGATGACTGGAGATGACACTCTCTGTACAATCTATTTTATGGGCTACTTCCCCTTTTTTTTTTCCCCATAGAGTGATAAATAAGTCTATAGTGAGTTAATGTGAATTGAAAAATCATGACTTCTATATGCATACCAGGCAATATTATTTCCAGAAATAGATAAAATGGCAGCTCACCCATTTCTATTGTGTAGTGAAAGCCTGGAGAAAAGTTTAAATAATATGACATGGTAAGGAGGGTAGAGTGGGAAAAGCCCTGAATTTCGAGTCATAGAACCTGATTTAGAATCCTAGCTCTGGTTCTGTGCAACCATAAGAAGTTATTTGTCTCCCTGCCCTCAGTTTCCTCATTTATAAAATGAGAAATTTGAACTGGATGTCTCTAAGGTGGTGATTTTAGCACTGTGTTGTATTAATGCCAGCTATGATTTAGGAATAATGACTTGTTTAGTATAGGGGATTCTGTCATGATAAAGCCAAAACTGGCAATTTTTAAAACCTTTTATTCTTCCTTTTGAAGTGTTTGTGGAAATTTTTACAAATTTTATGTTTATGACAGATTCAGGCAGTTTCTATGATTTCCCTTATCTTGCTTTTTCTGTGCTGATACCACCCAAGTGTTATGATACTTCACTCCCTTGAAATCTTCATGAGTGACAATGCTCAGTCTCTATGCGGAACGTTATTCAGTGAACTGATGTGTTGATACTGAATTAGAATCTTCATCTACTACAAAAAGTTCAATGTCTTATTATCAATAAGGAGGTTGGGGGAAAATGTTTTTCCAAGCTGGAAATAGGAACTGAAGAATGGGGGAAGTGGTAGCAGTACCTTTTCTTGACATTGGAAAAACCTCTGATTCTTTCTTGTTCAAGTGTAACCTCCTTCCCCACTCTTGCATTCACTTTCCATCATTATTCAGTCCTTCCTTTCAGATGGGAGAACTATACTTCCCATCAATTCCTGTGTTGAAAAAGGCTTATAAAATTTCATGCCTTCAATTCATTCCTTGGTGATCCCCTGCCAGGACCATTGCCCTATCAGCCCTTGGACCAAATGTAATTTTTTGTTGGTGAATACTCCAGGGCCAACTGTGATATTTCATATACCATAGAGTAATATATATTCATATACCAAGGGCACCTACATCATAGAAGTAGTATGAATGGGTATTCAATCTGTTTCTCTTGCTCAATGGACAATTAACTTGATCTCTGCAATGTTTCCTTATTCAATTATTATTCCCACCTTCTCTGATATGGCATTCCAGGAAGAAGTGAAGGGTTGCCAGATACTGATAATGTGAGGGATGACCCCAGCCTTCTGTGACTTAGGAAAAAGAGCACTACATATTGAATTTGTTGCAATGAACAGGACAGAGAACTCAACAATAGACAACTTACTATATGTCACAGAAATCAATTACTTAATCAGTTAGCAAACATTTATTAAGCACCAACTATATGCCAGAGGCTATGCTAGTTGCTGGGATCCAGAGATAAAAGTAAAACAGTCCCTGCCCTCAACATGGTTACAATCTAACAAAGGGAAATAACATGTGGGATATCTTTAGCATTGTGCTATCACATTTTCCAGTGCCTACATTAAGAAAATGTTAACACCACGGTTCATAAAATTTTGAGCAACTTCTTTGTACTGTAGGATAAAAATTAATCCCCTTACCCATGCATTTAATGATATCCATGTATGATTCCAACCTAAGTTTTAATCTTTATTTTTCATTATTTCCTTTCATGCACTCTACCTCCCATTTTCTAGAGCACTTTGTAGCTTCGCTTTGTCCTTATCACACTATCATCTATCAAACTTGTTGGAACACATGTATCTTATTAAAATTTTAATTTCATAAAGATAGAGATTGTCTCATTATTTGTTTTTGTATCCCCAGAGCCTTACATACAATAGGCATTTAATTGTTGCTTCTGAAATTGAATAAAAAACATAGCCATTTATTAAGGGGATTTTACAATTAAAGCTACTTTTCCCACCTACGGAATATTAAAATGACTTTAAACAATAATTATTTTCATGATCCTTTCTTAAATAATTGTAGTACTATATTCATTTTTTAGTTCCTACATTTGAAATGTCCAGAAGAGAATGGAGGATGGCTAAGATGTTAAGGGCTTTAACATATGAGGATCCATTGAAAAAATTGGGGATATTTAACTTGAAGAAGAGATTTGATCAAGAGAGAAGGGGGTGAGGGGTTATTATATTCAAGAGGCAATAAAATTGTTTTTGCTTAGTCCTAGAGGGTGGAATTAAAAGCAGTGGGTAAAATTTGCAGAGGATCATTTATGTTTAATAGAAGGAAAACATCCTAACAATTAGAGATGCCCAAAAGCACCTCCCAGAAGTGGTGGTTCATGCTCACTGGAGACTTCAGTCAAAGAAATAGATAATTACCTGGAAATAAGTTGTAGAGCAGGTTCTCCTTCTGGTGCAGATTGGATTCAATGGCTCCTAACATGCTTTCCAAATCTGAGATGCTATGATAACTTATCTTACTTTTTTTTTTTTAATTGATTTTCAGACAATTATGCATCAACTAAGACAGCCTCAAGAACTTACTTTGGGACTTTAGGAGCTGTCATTTTCCTTGGATTGATTCTGATGCTTCAGAGCTTTAGAAAAAAACATGGTATTACATTTTAAATTTAATTTACCTTATCCCCTCCCACCTTTTACTTTTCTTTGTGTGGCTTTGTTTCTTTGGGTCCTTGTTCATTCCTCTCACTCTGATTTTACCAAGTTTTGCTCATTTAATTTTTTCAGAGCCACTGCATGAGAGAATGAAAGTTATTGAATAGCAGCTTGTGTAGTATATGATAATTCTAATAAGCAGACATATATAATCCCTGCCTTCTGATAGCTTACAATTCAAGGCAGTGTGGCACATTTGCTACATACAAAGCTAAATCTTAGTATATGTAGAATAGGTGTGATTTTTAGAAACAAAATGTGTCCAGTATTTCATAGAAGAGACTCTTGATGTTAATCTAGTCCAAAGCCTTTAATTCAAATAAAGGTAAATTGGGTAAGGTAATAAGTAACAAAGGTGGAAGGTGAGCCCAGGACTAACAATTCCAATGCCAACATTGCTTTCAGCACATAACATTCCTAGAACATTATTATTCCTATCAACTTGTTTTGTTCCTTGCTTAGAATTCTTCCCATTAACTTTACTAATAATGAAAGGAGGAAAAACCATTTCTCTTCAAAGATCTCAGTTTAAATGCAGACATCTTGTAGTCCTTTGCCCATTAGTATATTAAATCCTATTAGTAGAAAAAGATTAGCTGGTTGATAATATGGGTCCTGAAAAGATACAGAACAGGTGAATTTCAATTGTACAAGAGTATATAGTGAAACAAATTTTGAGTAGAATATCATGAGAGTGTTTAACTGTTCAATAGTATCCACAGGGCTTATATCTGGTCATCTAGTCCAACCTCCTCATTTGTAGAAAAGGCAACTGAGACCCATTGAGATAGTTACTTGACCTAAGTCACCTTGGAAGTAAATAGCAGAGAAAGAATTCAAATTCATGTCATCTGCTTCCAAATCTACTGTTCTATGCTAGAATCAAGTAGGATCCAAGTTTGATATTGAATGGAAGGCAGATTTGTAGTAGTATGTGTGTATAAGATCTGAAAAAGGAACTGTGAAAGAGATACTTTGCCAGCTTCTCAGTTTGCCCAGGCCTAATCCAAATTATATAAAATTTGTCAATCCATAACATTGCACAGATATATAAAGGACGAGTAAAATGCTGATTGATTTCCAGATTTGATTTCTAAATTTTGTTTATAAGATGGATCTTCTTGTTGAGTTTTTTGGGCAACATAGAACAATATGACTAATTTCACAGTTCACTAATTTCACAATTTAAATAATTTATTCTAAATGATTATACTTTTTTCCTGGAGAGGGCCAGAGGTGGTATTAAATTTTTACTTGAGTGTTTACCTGAGTGTTCAGTTTTATTGTTCCTAATTTGTATAGCTTGAATTCAGTAAATGAGTACAGGTAGATTATTTTTCTTGTTCAGAGGATAAGTTGTAGAACAGATTTTTCCCCAGTACTCTCAAAAGTGAGATGGCAATGTGTATATAAAATGATCTAGACACAACTATAGGGAAGTAGAAAATGAGAAGAAATTTTTGTGGTTTTGTGAGAAATTCCCCCATCTTCCCCTTTGGCCCTAAACAATATGGCAGAAGAGAAAGGAAGAAAATCAAATATTTTCATACTGGGTGTCATCAGGTTTCCCATCAAATTACTACACAAAGGAAAATCTGGACAAAGACCTAGGAGATGTTGTAACTGTCTAGATTTACATATATGTCCATAATTAGAGCCAGTACTTGTGAAGTTTTTAATTTTCAAAGTACTTTTGGAAGGAATATAACTATGTCATTCAATATTCCAGAACATGATGCTGGGTGGAAAATAGAGTTATATACTTAAAAGTGCCCCTTAAGAAAATCCACAGCATTTACTTAAGATGACAAATATAGCTACCACTTAAGCAACTTGTGAAAGCTTGGAAAGAAGAGGACTTCAGGAACACTGTTTTTCCTCCCCATCCCTAACTCATTTCCAAACATTTTTTTTTTGATATATGAAATCTAAACCCAGGCTACGGCCTAGGATTTGTATCTATATCATTTCAGAGGAGAAAGTAACCAAAATGCTTATTTTTTTAAAGTGAGAATGATAGCCAAAGAGAAAAATTACCTTTCCACATAACAACAGCTTTCCAGACAGTGAACTCCAATATGGTAAGTATAATTGAATTATCAATAGATTGGGAAAGAATGATGGCCAAAAAACCCTATAAAACCCAGATGATTCATAATGATTTATGATGATGATGATAACAGCAAAGATGGCAACAATAAAAACCAGACACTTCTGTCAACCAAGATTTTCCCTTTTGCATTTGGCTGGGAAAAGTTAGGAAATATAGAGAAGATTTTCCCAATTTCAATAAACAATGAGAGAATATATACATAATTCAAAATTTACTGACCCTTAAGGAACCACCTCTTTCCACCTCTCACACAGTATGAGAAAGAAAAAGTGATTCTTTAATTGGAGAATTAAAGGAAGGATATTGGAATGGAGGAAGAAGAAGGGATTCTCACCATTAAACCTTAGTTATTCTGATGTTTTGTTCCAACAATCTGTAGCAGAAATCCCCTTGCCTCAATTTCAGTATCTCAAAAAGCAAGTTGGAGCTCTGGAATAGAAGGATATTTCTTTTCCTCCTGGAATGTATCCGTCTATAAAGAAAGGGAAAACTACTCATTTGAACAACCTAAGAAAGAAGTGTGGCTATATGTACAGAACTACCATGTCTCTCTCTTTACTCTGTGCCTTGTCACAAGTTAAAAAGTTTTTCTTCCTGATCTCTGCCTCTTAGAACACCTAGAAGCCTTGCTCTTCAAGGCTCATCTTCAGTGAAACTCCCTTCAATAGACCATTCTTAATTGCCTAAATTGTTAGTGCATCCCTCAAAAAAGAATCACTATTTATTGTGTATATATCATATCTTCACTTATTTAAAAAAAAGTCTTGACCCTAAGATAGAATGCAAGATCCTCAAAGACAGGAGTTATTTCTTTTATGTTTGTAGGACACATGGCTAAAACTGTATCTAGAACATATTAGGCCCTTATTAAATGCTTGGGAATTGATTGATTGATAGTTTGATTTATTTAGAAATGCTATTCCAAAAACTAACCTTCTGCACTCAAGTTTAAACTAGTAAAATCCAGTCCAAACAAGTTTAGATTAAATGGTTATCTTAGTTCTGACATTCATTGTTTTTTTGTGGGTGAACACAGTAAGTGCTAATAGTTTCATTATGCCATTTACACCTGCAAAGGAATGTGGACAGATACCATGTTGGATGATGTGGGAGATAGGAAAAAAAATACTGAATGGAACTGAATTCATGAGCATTGAATTTCAATTCTGCTTCTTAAAAACTCTGTGAAATGGGACAAAACAGGGTACTTCTATGACTTAATTTCCTCATCTGTAAAAATGAAGCTATTACTTGTTCTAATTTGTGGGGGTAGGAGAAATTTGTAAGCTTTAAAGTGTTATGGAAATGTAAATTATTATTTTAATGTATTTTTAAAAGCAAAGAATTTTTTGAGACTAAGAAATTAATGTATACGCCTATTCCCAATCATTTTTGTCTATTCCTCTGCAGATACAAATACTGGGAAGTCACGAACCTAGCATCTCAGCTTCTGATTTAAGTTTCTGGCATTCTCAGTCCTCCCGCTTTGGAATTCCCTCAGTGCTTAGCAGTATCAATGAAATGTGCTCCAAACACCTCAAGGCCTGGGAAGAAAATAAGGGAAGAGGTGTGATGGGGAAAAAAAAGAGAGAAGAAAGAAATAGAAAATGAATGGGAGAAAACCCCCGTCTGCTTCAGAGGATAGTTGAATCTCTTTTGAGATGATACTCAAGAAATAGTTCCAGCCTGCTTTGAGGAAACAGGCTGATAAAAGATGCTGTAGTATCTTTGACTGTTGATGCTTCCAGTCATAGTTTACACAAATTTATTGTTTGTTCCTAAGAAAGTCTCTGACTTTGGAGTTGTTCATTGCTCTGTATTATTCCTTCTGTTACCTGATCAGCTTCTTGGCACCTATAAGCCAAAGCTCAAACTCATTTACTGATGAAGAAAGATCATTAGGAATCTCCATCAATGAGGAGAGTCATAGGGCAAATGAACTTAGGCTCTGGGTTATGCACTTAAGGAGAATGTGTTTTTGTCAAACCTTAATTTGTCTGAGAAACCTGGTTACATGGCCTTATTGAAGTAGAAAATGTTACTGTGTATTTGAATTTGGGGGAGAGTTTTTGTCATGTGAATATGGTCTTCAATACTTTCATTCCAAGAATGATTGGGAATGATTGGATGGAGTGATTAGTTTTTTCCACCTTGTTTATATTTGCTATTTAAATGAAAGAAAGATTCACATCCAAAAAGGAAGTATTACTTTAGGATGTTAGCAAAAATGGGAAGGATGTGGGAAAACTTGTAGGTTTAGTATATTTTTAACATTTTAGACCTACAGCCTTACTCTTCCTCTTAAAATCTCAAACTAGCTTTAAAGCTCACTCAAGAACCACCTTTTAAGATCTTTATTGATTCCCCTCAGCTATTAGAGCTTCCTCCTCTGCTACTGCCAACTTTTCTTTTTGCCCCAAGGGAATTAAGGTTAAAATGACTTGCCCAGGTTCATATGGCTACTGTTAAATGTTTGAGGTCGGATTTGAAATCAGGTGCTCCTGACTCCAGAGCCACTGCTCTATCCACTGTCCTATCTAGCTGCCCCATGCCAACTTTTATATATTTATTTTTAGTATTTGTTTTTTTGCTGAGACAATTGGGGTTAAGTGATTTGTCCAGGGTCATACAGCTAGAAAGTATTAAGTGTCTGAGACCAGATTTGAACTCAGGTAGTCCTGACTTCAAGACTGGTACTCTATCCACTCCAACACCTAGCTGCCCCCATATTTTTAGTATTTTTAGATATATTTTAATGTATATGTATACATACAGAAGTACCTAAGTGGTATAGTGGATGTAGCACTAGACCTAAAGTCAGGAAAACCTGAGTTGAAATCCAGCCTCTAGATATTTGACCATGCTCAAGCAAGTTAATCTCTGCCTCATTTTCCCTAAATGTAAAATATTTATCCCCAAACTTGTAATGAGACTCAAATGAGAAAATATTTGTAAAGCACTTTGTAAATCTGAAAGCACTATATAAATGCTAGCTATTGCTATTTTTGTGTTGAAGAATAATGATGATGATGATGATGATGATGATGATGCTCCATCCTTCAATAGAGTGTAAGTAAGCCTTTTGAGGTCAAGGACTATTTTTCATCTTGTATTTATATCCCCAGTGTCTAATAGTATATTGTACATAGTGGGGATCTTTTACAAATCAAACTGAATGGAATTGAAACCAAGCCTATTGTGAGATCTTTCCCTTTTAGATGTCTTAGTTTGAGCTAATTTAATTCCTTTTTATACCTACTCTCTGTTACCCAAGGATAGAGGCTGCAGTTTTTGCTTCTGTGTGATCCTATTGTGCTTCTGGAGACTATTGATCTCTGTCAGGTAAAATTAGACCTTTTGTAATCCAAAAATATTGTAGTGAATTCCTATGGACAGCCTTTGGAAATATTTTGCTTGAAATGGAAGAAAAGGAAAGTCTAGCCTGTTGAGAATTGAATTTGATAGATTCTAGAGTTTTGGGTTTTTTTTTAATGACCTTCATTTATTAAAAAAAAAAAAACAGCTATGTGTAGGACACTGAATTATGTACTGTAAATATAGAGATGGATATGACTGAAACTCCCCTCTCAAAGACATTTACTTGATCGGAAAGTTATTGTGCTGTTGTTTTTCAGTAGTGTTCAACTCTTGTGAGACTGAATGAGGTGTTCTTGGAAAAGATACTGGAGTAGTTTGCATTTCCTTCTCCAGCTCATTTTACAGATAAGGAAATTGAGGCAAACAGGGTGATTTGCCAGAAAGTGCATGAGGCAAAATTTGAACTCAGAAGGATGAATCTTCTTGACTTCCTGCTCCAGCACTCTATTCATTGTACCTAGAAATCTGGTTGGAAGAACAAATATCCAAATATATGTTATAAGGTAAAGTCAACAATCTATTTAACTCCAATTCCATAGCAACAACTACTTTTGGGGTTTCTCAAACTGGTTGTGCCTTAGATATCTCAAACTCAATATGTCCAAAAAATAACTCATTATCTGAATTCCACTCTTTAGAACTTCCTTTTTACTGCATAACTCTTGTGACACATAAGCAGAGTTACCATCTTTCTAGATATTCAGACTCACAACCTTGTTGTCATTCTTGAATTCTCATTCACACTCATCCCATATATCCATTCTGTTAAATCTTGTTTCTACATTCACAATGTCTCACAAATATGTTTCTTTCCCTTTACTCATACAGCCATTACCTCATTCAAGCCCTTATTACTTCTCATTTGGACTATTACAGTAGTTTCTTAATTGGTTGTCCTGTCTCATGTCTTTCCCTGCTCTAATTCATACTCCAATTCGTTGCCAAAGTGACAATTATAAGTCTCCTCACATTATTCTACTAGTCCCAAAGATTCCCTATTACTTCCAGGATCAAATATAAAACCCTCTTTGGGTTTTTCAAAGCTCTTCATGATGTGATTTCTTCCTAACATTTTAATCAATTTAGTTTATTCCCCTCTGTATTCTATAATAGAGATATACTGATCTAGTTCATTTTACAACACTCTCTCTTTCCATTCTGTGCCTTTGAAATGGCGATCCCTCATAAATGGAATGATCTTCCACCTTTTCTCTATTTCTTAATTTCTTTGACTTTCTTCAAAACTCAGCTCAAATGCCACCTTCTACAAGAGGCCTTTCCCATCATTCTCTCTGCCCCTAGTTGCTAGTGCCTTTCTTTCTCAGATTCTCTTCCATCTATTCTGTGTATATCATGTATATGCATGTATGAATATGTCTATTTATATGCATAAACCTAATTATTCACATATTATCTCCCCCATGAGAATATGTATTCCTTGGTATCATTTTTTTGTTTGTCTTTGCATCTCTAAATCTTAGCACAATACCTGGCACATAATAAGTGCTTCATTGTTTGTCAACAGCAAGACAAGAGCAACCTGCTTAAGTCATGTAAGTAAGGATAGAGACACTATTTCACTCACTTGAGGTCAAATAGGCGGCTCTTCTTATAATGCCGTTATGACCCCAATTTACCTTACTGTTCCCCCAAATTAAGAACTTAGAATTAACATTTAAAATTAAAAATTAATAATGAAGTAGTACTTACTGAAATAATTCTATCATCTTTTTACCTTTCTCTCTACCACTGTATTTCTGTCTATGCAACAATTTGCAAAAGGTATCATAGATTGTTTTTTCTGAATAAAGTAGGTCCCCTTTTCAAGAATCTTTTTCATTCCAGCATCTGCTGACTTGACCTCTAGATCTACCTCTTCTCCTCACCCACTCCCATGTACTAAAAACACTTTATTGGTTAAGAAGACTTTAATGATGTTTTAGAAGCACTTTAATAATCATATCTTTGTCTATATATATATAGATGTCTAACAAATCATGGTAAATTCTATGTAATTTTGGATAGTGATATAAAAATATTTATTAAAAATTATTTTATTCTTTGACATGTATCAAAGTGTTTATTTTCTGGTCTCTACCACACTTAGAATACAGTAAGTGATGTGATAAACTATATTAGAAAAGTTTATTCAATATTTTTTGTTCTTCTAATAGTAAGCTCAATAGATTTATTTTAACCATAAGGGGCTTTTTTTCTTTTTCTTTTCTTTTTTTTCCTTTTTGGATACTGGGTCTCCCAGTTTTATACAGGCTAAAAGAACAGAGACCACACACGATTCTGACTCCACTGCTAATAAATATCAAAGCTTTCATTTACTCCATTTCCAACCCGAGCTTTAGGCAGCCTAGTGGCCCCTTGCTCCTAGGGACTAACCATATCAGCACCAGATTTAGTGAGGATATCTGATTGATTTTAATCCTACTGTGGTTCAGAACTCCTGAACTCAAGCAATCCACCAATCTCAGCCTACCCATTAGCAAGAACTATAAGTATGCTACACCAGGTCTGAATGTAAGGGACTTTTAAAAGATGTGGACTATACAGACTGTAAGGAACTTTACAGTACAGAAAATACTATACCCACATAATTTACATGTGAAAATGTAATTCAATAACCATATAGTTGTATACATATTTGATCTTCATATCCTAATAAAAGAGGATCCTAGAGCTAAGATAATATCATATGGAACTGAAAAAGAACTTTGAAAACCTTTGATCCAACTCTTTCATTTTATAGAGGAAATACCTGAGATGATAGAGCACAAGTGACTTGTTAACATCGGTAGCATGAACATACTGGGATTTGAAACTGGGTCCTTTGACTGAAAATCGAGAACACATTTTGCCAGAGCACACTGTTTCTCAAGTTGAACATCAGCATCTTATATGACTATAATGTAATGAGACAAAAAACAAAAACATTCAGAACTAAATGCACCAAAACATATTCATCTTAGTGAGTTTTTTCAATATAGCTACTTTGAAAGGCTATGCAAAAATTGCAATCCTCGTTGGTCATTGCTCTAAATAGTTTTGGAACTCCAGAGACTTGTCTTCAGAGCAAGTTATTAAGCCACACAAGGAAATAATCTTCATTAATTTGCGGTCACACTTGTTTTATTTTTTTTAATTCGAGTCATTATTGTGAGCAAGAATCACCCACTTTATTTATGAGATGTAACTTTAAATGACTTTTGACTCTTTCTCAGAATCAAGTCTACCTTCAAAGAATGAAAAATTGCCTCCTATTGAGGACTGAAAACCAAAGAATCTGAAGGTAATTCTAAAAGAATAGTCTCAAAATGATAGGAGAAAAGGGCACTAGCAGGCAAATTTAGGACAGAATTCACTTGAGTGACTTACGGCAACATTAGTTAGAATGATTTATATATATATAGATATATATACATATATATATATCTTTATATCTATCTATCTATCTATATCTATCTATCTATCTATCTATCTATATATATATCTATATATATATATCTATTTATATATATATATCTATATATATAGTTAAGCATAGTATAGGAGAGTATGGACAGATGGATAGCAAATAAGTTAGGAATGAGCAGAAAGTTTCATGGTGATCCAGAGGAACAATAGAATATGCACTGGTGGCCTGAATTTACATAGGATTTTGTGACAAAGAGTCCACCTTAGTAGTTATCATGTTGCTAGTGATATGGTCAAAGAACAAGGACCAGAAGCAAAAAGGAGGATCTCTAAAATTAACCAGGATGGCCCACTGAAGATGAGGAAAATGAATTTTTAACTGTCTCATCAGAAAGCTTCCCAGAGAGTTTTAGCAATCAGTTCTAACTAGAACTGGGTGAAATCTAAACCTCAAATGCACCACACTTGTGCAATGGGGACAAGTTTAGAAGAGGGGGTTCATAACTCCTCAAGCCATTCAGAAAAAGTTGCTTTATCATGAAATGTTGCTTGTTTGTATACTTTAAAAAAATAAGTGTTAATAACCTTTTTAAAAACATTACCTATCTTTTCTTCTATCTTTTCTAGAGAGCTATTCCTCATAATAAAGAATATAATAATAATAATAATAATAAAAGAAAAAGAAAAAAATTCAGTGAAACACACCAAAGTATCAAAAAAAAAAAAAAAGTCCAATGTTACATGCAGTGTAATGTCAGGTACCATACCTGTTTTTCTTCATCTCTGCAAGATTGTGCCATCTTAGCTTTACAGATCCATCTGATGGATCCAAATGAAGATAAGAGAGGTCAAATACATTTTACAAGGTAATATAACTGGTCAGTGCTGGAGATAGAATTCTGCTAACTCCAAGGTTTTTTTTATGCCATGATATTAGTCACTATGACTCAAACCAATAAAGGCGAAGTTGAAATTTAAGAAATGGATTTTACAGAAGGTTTTTACAAAAAGTGGGCTGTTAATATTGTCTTTAGTTTCTTTTCTCCTTTTATACAAACAATATAATTAGGATACACATGAGTCATTGATGTCACTATGTAAGCAGATAAAGGTACAATGACTAACTAGGTTGGTATTAATGACATGGGCCGTCAAATAGGTCAAGCAGTCTTTGGTACCAGATACTGTGGCTTTCAGAATCTTTCCTATCCTTCTCATCTAGAAATTCTGTATGCTCATGCTATTCCTGTCTTTCCAACAGGAAAAAAATAGGTTTGGCCAATTAAAGGAGAGTATTAGTAAATAAATGTGTCATTGTTCCTCTTTGAAAATTCCCAAGAGTTCTTGCATTTAAAACAAATTTTTATTTATAAATTTAATAGCCATTAATAACAATCAACAATTATTTATCAAGTACTTTCTTTGTTCCAGATATTGTAAATACAATCAAATAGGCAAAAAAAGGATTATAATGCTGTAGAAAATCATGCATTCTAAACTATTTACAATTTATGAAAATGTATGTATATGTATTTATATTTCTTTGTAGTCTTCATATTTGTAATTTGTGATACAGTAATATTCCATTGAATTGATTTGTATTTGCAGGAAAATTCTCATTATAGAATGTCAGTTATCAAATATTTTGATGGGACTTATGGATCATCCTAAAGAGCTCCCAGAGTAGGGCAAGATAGAGACAAGAAAAGTGGCCAAAACTACTAAAATAAAGACATCTTCTGTAAACTTTTAACATCTCTAGTAGATCTTGCTCATTCTTGAGTTTGACATCTTTTTCTTAAGTACCAAAAAATCTAGAATAATATCTTATTTAAGAATATATTATTTGGGGCAACTAGGTGGCAAGTGAATAGAGCCCCAACCGTGAAGTCAGGAGGACCTGAGTTCAAATCTGAACTCAGATACTTAACACTTCCTAGCTGTGTGACCATGGGAAAATCACTTAACCACAATTGCCTCAGCAAAAAGAAGAACAAGAAGAACAAGAAGAACAAGAAGAAGAAAAAGAAGAAAAAGAAGAAGAAGAAGAAGAAGAAGAAGAAGAAGAAGAAGAAGAAGAAGAAAAAGAAGAAGAAGAAGAAGAAGAAGAAGAAGAAGAAGAAGAAGAAGAAGAAGAAGAAGAAGAAGAAGAAGAAGAAGAAGAAGAAGAAGAAGAAGAAAAAGAATATATTATTTACCAAAATGGCTACTAGAAGTGGCACTTGTTACAGGTTAGAATACTCTGACCCTGGAGAGATAGAACTGTGTATCTGCGTATCTAAGGCTATGAGACACACAGTTGCCACTTTTTCACCATATAGAAGGGCATCAAAAAGTAGTCTTGCAATAGTTTCCATCACTAGTTGGTAGACAGTTCTTGGGGTATAGTCAAGAAAGAAGTAGGAATGGAAGACAGTGTTTCTGGGAAGGGAGTCTGTAAGCATTTGTTTGAAGTAATTCAAATTGATTGAACTGCTATTGTGTTCAGAATGTGAAGAGAAAAACTGAATGAGGAAAAGTTTTGTGAGAAGCAAGGAAGGAAGAGTAAACTGGTTTATCTTTCCAAGCCTAATCTCACTACAAAGAGTATGACAAGAAGATTGGTATTCACATCTGATCTCGTTTCCTTTATCTAAATTGGGCATTTTGGAATTCTATTTTGGGAAGAGATGTTCAGGGGGGATAGAGAGGGAGAATGGAGTTCATGACTTGGGATGTGTTTGAATGACTCGGTCTTATCATAAACCTTGAGATACACAAACATGTCCTCTTCACAGTTTCTTAATTCGCTGGGCAGCTATCAAATATCAGTCCATTCTTACATAGCCTACATACATATCTTGTTACTGATTTATATGTTAAAACCACAGTGTCAGGTGGGAAGCTCCTGGTATTACATAATTTCATGGCAATAGACCCAAGCTTCTATTTAAGAGGAATAATCTTGACACTTTAAAGACTAGCCTCCTTATTTTATTCAGTATCATCTCTCTATTAAGTATTTTCCTTATTGGAATATTTTAGGATTATAGCACAGCTATAACTCAAATTTATTTGGTACTGTAAGATTTATAAAACACTCCCAATTGCCCTATGAGCTATATAGTATAAAAATTATCATTTCAATTTTATAGATGAGGAAAGTGAAACTCAGAAAAGTTATACCAATGTGCCCAGAATTTGTTGTTAGTATGAGATCTTCCTTCACCAATGCAGAGAGAAACCTATTTGTATATTAGTAAATAAGTCTTAGAGAGTATAAGTGATTTGCCTAGAATGACACAGTTAGTAAACAATAGAGCTGAGATTTGAACCCAACTATTTCTGATTTAAGATCCAATGTTCTTTCAATTACACCACGATTTCTTTTAAACAACATTCACTTTACCCACAATTCAATAAAACAAAATACAAATCACTAAACCAAAAAAAAAAAAAAAAACCCACTTTCAATTATTCGATTAATATACATTTATTAAGCACCTACTATTTGCCAGGCACTGTGGTGAACAGTCATGTATGGTGAAATGTATGATTTCTTGCATGCAAAAAGTTGCTTAAGAGATTTTATAAAAGACATATATGATGAGGAAAAGAAGTAGTGGAATAGGGTAATGAGCAGAATGGCTCAATCACTCTTGTTCAGTCCTGCCCTACTCTTGACTCTGCTTAGATAGGTTTTCCACTAAGACTTTCTCTTCTCTGCTCCAGGAAGATATAACAAAAAGAATTCTGTCTTTTTGCTCTGAGTTCCCAGTTAGAGACATTCCTTTGGCAAAACACCTCAGAATAAATCTACTTCTGCTCTTCTCCTGGGATCTCCCCCTCTTTTGTGTACTTCCAACTACAGTACATTTTCAGTTGTGTTTGTCTTAATGACCCCATTTGGGATTTTCATGGCAAAGATACTGAAGTGATTTTCCATTCTCTTTTCAAGTTGAAGTAAACAGGGTTAAGTGACTTGGTTAGGATCAAACAACTACTAAGTGTCTGAGGCCAGATTTAAATAAAGGAATATGAGGGTTTGTTTGTTTGTTTGTTTTGGAGTATATGGACAAAATGAGTGGTGGTCTGCAAAGATAGAGGGTTACCTGTACCAGTGAAAACATAACTCCATCTAAATATGGATGCCTATTTTAGGCATAGTGGAAAATGAAAGATAAGAATTCCAGTATTCTAAGAGTTTACAATCCAATTAGAAAGACAAAGCACAAAGATGTAAAAGCAGCTAGATGGCACAGTAGCTAGAGTAGTGGACCTAGAGTGAGGAAGACCTGAATTTAAATCTGGTCTCAAATACCATCTCTGGGACTCCAAACAAGCTACTTAACTTTAGCTTCCTCATTTGTAAATGGGGGTAACAATAGCATCCTAGTTCCCAGGGCTGTTTGTGAGGATAAAATAAGATAATATTAGTAAAGTGCTTTACAAACATTAAAACTAATAATAATGCTAGCTCTTATTATTATATGAATAGATAAGCAACATGAAAGTCAAATATCACAAGTACATGGTTAATTGCCAAGTGAATATAAGTAAATGGTCTATGTTCAGAAGAAGTACAGAATCCTGTAATCCGGATCTAAAGTGGGCTGGGAAGACTTCATTTAGTAGATGACACTTATATTAGGTCTTGAAAGATAGGTACAATTAATATTTCTCTTTTATCCATAAAGGGCAAACTTAACAAATAATAAAATTTCCCCAAAAAATTACTGGCCCATTCAGGACCTCCACAGATTTTTGAGGAAATGATAATTCTCATCCTCTTTTTTAGGCCACAAACAAAGACTAAATCTAAAGTCCAAAGATATAAAAATCATGGTAATAGAATGTTGAGCTGGAAAAATTCAACATCCTTAATTTAAAAAAAAAAGGAAATGTAACTAGAGAAGCTAGGAACTTGCCTAAGGTCACAGAACTAGTAATTTGCAGAGACAGAGTCCTGTTCACATTACAGGACAGATTGGTTGGCTTTGAAATATTTCAGAAATTGAAGGGAATTCACTATTAGAATTTAACTTTTACTCAAAATGGACCTGAATGGAGTTGAATGGAGTTTTGTTTTGCAGTTCATTTTGTATTTTCCTCTTAAGATGACTAGCAATTCAACTGCTTTTGCTTCTCTTTTTTTTTTTTAACCTCTTCTACTTCTCTCGCTTTCCTCCTCCCAGTCCCTAAATATGGGTACCCCGCAAGGGTCTGTCTTCAGCATTATCTTCTTTTTTCCATACTACATATCTGAGGATCACATATGATCTCTTATTTGGATTTGGAAGGGGTCATAGAAATCTACATATCTAAGCCTTCATTTTACAGATGAGGAAACTGAGGCCCAGAGAGATAAAGTTATTTACCCAAAGTCATAAGGCAATATGTAAAAGAATCAGAGCTTATTAATGTAGATCTGATTCCATATCTTTGTGAAAACAAGTTACTAATCCAGCATTTTATATTTTATTTCATTCTGTAATTGATTCTATTCTGTAAGCATGTTCTATATTTTATATAAGAAACCTAAGCCTCTTCTCTGTGTCTGAGTATAGAAGTTCATGAGTTCAAAAGCTTAGTCTCAAGTTAGATGGAAAAGCTTAAACTTTTCCCCAATTAATGTTGGTTAAAGAAAAATTCAGAGCTCATATGAATAATAAGAGAGGTTAGATATCATCTGGGATGCAACACTCTCATAAAACATTTTATCTCTAAGAGAGCTGTTATCCTAGTACCATCTGCCAATCACTTTGTGCCAAGGAAGCTTGTTATCCCTCATAACTCTAGCTTCTGAGAACTCTATGACATCTGTGTGTTATCCCTGAGAGGGAACAAGCTGACCTTATTCCATCCTAGCTTCATCCTTACCAATTGGCTTTATCTCAATCCCAGGTGTCTGTCAATCTGCTGCTTCTATTCATTATCAATGTGATATAGGGGGATGTAGGTGGGTCCCTTAAAAGCATTCCTTCAAGACAGAGAAGAGTGACCCTGAACTCATGTTTCCACTTTCCTTATTGATCCTTGATCAAGATCAAGGGATCTTGATCCCTCACTCCCATGATCTGCTAATCTCATAGCTTATTGTATGATTTCCTTACCTATCCTGTTCTGTTCTTTGTTCTATACTTATAACAAGAGAGTGGGCTCTTTGCTCTTCAATTCTTTGTTTTTTGGCATAAAAAAAAAGGCAGTCCTTAGACCTGCTTTATTGGCAGGTACTACCCCCTGCAATAAACTATTACCTGCTCAAAGAAATATGCCTCATTTTACCTTTTTGTTAGATTTTACTCTTGACATCTAGAAATTTTTCTGCCATAACATGAATTCCCTTGACAACTTTATTCCTTCACATATTCTCAATTATCAAATATCACATGTATGTAGATAACTCCCAAACTATAGCTCTAATGCTGAACCTTCTTCAGAGTTTCACTTTTATATTTCTAATTGCCTCTTGGATACTTCTGTTTGGATAAGGTGCTGTCACCTCAGATTTGACATAGTTAGATTAGATGACCTCTAAAGTCCCTGACAGCTCAAAAATCCCATGCCACTTATCTTATTTAAATCTAGAAAGGATTTCCATGTCAACTTCCCTAGCTACACATATCAAGAAAAAGCAAATTAGGTCATTCAAGCATGACTTACCCTCTCAAATGCTCACAAACTTTTCCTGTAATATTGTTTTGTAGAGTATTACCAGGTATTGAAATCAAGTTAATGAATCAGAAAGGCAGCATTGCCTTCAGTATACATATGATTTTCTTGTAATAAATATTAGTTCAATGATGGCAATTGATCAAGAATGTCTTTTCCTAGACTTGTACAAACTGACCTTAACTGAAACAAGCAGAACCAGAAAAACATTGTAAACAGTATCAGCAACATTGTATGATACTCAACTATGATCAACTCAGTTCTTCTCAATGATTTAAGACAAATACAAATACAAATACAAAAAAAAAGTAAAGTATTGACCCATAAGGGAATGAAAGGCCATTAAGGGCTCTATGAATTTAAAAAAAAAAGGGGGGGGCGGGTAACAATCTGCATGATTAGAGGGAATGCCCACATTGATGAGATCTTAGATGTATTGAAGGAAAATTCTATCTGTTTACTAAATAAAGAACTGATGGACTCGGAAAGTAAATCGAAGTTTTTTTTTTTTTTTCACTTACCTTATTTTTTCTCATAGGTCTTTTTTTCCTTTTTGATATGTTTCTTCTTTCACAACTATGATTAATATGGAGAGATGTTTTTATGTGATAGCACATGTATATATTATATCAAATTAACTACCAGTATCAGAAAAGAGGAGAGAAAGAAGGGAAGGAGAAAAATTTAGAACTCAGGATCTTGTCAAAATGAATGCTAAAAATCTTCTTGAAAGGACAGCTAGTTGGTGTAGTGGATAGAGTACCAGCCCTGAAGTTAGGAGGACCTGAGTTCAAGTCTGGCCTCAGACACTTAACACTTCCTAGCTGTGTGACCCTGGCCAAGTCACTTAACCCCAATTGTCTCAGCGGGGGAAAGAAAAATCTTCTTGATAGATAATTGAGAAAAAACAAAATACTACTTTTAACAATAGGAGAAAAAAAAATAGTGTTTTCTTGTAATCCTATATCATAAACTCTATTTCCAAAGCTTTTTCCCATAATCCTATAGCTATCACAAACTCTTCAGTGAGAAGATAGGATTACTTGTTATCTATCAATGAGTGTTTTGCATTCAGAACAATTTTAGACTCAAATTTACCTTATACAGAACTTGTGAGATGATTTTCATTTCCCCTGTTCTCACATAGACCAGTGGGGGAGGGGGTTGCTTCAATTCGCTACAGATTACCCTTAAATTTCTAGATTTAGGAAGTTTTATTTGGGCTTTCTCAGATCAGCTGAGTTAAAAAGCCTTTCAAGAAATTTGTTTGTCTTGAGAGCATTGAAAGGAAGTCAGTAATTTCATAGAAGATTGCTGTGGGAACAGACAGATGACAGTTCTGATGAAAGATGTTTAATACTTTTTATATTTCTCCAGGAAGTAGAATGAATAATAATGCCTGTCATGGGTGATTATTTTTTTTTTTAAGATTTTTTTTACCTCAATACATCTAAGATCTCATCAATGTGGGCATTCCTTCTAGTCATACAGATTGTAACTCTTCCTTTTTTTAAAAAAAGTTATAGAGCCCTTAATAGCCTTTTTTCCCCTCATAGGTTAATAACTTTTACTTTTATTTTTTTTTAAGAATCCCTTTCTTATTCTGAGATTTAATGGATATTTTGGACTCTGGTGAAAATATTATTTTATTCTGGTATTCCAATCATTATGAATTGTGGCTTTAAAATATATTACACACATTTCAGCTTGCCTGGGTAAAAATATTGGACATATAATATGTAAGTGAGATAGACCTGATGATTAATATTGGTGCTTTCCATTCTTTATATCTCAATCATTTCCTGATGTATAGCCTCTTCCAGAATTTATTATGACAGAATCTGCTGTTCTGATAAAAGATAGCTCAGTAAAGTCACTGAAGCAATAACCATATCCAGCATAGGCTACGTTTAGCTTCCACTGCTGCCTCCACTCCAGGAGGGAAGTTTTTGGGTTTTTTGTTCTTATCACCAGTTGGTCTTTTGCCTTTAAAGTTCAATTGCCCTTTAGTGTTGCCTTCATTGACATTATTATAAACCTCACAGCCATTATTCTCCTGGTTCTGCTTTTTTTTTTCCCCTTCTATGAATTGCATAGAAATCATCCCATATTTCTCTGAATTCCTAATATTCTTATGGCACAGTTATATTCCACTATATTCATATGCTATGTCATGATCAGTCATTCCCCAACTAGGGGGAGCCCATTTTGTTCCCATTTTTTTTGTTGTTGTTGCTGCAAGAAATGTTGCTATGAAAAGTCTTTTTAACTCATCTTTCATGCTGGTAGTAAGAGCCTTTTGAAGCAGTATTTAAATTTACAGTTTGCCTATTGTGCATAGGATGTTGAGGGGGAAACAACTGGTTGATTTATTCTTAGATACAGATTTGCCAGAAGCAGAGAGAGTGAAGGTCTTATTTATTTCCCTCTTTCTGTTATTGAGAACATAACAGTCATTCAGCCCTGAACTCTCCCCCATCACCCTCCCTCACTTTCTAGTTTCACTTTATGTGTTGTCTTTCCTTATTGCAGTGTAAGCTCCTGGAAAGTAGGGATTGTTTAACTTACTCCTCTATTCATAACCTTTGAATTTAACCAGTTCTGACAGCTAATAAGTGTTTAAATCTTCCTTCCTGCCTTCTCTTCCTTCCTCCTCCCTCCACCTCCTCCTCCTTCTCTTCTCCTCCTGCTCCTTTCTTCTTCCTTCTCATCCTTCTGCTCCTTTTCTGTATCCTTCTGTGTATATGTAATGATGCCCACTATACTGAGTAACTTCATTGTAAGGGCTCTAAGTAAATTACATGATGAAATATAGGTACAAATATAATTGACTATTAAAGCAAAAATTTATGATGCATGTATCCCCATAGCAAGGGATAGGTCAATTTACTAACCATAACCTCAGACAATTTCATTTCATTTGTCTGGTTCTTAATTTTCTGAACTATAAAAAATAACAGGCTTCGATATGATAACTTCTGAAATCCCTCATATTTTGAAATCTGATCTTCTGTTCTCATTGGGAAGTACTGATGCTTTACAGAATGACTGAAAGTGATAAGAAAACTATATGTTAGTTTCCTTATTGGCATGAGAAATAAGGAACCATATATAAGGAACAATATATGGGTAAACCATAGGTCCAAACCACAGTTGTGTTTTTACGTAATTTAGATTCAATATTGTGAATATCTTACAAACTATACTCTTTGGGTTGTGGCCCTGACTGGGATTTCTCATGAGAACATCAAGAAAAGAAAGAAAAGGATGAAGGGACCCTCAATATTTATGAAAACACTCAAACAAACAATACATGTAATTTAGGACAGGTTTCATTTACCTTGACAAAAAAACAAAACCAAAAACAAGACAAAGACAACTCATATCACAGATTATAAATCAAGTCAAGAATATTCTCCTAATAATTTTTTTACCTTTCCCAGTGACCTCTATAGTCCTCTGAACCCATAACACTTCCCTAAGGGTTGAGTGCCCCTATGAGAGATAATACTCAGAATCACTAGAGAGTTGACCATTTTCACTATAGTGATCGTCATCTTCCAAAAAACATATACAAGGAAAGGAATGGAATAAGCATTTATGTAGTGTCTACTATGTGCTAAACTCTGAACTAAACACTTACAAATATTTTCCCTTTTGATTCTCATAACAACTCTGAGAAATAAGTGTTGTTATGAACTCTATTTTACAGTTGAGAAAACTGAAGTTCCAAAGAAGTGAGCTCAAGTCTTTGTCCCAAATCCCTCTCCCATGGGCATTTCTCTTTATTAATTCACCTTTTGTCCCCATGTTTGTTTGCCTTTTAAAAGATCAAATCCAAGAGCTCAGGTGTTTAGGTAGTCATGACTCAATCAACCATCCCTAAGTAGGCATTAATGAGGGTGCTTTTATATAGCATAGAGAAACATTTTAAAAGGTTTATCAATTAGTGGCAATGAAGACTTATGACAATAACTGAGTGCATACTCTATAAGGTTAATTTCTTCCATTTCTTTTTTAAATCACTTAATTTTTTTCCAATTGCATGTGGTGATAGTTTTTAACATCCATTTTTATAAGATTTTGAGCTCCAAATTTTTTCTCTCTCCCTTACCTCCTCTTTCCCCAAGAAAACAAGTAATCTGTTATAAGTTAAACACATTTCCACATTAATCATGTCATGAAAGAAAAATAAGAATAAAAGGGAAAAACCACAAGAAAGAAAAAAACACCAAAGGGAAACTACTATGTTTCAATCTACAGTAAGACTCTATCATTCTTTCTCTGAATGTGGATAGCATTTTTCATCATGAGTCTTTTGGAATTGTCTTTGATCACCGTATTGATGTGAAAAGTTAAGTTTATCAAATATGATCATCACACAATGTTGCTGTTATTATGTACAATGTTCTTCTGTTTCTTCTCATTTCGCTTAGCATCAGTTTATATAAGTCTTTCCAGGTTTTTCTGAAATCTGCCTGCTCATCATCTTGTATAGCGTGATAGTATTCCATTATGTTCATATTCCACAACTTGTTCAACCATTCCCCAACTGAGGGGAATTCCCTAAATTTCTAATTCTTTGCTACTAAAATCTTATTTCTAACATGTTTGTTGGTTTTTAAAGGTTTATACAGTGATTTTCTTATAACAAAATTAGGAGATGGGTAGTGCCAATATTACTATGTCCCTTTTACAGAAGTGGAAACTGAGGCTCAGTAGGAACAAATTTTTTTTTTACAAAGTTTTTCATACTATGCTTATGGGAAGATGGAGAGATGATAGCAAAGTTAGGTAAATTTAGAACTGATTGAATGACTAGACCCAAAGAGTACCCATTAATAGGTTGATGTCACCAAAGAGGCAGATCTAGTGATCTGTCATTGACCCTGTACTACTCAACTTTTAAACCTAAGATTTGGATGATGGAATAGATGGCTTAATTGCTGAATTTGCAAATGACATGAATCTGGAAGGAATAGCCAGAATGTTTGATGACAGAGACAAATCCAAAAAGATCCAAACAGGTTGGAATGATAGGCCAAATTAAATAACAAAATGTAACTGACATAAATGTAAGGATGTGGGAGATATGAATAAATAATAGGTCATGTGAAAAAGATCTGTGGTCT
This sequence comes from Sarcophilus harrisii, assembly GCF_902635505.1. Classification (NCBI taxonomy): domain Eukaryota; kingdom Metazoa; phylum Chordata; class Mammalia; order Dasyuromorphia; family Dasyuridae; genus Sarcophilus; species Sarcophilus harrisii. Next base: position 117,137,674 of record NC_045426.1, on the reverse strand, counting down.
TAATGAGCTGCAAGCTCAATCTTCTCCGAGAGGTCTCTTTTCTATCCTCCTTCTCATCTCACACTACTCATATTTCTTCCCAAGCTATTTCCTCCTTCACTTCTTACTTACCTGAGGAGGTAGTCCATTTTCCTCACCAACATCAATCTCCTATGTGCAATCTTGATCTAAATCCTTCCCATTTTCTCTAGCTATTTATCCCCACCACTCAGTAGTTAACATGATTTCGCCAAAAGTTAGGTCCACCCATATCTCTTCCCCTTCTCCTACATAAACACACACACACAAAGAAAACAAAATGCAAGGATTCTTACGTATGGTTTAGCATTTATCTTATTTCTCTTTGAGTTTGACATTAACTAGTCTAGAGAACTCCTGAAAATACAGATGAATTCTGAGAAGCCAGCAAATGCTGGGCTGCCTACTCTTTTTCCTTCCTTCTCCAGTTTGAATAACTCAGAAAACTTAAGTTTGTTGACTCAAATGATTATAAATTTTGGTGAGAAACCAGATAAGACAGGAAAAGCAGAAAGGTCCTCTGTAGCAGGACAATAGTGAAAAACAATGAGAAGAGAACTCTGGAACTGTTGATTCCTGTCCCCTTCCCCCAATACGGAATTTGAGGAGAGTACAGGATGATAGGAGTGTGTTAAAAGATTAATTTCCAACCTGGCTTGAGAAATGGATGGATTGGCCATACTTTGAAGCCATAGAAATTGGCAGGGCTGGGTAAGGGTGTCTATGTGTGTCTGTGTGCCATCAAATGGGCACATCAAATAGAGAAATGTTATCCAAAGGAGCACCAGGGTGTTGCCAAGTCTAAAAAAAGGACTTATTGAGAAAGAAATCTCCACTAAAAGCAGACTCAATTTTCTAGACTACTATAAACTCAGGGGATTCACTGCATCCTTGAACTCTTCCTTTTTGTTCTCCTTAGTCTATAACATTCCTTATGTGTACTTAAGAGTAGAAAAACGTGTACCAAGAGAGATGGGATGTATGGGATATTTATTGCACCTCTGGTGGGAGGGTTTACTGAGCACTTTTCAGGGTTGTTTATCCACCTGTGGTATTACCTATTTTCTAACTCTTATTCATAGCTCCAAGAAGCTAAAGCATGCTCAGCAGCGATATGCCAGTAAAAATGATTTTAGTAGATGGACTAAACAAGATTAAGAGTAACTGACTGGTCACAAACATATCAATGAATTAGGAACTTCCTCCAGCATAATGGATAGAAGAGAACAATTTGTTCTAAAGGCCATAAAGGCAACTGATGCAGGCACTGTGGAGGATTTAGAGGTTGGTTAAACATTGAAAATGTGGAGGTCATCCACAGTACCTTGAATCATCACCAGTTTGTCTTAACTTTTGTCTTATTACTGGACTTTGATGACTTTGGAAGAAAAAAATAAGGCTGATGATTTTGTGCAACTCTGTCTTATTTAAATACTATTCATGCACAACCCATTTCATGTCAATGATCTTCATTAATGAGGTCAAAAAACAATACCAAGAAAGATATTATACACAGAGTAATGACTCAGAATTTCTGGGTGGATGTTATGAGACAAGAGAGGAAGAAAAACTTCCAGAAATGTACCTCAATCGTGATATCATATCACAATTTACATACGAGAAAACTGTGGAGAGAAATGAAGTGACTTAGCTATTGTCACTCAGGTTATAAATAGCATATCAGAGAATCAAACACAGGTCTTCTCTCTGTATCTCTGTTTCTGTATACTGTGTTTCTGTTTGTCAATCTCTGTCTATGTCTGTCTCTATCTTTCTGTTTCTATCTCTGTTTGTTTCTCTTTCTCTGTCTTTGTCTCTGTCTCTCTACCTCTGTCTGTCTCTCTCTACATCTAGGCATCTTTCTGTCTTCAATGAATGCACCACTTCTCAGGAAGAGGAGGAGTGAGGTAAATACGGGAGCAGGATGAAAAAGCACAGAGGACTAGGGGCAGCTAGCTAAATGGTGCAGTGGAGAGAGCATCCATCCTGAAGTCAGGAGGACCCAAGTTTAAATTTGCCCTCATACACTTAGAAATTACTAGCTATGTGACCTTGGGCAAATCACTTAACCCCAATTGCCTCAGGGGAAAAAGAAAAAACAGAGGACTGAGAAAAGATAAAGGGATTAGGTACATAAATAAAAGTAGGGGAAGGGAGAATTTGCAAAGAAGAAACTGAAGAGCAGAGACAAGCATGAGTCCCAGAGACAAGGTCATAAAAGAGTAATATGTAAGATGAAAGGCAATGTCATGAAATGAAGCCTCCTATCTCTATATTATATCCCATCAAGGAGAGGAGTATATAATCTACAATATGAGAAACAATATGGTATATTGAAAAGGGTACTGGATTGGAAATCAGAAGATTTGAGTTCAAATTCTGAGTTCAATACTTACTGCTTGTATGGTCTGTAACTGATGCAAGAAGCTTTTTTTCAATTCCCCTTAATATCAATGCCTTCTCTCTGATGATTACTACAATTTATTTTGTATATATCTTATTTGTATTGTCTTTGTGTCATCTTCTGCATTTGACTGTGAGCTTCTTTTTTGTCTTAGTGGTATTTTATTTTTTCCAGTTACATGTAAATATAATTTTCAACATTCATTTTATAAGATTTTGAGATTCAATTTTTTCTCCTTCTTTCCCTTCCCTCCCTCATCCTCAAGATAGCAAGTAATCTGATATAGGTTATACATGTCTAAACATTTTAACATATTTCTATATTAGTCACATTATAAAAAAAAATCAGAATAAAAGGGAAAAACCATAAGAAACAAAAAACAAACAAAAAAAAAAGTGAAAGTAGTATGCTTTGGTCAGTATCCAGTCTCGGTAATTCTCTTTCTGGATGTGAATGGCACTTTCCATCAAAATGTATTGGAATTGCCTTGAATCACCTGAAAAGATCCAAGTCTATCATGGTTGATCATCACATAATCTTGTTGTTGCTATGTACAATGTTCTCTTGGTTCTGCTCACCTCCCTTAGCATCAATTCATACTTTCTTTTTCCAGGCTTTTCTGAAATCAGCCTGAAAAGTATGATAGAACAATAAAATTCCATTAAGTTCATATACCATAATTTATACAGCCATCTCTCAATTGAGTTTCTTGCTACTACAAAAAGGGCTGCTACAAACATTTTTGCACATATGGGTTCTTTTCCCTTTTTTTATGACCTCTTTGAAATACAGACCCAGTTAGAGACATTTCAGGAACAAAGGGTATAGATGGTTGTATAGCCTTTGGGCATAGTTACAAGTTGTTTTCCAGAATGGTTGTATCAGTTCACATCTCCACCAATAGAGCATTAGTGTCCCAGTTTTACTGCATCTCCTCCAACATTTATCATTATCTTTTCTTGTCATCTTAGCCAAAGATGTAAAGCTTTTGATAGGATGAACTTTTAACCTGCTACAAGGACCTTGAGTCATTTACTTTCTGCTGCTTTGGTTGATGTTAGATCTTCCTAGTGGTTAGTTTGTGATCTGGATAAAGAAATTCCCCCTCCAGGAGCTTCACTCACACCTAGTATCAAGAAGGGACCCCAAGAAATTTCCTACCATATTTGCATCTGATTAGTAATGTCCTCTCCTCATCTGGCACTGACTGACTACTTGTTCTTAAGCAAGTCCATTCTTAGGGTATATAATTTTACTACCTAACTACCCAACTTTGAATGTCTTCCCTCCCCAGCATATCTCTCCTATATAAGTAAATTTTCTTGGACAAACCTTGGTTTATATTGCTATAGAATATATATGCTTTTTTTCTGTATTCACTGTGTTGCGTAAAAATAAAGTTCACAGTTGTATCATTTTCCTGAGTACTAATTCTGTAGAAGTCTCAAACCCAGCTTTTTCTTTTACCCATGAGCTAAATAAAATAAAAACCATATTTTACCTTTCTTTGTATCCTCAGCACTTAACACAATGCCTGGCAAACAGTAGGTACTTGATAAGAGTTTATTAACCAACTAAAAATAAATAAACTCTCTGAGCTTCAATTTCTTCATCTGCTGACAGGTATCAGAGAAAAGTAAAAAGAATATTCATACAATCAGAGAACTTGAATTCAAATCCCAGCACTGTCACTTACTTCTTGACCTCAAGAAAACCAATTAGCCTTCCAGAGTCTCAGTTTCTTCAACTGTTAATTGAGAAGGTTGGGTCTAGATAACTTCTGAGGTTCCTCCCAGCTTGTAATCTATGATTCTATATGTCATTGGCAAGGAGGAAGATCACCTCTAAAGGGTCCGTTCATCTTTAAATCTCATGATCCACAGTCCTACTTTTCTTACCACCTGACTGCAGTCAGACATAGCCATCAAGGGAGAAACAGAGACCTCATTCCCACTCCCTAGAAATTGATAAGCACACACAGGGTCATTCTTGATCAAATTCCCCCAGCTGTTAGTTCTTCATATACTTTATATCCCTCCAGTGAAATATATGCTCCTTTGAGAGCAGGGATTGTTGATTTCTTCTTTCTCTGCTTCTTTGTTGTTTGTTTGTTTTTTCCTTCTTTCTTGCTAGTCTTTGCAGTCTTAGCACAATTGTTGTCAATATGAAAATGAAATTACAACAAAGTAGGTTGAGTCTGGTGGTAAAAGGGCAGTTTAATTTTTTTTGTGGTCATTTCTTATCTAAAACCTCCTGCTTGCTATGCTAGAGACCTTAAGCTTCAAACTTTCCCTTCTTTCCTTCTTCAGTTATGAGTCTTTGAAGAAACTGAATGGTAGCCAGAGAAGAATCTGATGAGTAGAACTGGGTGGTGCTTTTCTTTTCAGAGGGGGCTTGCTGGACTCTGATGTGAGTATTATGTTGCATGTAGAATTTGATCTTTGAAACCGCGCAAATAACAAGAAGTTGAGATTATGGAAAAGAGCATGCTCTGAAGTTGCATCCTAAGGGGAGCTCTTGGGAAATAAAATAAGTTTCAGTCATTTGGAATAATTTAAATGGAATTTGGGTGATAATACAAACTGTATAAGATAGTTTCTTCTTGCCTTGAGATTTTAGGATTTTTTTTTCTTAAGATCATTGTTTTCTTTGGGAGGTTATAAAGCAATTTAACTGCAACAAAAAATGTATTCAGGAAATATTTGTTCAGGAAACTTGAACCACTTACTAAAGTTCCTGTCAGAGACCTTTCTGAAGTCTAACAGACACATTTGTGTCCCAGCGGTACCTGCTTTGAATTACTTTCTCTTTGGCATGCAGTATTTATTGCTACTCTGGATTAACTCCTATTTTTAAAAAAAATTGTATCTTTTGATCTGGCGTTACCTGTCCCCCCTTTTTCACTTTCCCAGAAATTCTCTATAGCAAAGAAGTCAGAAAAACTAACCAACACATCAGTTAAGACCATCAGTATATACAGGGTTTCATATCCATAATCCCCTACCTCTACAAAGAAAGGGGGAGGTACATTTGACTATTTCTTCTTCAGGGTCAACTTTGATTTGTAATTAGATGGCAACTAGTTTCTAGATTTTGGGTTTTGCTTTTTCTTTCATTTATGTTGTTATTGTCATTATGTAGGTTGTTTATCTGGTTCTGGGATCAGCTCCTCTTTTTCTCTTCACAGAGTATTTGAACAGTTTTTAGTTTTAAGTATTTTTTTAGTTTTTTTGTTTAGATTAAAGTGTTATTTTACAGGAGTGTTCACAAGGTTATTAGATGATAATAGCATTAACTGAAAGGAGAAAGGAACCTTTTTCTTCTAGTTTAAATGTGCAAAGAAAAGTTACCAAGATTAAAAGAAAGCTAAAAAAGGAGTAATAAATGGACATTTGTTGAGCAATTGCTCTGGGCCCAGCAATTCCCTAGATACTATGATGGGAAAAGAATGGGACAATATACAATCTACTTAGAAAAGTATAAAATATACTTCACCTCCTCCCACCCTGCTTTATTTTAAAGATAATTACAAAGCAACATACTTCAGTGAGTAGTGTAGTATAGTGGATAGAAAGATGGCCTTGGAGTCAGAATGATTACTTTGAGCCTTATTGGCTGTATGACCTTGGGCAAGTCACTTAATCTCTTGTTGTTTCCAGGTACCCAAGATTCTAGGTCACAGAGGTGATATTGATCTGCATTGGTAGAGACAGCTCCTCACTAGAAATTTCCTACATCAATAAAATCACAAGTCTAGTTTGAGAAAGAAAAAAGGAAAGGAAGGAAATTAAAGGAAAGGGAATGAATGAATGAAAAAAGAGAAAGAAAGAAAAAGGAAGAAAGAGAAAAAAGGAAGAAAAGAAGGAAAGGGAAAAGAAAGAAAGAAAGAAAGAGAAAAAAAACAAACAAGAAAAGACTTTTAAAAATCTTTGACTTTGCCAGGTTAACCACTATACATTAGGGGACAGTTTCAGCAGTTTCCATAGTCAAAATATTTTATAACCTGGTAGGCTGGTTGATAATGAACTTCTGTCATCTTATCCAAGTTGACCTTCAAAAACTAGAAACAGTGTTATGCATTGGCCTAGACCCAAAGTCTTTCCAGCTTGTTAAAACCTTCCTTGGATAGAAGATTTGAAAAGCCAGTCACTTCCTCTCCATGCCAAGTTTTCCAAATACAAAATAATAGGATTAACAGTAAATAGGAACCAACATATTTTGCTGAAAAGAGCATTAGCTTTAGAATGCGAAGACCTGATCTCAGTTTGCCACTTCTGAGTAAGTCATTTCTCTCTGAGAGATCAGTATCTTCATTTTTAATCTTAAAGAAGTAAAATTCCCTTATTTTAAAGGAAAGAAAAATATTGGAAACTGGACTAAATGACTTCTAATTTTCCTTCTTGCTCTAAAGCCTGTTATCCATGAGAATTAAATGTAGAGTAGAGAAAAGGCCTGGGTTTAAATCCTGATTGCAATACTTACTAGCCAAATGATGTACAAAACTAGTCATTAACTCTTTAAAACTTAATTTCCTCATTTATAAAATGAGAACATTGTTTTTGTTCAATCATATTTGACTCTTTATGACCCCATTTGGAGTAGTTTTGCCATTTCTTCCTCCAGACTATTTTACAAATGAGGAAACCAAGGCAAACAAAATTAAAGAATTTGCCCTGAGCCACACAGCTAGTAAGAGTCTGAGGCCAGATTTAAATTCAGGAAGATGAGTCTTCCTGACTCCATATCCTCTAGCTGCCTTATGTATCAAATTAGATGATCTCTAAATTGTCTCCCCACTCTAAATTCCATGAATATATAAATGTTGAAATAATACAGAATAAAAGGGAGATCAATCAGAGCTCAGCAAGGTTAATTTGAAAACACTTCCTGGAGAAGAGGAATCTTGAGAAACTGATGGACATAGATTGTAAAAGAACATTTGAGGAATAAGGACAGAGGAATGAGGAATTAGAAAGGTACATATTGGGGGAAAACAGTGATTTTTCTAGTGTATTTTGATGAACTGATAGTGTCATATTAAAAATAAAATGTTTTGTATGGAGCTTCTATGTCGATTTTAGGAAAGAAGGGCATTGAAAGTATCTCAAGAATACCTTTAATATTAGTGGTCTGCAGTTCTAAAAATCTTGTGATGAAGAAAGCCAGAGAGAGGACTGTAGGACTGTGGGAACTGAGTATGATTCACAACACAGTATTTTCACTCTTTTTATTGTTGTTTGCTTGCATTTTATTTTCTTTCCCATTTTTTCTGGTTTGATTTGATTTTTTTTTTGGTACAACAAGATAATTATATAAATATGTATGCATATATTGGATTTAAAAGCTATTTCTACCATGTTTAACATATATTAGACTACTTGCCATCTAGGGGAAGGGTGGAAAAACTAACACAAGTTTTGCAAGGATTAATGTCAAAGAATTATCCATGAATATGTTTTGAAAATAAAAAACTTTAACCAAAAAATATATATATCTATATATGTCCTTCCAAAGGACCTAGAATGGGGCAAAGGATGGTATGTCTTACACTGGTCTTCCATTTAACAGAGAGCAAAATAAAGGATGCTAGATTTAGATACAGAAGACTGGGGTTTCAATGTCCCCTTGACTTTTTGTATGACAATGGGTTATCCCCTATGAAATTCAATTTCCTTATCTGCAAAATGGAAATAATTCTTGTACTGCCTTTTCCTCAGAATCAGTCAAGAAAAACTCTTTGCCAAACTTTACATAAAGGTGGACCATTATCAGCATTGTCATCATTGTTATTCTTGTTATTTCTCTTCTTATCATCACAAGTACCTGATGCCCCAACCTAGTTCAAGTGATTCTTAACTAGGTTGGTCATGCTTCTCAAACCATTTTTTATCCTCTCACTAGACTCATCTTTCTGAAATACCATTTTCATCCAAGGGGAAAGTTAATGCAGTGGAATGTGTCTTGGATCTAGGCCTCAGTTCCCTTATTTATAAAATTAGATAGTTTAACTAGATAATCTCAAAATTCTCCATTTCTAAATCTGTGATCATGTCACTATCCCACTAAAGAGTCTTCAATAGCTACATTTCCTATGGAATAAAATCTAAACTTTCTGTCATTCAAAAGAAACAATATGAAATTTTATAAAGGGTGTTGACATTAGAACCTAAATTCCAGTCTCAGTCTCAACACTTACTAGTTATATGAGTGGGCAAATCTCCTGAACTTAATTTTTCCACATCTAAAATGAGCATGAGAATACTTACATTACTGACTTTGCATTATTTCACAAAGCATCTTACAAATTTCAAAGTGCTAGATTAATATAAATAATAATAATAATTATTATTATTCAAAACCTCCATGAGTCCCAATTTAGTTTGATTTCTACTATTATCTGTGGATAATTCTCCATTCTAGCCAAACTGTGCTTGATCTCAACCAAACATTTCAGTACCTTTACTTATACTAGATCAACTGATCAATCATCACGGTGCTTTGTAAATATATACTGATTGATTGGTTGCTCCAAAAGACTTAGGGAAGATATACAAAAAGATGCAAGAGGCAAGGTTTGCCCTCAAGGAACAGAGCATTTTGTATTTGATCTTAGAGGCAATAAGGAAGCACTAAGCACTGGAGTTTATTGAGTGGTAGGGTTATTTAGGTATTACAAAGTAGTTTGGGCTGAATCAGCAGCAAGGGCTTCATATAGAAGGCAGTATATAAATTAAGTCTTAGCCCACCTGCATTTTTGATTTCCTTCACAAGCTAATTGTACAATAATTCAGAGTCTGATTCTTTTTGTACAGCAAAATAATGTTTTGGTCATGTATACTTATTGTGTATCTAAGTTATATTTTAATATATTTAACATCTACTGGTCATCCTGCCATTTAGGGGAGGGGGTGGGGGGTAAGAGGTGAAAAATTGGAACAAGAGGTTTGGCAATTGTTAATGCTGTAAAGTTACCCATGTATATATCCTGTAAATAAAAGGCTATTAAATTTAAAAAAAACAAAAAAAAATAATAATAAATTAAGTCTTAAAAGAAAAGAGAGATTATATGGGGGAGAGTCAGCTGAGAGCATATTTCAAGCTTGTGGTGTGGCCAATACAAAGCATGGAGATAAGATATAGAATGTTCTGTGGAAGGAACAAAAGAAAAGATAAATTTGAGAGTGGAGAGGGAAGTAATTTACAATGGAGCTGGAAAGATAAGTTGAAGTCAGGCTGTAAAACAGTTTCTACAAGCCAGAGCTTATCGCTTTGCTACATGATTCTGGGATCTCAACATCCTGCTGCTTCATTCCACACTCCTACACTAACTCAGCACCCTAGGCCTTTTTGGTCCTAATTAGTGAGAGTTCACCTAATCCAGGCTCCCTCCTACCCCATCTACAGTTGTACTCAGGCCATATTTATTTATTTATTTATTTAAGCTTTTTATTTACAAGTTATATGCGTGGGTAACTTTACAGCATTGACAATTGTCAAACCTTTTGTTCCAATTTTTCCCCTCCTTCCCCTCATCCCCTCCCCCAGATGGCAGGTTGACCAATACATGTTAAGTATGTTAAAGTATAAATTAAATACAATATAAGCACACATGTCCTAACAGTTATTTTGCTGTACAAAAAGAATTGGACTTTGAAATAGTGTACAATTAGCCTGTGAAGGAAATCAAAAATGCAGGCGGACAAAAATAGAGGGATTGGGAATTCTATGCAATGGTTCATAGTCATTTCCCAGAGTTCTTTTGCAGAGTTCTCTGCTTTCCAGAGTGTAGTTGGTTCAATTCATTATTGCTCTATTGGGGCTGCTTTGGTTCCTCTCATTATTGAAGATGGCCAGGTCCATCAGAATTGAACATCATATAGTCTTGTTGTTGAAGTATATAATGATCTCCTGGTCCTGCTCATTTCACTCAGCATCACTTCATGTAAGTCTCTCCAGGCCTTTCTGAAATCATCCTGCTGGTCATTTCTTACCGAACAATAAAATTCCATAATATTGATATACCACAATTTATTCAGTCAGGTCATATTTATAAACACAAACTCCTCCCTCTCCTTTTCACCTCTTATTCTGGGAACATTAAACAAATTAAAACTGTCATTCCTAGAGTTGCTTGTTATTCAATCATGACCAACTCTTCATGGCTCCATTTAAGAGTTTTCTTGGCAGATATTAGAGTGATTTGCTATTTTCTTCTCAAATTCATTTTACACATGAGGAAACTGAGACCCATGGGGTTAAGTGACCTGCCCAGGGCCACACAGCTAATAAGTGTCTGAGATCAGATTTGAACTCAGGAAGAAGAGTCTTCCTGACTCTAGGCCCAGCACTTTATCTACTGTGTCACCTAGTTGCTCCAGAAAGATTTGTCAATTCATTGCCTAGGAATTCATTCACCATCCTTGTGGTTACCCAGACATAGGTCTGTAAGGCATTATTCCCCTACATCTTGTCTTCCCCTTCATATTTATAAGGTAAATGCCTTTACAATAGGGATTTATCTTATTTTTGTGTGTGTTTTTATCCCCAAAGGCAAAGTATTTGCCACATAGTAAGTGCATAATGACCATTTAAAAAATTTATTCATTATTCATTCATGAGAACATTTTAAATGGAAAATTTTGCATTTGGGTTAAAAAATCAGCTATAGAAATGATGGACAAATTTCAGAAGAACAAGAAAAGACTTACATGAACTGATGCTGAGTGAAGTGATCAGAATCAAGAGAGCAATGTACACAGTAAAAGCATATATGATGATTAATTTTAATAGACTTAGCTCTTTTCAGTAGTACAATAATCCAAGATAATTCCAAAAGAATCATTATGAAAAATGCTATGCATATCCAGAAAAAGAACTATCTGAGTGCATATTGAAGTATACATTTTTTTTAATCTTTTGTTTTTATGACTCTTCTCTTTTGTCCTGTTTTTTCTTCCACAACATGAGTAATGTAGATATATGTTCACATGATTATACATGTGAAACCTACATCAAATTGCTTGACATCTTGAAGAGGAAGGAAAGGATAGAAGGTGAAAAAAATTTGAAGTGCAAAATTGTATAAAAAGTAAATGTTGATATATAAACAATAATTGCTTTTCTTCTCAATGCTGGGGGAGGGAAGAAGAAGGAAGGGAGAGAATTTAAAACTCAAAAATTTTAAAAAACAAATGTTAAAAATTGTTTTTGCGTATAACAAGGGGAAAATAAAATATTAATTTTTTAAAAGAGTGAAAAAAATAACCTTGAAAACTATTTTTACATATAATCAGGAAAAATACTATATAGCATGTATGTATGTATATATATATATGTGTATATATATATATATATATGTATGTATGTATGTATGTAACTTGGTAACAGTTCCTTTAACAGAAGAGACTAGAAGACAGGGGTGATCTTGGCAGAGAAGAAGAGAAATGGCAAAGGCAGTAGTGATTTGGAGCAGCTAGTTATTACAATGAATATAGTTGGGACCTGGAGTCAGGAAGACATCTTCCTGAGTTCAAATCTAGCCTCAGATACTTACTCACTGTGTCATCTTGGTCAAATCACTTAACCCAATTTGCCTCAGTTTCCTCAAGTAGAAGATGAGATAGAGGAGGAAATGGCAAACCACTCCAATGTCTTTGCCAAGAAAATTCCAAATGGGGTCACGGAGAGACAGATACTACAAATGACTAAATAACAACAAAAGTAGTGGCTTACTCAACCCAAACAGCCAGCTTATCTGGCTAAAATATTTGTCTCCCTTGGACTGAAAATGCTACACTGTATCACTAGCTGAGACAGGAGCCAATTTGAATTTCTAATAATGTTTTTTCTCTTGTTGGTCAGACCTTTTTGTATTTGTGTAATCTATTCATCAAAACAATTTATGGAGCAAAAATGCAGAATATATTCTCTATCAGGCAAAGTACTTTTTATTAAGGTGGAAGTAGTGTAGTATCAGAATTTGCTCTAATAGTTCAACTAATATAAAGGCCATTCTCTTATTATTGGGATAAGTAAAGTCCAAAAGGTAGAAATGAAAGCCAAATGGAATCAGTCAATAATATGTTATTGAGAACATAGTTGTTTTTACAGTGATGTAACGAAACTGATACGGGGAGAACATTTATTCTAGATATGAGTTGCCTTATTTTTGTAGTTTGAAAAATGTTTTGACCTACCAAAAACATTGTAAGTCAAACACAAGATGAAAGCTATTAATGGAAGTAATAAGACTTTTTGAATTTGAAAGAAAAATTCTACCTATTAAATAATTTTAATTTTATAATTGTAACAGCATCAGAATTTTAGAAAAGGAACAAAAGTTTTAGTAGTCTCTGACAGTATAAAAACTAGATGGTCCAGCGGATAGAACACAAGACCTAAAATCAAAAAGATTAGGGGTTCAAATCTGGCCTTAAACACTTATAAGTGTCCTGGGCAAGACACTTAACTCTGTTTTCCTCAGTTTTCTGATCTGTAAAATGAATAGGAAAAGAAATGTCAAACTGATCCACTATTTTTGCCAAGAAAACTCCAAATGAAGTCACGAAGAGTAGGATAAGACTGAAAAAATGGCTAAACAACAATAGGAACAAAAATAATCATGTTAGGTCAATGAATTAGCAGATTTTTGAGGTCCTTTGCAGTTCTAGATCTATGCACAATCCTGTGATTTTTCCCTATTAAGATTTATAATTCAAAGCATCTTTTAATTTGATACAGTTCAATCATTTCATTTTATAGATCAGGACTTGTGGGTGACTTGTCCAATATCACAGAGGCAGGATCAGAATGAATATTTAAAGATGGACCCAAGTTTCCTCTGATATGAGAGAAAGAGGTTGGATCTCTATGATTTCTTAGAGTTCTGGCAACTTACAAGTTGAAGAGTTATAACAAAATTCAAAAATGGCTATCTCTCAGTTAATCAGAGCCAGAGTGTCCAAACTATGGGTTGTGACCTCTCATCCTACCTCTTTTTTTATGTGGAAAAGGGATTAGACTTCTGTTGGGGAACAGAAATGGGACCAATAAGTGGAAGTTACAGGGAGACAAATTTTATTTCACCACTAGGGGGAAACTTCCAAGTAATTCAATCTGTCCTAAACTGATTGTGTCAAAAAGTAGTGAATTCATCAGTGGGAGGTCTCCAAGCAAAAGAGGTTTTATTTTGAGGGCAAGTGTGAAAAGAAGGTTGGGTTAGAAAACTTCTGAAATCTCTTCTGATTCTAAGATTTTGTATTCTCAATCCCATGGGCCAGATAACACTAAACCAAAAACAAAGCACAACAGTTAGAGAGCTACATTTAGCTAATTTGTAGGCTAGAGTCATGAAGTAAGCATGAAGGAAACAGACTCAGTATCACAGACTTTCCGAATCTCAGAGTTGGAATTAATAATAGAGATGAGCTATTCCTAATCACATCTGCCATAGCTGTGTCTAGTATGAATTCTGAAAGGAGGATTTATTGTTCATCATTCATCCTCAAAGAGGACCAATAATACCAGGAAGGTGATGTCTTTACTTGCAAGTCAATTGGATTTAAATGAAGTAGATTTAAGGGTTTGTAAGTCCCACCCACTGGGAAGAGAAAAGGATGATTACTATGATACTAAATGGTCAGGTATGTAACCCCTGAGTTTTTTCAGATGGAAGTAGAACAGAGAGGACCTTTTGGGAACTAAAAGATGTCTCTAGGACTTACACGAACTGATGTTAAGTGAAATGAGCAGAACCAAGAGATTATTATACATGGCAATAACAAGATTATGTGATGATCAATTCTGATGGACATGGCTTTCTTCAACAGTGAGATGATTCAAACCAGTTCTAATTGTTCAGTGATGAAAAGAACCATCTGCACCCAGAGAGAGGACTGTGGGAACTGAATGTGGTTCACAACTTAGCATTTTCACTCTTTTCATTGTTGCTTGCTTGCATTTTATTCTGCTTCTTCTTCTTTTTAAATTGGTTTGATTTGATTTTTCTTGTGCAACACAATAATTGTATAAATATGTATGCATATATTGGATTTAACATATATTTCTACCATGTTTAACATATATTGGACTCCTTGTCATCTAGGGAAAGGCATGGGAGAAGGGAGGTAAAATTGCAACACAAAGTTTAGCAACGGCTAATGTTAAAGAATTGTCCATGCATATGTTTTGAAAAATAAAAAGCTTTAAAAAAAAGATAATAAAATTTAGTTATCTTTTTCTAAAGAAAAAAAAAGATATCTCTAGGAGATGAACACTAGTAGCAGTTACATACACATGATGGCATATTTCTTTCCTATTCTTCTCTCATCCTCACCTATCAAAATCTTACACACTTTTTGCTAATGAATCTTCTACCTTCAAGAAAGGATTGGATGACCATTCATCAGGGATTTTGTAGAAACAACTATTTTGGTATGAGTTAAACTCAATAATGTGTTGGTAAATCTGGAGGGGAAAAAAGGGTGCCATGATATACTTATTAATATTTTCTCCATCACTTTCTTAAGTCTGGATAATCAACAAAACAAAACATCAAGCCTTATTTATATTACTTGTTGATGTCTGAGATATAATTGCTCACAATGAAAATTTAACAATCATTTCTTGGGTTCCAGTTCCAGCTGGATTTCACAACCCCTGGTTGGATTAGGCTTCTCAGGTCCCATCCAGTTCTAAAGCTTGAAAATTCTGCCTATTTCATGTTGTTTTCTTTGATGCCCTCAAACTAGATATGATCTTCTTTCACCAAATCCCATGTCACTATCTTTGGTACATTAATTAATGGACTGAGTGATTTGTCACACTCTTTGGAATTTGTAAATAAATATATTGTATTTATTGTGTATCTACTTATATATGTACATGTTGTATGTGTCCCTTCTCTCCTATAGAATGTAAGCTCCTTGAGGGTTGGAACTGTATAATTTTTATCTTTGTTTTCAATGTTTCCAATTGCAGAGAATAAGTGTTTCACAAATGCTTATTGTTTGATGACTCTATCCTACCAAAAAATGGAGTTTTTTGTCTATCTGACTCAATTTAATGCAGTATAAACTCATGGAATTATCTTTATGTCCCCAGAAGGGCCTACCACAGGGATTTGCTTATAAGTGTTCAACAATCATTAAAATGAAATTTGAGGTTAGAAAATTGCATATTTCCATAGAAATCAGAAAAATTTCTGAAATTTCTATAGATAGATTTCTGAGCAAAAAAACCCTTAAAATAATTTTTTTTAAAAAAAGAAAGGAAAACTTTTCCAGGACAGTGAGAAACCACAGGCTCTACAATGCTTCATATGTCATCAAAAATTAGAGAATTTCACTTCTTTGTCTTGGCTTTCTTATTTCTCTTCCTTTGAATTGTTATGTCTGTGATCAAATTATGTGAGAGAATCAGTGTCCTCAAATGCCTATTTCTTGCCATCTATATCATCTGTACCTTGCAATCTGGTAAATCCTCAGGCACACAATCTGCATGAAGGTCAACAAATAAAATAAATGCTGAGGTGAAGGTACAGAAGTGCTCACAATAACCAATACACAATTTCATGTAAGTCATGCATCAAAAAAGTCTGAAAGAAAAACAAACTGATAAGAATTGAACTCATTTGTGGCTTATGAAGGTTGACAAAGTAGTTTTCCTCCCAATAACCCCATGATATAAGCAGTGTGAATATTATCTCCATTTTACATATGGGGAAATTGAGGTTTAGAAAGATGAAGGGACTTGTATAGAGTTCATGCAGTGTTAAGGGCCAGAGTTTGAACTCAAGTTTCATTACTATGGGATTAGACCTCTTGGTAAGAAAGAAAATAGTAAGAACTTTCTATGAACTAACCACTGTGTTAAATACTGACACCACAAAGAAAGATAGTCTTTACCCTCAAGGAGTTCATACAACAGGAAAGACAGCATGTAAATATCTAGGTACATACAAGATTTGTAGAGTAGATGAAAGAAAATGGAACTGGGACACCCATGGGAGTCACTTTCTTTCTAAGATTATTGTTATTTTTATTAATCATTGTATTTATTAATAATTCTTCACATTATGTAATTTGATTGTTATTATAATCTCAGACTGTGTTTGGTTTGAGGAAAATTAGAGCCCCTTGGGGTCTCCAAATTTCTGAAATTTGTCATGTTTATCTTTTCAAGCTTGGATTTAAGGAAAGTAAAAAAATCAATAGTCTCTCTCTGACAGTGGCAGCAGGTTCACACACATTTATATATATATATATATATATATATATATATGTATATATATATATACACACACACACATATATATATATATACACACACACATATATGTATATGCTCACATATGCATATAGATAAATGTGTGTGTGTGTATACACACACACACACACACATCAGATTTGGAGCCAGGGAGTTCTGTGTTCAAATTCTATTTTGTACATTTACAGACTGCATGATTTTGGGAGAAATATGTACTTTCTCAGGACTTTGATTTCCTCATCTATAAAATGGGTATATGGTTATACCTATGCATATACATTGTTAAGAGGATTACATTTTTTAAAATATGTAAATCACTTTTAAACCCTAAAGGACCATAGATATATTAGCTATTATTATTCAGACTTACAAAGAGCAGTAGAAGTTATCTAGCCTGTTGTTAATTCTATCCAGCTCTTCATGACCCCATTTGGGATTTTCTTGGCAAAGATTCTGGAGCGGTTTGCCATTTCCTTCTCCAGCTCATTTTACAGATGAAGAAACTGAGACAAACTGGGTTAAGTGACTTGCTCAAGATCACAAAGTCTTTGAGGCCAGATTTGAACTCAGGAATATGTCAGGAAGACTAGGCTCTGTCCTCAATTCATTGTATTATCTTACTGCCCAGTAGCACAGTGGATAGAGCCAAGCCTAATGGACTTCAAATTCAAATAGAAATGGATTTTTTCAGTAGACATAATCACTTAGAAAACCACAAATTAACATTATCTCTGTTTTATGGTATTTTTAAAATTTCATTCAACATTTCCCAATTGCATTTTAATCTGGTTATGACAGTACTTATGAGGCTAATTAATTTAACATCACTGATTTAGCCCAACTTTATCATTTCAGAGAAAATTGATCTATTATATTGACATCTTACCAAGTAGTTTCATAGAGTCTCATAAGTATACTTGGAACCCTCATAAGTTTACTGAGGATGGTTTGCTTTTTTCTGAGCTTCATGTTCCAATGGCAGGGTAGCTCTCACTACCCCATAAAATAACTCATTTAACTTCCAAACAGCTCTAATTGTTAGAGTTTAAAAACAGTACTGAACCCAAATCTGATTTCAATTAATTTTTCTATTACACTTATGGGATCTACCAGCACCCTGTGCTACCCTTGATTTTCTAGGAAGGTTTTTAGATTCCAAGCCAGATTTCCTAGAATGGTCACTAAACACTGTAGAGCAGAAAGAAAAAAATGGGGAGAAAGTCTTCAACTTGGGCTAAAGATTTTAGGGAGACCACATCACTAGGTGAAATTCTAGGAAGAGCACTGAATTCAGGCTTCCCCTATTTAAACCTTATTTTCCTCACATGTAAAATGATACAGTTGTGTTAAATGATCTCTAAGAGCTCAAAATATGTCTAAGTATGTGCTGACAGATGTCCAAGTATAGCATATCTCTTATATAATAATAACAATAACCAGAATTTATGTAAGACTTCAAAGTTTGTAGAGTATTTTACATATTTTATTTCATTTAACTTCACAACAATCTTAGGAGATAGTATTATCATCTCCTGTTTTACAGATGAGGAAACTAAATTAAACAAAGGTTTATGTGCTCAGGATCATATGGCTAGAAAGTGTCTGAGACTACTGATGGAGGAAGAGATGAAAAGTTTACACCAGAAGGCACATCTCCCTTGTACTCACTGAGCTTACAGTTTAGTTGGGCGCTAAAACATGAACCTAGACAACAATGATGGACAATATTATGTGCTGCAGTCTAAAGTTACAAACAAAGCATTGTGGGTAGTTTACTGATGACGATAGCTCAGAAGCAGGAAGGAGTTTCACCAATAGCTAAATTGGTTCCTATCTTTGTCTTTGGTTCTGGAGACAGTGAAGCTTTAGGCATCAATAATGGGGCATGGGAGTGGAGGAGGGACGCTAGAGTGCTCAAGAAATCAGGCTCAGCAAAAATTAGGAAGAGGATAGCAGTAGCAGCAAATAATTCAGGTGGAAATCCCCTGCTTGGCCAGCTGATGAAGAAGAAAGGGAAGTCTCAGGAGGTAGTGAGATGAGCTACCAGACTTGCGTCTACATCCAGGGTAGCTGCAGCTTTGCAGCTGTAGTCTGCAAAGGGAAGGCTACCAAACCTTGGAAAGGTAAGGCTGGCGTGGTCTGCAACAGACCCTGTTTTGAGTAAGCCCCTTAAGGACTGGCTGCCTGCCTGCCTGCTTGCTTATCTTTGCTTTTTAGCGCTGGTCCTAGGCAATTTGCCAAGTACATTACAATGAAGTCTGTTATTTTGTTCCTTTTACTCTTCCCCTTCTTTTTATTTCTTTCCCCACCCATTCTATCAAAAGTTCTTTGATAAAACTATAAAATAAAGAGGTTGGACTAGAATTTGGGAGGTTTAATCTGGGTTCCACAAACTTTTTTTTTTTTTTTGGTTCTTTGGGGTTCTTTGGAGGCAATTTTTAAGTGATTTGCTTAGGGTTGTATAGCTGGTAAGTGTCTGTAGTCAGATTTGAATTTAGGTGCACTTGACTCCAGAGTCAATGTTCTATCCACTGAACCATCCAATTGCTCTGGTTCTATAAACTTTAAAAAAAATATTTTGATTACTATATTTCAGTATAAAAAAACAAAACAAAAAAAAGGTTAAAAACCACTAGATAACTAAATGATCTTTCCTGTTCCAATTCTTCTCATCATCCTATGACTTAATCTCCCTTCAAGTACTCCAATACCCCCTTACTCTTTTCCTTCCCTAGGATTAATGTTATTGTGAAATCTTTTGTAAACCTTAAAGTGCTGTATAAATGTCAACTCTTATTATGATGATTACTAAAATCTGCTCATTGAAATAGATCTGACATATTGATTCAAATTCAGCTGAAAAGAACCAGTTTTGTTTTTATGGGACAAAATTCCCATTGCTTTTGAGTCAAAGAATGATACTTTAGTTGCATAATTGATAGTAACTATAAACAGGTTGTGGAAACTATTTTCAAGGGGCCAGGATGCCTTTCATGGACCCTGAAATCACCAAATGCAGAGGCTAGCTCATATCTTTTATTTTTATTTTTCCTAATTTACTCAAAACAATTATATTTTTAAAATTAAGAAAGTCAGGGAAAGGAGAAGAAAATATAATAATTCTTGTAAAGAAGAGGAATAATTAATTTCCTTTTTCATAATTGGAAAAGACTTTAAAGTAATTTAGATCCTCTGTGACCCTGGGCAAGTCTCTTAACCCCAATTGCCTCAGCAAAAAAAAAAAAAAAAAAAAAAAAAAAAAAGGTAATTTAGATCAATGCCTTTATTTGACTAATAAAGAAAATTGAGATTCAGAGGGCTTTATTGACTTGCCCTAGTTCATGTAAATTATCAGTAGCAAAATTGGAATTCTAATCTACATTCTCCAAATTTTGACTTTGTTCCAGGGCCTTGCCCAGGATAATAATTAGAATTTATTGCACAAAATATACCCCACAATAAGCAATATGATAGGTACTTTCCATTCCATTCCCCTGTATTTATTTTCTTGGTTATATTTTGAGTTTCAAAAGTTGTCTCTCTCTCCCTCCCAACCCCACATTAAAGAAAGTCAATAATTTATACACACACACACACACACATACATACATATGTATAAAAAGAGACAGACAGACAGAGAGGACAAGAATCATACAATAGATAATTCTATCACTGCTTACTCTGGGGATGTTCTCTATATATGATGTTCTCTTGGTTCTACCATTTTAGCATTTCATGCAAGTCTTTTTATGTTTTTCTAAAATGAACCTATTTGTAACTTTCTTACAGCACAGTCATTACCACAACTTATTCAGTCATTCTCCAATAGATACACATCCTTTCAATTTCCAATTCTTTGCTTCTACAAAGACAATTGCTATAATATTGTAGAAAATATACACAATCACCATGAAAAACAGACTTAATAGTGGTACTGCTAAGTAAAAAACTGTGCACAGTTCTACAACTGGGCATAATTCCAGATTGCTCTCCAAAATGGTTGGATCTGTTCATAATTCTATCAATAGTATATTAGTGTCTCAACTTTTCCACATTCTCTCCAGCATTTGTCATTTTGCCCCTTCTATCATTTTAGCCAGTCAGATAAGTATAAGGTGGTGCTTCAATTTATTATTTTTTTTTACTGGATTTACCGGTTTCTTCAATAGAAATGATTGGAAGTCTCTTACTTCATTGAAGATCCATTGCCTCTCCTGAAAGATGATGTGGTAAGAGACTTTCAATTATTTCTGTTGAAAAAAACTAGAATTAAATGGAAAATTTAATGTGTAAACACAGGACTGAAGAGAAGCATAGAGAAGCATAGAGAAGCATACAGGGGGGAAAGATATATATTATTTAAAGGCTAAACTATTTACCTCCCTAGATGAGAAAATCATATCTATAATTCTTGAGAACAGTATCTGTTACTGGGGCAAACAAAGGGGGGCATCACATGGACTGAGGATATGGTTGTAAATGGAATCTGATGTAATAACATCAAAGAAAAAGACTTTAAGAGGTGGGAAATGATCTATACTGCAAAAAAAAGAAAGGGGAGGTGTAATGGGATAATTAGTTCACATGAAGAGGCACAAAAGGCCTGTTACAATAGAGGGAAAGAAGGGAGGGGAATGAGCATTGTCTGAAGTTTGATCCCATCAGTTTTGGCTCTAATAGGGAAAAACTTAATCATTCATTTGGGTATAGAAATTTATCTAACTCCATAAACAATTAAGAGGAGAAAGAGGAAAAGAAAAGGGAGGGGTAAAAGGGAGGGTAGAAACACTAGGGGAAAAGGTAAGAGAAGAGGAGAAGGAATAATAGAAGATAAGTAGTGGAGTGGGTTAAAAAAAATACTAAGAGAAGGGGGTTGACAGGAGATAAGGTAATGGGCAGGGTGGGTAAAAAAAAAAAAAGACTACCAAGGACAGGTGAAAAGAGAGAACAAAAGTATATGCAGGGTAGAAAATAGGATGGAGGGAAATACTGAGCTGGTAATGATAACAGTGAATGTGAATAGGATGAACTCTCCCATAAAATGGAAGTGAATAGCAGAGCAGATTAAAAAACAGAATCCTAACCAAAAAAAAAAAAAAAAAAAAATGTTGTTTTACTTTGCATTTCTCTACTTGGTCATGATTTTGAACATTTTTTCATGTGTCTATATTTAGCTTTGACTTTTTCTTCTAAAAACTACCTATTTATATTCTTTGATAAAAATGGGTGAAAAACATATTTTTATAAACTAAATCTCAATATCTTTGAATATAAAGCTTTTATCCAAGAAACTGGCTATAAATTTTTTCCTTCAATTTTCCTTTTTTCTAATCTTGCCTACATTAGTTTTATAATTTGTATAAAGCTTTTTTAATTTAATGTAATAAAAATTATCCATTTTATATCCCATAATTCTATCTTTTCTTTAGTCTTAAATTCTTATCTTATTCATTAATCTAATAAGTAATATGTTTCATGCTCTTTTAATTTAGTTATAATATCTCCCTTTATGCCTAGGTCATGTCTATACTATGGCCTTATCTCGGTAAATGTAAAATATTGATCTACATCTAGTTTTTGCCAGACTGCTTTCCAGTTTTTCCAACAATTTTTATCAAATAAAGAGTTCTCCCAAAAGTTTAGATTTTTGCATTAATCAAATTCAAGATTATTTTACTCCTTTATTACTGTATATAATGTTATACCTACACTATTTCACTGATGCATAATTCAATTTTTAGCTAGCACCAGATAATTTTTTGATAATTACTACTTCATAATACTGTTTTAGATCTGTTACTACTAGACCTCCTTTGAAATTTTTATCATTAATTCCTTTGATATTTTTAAACTTTGTTCTGCAAGTAACTTTTGTTAATTTTTTTTAGTTCAATAAAATTTTTGGTTGTTCAATTGGGATGAATAAATAATTAGTTTAAGTAGAATTATCATTTTTATTATATTAGATCAGCCTACCTATGAACAATTAGTGTTTCACCAATTATTTAAATCTGATTTTATTTGTATAAATAATTCCTGCTTTTGTCTTGATAGGTATACTTCCAGGTATTTTATATTGTCTATGATTACTTTTAAATGAAATTATTTCTCACTATCTCTTCTTGCAAGACTTTGTTGATGACATATAGACATATTTATGATTTATATAGGTTTATTTTATATCACACAACTTTGCTTAAATTGTTGTTTCTATTAGGGTGTTTCAAGTATACCATTATATTGACCACAAAAAGAGAGAGAGCTTTATTTTCTCATTGTCCATTCTGGCTCCTTCAATTTCTTTTTTTTTCTCTTTTTGCTGTTGCTAGAATTTCTAGGACAATATTTAATACTATTAATGATATGGGGCATTCTTGCTTCCACTCCTGATTTTATTATCCTTACTACAGATATTACTTGCTAATAGTTTTAGGCAGATGCTTTTTTAAGGAAAAATTCACTTATACCTGGAGTATACTTATACCTATACCTATACTGTCAAGTGTCTTTAATAGAATGGGTATATATTTTATTAAATGACTTTTCTATTTAAAAAATTAAAAGAAAAACACTAATCATGTGATTTTGGCTACTTTTATTTTTGATGTAATCAATTATGTTAATAGTTTTCCTTATATTAAACCATCCCTACATTCCTGGCATAAATTGCACTTGGTCACAATGTATAATCTTTGTGATATATTGCTAGAGTTTCTTAGATGATATTTTATTTAGGATTTTTGCATCAATACTTTTTAATAAAACTGGTCTATAATTTTCTTTCTTTCTTTCTTTCTTTCTTTTTTTTTTTTTTTTTTTGCTCTTTCTGGTTTAAGTATCAAGCCCATATTTGTTTCATAAAAGGAGTTTGATAGGACTTCCTTGCCTATTATTCCAAATAATTTATTTAATATTAGAACTAGTTGATTTTTAAGTTTTGTTGCTCTTTTAAGTTAGTTGATCTTTAAAGTTGGATAGAATTCCTTTGTAAATCCATCAAATCCTGATGCTTTTTTCTTAGAAACTCATTTCTGGCCTATTCAATTTCTTTTCCTAAAATAGATTTATTTAGTTATTCCATTTCCTCTTCAGTTAATGTGGGCATTTTATATTTTTGTAAGTATTCTTAAATTTTACTTAAGTTATATAATTGGGCAAACTAATTTTTAATTACTATCATCTTCATTAATGGTATATTCACCTTTTCCATTTTTGATGCTTGTGATTAGGTTTTCTTCTCTCTTTTTAAAAATCATATTAACCAATGGTTTACTATCTTATTGTTTTTAAGAACAGCTCCTAGTTTTACTTATTAACGTGACAATTTTCTTACATTGAGTTTCATTAACCTTACCTTTAATTTTTAGGATTTTCAATTCGGTATTTAATTGGAATTTTCTAATTTGTTCTTTTTCTAGTTTTTCCTCTACCTCTATTACTTGATATTCAAAATTCTTTCTGAGCTCTTCCATGGCCTAAGACCACTTCATATTATTCTTGGAGGATTTGGATTTGATCTTCCTTGGCACCATAGTAACTTTCCATGGTCAAAAGACTTTTCTGTTGTTTGCTCATTTTCCCAGGTTATTATTTGAGTTTTAACTCTTTGTTAAAATAGGGCTCTGCTTTCAGGATGGAGGGCTCCCTGTCCCAAGATTCAGAGCTTTTGTATAGCTGTTTTCAGAGATACTTCCAGGGAACTGTAAGTTTTCAGTTCTTCCAAGGTGGTATGATCTAAGGAGAAGTGTATTTACTACTCTCCTAATTTGTGCTTTGGTCTGGAAGTAACCACAAACACTTTTTTCTGCCATGGAACTGTGAGGAGGATCCATGCTTCCCTGTAGCTGAAGTTCTGGTGTGCTAGTGCTCCTCCCTGCCCTGGGGCTGCCACCCAGGACTTTGAAGTGGATTTGAATATGGCAAAGCAACAGAGTTCTACATCAATCCTAGCAAAGATAACCCTATAATCTCTTTTTAATCAGTTATTTCACTGTGGCTGAGAGCTCCAAAAGCAGCTGCTTCTGTTGGTGATTGAGTGAATTCCCAAGGCTTGTTTTTGGTTGACTGGGATTGTTCTTCACTCCCAGGTGTGACAAACCTTTGCTGTTGACCAAAGTTGTCTTTGGCATCTGTGGGCTGAGAAGTCTGGAAACCACCACTGCTGCTACTGATTCAGTTGCTCTGAAGCCTATCCCTGATTTGCTGGGGTTTGGACTATGTTGACCTGACTTGTACCAGACTGCACTCCACTTTTACTCTGGTGAGAAAGACCCTTCCTGATGAACTTCCAAGTTGTCCTGGGCTGGAAAATTGTTTCACTCCATCTTTTTGTAGGAGTGATGCTCTCAATTTGTTTAGAATCATTATTCAAAGGTATTTGGAGGGGCTTGGGGGAAGAGCTTGGTTGAGTCTTTAGCTTTACCTTGCCATTTTGGCTCTTCTTCTGGGAAGCCTATTGTTAAGTTTTGATGGTGAGTTTTAGCAGATATGTGAAATAGGTCAGAGAGAGAATGGATTAGAGAGAAATTTCTAGCTGTTTTCCCAATTATCAAAAACATGTATTCATTTCTTCATTTGCATATGTGTGTATGTACATGTATGTGTGTATATTTATTATCTATCTATCCATCTGTCTATCTGTCTACCTGTCTATCTGGTTTTGCTTTCGTTATTTAAAGTCCTATCTTCTTCTAGGGCAATAGCCAGTCATAGCCAAGGGGAATGATCCTTACAAGCTTTTATGTTCATTTTTTTACCCCCTTTACTAACACAGAATCTTAGTTTTAGAGCTGAAAAGGACCTTAGAATGCATCAAATCCAACATCCTCATTTTATAGAGTGGGAAACTGAGGTCCCAAGAGTTTAAATGATTTCCCCAGGATCATACAAATAGAAAGTATCTCAGTAAGGATTTAAACTTTATTATGTCAAATGCACCATCTCTTATGTCATATGCTGTTATGTGTCCTACGTTCTTGAAGAGGACCATGACGTCAGAGAGGAGATGCTGTGATATGCAAGTGAATTGGATTTAAGTGAGGGAGGGCTGGACAAGGTCACCTGCATCACTTTCCCTTCCAGAGCCACATAATGAGAAGACAGGAATCACAGGAAAAAACCCTGAGGTAGGAAAAACTTGAAGGCAAAAGAAAAGGGGAAATGAGATGGAAAGATAGTATCATGGAAATAATGAACATTTAATTTAGATAGACTTGAGAGATAGTGGAGGTTAGGAGGGCCTGGTGTACTATGATTCATGAGATCACAAAGATTCAGACAAGACTAAACAATTCAACAGCAACAACAACAGAGCAAAACTAAGCCTTTAAAGGGTTTCCTTCCAAAGATATATCTCTCATACATATACTAAGATCATATAAGATTCTTTGGTGGGCACAACCCCAGAGATAATTTTGTTCATTGCTTCTCTAAGCACCACATCAATAAACAGGGGAAAATCATTGTCAAAAGTGCCCATCACCAATGTCATAAAGGATATCATGGTTAAAGTCCAAACGGAAGCCAAAAAAAAAAATCTTTACACACAGAGACATCTTCCAAATGCTCCTGTTTGCCAATAATATTGTATTGATACCTTTGAACTTAAGAACCCTCTAGGCTTTAATAAAACATTGATTTTGAAAGGTAGAAGAGAACTCAGTAACTATAAGGTCCGTCCTATGAATGAAAAGAGCCTCCAACCTAACATATCTCACAAGTAGTCATCCAGCATCTACTGAAAGACTTTGAATCTCTGAGTTCATTTTACTTTTGGACAGTTTTAATTTAGTAACTTTTTCCTGACATAAAGCCTGAATTACTTCTTTGTAACTTTCTCTCACTGCTTGAGGTTCTGCCCAAATAGAACAGTTTCTCCTCTAAATGACAACCCTTCAAACCCTTAAAGATAGCTAGCATTCTCCTTAAGCTTTCTTTTCCCTAGGCTGAACAGTTCTTTCAACCGCTCTATAGGACTAGACTCAAAGCCTTTTACCATCCTGGTTGTATTCCTCAGAACATTTTCCATTTTATTATCAGTGACTTTCTTAAACTATGGTACCCAGGACTAAATATGAAATTTAGAACAGATCTTTTTTCAGAATAATTGATCTCTAACCGTGCTTCCCTAGTCTTGTACTTGTGAAGCTGATTTTTTTGTACCCAAGGGCAAAATTTTACTTTTATCCTGATTGAATTTCATTTGATTAAACTTAGATCAATGCTCTAATCTATTAAAAAAAAAAACTTTTTTAGATCCCAACTGTGCCTCCCCCATATCAGTTTGATCATTCATGACAGAAAAAATGAATGGATAAAGATAATGATATGCAGTTGGGTTTATTTCTGTTAGTTTTGTTTTGACAGAACCTTGTATGTCTCCATTCTTTTATCAGAAAAGTTTTTTTTTTCACACCTTTGCCCAATTTTGTAAAATGTATATTATACCCTCCTACATCACTTATTACTCAGAACAGTCTTTTCCCATGAATAGAAGATATAGAGAAAGTTTGCTTACTCATCTTTGTCAGTTTCACTATTGGGGGCAGAGGAATCTTTAAGCAAAAGCAGGAATTAATACTACTTCTTTCCAACCTCAATCTTCTCTGGTCCTTTAGAACAACAGTGTCTAAACTTTTCTGATAATGTATCCTATCAGAAAAAATGTTTAAATATATACCCTTGATTTTTATTTATAAATTATATATGTAAACTGCTATACAAATGTACTGTGCACATTACAAAATGCATACAAAAAGAAATTTTAAAAGGATGAAATTAGTGTTTTTGCTTTATTAATGACACAAAACTTTTATCCTGTCATTAATATTTGTAATATTTTTCAGTGAGAGCAATTTGATTGAATGATGTTTCATTCTTTAAAATCATTATTTAATATTTTGTGACACAAATTAACTTCCCATTTCCCCAGACAAGTTTTTTAAATTTATAAATTGATAGATGGAGTTCCCTATAACTCTGATTTGGTTTCCCTCCAGAATCTCCTTGCATGCTCCTGTCACCCATTCGTTTTAGACACTTTAAGGGTAGGGACTGATTTGTTTTAGTCTTTCTATCTTAAGCACCCAATATGAGGCCTTGTGAATATTGTATGTTTGATTTTATCAGCATAAGGAATTACCCCTGATAATGCAAATTGGCAGACTCCCTGTAATTTGGCAATTGTCTTAGAGGTTTATTAAATTAGCATATTTGTATTTATGGGTCTTGACCAAGGTCCCACAACCAGTATGTTTCAGGTAGAATTTCCACCTCCAAGATTGACACTCAATTTATTATATCATACTGCCTCTGGCTTTATCCATAGTGGGTTCTTAATAAAGCTTCCTAAATGGAATTGAATTACTCTAGTTAAGAAATAATGACTTCCATTTGGATTGGAAAACCTTTAGATTGGAAAAAAAATTCTTCAGAATCATCTCCCTTTCTTTCTTCCCACAATGAATCAAATAACTCTTGTCTGTCACTTCTTTATGTTCCACAAATGATTTGTTTAAGAGTCATCCTCTTCTGAAATCATTGAATCACAAGGCACACTGATTCATAGTCAGAATGAGCACTGCAGAAAAAGTCTAGATACTGATGGTAATTTTTCTGTCTTTGTCTCTCAGACCCAGGAAGCAAAATGTTCTTCCTTCTCTCCTTTCTGATTGTGGAAATGAAGCTCCACCTGACAACAGGTAACGATAATAATAATAACAACAACAACTTTATGAAGCAGGTAGAGCAAGTGTTACGTCCAGTTTGTCAAAAGTCCCAAACCAGCTTCTTTGCTTGAAGAAGGTGAGCTAAAGAACATCATCTCTTGTGGAATACTTCCATTGTCCAGGCCATGGAGGAGGTCACAGTAGACCATCAGGGAATATGTGAATGAATAAGGGATTCTTCCATTCAACAGAGGTCCTGAAAGCTTCCATAGAGAATTGTTCTTCCTGCTCCTTTACCAAGGGCCTCACATTTAGGACTAGATACTGCAATTCAAATGAAATTTTTCATGAAAGGAATTTTTTTTTTCATTTCTAGTTGCTAATGTTTCTCAGTAACATTTGCATTTAAAGAAAAACATTTTATTTTAATGCCATAATAGGTTTATTAGCTAGGCAGCTCAATGATATAGTACAAGTACAGAACCTACAATCAAAAAGATTCAAATCTAGCCTCAGGCATTTACTAGCTTTAAGTCACTTGGCACTGCCTGACTCAGTTTCCCCTTCTATAAAATGGAGATAATTATAGCTCATACTTCCAATGATTGTTATGATGTTCAAATGTGATAATGTACTTTGTAAACCTTAAAGTTATGGTAGCTATTATTATTAGTGTTCCCTCCCAATCTTTCTTCAAAAAACTCATAGAATGTTAGAGGTGCAAAGTACTTGGAGATCTAGTACAATCACTTCATTTTATAGATGATAAACTGAGGCACAAAAAAAGGAAAGTGGTTGCTGAAGGAATTGCTGTCTCTTCTGTCTCTGCAAGGGAAGCTTGGATTTCTAGACATGTACTGAGCTAGGTGACCTGAGCATTTAGGAACTCATGTTGGCTTTGGGATGCCCACTTTAAATCAACTTGCTTGGTATGAAGGTTTCAACCCTTTTCTCCAAAACCCTTACCCTCTTCTTTCTTCAAAGTAGATTTGATTGTGTATGGATTCAGTTGACATGCTTTTCAAGGGTCCACGGCAAATCAAGGAATTTATTGCCACATTGCTATTAAGGATCACTTCAGAGTTTTGGGCAATGAATAGATAATAATAATAACAATCACATCCAGCTAATATTATGCAAAATACTATTAATACAGCATTGTATAAACATCTCAGTTTATCCTCACAACAACTCTGGAAAGTTGGTGCTATTATTAATCTTGCCCCATTTTTATAGATGAGAAAACTAAGGTAGGCAGAGGTTACTTTCAGTCATACAGTAGTTGTCAAAGATTAGATTCAAATTCAAGTCTTCTTGGCTCCAGGTTCAGTATTATATTTTCTGTAGCTCCCAGTTATCTCTCTATAAAAGACCATATGTTTTATCTACCAAATCCCAGGACTCCTGAATCCTGGGTTACACCTAGTTCATTAAAATTTTCATTATTTTTGAAGCCCTAGGCTGAGATGACCCAAGTGATTATTTTTACTTTTTATTTAATAAGCTGCATAATTTAGTGATTTTAGCTTCCTGAAGTTGTCATAGCTACTAACTCAGAACTTTGTCACACTAAAATGCAAAACTTCACACTTCTCAGAAAGCCTTTGGTGCTTCTCAAGCTGTTGGCTCTGCTAGCTAACAGAAGAACACATAAGGATAAGCTTTCTTTGCACAAAATCAAAGGCAAGGGTCTGAGGTAAGAGGAAAATTCACATTAAATCACAGTAAAGAGATTCTGGAGTTTTTGTTTCTAATTTGTAACAGAGCATTGTGGCTTTAATAGGTACTTAGTCTGAGTCTGAGCATTTACTACTATTTGAATGGAATATTTAGATAAAACTTCCTTCCAAAACCACCTAGCACTAGAATCGATGCCAAAATAGCTAGCTTCTCGTCAAGCAAAGCAGAAGACAGTCAGTCAACAATAGCATTTATTTAGTGTCTATTATATGCCAGAAACTATGTTAAGTGCTGATTAGAAAGGCTATATACAGACACACATATATCTACATATACAAATATACATACATATTTTTATTATTGTGTGTGTATACACATAACATAGCACAGTCTGCAGAGAGTGCTTGGCACAAAGCAAGCACTTAATTAATACTTGCTGATTCATTAATAGATATGCACAACAGAATCCCAGTATTTACATTTAACTAATACTGGGGTGTATGCAAAATGCTTTCCACACATCAGTCCTATGAGATTGCTGTTACAAGTATCATCATTTTCATAATAGAGAGAAAGAAACCAAGTCTTAGGAAATTGAAATGACAGATCTATGCTAGACAATAAGTATCAGCATTTGAACCTAGGACGTTTCCTACCTGAATTCTGATGCTCATTCATATGCACAAGTCTCTCTGTGTGTATATAAAAGTGTATATTTATACCTATAATTGTGTATGCTTTTCATACCAATAGGAGCAGGTAGATGGCACACAAAAAATAGGTATTTGTGGTTATATATATATATATATATGTTTACATATAATTATTGTTTATGTTTATATGGTTTATAATTATGTTTATGGTTAATAAATTCACAAACCTGCTATTTTTTACTCTTTCTTATCTTTTATTTGGTTCATATACAAAATGACAAATATGGAAATGTTATACACAATTGCATATGTATAACCTATATTTGATTGCTTACCATCTCAGGGAGAGGGGAAGGGACAGAGGAAGGGAAAGAAAGAATTTTGAATTCAAAATTTTAAATAAAGGTATTTTTAAAATAAATAAATTAAATATTTTATTTCTACTTAGCCTTCTATTAGCCAGGTTAAATGTTTGTATAAGACTTTTTGCTTTAATGCATTATGAGGAGGAAATTTAACTGTGTTTGGAGTTCCCCCGGTGTATTTTTGGTTTACGTTAGAAAGCTAAGTTCACAAATCACTTTCATTTGCTAACAACTTTTGCTGCTATATATAACAACAAATATTTATTTTAAAAAAGAACCAAAATTGTCAATAATGTTTAGATGCTATAGTATATTTCTTTGTTAAAAAGATATAAATATTGGCAGTCACTGGCCTCAATGAGGTCAAATTTTGCTGGAATATAAGGGCACTCATTTAAATAAATACAGGGAAATTTGGGAAGGAAGAAAGCACTAACAAATGGAAAAAATTAGGAAAGGTTTCATTAAAGAGATAGTACCTGAGCTGAGCCTAAGGAAGAGGATTCTGAGAATCAGGTCTTAGGAAGAAGTATGTTCCACATAAAAAGGATATTTTGTGAAAATGCAGTGCCAACAGAGATGAAAGATCAAGTCTGAGACTAGTAGTCTAGTTAATTACATAGTGGGGAATAGAGAAAGAGAATAGTGAAGGGACATAATGTGAAATAAGGCTGGAAAGGGAAGACAGCCAGATTTTAGTGATTTTTTTTATGCCAGACTGAGGAATTTGCATTTTATCTTAAAAGTAATAGTTACCCAATGAAGGTTTTGGAGAAGGGGAATTAATAACAGAACCCTAATCAGTCCAGAAATCTTTAACCTTCATCCATTTATCTAATCACTTTGCATTCAATCAAAAGTACTTAATGAACAGTTACTAAGGACATCCTCCCAGCCACCTAGGTTAGCAAGGTAGGTGTCATTCTGGACTCCTCATTCTCTCTCAAGCATTCATTTTGGGAAGTGGAATGGTATCTTAGAAAAATTATTTTGATAGTTGTGTGGAAGATGGTTGGGAAAGGGATGAATCTGGAAGCAGAGAGATTGGTTGAGGAGTTCTTGCTATTGTCCAAGAAAGATGAAAATTTGAAAAATTGTTGGTTCTGTGAATGGAGAAAAGGAGACAATAGTGAGAAATGTTATGTTTAATGGGAATTTGTACTGCACTGGATAAGAGAAGTAAAAAAAAAAAAAAGAAAGGAAAATCAAGGATAAGACTGAGATTATGAAATGGGGTAACTGGGAGTTTTGTAGTACCTTAAACAGAAATAGTGAAGATTAGAGAAAGTTCAGATTTATAAGAGAGGATCATGAAAAACATTTTGGATATATAGAGTTTTAGATGATAATGAGACATATAGATATTCACCAACCAGTTGATGATGAAAGATTGGAGAGATCAGAACTGAATATATTAGGATTTGGGAGTCATCTGCACTGAAATAATAATTGAATCCAGGACCAGGATGAGATCAGTAATACAAGGAACAAGTATAGATAGGAAGAGAAGAGAGCCTAGGACAAAGCTTTGGAAAATACACATACTTAAAAAGGGGAGGGATTTAGTTTAAAAAACATCCTTTTTTTCCCCTAGACTTGGAGCTCAACATCTAGTAAAGTCAGTTTATCAGTTATTATTTATTAAGTACTTACTATTTGTCAGGGGCTGTGCCAAGTGATGGGGATACAAGGAAAGGCAAAAGAAAGTCCTTTCTTATCATCTAATGAGGGAATATTTACAAAATAGAATTAAGGAGTAGTCAAGAAGGGCTAATTGAAGAATGTGAGAATTTATCTAAGACTCAAAAGAAACGAGAAAAGCTAGGAACTGGAGATGAAATGGAAGAGTCCCAAGCATGGGAGACAAAGTGACACGTTTGAGGAGCAGCAAAGAAACCAATGACACTGGATTGCAGCTTACCTGCTGGGATGTAAGATGTAAGATTGGAAAGATAGGAAGGGGGCAGGTTAGAGAGAACTTTATAAACTATTTGATAAGGCATATAAGCCACTGGAATTAATTTAATTGGATGAATTGGGATGATGTGGGGATTGTGACATAGTCCAACTTGAACTTTTGGAAGTTCTATTTGACAGCTGAGTGAAGATGAATTAGAATGAGGGGAAACTTGAGGCAAGGAAATCAACCAACAAGCTATTGCAATGATTTAGGAGATGAGAACTTGCACTGGGATTAGCATTGTCCTGGTGCCAATGTCAGAGAGGAGAGAAGGCAGTATATATGTGAAGTATGAACAAGGAAATGAGAGGACCTAGCAACTGATTGGATATGGAGTGGGAGGAATAGTAAGGGGAGTAGCCAGATGAGAGAGTGAGAAGTTTAGAAAGACACAATATTACTAACCAGGATGACTGAGAGGATGGTGGTACCTTGTCCTTAGTAGGTGTTCCCAGAGTGTTTTTTAATTGAATGAATAAATGACTGAAGAAATGGAGGAAGACTAGGGATTGGTGAAGTGATTA
Source organism: Sarcophilus harrisii (assembly GCF_902635505.1). Lineage (NCBI taxonomy): Eukaryota > Metazoa > Chordata > Mammalia > Dasyuromorphia > Dasyuridae > Sarcophilus > Sarcophilus harrisii. The sequence goes on along the minus strand of NC_045426.1, from coordinate 117,104,139 downwards.
GGGCTCGGTTATTAAAGCAAGATGAAAAGGTTCCCAATAAAGATCGTGGGTATACACATCTAGAGTTGTAAGGGATATTAGAAGGCATGTAGTCCAAACTCTTCATTTTATAGAAGAGAAAAGGAGGTTAAATATTTTGCCCAAGATCTCACAGGTAGAAAGTATCAGAGATAAGATTTGAAACCCAGTTCTCATTTCAGAGTCAGTATTTCTCTCCCCTCATACTATAGGAAATTTAATTTGACATGAGACCTATTTAGGAAGGAACCCCGCTTTGGGATCTTAAAAAAGAGGTAGCTTGATAAACAGTGTTTGAGGAAGAGGATTTTTTATTGTTTTGAAAAGGAAGTAGAGATAAGGATGATTAGGTTAGTCGTGTGACCTGGTTTAAGCTGTGATATTGGGCAAGTCATCCAACTTCTCTGAATATCAGTTCCTCACCCATAAAATGAGATTGAACCAGATTCCTTCCAGTTCTAAATCTAAATTTATGGTCCAGGGTAGGATGTTTAGGGACATAAGAAAGTGCTGTGGCAGTGTATCCAAGAAATAATGCAAAACAAAGAGTTGCTGCTGCACTGAATAAGAGGAAGCAAAAGAAAGGAGTCTCAGATGAAGTTATGGGGCCAGAGATGATAGCTTCAAAGATTGTCATATTTAGAAGGGTCTTCAGAGACCATCAAGTGCAAACCTTTCATTTTATGGAAAAACCTGAGTTCTAGATTAGGGAAAGTAACTCACATTAAAGATACATCAATAGAGGCAGTCTCTTGATTTCTATCAAGTCATCAATTTGTAATACCAGGCAATCAATTCATAGGGATAATATGAAGCTGACCTTTTTTGTTTCAACTAAATCAAAATTGGGGTCTGTGGTCAAATAATACCATGGTATTTTTGTTTTCCTCCATAGGTTTATTTATAGTGACTGTTCCCAAGGAGTTTTATATGGCAGACTATGGTAGTAATATCACAATGGAGTGTAACTTTGACACTGGCGGAGAAGTGGACATTGAAGCATTAAGAGTCACTTGGGCAAAGGATGAAAGAAAAATTGTGAATTTTCCTAGTAAGCAGGAAGACCTGGAAATTCACAGTGAACCCACTGGAAGAAGAATGACGTTGTTAGAGGACCAGCTGTCCCTCAGGAAGGCCTTGCTTCATATCAGGGATGTCCAAATAATGGATGCCGGCCAGTACCACTGCCTTCTTTTCTATAGGGATGCTGCTGACTACAAGTATGTTACTCTACAAGTAAAAGGTTGGTTATCTTGCAAGGATGTGCAGAAGCACATGGTCATATGGGAATGTGGGTAAGGGTATATGGGGATAAAAAGGTATATTCCAGAACATATGAGATCCCTTGAATCTTGGACATAAAAGACTCCAGTTCTGGACTTGAACAGACTTGGTTCCATTCCTGAAGAGGCCAGACCCCAAACAAGGAAAGTAGACATTTTCTTGTATTTTTTTGGTTCATTTGCCCCTTACTGAAGTCCAGGAGTTGGCATGGTATGATGGAAAGAATGATAAATTTAGAACTGGATGGCTGGTTTAAGCTGGGTGATTTGGGGTAAGCCACCCAGTTTCTTTGGATCTCAGTTCCTCACCCATAAAATGAGGGGATTGGACCAGATTCCTTTCAGCTCTAAATGTATGGTCCTATAATCTCTGTAAGAAAGCTTAGATATAGTTCATGTGGAGGATTTCCCTTGAAAGGAATTCGTAGAGTTCTTTCTAGAAAATGTATAAAATATCATATACAGATTTAGGACAATTACTTTACAACAAAAGAAATGCTTAAAATGCAAAAAAAAAAAAAAAAACCTCATTACACACTTAAGAAATAAACTATAATCTCAAATACATTCCAAGGAGACAAAGACCTATGAGATATTTATGGGATTATTGAACGTTCATCTAGATATGTACTGTTCAAAAAGTGATTCAAAGTCCATATCTTTTAGACTGTCATTTTTTGAATGTCTCATCTTTCTCTCCTTGAAGGTAATAGTTATAAGGAACATATTCTCCTGTGGGGCAAGTAATGTCCAAATCAATGATTGAGCTCATGAAGTAGCCACCAAATATGAAAGCAATAATCTCTTGGGATCATTGTTTGATCACATCCAAAAAAAGAAACACAAAGCAAAAGAGGCAGCCAAGAATTTGAGGTCCCATCTTACTTAGAGGAAGCATTTGCTCTCACAGCTTATGTGTGTGCTGCTATAAATACTGTGGGGGTAAAGGGGCAAGGGAGAGAGGAGAAAAATATACTCTCCCACATCCTCTATGAGTCTTTTCCTGATTCTCCCAATTATTAGTGCTCTCATCCTCAAATGACATTGAGTTTACCTTATATGTTTTGCATTGATATATCTGTGTATATTTTGCTTCCCCCAGGAGACCTTAAAGTTCTTAATGAAAGGAACTGTTGTCTTTATGTCTTCAGTGCCTAAGACAATGACTGGCACCTATTAAGGAAAATATTCCAGATTCACTTAAACTGTCCTACCCCCAAAGATAGTGGCCTCTCATTCTTTCAGAACCCCATGTTACTAAAGGCTAAGTGATCATCTGTGACAACTGATAGAGAAAGGATCTCTTCCTGAGCACAAAGCTAGATCCAATGATTCCTAACATCCCACTTCTAAGATTCTATGAAAATTGCTCAACTTTTCTTAAGAAAATTGCCCTCAGCCCAACTTCCACATTTTCTGGAAGGTGGATGAGTAACACTTCCATCTCACTTCTCAAAGAATTGATGTGATTTTTTACATGGCTATATATACTTAGATGTGTATGTGCTGTTTCCCTGGGTAAAATGCAAGCTTCTTGAGATCAGGAATTACTTCATTTTTGTTTTTGTAACTCCAACATCGAGTATAACACTTGGCTCATAGTAGATCTTTAATAAATGCTAGTTAGTTATTTTCCAAATTCTGATGATTTTTTTCCTACCAAATTTTACATTCTTTCTCTCAGCCTCCAATTCAAATGTCTAATCCACCCACTAGTTATTTTCTAAGTTTATTGTTTAGTCATTTCTGCCATGTCCAACACTTCATGATTTCAATTGGAATTTTTTAGGCAAAGCTACTAGAGTGATTTGCCATTTTCTTTTCCAGCTCATTTTACAGATGAGGAAACTGAGGCAAATAGGGTTAAGTGACTCTGGTCAAGAGTCACAAACTTAGCAATTGTCTGAGGCCAGAATTAAATTCAAGTCTTATTGAGTCCAGGCCCAGGTTTTATCTACTTCTCTACCTAATCGCCCTTCTGACTAGATTATTATTTTTAATTTAAAAAGATCTTTATTGCCACTTTCTATTGCAACTTCCTGAAAGTGGTACCAAAGCTGGCATTTTATATAGTGCTATGTACATAGTGAACAGTTCTTGTTGATGAAGGTGATGATGCTGGTGGTGGCAATGTTTGCTTATTGCTGCATTCGTGTTTCTTATTAGTATGTAGTATCTCTCTGTGTATCAGGATCAATGATTTCACCCTTAATTAAGTGAGTAGTCTAAGAATTAAATAAACTACTGACCCATCATCATTACTGTTTATTGCTTCCATTCCCAGCTTTCTACTTTCTCTATTCATTCCGATATCTGAATAGGCTTCTACAAAAATTATTCATTTAATAATTCATTAATGCATTCAACAAACAAGGCATATCTATGGTGTGCAGAGCACTGTTGTAGGAGCTAGAGACAATCAAGTTTAGACAAGATAGGCCTCCCAATGTCAACAAATAGCTCACATTTTCTACAGCTTACTGATGTCCACAAATTTGATATTTACTGAATTATTAGTCCCTTGCTATATCATTTTCTCATGTTATACTATTTATCTTTATATAAAATAGTTAACATTTGTGGTATTTTAGTAAGATTTGCATAGCACTATATAAAGAAATATTCTCCAATTTTATTTTCACAATAATCCTGGAAGGTAAGTGCTATTATTATTTCCATTTACACATTAGGCAACCCAAAATGGCTTGCCCAGGATCACACAGCTAAGAAGTGTCTGAGGCAAGATTTATACACAAATTTTCCTGACTCTATCCACTGAGCAAACAACATTACCAATGACTCTTTTAGGTCTTCAGTGTCTAACTTTTTTGTAATAATACAGAGAACAATTAACCATGCAAATGCTAAGTAAATACCATCAGTTTATGATTATTTGAAAATGTCTAGTCCCTGTTTCTTGCTTTTTCTCCTGGAGAAGAAATAAAAGAATCCTTGTTCTCGTAGAGCTCACATTTTCTTGCCAGTAGTCCCCAGAAAAAGCTTAGTTGAAACAGCTGAAAAAGTATTCTGCCAGTTTTTTGGGGTTTTTGTTGTTGTTGTTGTTGTCATTTTTTTTGCCTGAGGTAATTGGGGTTAAGTGACTTGCCCAGGGTCACACAACTAGGAAGTGTTAAGTGTCTAAGAACAGATTTAAACTCAGGTCCTCCCAACTTCAGGCCTGGTGCTCTATTCACTGCACTACCTACCTGCCCCTATTCTAAGAGTTTTAATTAATATTTCAATTCAATTCAATAAAGATTTATTGATCACTAACTTTGTATAGAATAACATTGGGCATAAATATTATGTGTATATGTATATATATATATATATATATCTGGTCTTAAAAACAGAAGGAGAGAGAACGTTAGAATCATTTTTTCTTTTTCTTTCTTTTCTTGTTTTGTTGAAGCAATTGGGGTTAAGTGACTTGCCCAAGGTCACACAGATAGGAAGTGCTAAGTGTCTCAGATCAAATTTGAACTCGGATCCTCCTGACTTCAGGGCTGGTGCTCTACTCACTGAACCACCTAACTGCCCCATCTGTACATATTCTTTAATTCAGCAGCACCACCTAACTGCCCCTATTCTAAGAGTTTTAATTAATATTTAAATTCAATAAAGATGTATTAATCTCCTACTTTGTATAGGACTCTGCTAGACAAAAAAACCTATTATATAGATATATGAAATATAAATATGAAAAGTGACTCACTTCCGGTTTTCAATGAGCTTATAGACTAAGAGGAGGGAAGAAGGAAAGTCCATCATATATGACTCAGTATTAAAATGGGATATTTTATGATAAGAGCAAAAATGCAGCTAAAATGTTCTAGGAACCTTAATGTAATTATATTTCTTTTCCTGGCCATGATGTCATTTAGATCTATTATAATGACTACAGTTTCCTTTATTTTTAATAGCAAGGAGAGGAAACTTCTTGCCTTCTAGTAGACTGTAAGTTACATGAAGGCAGAAATTGTCTGACTTTTCATATTTTTATATCACACACACACACACACACACACACACACACACACATATTTTTACCTAGCAGAGCCCTGCACACAGTAGGTGACTAAAAAGTATTTATTGAATTGAACATAAAAATTAATTAAAACCCTCAGAATACTTTTTCAATTGTTTCAACTAAAATTTTTCCTAGAGGCAACTAACAAGAAATTGTAAGCTCTATGAAGGAAAGGAAGCAAGGAATAAATGAAGTAGAAAAGGAAAACTTAATTCCACTTTCATTTTTTTCATTGCCTAGCTTCCTACAAGACAATAAATACTCAAGTCATCAGAGTCCCAGGAAACAATGAAATGGAGCTTACCTGTCAGTCTCAGGGCTATCCTCTGGCAGTGGTAACCTGGCTAAATATCAGTGAATCTGTGAATACCACCTACTCGAAGACCCCTGAAGGTCTCTATAACATCACCAGTGTCCTAAGGCTAAAAGCAAACACTCATAGCAATGTCAGCTGTGAGTTCTGGAATGAAGCTATTCAAGAAAGTACATCTGCTGTCGTGAACACTTCAGGTAACCATTGTTCAGGTAACCATTGACGCCCTTCTCAAGCATCAGTAGCTACTAGGGGAGGTGGAGTTTATCAATGCTTTTTGGCAATCACATGTAATCCAGACAAGTTCAGTAACTCATTTCCAAAGATTGAAGTCTCATCATCAATTTCTTGCCTTTTCCTTGGGAAATCTAGACCTTAAAATGGTAATAATCCACATTTCGATGTCTCTTAGGAGTTCCAGAGCTCTGTTCTCACATTAACCCTATGAGTATCTTTATTCCTTTTTTATAAATGAGGGAACAGATTAACTCATAATTGCACAGCAAATAAATATCAAAATTGACATATTCAAACTCATCTCCTAAGTATGAGACCAGAGCTCTTTCCATAACATCTCTCAGACTCTTAAAAAAGGGCTTCATGGTGGACTTGACTGGTTTTCCTTATAAGAGCTTTGGCTCCAGGCAAAATGGCTTATTGTTCACAAACTTTACTTTTCCTTATCCTCTCCTCTCTATTAGTCTAAGTCTTATACACCCTTCAAGAACCAGCTGATGAGCCTCCTTCATAAAAGTTTTCTAGATGACTCAATCTTCCCTCTTCTACTGACAAAGCTGGCACATACTGCCTTTTGTCTCTTCCTCTTGCTTCTGGTATCTTCCCGCAATAATTTCAGCTGTATGGTTTTGGAAAAATGACAATCTTCTGAGTTCAGTTTGCTGATCTGCAAATTAAGAATGTAGGTCAGATGATCTCTGAAGTCCTTTCTAGCTTTAAATGCTTTTTTCTTCCTTGGTACATTTTCAGTAGTGTGACTACAGGAATCAGTCTTTCTAAGCCTCTGTTTTCTTATCTATAAATGGAGGTTGTTAAATGGTGCAGTGGATAGAGTACTGGGCCTGGAGTCATGACTAGAATCCAAATCCAGAATCACACATTTACTACCTGTGTGACCCTAGGCAAGTCACTTATATGTTTTGTTAGTTTCCTCAAGTGCAAAATGGGTACCATGGAGAAGGAAATGGCAAAACACTCCAGTATATTTGCCAAGAAAACATCACTGGGGTCATAAAGAGTTGGATCTGACTAAAAATTAATTTAACAGCAACAAAAATGGGGATAGTAATGTACATAGACTCCTATAGAAATGAGAGTAATAACAATTTTTATCATTATCCTTATTTCTATCCATTGGGTTTACTCCAGACACCTAAAGCCATGCAAAAAAAAAAAAAAAAAAGCTAAATATTTTTTCCAGATATCATCCCTCAAAGATGTGAAGACAGTAGCTTTGTCTTTTTTTTAAGTCTTCTCTTCTCCTGGATAAATCCAATTCCTTCAACCATTCTCATATATGACAATAGGAATGGGTATGTCTTTTCCCAGAATGCCCCTGATTATTTTTCTCTTCTTCTCTCTCTTTATACCTTTAAGGTTACATCAGTGACTTTGATAGTTTTTTTTAATAAGTTTTTTTTTAAACCTTATCTTGTAACAAATAAGCATAGTCAATAAAAACAAATCCACAAATATTGGCTATGTATAAAAATATATGTCTCATTCTATATCTTTAGACTATCATTCCTCTCTTTGGAGATAGGAAACATGTTTCAACATTGATCTTCTGAAGTTTTGGCTGGTCATTGCACAGATCAGAATTCTTAAATCTTTCAAAGTTGTTTTTCTTTATAATATAGTGGCCAGTATATAAACTAATCCCCTAAATCTATTCATTTTGCTTAGCATCAGTTCATATAAATTTTCCTGGGCTTCTTTTATTTCATCCCTTTCACTATTTCTCACACACAATGATGTGATTACATTCTTAGTCTTGATTTGTTTAGAGAAATTTATGTGTATATTCTTTTTGGAAAGATAGTATTTTTTTCCCTCCATTTATTCCCACACAGATGCTCTGTTTTGTGTATCCATTCTCAGGTTCATGGATTTTCATATCTTTTATAATATAATGCTAATGTTCTACCTCTTCTATCTGATCTTTTTTCTTTTGAATTAGGCATAAGCTTCAACAATTCAATTAAACCCAGAAAGCAGTTATTAAATATCTGCCCCACTCCTGGCATTGTGTTATGTGCTGGTATACAAAGACAAAAATTAAATATCCTTGCCCTCAAGGAGTTTACCTTCTGTGAACATCATAGATGCTCAATTAATATTTATTAGTTGAATGCCACGAGTGCTGGAACATTCCAACCCAACATCCTCCCCTAATGAATTATATTGACATCTGTGCAAGGGTAGGAAAATTCTATGGTAGCTGATAGTGTCCCTGTGGTTCTATGGTTTCCTGATGTTGATAACATTAATGACTTTCCTGTTATCACATCTACAAGCCCCTTAATTTCTGTTTCCGAAAATTCCTCATGTGTTTCCACTCCGCTGCACTTCGGCTTGTTTGCCTCTTCTCTACCATCCATATCCTCATCAGACATCTGCTCCTGGCTTTATAGGGTGACCACACTCTTCTTAAAATTGGACGGTCCTTCGCAGTGCATCATCAAGGCAAACAGAAGCGAAAATTATGAATGTGTACTTGTTTTTCAAATTATTATTTATTTATATACCTTCAAAACTTTATTTATATTTTATTCATTCATTTATTTTTATATTTTATTTATTTATATTTTATTCATTTATCTATTTAAGTATACCCAAGTTAACTTATCATTAAGCCCCAGAGTTAACTTATCATCATCCATTTAGTGATGTTTGGTTTTTTGGATCATTTTTTGTTTGTTTAAAACAAAATTTCTTCCTTGCAAATTCATTTCTTTTAAAGTATTTCTTTTTTATTTTTTGGAAATTCTAAAAATTTATTTTAAACAAATATAAAACAAGAAAAGAAAAAAATTCCCATGTACATAGCAGAACATGAGAGGATTTAATATGAAACAATAAATTTCGATGTCCAAAAAAAAACCTTATTTCATTCTATAATAAATGCTACACATTGTTTTTGATGCTGTCTAGCTTTTCTTTGCTTCCTTGTAATTTTTTTTTGGTTCTCTGTTGTGCACTTTTTACTTTATTCCCCTCCCAGACTACAATTAAGCACAAAATACACACACATATATATGTATTTATAAACATACACATATTTATAAGACTGTACTATGCTTATTTCCAATTATCATCAGTTTCTCTGAAGGTAGATAGCATCTTCCTTCAAATCTTTCTCTACATCAAGGTCATCATTTCCTACATCACAGAAGTATTTCAACACAATCATAACTTATCTGAAAGACAGTCTATGAAAGTTTTCACCCAATTTTCAGTATTGGTTCTATTTTTGGCTGCATAAGTTTATTTAAAATAAATGAAATTATTCATCTTACACTTTAACAATGCTCTTATAATGTAGTTTAAAATCTGATACTGTTGAATCTATTTCCTTTACATCTTTTCCCCCAGGTTTCTTTGAAATCCCTGACCTTTTGTTCTTCCAAATGTACTTTGTAACTATTGTTTCTAATTCAGTAAAATAATTTTTTAGTAATTTAATTAAGATGACATTGAATAAACAGGTTAATTAGGTAAAATTGTCCTTTTTTAAAAATTATATTGGCTTTACCTATTCATGAATAGTAAAAATTGCTTCGATTATTTAGATCTGACTTTATTTGTATAAAAAGTGTTTTATATTTATGTTCATATAGTTCCCATGTCTGGCTTGGTGTACAGTATATAAAAGTATATTTTGTACTGTCTAAAATAATTATTTTAAGCAATTTCCCAAAATAATATTGAAAAATATTGCTGACACATAGTATAGTTTCCCTAATTTTTTTCTCTTTTGATTAAATCTATTTTAGCTTTAACTTTGAGATTTTGATTGCTGCTACCCTTGGTGGTTTTTTCCTTTAGCCTAATAAATTCTACTCCAGATTTTTATTTTATCTTTCTTTATATCTCATTTTTATAGCATTTCCTGAAAAAATATATTGCTGAATTCATATTTTTAATCTATTAATTTTCATTTATGAGTAAATTTATCCCTCCCATTTTAATCTCAAATTACATGTGTATTTTCCTCCCATCTATTTTTCTTCACTATCCTTTTCACCCTGTTCCTACCCTTCCTCAATCCTCTGCTTTACTTCTACTCAATACCTTGCCCTTCTGTATGTTAACTTATCCAAGATTCCTTCCCTTATCCTCTCCCCCAGTCCTATTTCCTTGACTTCTTATTTCTTTCTGAGTTTAGAAGACTTTTATATTGTTCTAGAGGTATATGTAGCACTACTCATCTTCCCCACTACTAACCTCTTCTGTTTCAATTTTTCCTTTTACACCTCATTAGTATGAGATAATTACTCTTTTTAAATCTCTCCCTACTGTTTTATTTTTTTTGAATCATCCCATAATACTCAACTAAGCCTCAGTATTTCTTTCACACTACCCAAATAGTAATAATAGCCATAAGAGTACTTATAATATTTTCACAAATAAGAAGTAAACAATTTGATCTTTTGAGCCCCTTGTGTTTGGTTTTTAAAGTTTACTTTATATTTTTCCTAGATGTTATATGTTGATTTTTTTCCTGTGCTTTATTATTATTACTATTATTATAGCTTTTTATTTATAAAACATATGCATGGGTAATTTTTTTCAACATTGACCCTGGCAAAACCTCTGTTCCAAATTTTCCCCTCCTCCCCTAGATGGCAGGCAGTCCAATACATGTTAAATATGTTAAAATATATGTTAAATCCAATATATGTATACATATTCATACAGTTATCTTGCTGCACAAGAAAAATTGGATCTAGAAAGAAAAAGAAAAAAAAATAACAAAGCTGAGAAGGAAGACAAAAATGCAAGCAAACAATAACAGAAAGAGTGAAAATGCTATGTTGTGGTCCACACTCAGTTCCCATGGTCCTCTCCCACGTGTAGATGGCTCTCTTTATCACTGAACTATTGGAACTGGTTTGAATCAACTCATTGTTGAAGAGGGTCACGTCCATCAGAATTGATCATTGTATGGTCTTGTAGCAATGTATAATGATCTCCTGGTTCTGCTCCTTAAATTCTGTTTTTATCATAAACACCTGAAAAGTCTTTCAATTCATTAAATATCTTTTTTTATTAGTTAGAATTATACTTAACTTTGTTGGATAAGTTACCTTTGATTTAAACCCACTCTTTGCTCTATGAAATATAGCATTCCAAATCCTACAATCCTTCAATGTAGTAGTTGATGTAATCTTCATTGCAGCTTCATGATATGTTCTCCCTGATAGATCTTTGGCATTTGACTATGATATTCCTATGAATCTTCCTCCTGGGATCTCTTTCAGGTGGTGACAGGGGGATTTGCCTTTTTGTTCTAGAATTTCAGGGAAATTTTCCTTGATAATTTCTTATAATATTGTATCAAGATTCTTTTTTTTAATTGTAATCTTAATATAGTCTATTATATTATTTCTCCTCAATCTGTTCTCCAGATTGGTTTTTCTCATGAGAAGTTTTACATTATCTATTTTTTTCATTCTTTTGATTTAAAAAAAAAATATATATATATATATATATATATATATATATATATATATATCTTGGTGTCTTAGAATATCATTGAATTTCCCTTTGCCCAATTCTAGTTTTCAAGGAAGTATTTTCTTCCTTAAGTTTTTGATTCTCTATGTCAAATTGACTTTCTTTTCATAATTTTATTAGATTGCTCTTCATTTTTCCTCTAATTTTTCCTGAATCTCTCTTATTTGGTTTTTAAAATCCTTTTTAAGTTCTTCCAAAAACTCTTTTGGGGTTTGGGACGATTTGACATTTCTCATTGAAAAAAGAGTGGCTTTTTTTTTTTTTTTAGCTCTATTTTATCTTATAAATATGAACCCAAATTTTTTATCTCCATAGTATCTATGGTTGAGTTCTTTCTCCTTTGCTTATTCATTTTAGTTTAGTTTTGTTTTTTTTAGCAGCTATTAGTATAATCAAGTTCTATTCCTGAGATAAGTGGAATGGATTTTTCTTACTGTTAATTTGTAAGATCTGTGCTCTCACCTTGGGCACTCCTCTCCATTTCTAAGCCACTGGTATGGCCCCCAGGCATGATACCTGCAAATAATCTTGCTCCCTGTAGTCCCTCTGGTGGCTGCAAACTACAGCTGTGCTCTCTGTCCTGGAACTGATACCAATTTGCTCTCCTACAAATTCCCAGAGCCAGCCAGTCTCAGCCACTCTGCTACTGCACTCAATAGGTGTGTGCTAGCTCCATCCTTCAGTCTTCCCCTACTCACCAGCCAAATCCCATACACTTTCTATAAAATCAAAGTTTCTGAGGCTGAAGCTGTTTCCTAACCCCAACTATCCCCAGGGCATGGAGGTGTTCCTACTTCCCTCAGGCCAACCTCAGGCTCTGAAAGCCAGAGCTTTCCCAGGCTGCTCTATATTCTCCTTGAGGCAATATTCTATCTTTTTTTTTTTCTTTTCTTGTGGAGGAAATTTGGATAACCCAAAGTTTTCTGACCTACTCTGTTAACTTCCCAGAATCCTCTCTCAAAAGTACATTTTACTTGAGCATCTCAAAAATCTCTGCAGATGTTAAGTTCCTAGAGGGCAAGAACCAACTTCATTTAACCCAATTCAATTCAACTGGAAATTCCCAAGTATCTGATAATTTAGCAGCTTGGTTAAGTGGCACAGAGCAAACAGTCCAAAGTAATATTGATGATGTGTATCAGAATCCCTGTTGAAATTGGCCATCTTTTAACAGTGTTCTGGGTAACTTATTTCTGCAGATCAAGAGAAAATTCCATATAGAGAATTACCCTTGGTTTATATTTTCATTTCCACCTGCATCATCATTTTTGTGGCGGTATTCCTGATTTTCCTTAAACTACGACATAACTCAAAGGTTTCTCGCAGAACTGGTAAGCTCCATTGCTTCTATGGGAAGAGGGTTGGACTGTGCAGAAGTCAGGAAATCAAAAAATCTTAGGTCTGATCTTAATAATTGAGCAAGTCATTTTATTTCCTTGGGCTCAACATCTTCATCGAGCTCATTAAATGAGTTTGAACTATATAGTAGGGACCTTTCTAGTTCTCTGTTCTATGTTTCGATGGTAATATAAACTCCACTCTGACTTGCTGGGTTTGATTTGATGTTGTCACAGTATTTCCCCCAACCTAGTTGATGCTGATTTTTGGTAAGCAGGTACTGTTTTGTTTTCCCCCCTTTTTAAATTAAAAAAAAAAAAAATTAGGGTGGGGAGAAGAAGGGGAGGAATGCTTTGTTCCTCCAGGAACTGCCTTATTCTGTTCACTTTCTGATCCAAGAATATGTTAATATTTATGAGATCCAGATGTTAACAGAATAATTCTGCTGGCTCTGAGGACCAAATTGGTCAAGGTTAGACTTTCAGAATGCATAGAGACAGTCTCAGCTAGGAAGGAATCATTTCTTATAACCCTTACTAGCCTCTTTCCAGTAACAAAGAATTCACTATTATTTCCTGTGGCAATCCATTTATATTATGTACAATTCTGATTCTTAGGAAATGTTTTCTTATTCTGAGTCAAAATCTACTAATGTGCAAAGACCACACATTATTTCCACTTCTGCTGCTCTGAGGCCAAACAAAAGAGTCAAATCCCTTTTCCAAGGGTCAGAATTTAGTTTGTCTAACTCCCAGTTCTTATAACAGAAAAAAGATCAAGCACCCTATGGAACCTTCAGAATAACTCAGTAGTTTTGATTTGAATTTCCCTGCAGAATTCATCTTTGACTCTTACCACAATTTGATTTCCTAGAAAATCCTTATAGGGATATCTCCCCACCATAATTTGGGTCAGGTGTTTGGACATGGACAAAAATTAAAATGAAGGAGCATTCTGTATGGTTTTTCTCCTGTCCCTCTCACTTAACCCTGTCCTGAAATGTTGGACCAGGAAGAAAAAACAAGTTCTTTTGACAAAAATCTGAAAACCAGTCATGATGTCAATAGTGTTCAATGTTGGAATCAGAGCAAGAGAACCTAATTTCCAATTCCAGCTCTGACTGGTATCACCTTTGTGATGCTGGGCAAAGTCATTTCCCTTCCCTAGAATTCATTACTCTCATCTCTAAGACTAAGTGGTTAGCCTAGAATTTCCTTCTAACTCTAGATCTTGGAATCTTTTTTATTTCCTGGCCAGAAGATTTGAGTCCTGCATATTTACTACTGACTTTCATGGGAGGTCCCTATCTGCAAACCAATAGGAGAATTGGTAGGGTATGTCTGGTACTTTCCCAAACAATCTGTTTATCAGAATCAAGCTGGTCCCTCAAAAGGGCCAAAGTTCTGGTTCCTCATTCCAATCTAATGAGGAAAAACATGTTTTATCATGTGATACTCCATTTGGGGAATTGTTTTTGTTTTGGTTTCTTTTTGTTATAATGTTTTCTTGTTTATCATAAGATAAAACCCAACTTTGTTCATTAGTTTCCTAATGTCTGTATCATGAGCCTTTGGGGCAATACATTACAGATCCAGAATTGAGGGCTATGAAGTAGAAAGAAGTGGAGGGTTTGGGGAGGAAGCCAAAAAAAAAAAAAAAAAAAAAAAGGCAAGGGAAATCTTTGCCTTTGGCAAGAATTACAGGACAGTCCTGTAGAAACCATATAGAACTTGTTTTCCAATTGTCACAGTTACTGCCATTATTACTTGTTCTCCTCATCCCCCAAATTCTACCTCCCACCAACAAAAAAGTCTTTCTAAGGATATCTCCCCACCATCTCTGGTCATAAGAGTTCCTCTTCAACTTGGGAAGGAGCAGCACAGCAGTCTTTGAGAAATATAATAATAATGATGATAACCATGATAATTACTATAGCAGCTAACATATATATAGCACTGTAAGTTTTGCAAAGTGCTTTCTAAGTACACAGAATGGCCATGCAGTATTTCTCTTCCCTTTCCTCTTACTTATCCTCCAATTATCCATAATATGTATGATATTTATATCCTTGTGAGGTATTTATGTCTTCATAAATTGTCTAAATATAGAGATACAGTTCATGCAAGGTGTGAATGGATATCTAGAATCTGGCCCATCCTTCTTCAAGGGAGACTGTGATTTCAGCCTTGAGAGAATAAAGAGACAGAACATGACTGCATGCATGTTCCTTCCCTTACTTATCTTCTAGGGTAGAATCAAGTTAGAATTATACCTCTCCCTGACCACCTAAATATCTCTAGTGGTACAATGTTTAGAGGTTCAGGGGAAAAAAATCTCAATTCTTATGCAGAAAGAATAGATATGTTTATATTTATCAGCTTAGTTCCTTCCCACCAAAATCTGGTTACCCAAAAACTATTAGAAATAGCAAATAGCAAGTAAATTCATTTATTTAAAAAAAAAAAAAAGCAAGCAAAAAATTGGAGAAATTTTACAGATTATAATATGCCTCAAAATACACAAATGAATGAGGTCTTCTGCTCATTCTCGGCTCAACCATGAGAGAGATCCCAAACTCATTTCTCACAGATAGAGCTATCTACAATAAAAAAGGCTGCCTTCAGAAGCAGCAAGTCCTCCCTGTCTAGAGGTCTTCAAGCAAAAGTTTTATGAACACTTGTTGAGTAACTTGCAGCGGGGATTTTTCTTCAGGCATGGGTTGGATTAGACATCTTCTGAGATCCCTTCCGTGATTCTGCTGATTTATCTTTGAATTCTCAGTGCCTGATACTGTCAGTGCTTGTAGGAAAGTGATCAATTAATAAATGCTTATTGGATTCAATTGGCAGAGTGGGCCTTTAGCTTTTCAAAAGAGTCAGAATAGATTGGTACCTTCAAGTATGATTTCAGAAAGGCTAGAAATATCTCCCTTTATACTATCTGTCATATTGAACACCAGAATCTGGGGAAGTATTGGACTAGAAAATCTCCAAAATACTTTCCATTTCTGATATTATTCTATCATAATCATTATTATTATTGTGTTTCTTTTCTATATTTTTTAAAATTCAGGTTTAGTAAATCTCTCCATAGGGTTAGAAATAATTCTTTTTACAAATGCAAATTATTGGGTACAGCTGGGTGGCACAGTCTTCAGGAGAACTTGAGTTCAAATCTGGTCTCAGACACTTACTAGTTGTGTGACCCTGAGTAAGTCATTTAACCCCAGTTGTCTCTCCAAAACAACAACAATTCTGCATAGAACTAGTTTTGAGAGTTAGGCCCAATCTGTGATCCCAAATCTATGTGGTTATTTTTTATTTTATTTTAAGTACCCCTTTTTGGGTAATAATACAAAGTCACAAGAAATAGAACTGGAGGGACCTTAAAAATACTTACTCTAGCTCCATAATTTTTAGACAAGGAAACTGATACCCAAATAGTTCTTGCTCCATGTTCTATAGATAATCAGTAACAAAGTTGGCAATGGACCCTGAAACTTTAAATCCAATAATCTTTCCACTATACCCTACTATCCAACTATAAATCTTCTGTTTGGCTTTTATAATGTAGCCCATCTTTACCTTTCCAGTTATCTTTACTCTCCTCCAAGAAATTTACAATATAATGACACTGATTTCCTAATTGTTCCTTTGCAAGACACTCTATCCTCACTCCATTTTCCAACAGTACTCTATGCCTGGAATTTTCTCCCTCCTTGCCTCCCACTCCTGGCTTCCTGACTTTAAGATTTAGTTCAAGTTCCATCTTCTTCAGGAGGCTTTCTGGTCTCCTGGAATGCTAGCACTTTTCCCTTTGGGATCAACTCCCACTTAGATTGTATATACCTTGTGTTTACTTATTTATACATATTATCTTTCCCTTTAGTCTGTGAGCTCCTTGAGTACAGGATATATTTTTACCTTCCTTTACATTTTCAGCACTTAACATGGTACCTGATACATAGTAACGCTTAACAGATGCTTGATGGTTGACAATGTGGAAGTTAAGCTTGCCCAGAGGCACACAGATAGTAAGAGAGGCAGGATTTGAACCCAGGTCCTTTGAATCTTGAGCCAGTGTTCTTTCCACTGTCTTTTGGTACTGGAGAGTCTGGCCAAAGGCCAGAATCATCAAAGAGGATGTGAATGTAACTCTTCAGATGCTCTTCCTCCTTATAAAACTAGTATATGTCCTTTACCACTCATTTCTGAACTAGTCAATGGGTATTATACATGAGTTTAGAATTTAATCAAAATTCATTTTAAAAATGATTCATAATTTCCATATAACTTGAGACCACATTAGAATTAGGACTGGAAAGGACCTAGTCTAACTATGTCCAGAATCCCTATGCATGCCTCCATTGTATAGATGAAGAAACTAATTCAGGAATTGGCAAGAGTTTCACAGGACCAGTATTTCAGTCTAAAGCCCCTGACTCAAAATCCCATATGTTCTAAGTCAACAAGGCTTTATTAAGCACCTTCTTCTGTGTAAGGCCTATGTTAGCTGCTGGGAACATAAAGGCAAAATGAAAACTAATATTCTGTCCCTTCAAGGATCCAAGAAGCAAAAAATGGCATCTTGGGTGGTTCAGTGCTCAGAGTTGTGGATTTAGAATCTGGAAGATCTAAATTTCAATCCTGCTTCAGATATTTAATTATGTGATCATGGACAAATTCTGTAACCTGCCTCAGTTTCCTAATCTGTAAAATGGGGATGATAATAGCACTTACTTCACCAAGTTGTTGTGAAGATCAAATGACATGTTGTAATGTAAATTTCTTCATAAACATTAAAGTTCTATCTAAATGCTAGCTATTATTATTATTAAATATATAGAGAAATATAATTGAGGTGGGAAAGAACACCAAGAAGAATGGGGTGAGGTGCAGTCAGGGGATTCAGAACCCTTTCACCTAAACAACTTGGCTCTGAATTTGGTGACTCCAGGTTTGCACGCAAGGCTGATTTGGGGCTTTTTGCTTATTTCTGCAGATTTCTTTCTCACCTCACTGCCTCCTCCCATTTCAAGCTATATGTAAAGTATCTGCTCCCCTGAAGAAAATGTAGGTGCCTGAAACCAAAGATCATGTATAACCTGATAAACATTTTGTTAGACATAGACTGAAATCATGAACTTTAAGTTCATGCTGGAAAGAACCAACAAACAGAATGACTAGAAACTTGAAATGATCAAAAATTTTTATCCAAATACTGAACTGGAAATGACTTCTCAAGAGTATTATGATAAGTATCATAAGATTAGTTCCCAGCCTGGTGAACCCTGATATAATACACTGTTCTCTTGGCCATCACTGACTAATGAGGAATTGAAATATTTTAATCGGTGATTTTGACCTTCAAATTTAGATAGATGTGGAAATGCCCCAAAATATTATGTCATTAACTCTGCAGCTCACTGGAAATAAATGATTGAATTAATACATTTACCTAATCCTGGTTGCAGATTTAATTGTCTTTATACAGTCATTAGATGAGACCCTGATGTGTTTGACAGAATATATGGAACTTGTATGTAATGAATAAACATGAAAACAGTACTGACTTATCATTGCTATCCCCAGCCCTCCCCTGACAAATCCTCCAAGTTTATAGCTTTGGAGTAATCTTTAAGATCTCTAAAATTCTCTGATCCTTCCCAGTTCTATGGCTCTTATCATGAATTGCCTCAGGGTTTATGAATAATACCTGGAGCTCACTCTTAAGCAAGGTTCCCACAGCATAGGTCAGCTATACACCATTCTTTGGATGCTTCTCTGTACATATTTTATCTCCGCCAGTAAGGTGCCTGCTCCCCCAAATACTCTTCCTCTGCTCAAAAAACTGCAGTACCTCTATATTGCCTATAGAATAAAATACAAATTCCTTTAACTATCATTTTAAAGCCCTTCACAAGCAGCTCAAACCTATCTTTCCAGCTTTATTTTATGAACTTTCTTCCAAGCAGTCTATGTTTAACAAACATGCAATAATTATTGTTGTGCCAAATATTGTATTAGACACTGGAGATATAATGATAGCTATGGCACAAGTCTTCCCTTTGGGGCCCGTTCTCTCTGTAGAAGTCCTTCTTTAAAGAACAAATATTCCTGGGAATGATCATACTTTTGTTATCAATCAAAGCCAACCAGCAAGCTAATAGAATGGGATGATTTTCATAAGGGAGGTGGGAAATAAGATGGGAAAACAGGGTATGGAAAAACTGGTATAATCAGAGTATTCAGCACTTATCCAGTTCCTCATTCTCCATCTCAACAGTGATGTATCTAATATTGTCAGAAAGCTAAATTATTCATTCTGTATCTTAACATGTTCTAGGAAAGACACCACCACAATTTTTTTTTCAAGGCACATTCCAGATTCTGAAGAGCATTTTCATTTGAAAAGATTTTTCTTGTATCTAACCTCATTCCTTTGAGCATTGCCATTGTTTCTTGTGTATCTGTAGACAGATTTGAACTCAGCAGTTAAGGAGTATCTATTAAGTGTTTACTAAATGTTAAGCACTGGGGATACAAAATAAAGGTAAAACCTATCCCAGCCCTCAAGTAGCTTATATTCAAGTAGGTGAAACAACATATTTCATAATTGGGAAGATGTAATGGAGTACCTGAGAGTAGATGAGAGAACTGCACTAGCAACTGGGAAGTTCGAGGAAGTCCTCTTGCTAAAGGTAGAATTTGAGCTGAATCTAAAAGGAAACCAGGAAAAACTAACAGACATAGAAAAAGAATAGCATAGCATTTTAGTCATAGAGGACAATCAGTGAAAAGGCAGGGAGAGTGGAAGAATATTTTGCACAAAGAACAACAAATAGGCAAGTGTAGTAAAATATAAGGCATCAGACTATGAAGATCTTGAAATGACAGACAACTTTATCTTTTATTCTGGAGGTAATAAGAAACCACTGGAATTTATTAAGTTGATGGGAATGTTTTATATTATCAGACTTTCTCTTTAGAAAAAATCATTTTGACATATAAGTGGAAAACTGGTTGGAGTGAGGAGAGATTTGAAGTAGGGAAATATATTACTGAGAGCCTGGGTCTGTGAGAGTATAGAAAAATGTATGTATACAAGAGACATTGTAAAGATAGAAATAACAAGATTTAGTTGAGTGGGAATGAAAAATCAAAGATGATTTCGAAGTTGCCATCTTGGATGACTGAATGGATGGTAGTACTTTCAACAGTAATGAAGGCGTTTATAAAAGGAAAGTGTTTGGAGGAAAAGAAAATAAATTCTGTTTTAGACATTAGAGTTTGAGATGCCTCCAGGACATCTAGTTTACAATAATTAAAAGTTGGTAATGTGAGACCATAGGTGAAGCTGGATAAACAGATAGATCTGGGAATCATTTGAACCTATGGGAGCTATCAAGATCACCAAATGAGAATGGAAAGAGGAAAAAAAAAAAGTGATCCAGATTAAAGTTGGGGTGGGGGGGAGGGAGATTACCCACCATTAATATATATGGCATGGATGGAGAAGTCACATATATAAACAATGAATGTTCCACCAAAGTATTATTCTGGCTCTTCTTTTCTTTTTCCACTAACCTACCTCAGAAGGGAGATTGAAGAGAGATCAGACATGTAGGAGGAGAACCAGAAAAGAGTAGTGTCATGAAAACCTAGAAAGGGCAAAGAGTATCCAGGAGGAGGTGTAAAATGCTGCAGAGATATCAGGAAGTATGAGAATGAAGAAGAATTGACAATTATTAAATCACTGACAACTTAGGAAAGTCTAAATTTTGGAATCATTTTTATTTTTCATCTTTCATTATTTCCATTAAAAGGAAAACAAAACTTTTGAGAGCAGCTATTTTTCTAGAATCACAGAATGTCAGAGATGAAGGGCAACTTAGAGATAATTTTCCCAGTGAGGAAACTGAGGTCTAGAGATATACAGTGACTTGAGCAAGGTCACAAAGCAAATTAGAAATTAAATTAACCACCAGATATTCAAAATGCTGGACTAATTGTTAACAGAAAAAGAGGGAAGGACAGATGAGCTGCAGATGGATGTAGAAAGGGAGCAGCAATGGCTCCAAAAACCCCAACTTCTTTTACATTCTGAGGCTACCTTTAGGTAGAGAATAAAAGCAATGAAAGTTCAAACTTTGGATATTCTTCCTAAAGTGACTCTGGAACTGATTGTGTTGATAGGACAAAGAACAAAAGAAAGATGATACTTTATTGTGGCAGGACAGTTTAGCTTTAAAGGAATCTAATTCATATAGCTGCCTGGATGGCTTCCCTGGTCTCTGTGTTGCATATCATTCTGGAAAAGGCGAACTTCTTAAGCCATATGATGAGCTGTTTTTCATCAAAACAGAAAACTACCCAATTGTGCAATAGTGTCTCTGTTTCAGACTGGCAATTGCTGTGACCTCATCTGTTCGCTCAGGAGTGTCTTTGTCACAGAGCACAGGACTTTTGAAGTCAGAAATCAAAGGATCCCTAATACTAGTGTACTTTCACTACATCATGCTGCTCCCAAATACTAAAATGAATGGAATTTATTTTTATTTGCCAAAGTTTATGGTTTTCATTCAAATAAATGAATAAATAAATCTCATGATCTTTTAAAAAAAATTATCTTTATTTTTTATTTCTCAGGTGTGAACTTGTGACCTCAAGAGCTAGAAATTTTCTCACCTGACAGATTCAAGAGAAGTGAATTAAGGATCAAGGACTCCAGTTTTCTACACCTGCAGCTTGCACTTTTAAAAAATATTTTGAATAGCACAGCACTTTAAATTTAAACTCACAAAAAGTATACCACTAAACCTCTCCAAATTCTTGCAATGTAGCCCTGTCACAATGTTTCTTAAGTTTATCAGTACCAACTATCAACAAATCAAGGTGCTAAATACTGCTGGACAGTTAATTATCAATGATATTCCCTGTATTGCCCTTTTTATTCAATTAATGTTTTTTGAGATTTCTGTACTTTTAGTGAAAATCCCACTGGAAGCACTTCTTGACTTCTCTTCTGAAAAGAGTTAAGAGCTTGTGGCTGCTAGTCCTAGTTTAGTATTCCACAGCTCTTTTACATCACTACTGGATTAAAATAAAAGAACTATTTTCCCCAAATTTAACTGAAAAGGAGAAATTTCAAGAACAAAGAAGAATTGGCATTTGCTTTTATATAGAAATGGACAGACTACCAAAGAGACTCCCTCTGCTGGAGAAAAAATAATATTTGGTTTCTTCCCCCATAATCTAACAATTTTGAATTGTGTAATTCAGATTATGAGCTCTAGGGCAGAGAACCAACAAATACAAAGACACTGTGTATATTTAGAGACTGCAGACCTTCTGGGAGCTTTCTATGGTTATTTTACTAAAGAAAACATATATATAAATATGCAATAGTTCTCTAAACTGTATAATAAAATTATGTTAAATTAAAAAATATAGAGCAACTTGGGTCTATCATTACTTAGTGTTGAAATCATGTATTTATGATTTTAATTTCTCCAAGGATAATTCTCATTTTCCACCCAATGCTGAATATTAACTGAAAATATGGAAGTGTTGATGTGGCAGATATGTGTAATTTGTCATACGAATGGGTTTGGGTGGATTCTATTATAGTCATTTTGAGTTTGAAATGTCTATACTCATTTGAACTCATTTGAAATATTTAACAGGCAGTTTTAAATTTCTGACCTAGAATTCAAGAGAGAGACTATAACATGATATGTAGATCTGGGAATCATCTTCATAAAGTTGATAATTGAACCCATGACTGCTGATTCTCCAGGTGGGAAATGTTAAGATAGAACAGAAAGACCCTGAAGTACAGTCTTGATATTTATCTAGATGGGTGAGAGGTGAATTTGGATAATGACCCAGCCAAGAAAACAGAAAAAGTAGACAAATCAGAAGTGAATTAGGAAAGAACAGTGTCACAAAAGCTACAAGAGGAGAAAGCAGCAAGCCAGGAGTAGATGGCTAGCAGCAAGAAGGATGAGGATTGAGAAAAGACTACTGGATTTGGCCGTTAAAAAAAAATCACTGACAACTTTGGACAAAGCTGTGATAAGGTTGAAGACCAGATTGTAAAGGATTGAGAAGAGGAAATTAGACAATGATTGTGAAACAGATTTCTAGGTGTTTGATTAAGAAAAGGAGGACAGGTATGAGATATCTTGAAGGGATGAGAGGATTTAGGAAGAATTTGTTGTTTGTTGTTTTGAGACTGTACATAGATACAAATGGTTGTTTTGGGGGGCATTTTTATAGGTAGTGAGTAAGGAACCAATTAGGAAGGAGACATTGAAGATTACTGAGAGAAAGGATCATTGTGGGGACAATCTGCTAAAGAAGTCATAAAAAGATGAAATCAAGAGAACATTTAGAGGGGTCAGCATTGGTGAGAAGAGGGGTCACTTTACCATCAAAGGCTGGATTAAAGGAGTAGAAAGTTAAGTCACAGGGTTGTGGAATATAGCAAACTAGAGAACAGGAAACTTATTGTAAGAGTAGCTAGAGAGGCTGTCCTTTCACGAAATTGCTACAAGCCCACCTGGGACAACAGTGCTATACAAACACATTTACACAGATGAGCAAAGTGAAACCCACAGTGTTTAAATGACTTGCTTTCTGTTACATAGCTAGTAAGTATTAAGAGGTCACATATGAGTCCTCCAGTTGAGGGGTAGGGTGTGAATGGACCCATGGGAGAGAAAAATTAAAAACAGTCCCCCATTATGTGTATGTGGATCCCCAGATTCACCCTCGGTGTATCAATGTGTTCATCTTCCCATAACTTCTTCAACCTTAACTATTTCCATCTTATATTATATTTTCAAATTGATAGAAATTAGTTGAAACTTCAGAATTGATTTAATTTACATTTCTATTCACAGCCTGTTAAATTATATAGTCTATTTGCATTAATGATTTGCTGTACTTTTCATGTTGATAAATTGAATTTCTTTTGAAAAAAATATTTGTATGGTGTCAGGAATAGAAGCACCAACTCACTAGAACACTCTCAATCCCTTCTAGGAATTTTAAAATAAGACCTCAAATTGGATTCTGGAATGGCAAAGCCAACTAAAAGTCAGGCTGAGATTTTTTTTTTTCAGCCCAAGATAACTTAAGGGGTAGAGGTAGAGGTCTATGACACTGGGACAAGGGATGGCCTGGAATGCACAAAGAAGCAACAGTAGTGGTGAGCACTGGGGGAGGTTGCAGTAGTAGCAGCAACATTTTTCAGGACCTCTTAGCCCAGAAACAGTAAGTTGGACAACCAATCAGAAAGAGATTATAGGGAACATTGAGCTGGCAGTTGGTGTTTATATAGTGCCCATATACAGTTCTGGGTTACAATTCCAGACCAGAGAATAGTACTTGTGGTCATTCAACAAAGGATCAGGGGCCATGGTCACAGGAAAGTGAATTAAGGGATGCAG
Organism: Sarcophilus harrisii; assembly: GCF_902635505.1. Taxonomy (NCBI): domain Eukaryota; kingdom Metazoa; phylum Chordata; class Mammalia; order Dasyuromorphia; family Dasyuridae; genus Sarcophilus; species Sarcophilus harrisii. The sequence continues at coordinate 117,079,945 of NC_045426.1, read as the reverse complement.
TGGCCAAAAACAAAACAGTGAGGAGAGTAAGAAAGGATAAAAACTCCCTCTTCTCAGCTGACTGGTTGAGACAGGGATGTCAGAATATTCCTTGCTTCCAATTGCCAGTTCCAAGTTCTTTCTCCACATCCATCATTCAGTAACCTCTCTACCTTTGAGTTTGTCTTATTCATATCTAAGACCCAATCAAAATCCTGGTAGCTGTTGTCTAAAGACTACTTTTTTGATAGTGTTTTCTTTGCATTATTATTTGCTGTCTTGATTGATTGTTTCTTATTTCATAGCTATTCATTGGCTAACTATATTCATATGAAGAATTATTGAATACCAAACCCACGGTGTTACTCTCCTTCTTTATTCAATGAGTTTGTTACCTGACCCGCAACTTTTCTTTCCTCTCCAACTCCTAACTTCATACTAGGGAACTTTAACACACATCTTGATTCTCTTTCAAACACCCTAACCACTCATTCCTCAACCTACATCTTTTCACCTGCTACTCCTCTATCCCACTTCATTTCACACAAAAAATAGCCATATCTTTGATCTTGTCATCACCCGCAAATATACTATCTCTATATTCAAGAAATCCCCAAATCCCTTGATCCAACTATCTATTGACTTTTCACCTCACCTTCTGCCTTCCCTTACAAAACCTACTCTTCATTTGTTCCATGATCTCCAATCTCTTGGATCCTTGATTTTCTCCAAGGTCATTTCCTCTGCACTAACCACTCTTTCTACTTTTCCTTATCTTGATCCCTTGGTGAATAAATTCAACTTTAATAAGTTACATATCTTGACTTTGTCTTCTGCTAAGTAAAGAATGGAATTTTTGCTTGTTGACATAGGTTTAGGTATTCAAAGTCTTCCAAAAGACTCAGAGCTCTTCCACATGGATACTCATATCTTAATGATCTGGGGATGCTCCAAAGCATGGTTACACATATATGAACAGATACAGAGTGAAGTGACAAGAACCAGAACAATATATACAGCATCAACAATTTTGTAACAATTTTTGAAGCCTTAATAATTCTGATGAATGAAATGACTAACCCTGACTCCAAAAAACTAATGAAGTATGTTCCTCACTTCCCGCTGAGACAGATGATGGATTCACAATGCAGAATTAGATAGAAACATAGATAGATATTTGAAGCATAACAAATATATGGATTTGTTTTGCTTGACTATGTTTATTTGTTAAAGGGCTGTGTTTTTTTTGAGATGGGGTATTTGGGATGAGAGAGGAAACTAACAAATGTGTAAATTTGTAACTAAGTAAAATACATTTTTAAATGGTATTTTTTTTAAAATCTCAGCAGAATCCCTTTATTAAGTTAGCATTCTCTACCAGAGCCTATTATTTAACTTTGTCTTCTGATCTATGCAAAGTATCAAACAAATTCTTAATGGATTTGTATGACTGGCGATTCTTCAGTGTTCATACCCTCTATTTCCCCCTTATTTTAGGTTGTAGTTATTCTACAGCTGTTGTTTTTAAAGGGAACTGGAAACCAAAATATCAACTCTATATTATCCTCATCTCTAGAATTCCTGTCACCTCATTATATCACTAATTATATCACTCAGCCTTCCATCAAGACCATCATTTGTCACCCATATTTCTACATACAGGCTTGTGAACAAAGATAAAAGAAAATCACACAACTGTTATGACAAAATCAACTACAAATTCATGCTACATAACTTTAGCTGAAACTCCATTGTTGCTTGGCAATTCTACTATACCTTCCCTATCAATTCACTCTCCCACTCTTCACAGCTGCTCTTCCAAATCTTTTCATCTCTTTTCAAATGTTCCATGTCTCAGATTTCACTAAGAGGAAGTTTGCAAAAGGACAAGAGTTCATTTGTCAGCAGGTTTTGAATTTGCCTATGTGTTCCATGCATGGCTTAATTATGACACAGTGTATGAGAAGCATATGACCTTGAACAGCTGCTAGTCAAATTCTGGTCATTATTTTTGTGAGCTGGTCTTGTGAGCACTTTACCTTCATCAGTTTAAATTAAAATATTTTCACATGTGCAAATTTCCAGACAGCAAGAAATTTTATGAGGTTTCTTTTGTTTTTTTTTTAATTTAGCAAAACACTTCTGGGGAATCCACACATGAAAATGGCGGGGGGGGGGGGGAAGGTTATTTTTGTAGAAGGAATGGTAAACACTTAAAATAGTTTTGTGGTACTATTGCTACTCCTTGTCTCTCAAGAGGTAGTCGTGATGAAAATATTCTGTAAACCTAGAGGGCACACAGAGAATTAGCAATTCCTTTTTCTTCAATCTCTCCTCAAATGAAGGTAGATAGAATGTATGAGATAAAAGAATAAGAGCAAGAAGTAAAAGGAGTACCTTTCACTATTCCAATGCTTCTTCCACATATTTAAAATGGCAACAGAAAAGAAAATGAGAGCTTTTCCTCCCAAAAGAAGATATTCCACAAATATCAATTCCTCCATCCCAAAAATATTTATTAATTCCCTACTGTGTGGAGTTATGCATCTTAAGGATATATAAATATAGTACTCCTTCCCAAAGTCACCCTGGAAAGGAAATGTTTCTTAAAATTCTGCCAACCATTGACATGGGACTGAGCTATCATGGATTCTTTGCAAGGAATTTTAAGAAATAAAAAGAGAAATAGAGATGAAAAGGAAAAAAAGTTACAGTCATCTCCTCTATTAGATTGCAAGCTTCTTGAGGGCAGAGATTATGTTTTGCCTCTTTTTACATCCCTAACTTTTAGCACAGTTTCTAACACATAGTAAGCACTTATTAAATGTTTAAAGATTAGCTGGTCGATATTTGGAGTCCCCCTCCACCTTGACATTATGTGGACATTACAGAATTTAGCATTTGATCTCCCCTAATTCTCTCTCCCCCCCTTCTCACCAATAACTTTGATAATTGCTCTTAGATACTGCTATTATTGAAGAAACCTGCAGAGTCTTCACTATGCTCAAAATTAGTTGTAGACTAATAGTTGAGTAAATGAGATAAATTCACTCCATTTATTAAAAAAGAAGAAAAAGCCAACTGAACATGAGTGGCAAAAGTAAAACCCCAAAGCCCAGGATCTCTCTAGCATCCTTAGCTCACATGAAACAGGTTTACACCTAGAAGTTGATCTTAAGAGGATTACTAAGTCCCTTCAAACAAACTGACTTCCTCAGGAGTTACTCTAGGAAAATTTCCAAATATCTATATTGTGTAGTTCATTTCTAGACCATTCAAATGTGGAAGAAAAGAGATCCCCCATTTTCATACAAGCACTCAAGATAATGTGAAAATTGGATATCAGGGAGCCTTTATTTCAATCTATAGAAAGTGCAGAACTGGAAAAAATAAATATAGGAGGCAACAAACAAGTAACAGAAAATGTTTAAAGCACTCAGCCCATCATCTCATCCCAGAAGCTTGGACTTGCAGTTGCAGTTGGGGTAACCCTCAAAAGGAGGTGAACCAATCACTTAAGGTGATTTGAACTTGTAAAACTGGATGTTCCAAAATTCAATACATTCAAAACTGAACTCATTTTACCCTGAAACTTTCTTTTTCCAAACTTTGCTATTTCTGCTGAAGGCGCGTCTATCTTTTCAATCTCTCAGGTTTGGTCAACATTGTCATGAACTTCTCACTTCCCTTCAAGTTGGAACTTGCCATTTTTACTTCTCTATTTACATAGCTACTACCCTAATTCAAGCCTTCATTATTTCTTGCTTGGATTATTATAAAATCTTCCTACCTCATTCCTTCAATCACTCCAGTCCATCCTAAACTTGCTTCCAAAATAAATTTCCTTAAGCATACATCTGACCATCCTAATTAATCAACTCAATAGCTTCCTATTGTTGATAGAATAAAATATAATCTTCTTTGGATAGCTTTCAAAGCCACATACAACCTAACCGCAACCCATCTTTCCAGCCTCATTGAATACTGCTTCTCCTCCCAGTCTATGAGTTAGTCAAATATGGCCTTGTCTATATTCTTCACATATAACCCTTCATCTCCAGTATCTTTTTTGCACTGATCATTGCCTGCAATACACTGCCTCCTCACCTTTGCCTTATAGTGTTATTCCTTTCCCTTCCCTAGCACAAGCACCATCTTCTCCATAAAGCCTTTCCTAATTCCTCCAATTGCTTAGAGCCCTCCTTCTCACACTACCTTGTATCAAACTACTTTGTATATATTTGTATTTATTCACTTTATATTTATTTATATATTTATCAATAATCAATAAATATATCAATTATCAATATATCAATATTTATATATTGATGCTGTATATATTTTTGTATGTATGTACTGTCTCTCTCATTACAACATGTGATCCTCATAAAAGAGAGACTGCTCCATTTTTTGGCACTTGTATCTAGCATAGTGTCTGACATATAACAGGTGCTTAGTAAATATTTACTGATTGAGTGATTGAAAATAAAGGGGTGAGAGATGGATAGTTCAACTGTTAAGTTAAAATATGCTGAGAAAGGCCTTTAAGATAATGAGTGGACATTCCAGGAAAGAGTTATGGAAGTACATGAAAAAGAACCATTGTAGAATCAGATGATTTAGATTGGTTAGGATCTTAATTCTTGGAAGAAGTACCTACATCAATTAACTCAAAGATATGCTGAAATATTTAAATAATATCCCACATTTCTATTAGCACTTGAAAAGTGTTTTAGTTTTAGTTTAATGTCGCTTTAGTTTAAACCTGCCAGGGCTGTATACTTCCAGTAATAGAGTTTAATCATCTGAGAGTTCTCTGTGTTGATGACTATAGTCTAATCCCATTAGATTGTAAGCTCTTTGAGGACAGGGACTGTCTTTTGCCTTTTTGTATCCTCTTCCCAAACTTGTTTAGCACAGTGTATGGCACATAGTAGCTGCTTAATGTTTATTGATTGATTGATGAAATCATATATCTAATCCCTCTCATCTATAGAGCAATATAAAATAAGTTGTTCAGTTGTTTTCAGTCATGTCCAATTCTTCATGATCCCATTTGGGATTTTCTTGGCAAAGACACTGGAGTGGTTTGCTATTTCCTTCTACAATTTATTTTATAGATAAGGAATCTGAGGAAATTAGGGTTAAGTGATTTTCCCAGTAAGTAAGTGTCTGAGGCCAGATTTGAGCTTAAGTTTTTCTGCCTGGTGGTGCTCTATCCAATGGGTCATCTAGCATAAAGGAAACACTTTTTAAAAGACAACTAAACTCAAGTGAAAAGTAATGAATAATGCTGTGACCAAATTTATTGAAGTATATACATCATGCCTTTCAGTTAACTAATGTCAAAAAAAATGAAAAGATATATATACTATCACTAATAATTACACTATTAGATGGTTTCACTTAACTGAGTTAAAGAGATGTACTTTGTGGATGGCTTCCCCACATGGGTAGGATCTGAACCTAATTTCATTATCAGTAATGTTGTTCAAGAGACTGGACTTTTAAAACAGGACTTTAGAAAAAGAGGATGTACTGGATCTCCCCAAATCATTGATTATTAATAATAATTTCTCTCACTGCCTTTTGAAATTTTATTCATGCCTTACATGAACTGATGCTAAGTGAAATGAGCAGAACCAGGAGATCATTGTACATGGCAACAACAAGAATATACAATGATCAATTCTGATGGACATGGCTCTCTTCAACAATGAGATGATTCAAACCAGTTCCAATTGTTCAATAATGAAGAGAGTCATCTGTACCCAGAGAGAGATCTATGGGAAATGAGTGTGGACCACAACATAGCATTTTCACTTGTTCTGTTATTGTTTGCTTGTATTTTTTGTTTTCCTTTTCAGGTTTTTTTCTTTCTAGATCCAATTTTTCTTGTGCAGCAAGATAACTGTATAAATATGTATACATATATTTTAATATATTTAATGTATTGGAATACCTGTCATTTAGGGGAAGAAGTGGGGGAAAGAGGGAAAAATTTGGACAAAAGGTTTTGCAAAGGTCAATGTTGAAAAATTACCCATGCATATGTTTTGTAAATAAAAAGCTATCATAAAAAAGAAAGAAAAAAAAAAAACAAATCTTATTCATTCTTTCAGGCCCACCTCAAAGACCAACTACTCCATGAAGCCTTTATTATCCATTTTATAGATTATAATCTTTCCTTCTTTGCCCTTTGTACAAGATTCTGTACTTCTTTTATATTCTATTCTTCAGAGTAGCTACTGTATAGTATAATTGTTCATGTTGTGAATAGATGGTTGCCTCAGTCAAACTGAGGCCTGTTAAAAAGGGGAAAAGGGAGACAGGTGACCTTGCACATTTTATAAGAAACTGAGCCACAGAGTTCAAGTGGCTTGCCCGGAGTCACAGAAAACTAGCATATTGTGTGTGAGTGTATGTGTGGTATGTGTGTGTGTGTGTGTGTGTGTGTGTGTGTGTGTTGTAACTGAGTCAGTATTTAAATCTAGGTCTTAGGAGTCTAAGTTCACACATCACACTGCTTCTGTGACTGCTGTTCCAAAACAATAGTAATGAGAGCCTTACCTAAGGAAACAGTAGTGAGAATAAACAAGAAAGAAAAGATTTGAGAAATATTACATCACTGAGTAGATTTTGTGTGTGTCAACCATGACTCTGAGGTTTCGATCCTGGTTGACTGGAAATATGATGACACTGTTAACAGAAATAGGGAAGTCAGGACTGGGAATTGGTTTTTGGGGGGAAATTCAGTTTTAAATACTAATTTAAGGAGATACTGGAAAATCCAAATGTTAATGTTCTGTAAAGAGATGTATGACTTGACCTTGAAAGAAAAAGTTTTGGGTGAACAAACACGATTGAGTTTAGGTTGAGGACAAATCTAATTTTTAAAAGCTATTAAATGCCAACTATTTGTGAGTCACCATACTATGTTACAAAGAAACAATGATGAATAAAACAATCAATCCTTGCTCTCAAAAAACTTCTAATACATAGGATAAATAATAATACAGAACAAAGGATAAAACAATGACACCAACATAACAAAACAAATTATAATGTTCTAACTGTATAGGAAGAGCAAGTAGGTGGTACAATGAATAGAATGCTGAGCCTGAAGTCAGGAAGATGCATCTAAATGAGTTCAAATCTGGCCTCAGATGTTTTTTAGTTATACGTCTGTAGGCAAATGATGTAACCATGTTGACCTCAGTTCTTCATATGTAACATAAACTAGAGAAAAAAATGGCAAAGCTCTGATGCAAAATCCCTAAATAGCATCACAAAATGACTGAACAATAACAAATATAAGGAAAATTCCAAAATTTTATGACATACTTGAAAATGAAGAGATCCCTTTTGATTAAGCTCATCACAGAAGGCTTCTTAAAGAAATATGTATCTTCCAACTTCTGGAAGAAGTTTCAATATGTAAGCATTGGAACGAGAGTCAGAGGTAATCCAAGTACTGAGACATTGTTTTGTTTTGGGTGTTTTTTGTTTTTTAAAGCTATATGTGGAGCATACAGTAAGGAAAAATTAAGTAGAACAGTTTGGCTAAAGCAGAGATTATATGAAGAGAAATCATGAGAAATGAGAATTATATGAAGAGAAATCTAGCTGAAAGCTAGATGATGGAGTTCCCTGTTGCCAAGTGAAGGATTTTGGGTTTTATTAGACAGCTAGTGGGGGGGACACTGAAATCTTATTGAAAAAAGTGATGTGATCAGACCTATCTACTGAAAAGATTAATCTGGCAATGATATATAAGATGGGTTGAAATAAAAATGAAACTATAATCAAGGAAACCAGTTAGGAGGCCCTAATAATGGTTTAGGTGAGAGTTCATAAGGATCTAAAATAAAATGGTAACAGCTAGAATGGAAAGGAGAGGATAAATTTGTTAGACAATTGATTTGCTATGAGAGGTAAGGGAGAAGAAAGTATCAGTGATGGCTTCTACAAATATAGACTATATAACTTGGAAATAATGTTAGAAGTCTGACCCATACCTGAAGAATCCCTTCTAATGTGTCCCTAGCAAGTGACCATTTGGGCTTGCCTTAACAACCTCAAATGAGGGAGACCTCGATACACATCCTAAGATAACTCATTCTACTTTAGATTAACTATTGATAGGAAATATTGCCTTACATTAAGCCTACATTTGCTACTCTACTCCTTAGACCAGTGGTTTTCAAAATATGGTCTAGAGAATCCTAGGGATCTCTGAAACCCTTTTAGAGGGTCTATAAATCAAAAAATAGTTTTTATTTCCAATTTGGTAAATGTCTATAAATATAATCTAGAGAAACAAAAACTCTTTGGAGAGATCATCAATAATTTTTAATAGGATAAAGATACTGAAAACAAAAGTTTGAGAACCACTTCCTTAGACCTACTGCTTTCATTCCTAGGTCAAGCAAAACAAGTCAAATACCCTTCCATGATAGAACTTATACTACAAAACGAGTCAAAAAAGGAGTGCTTAGAAGTTCTGTACTACCTGAAAAACTTTAGATTTATCAATGCAAAGACAAACTACAAGTTCAAAAGCCTGAAGATGAAACACACTAATCACTTCTTGCCAGAAGAGATAAACTTAAGCCCAAAGATAATTTGGAGCATGCTCAGTGTGGAAATTCAATTTTCTGGGTTGTATATATTTATGGATGAGGGTTTATTTTTTGTTGTTGCTCCCTGGAGAGGGCAGTAGAAGAGACAGATGATAAATACATGTAAAAATAAGTGAATATATTTAAAAATAAAATTTAAAAAATCAAAATGATATATGTGAAACTTTGTAAACCTTAAAACACTATTAATTTCAATTTGTACATTTGTCAGTATATGGTAGGGGAACAGAAGCTCAGGGTAAAGAGTTCCAAGAAGTTCCATCAAATGTAACAGAGGAGCTATAGACTGAAGTCTGAAAAAGGATACTGGCTGGGTAGGCTAATCAGGAAATTCTGGATAACCTTTGGGAGAACAGCTTGAATAGGATAGTGAAGTTAGAAGCAAAAGTTGGGATAGTGAACTAAACTAAAGAAATCCAAATAGCAAATATATTAATCAAAAGTTAAAACATGATTCATTTATGGGGCAACACTAACATTTAAATAGAGATTTACTTAGAAGAATGCACTAAGTAAAAGGGTTAATGCCTTAGCAGGGGAATATGGTATAACAATATTCTAGTACTAGAGGCAAGCTTTGATTAGCATTTAAATTTATTTTCTGTGGTCTTAATGTATGTCCTGATTTTAAAATCAAAAAAAGGCATCGCTGTCATCATCCCTACCACAAAGATTTGCAGATAATTCACTATTAATCTAGAAGGTATTTGTCACTGAATAACTTAACACAGGAAGAATTAATTGCCTGCTTTCCTGACGCTTCAGATCTCAAGATCTTCTTATGATGCTTCTTTCCCAACCCAGCATTTTGGGGAACAATATATTTCACTTTTGCTCTTCACATCCATGCACTTCAAACTTATTTATTCAAAATTAACTTCTGGATTCCCCTCTTTTTATTGCACGCCAAGAGCACTTTGTTTAACATTGCTTCCCATATCTCTCTAGATTAGTTCCTCCCTACCTTCTCCTAGTAACCAGCTTGCCCTATAAAGAAAGAGGGAAAAGTAGTATGAATCAAGAGATTCTGTAAAAATTCCATACAATTTAAGTGGTAGCTTTTTCTACTGAACTTTTCACCAAAGAAATGAAATGTGGTACTGTTTGAATCTGAGAGATCAGAGAAGAGAAAAAGATATTTTTACTTTAAAAAAAAAAAAAAAAAAGGCAGAGACTTGGGGAGGGCAAGGGGTGAGAAACAATGGATCAATACCACTGTTCTCAGTTCCAGTTTGCTTGTTATTGCTGCTGCTGTGCTCTCTCTCTCTCTCTCTCTCTTTCTCTCTCTCTCCTTCCCTCTTTCTTTCTTACTCTATCTCTCTGTCTTTCTGTGTCTCTCTGTGTCCCTCCTTCCCCCCATTACTCTGTCTTTTTCTTTTTCTTTCTCTTTCTCTTCCTCCCCTGTCTCCATATCTCTGTCTCTCTCATCGTCTCTCTGTCTCTGTCTCTCTCATCGTCTCTCTGTCTCTGTCTGTCTCCTCTCCCTCCTTCCCTCTTCTTCCTCCTCCTCTTCCTCTTCATCCTCCTCCTTCTCCTCCTCCTCCTCCTCCTTCTCCTCCTCTTCCTCCTCTTCCTTCTTCTTCTCTCTCTTTCTCTCTCTCTCTCTAAAGTTAGAATTAGTCTTTCTTTATATACCTTTCTCTTTCCTTCTTTCAGATGAGGTACCTCCCACTCACTCAACACCTTCCATTGAGTATTCCAGTTCCGATGAAATCCCTTCATTCCCTCTCCACACTTGGCTTCCCATTTTATGCCTTTCTCTGATATGAGCCATGGGAATTAGCCTAAAAGAAAAACATGCAAGGAGTTATTCTAGTAGCTGTTCCTCATCTTAATACCTTTGATAGAAATTGTGGATGGAGAAATGGGCAGACCTGCCAAGATGTAAAAATTTCATGTTCCAAATACATAACTATCTTTGTGATCTTTTCTGCTACCAGGCTGTGAGTAGAAAAACTTTTGCCCAGAAGATTCAAAAACTCCCCAAAACAACTGAGTTTCTCCACAAGTAGTTAGACTAAAAGGCTATATTTGTTTCCCTAGGAAGGAGGGAATACGGATTTGGCAGGGTCAGGTAAAGGCTAGTTGATATTTTCACCAACTTTGGACTTTGTTGATTTTCTTATTCCAGGACAGAAAAGGGACACATAATGTAGTATTAATTTGTAATTCTAAAAATATGCCTTTATAAGTATAAGGGAGGCAGACTAGTGAGCATTCCCCATTTATGGGACCCTGGGCCACCCCAGATTTGCTGCATCATCCCAAAGAGCCAAAACTTCAGCCCTAAATTAGACCACCCAATGGCCCTCCAGAAGTAGTTTAGTTCCCGGCAGATCAATGAGGTCACCTGTTTGCCCCTAATATGAATCAAGTTGTTTTCTGGTCAGTAAATAGTTATTCCATTTTAAATATCACCAAGGGAAAACCCATCTATTTCTTTTCAATCCTTCTGCTTAATTCTTCTCCCCCTTATACTCTGTGTTTATTAATTAAAATAATATTAGTTATCATTCTTATAGTGCTTTATGGTAAACAAAATACTCTCTTCACAACAGCATTGTGGAAAAGGAAATGCAATGTTAACCTCCATGTTAAGACATCTGAAAATTGAGACTTGTTCATGTAAAGTGACTTGTCCAGCCCTCTTGTATTACATGAGTCCTGAAACTCAGACTAGAATCCAGATATTCCAATCTATCATCCCAACCTGCTGACAACGTCTGGTTTGGCTCCCCATCTCCTCTAAGGGCTCTCAGCTTTCCTGAGAAGTCAGGGGGTGGTGACAACCTGTATTGTGATTGAAGTAGAGTGATTCCAGGTGGCAAAAAGTCATCTACATACAATAGCAAGATGTTCATGTGTCCTACATGTGCGGTATATATTTAGCTCATATGCAGTGTTGCTTTGGTTACATAAATATATTAGGGTATAAAAAGGGGAAAGAACTTGGAATAAATGGACTCCATATTTCCACCATCCTCGGGAGTCCCGCCTCATACTTCTCCACTAAGATGGTATGTTTTAATCACCCCAGCGTAGGGGCTCTAGAAAGCTGGACACAACACATTTCATGCTGTTTTTCTGTATGGTATGGTTATGCTGACTCATAGTAAAAACAAAAGTACCAAGGACAGAATAAATGTAAACCAGGCCCTCACGATTTTCACTTTAGAATCATAAAGATTCCAAAACAGGTGTTTCAAAAAACCCTAACAAGATAAATATTGAGGCCTTCAAACACCTAACCCCACATTTATAGTTCTAGAGTTGCTGATGACTCCTTTGAACCTTTCAGTGTTCATAGTTTTGCAATCGAGTGAATGGAGTATTTTGACCTATTATAGTATATTATCATATGACTTGAGAATAAAGTGTTATTAAAGAATTTAACCAGAGGAATGGCTGATGGGGCACTAGCCTTTGAAGTATGCCCAGTATGCCCTACCTGGCATCAATCAATTGGGAAGCAATAGTGAATGATTGAGAGAAAGATCTTTACTTCCTTACACAATGGTACCTACAATGCTTCTTACCCTGTTGTGTTTATTTTTTTCCTAATTTAAGTTGACAAAACATCAAACAAATCAGGTTTTGACCTTATGACCAGACTGTCAAATAAAAGTCAAATCAAAAACACTTATTAACCATCTACTATGTACTATGTGCTAGGCATTGGGTTTTGACTTTGAAGAAGTCAGAAAAACCAATAGATATCTGTAGCAAAATCTACTGGTAGACACAATAGCTACACACAGTAGTTACCATGAGGAGATAATAGTGAAACTTCCCTTTACCTATGAACTCCAAACATAACACCATTAGAAAATTCCAGTATGAATCCACTAGAATCCAGATAGCTGTGAGCATCCTAAAAGAGCCTTTCTCAATACTACCTGCTGTGATAAATTATACATATTAAGTCTCTCCATTTTACAGATGAAGACACTGAGGTTGAAAGAGATTTCAATTTACCCACAGATGAACAGTTTGTTAATCTCAGAGCTAGGATGTGATCCCATATCTTCTGACTCCAAGTCTAGTGTTCTTTCTCTAATATCATACTAGCTCTACCATCACAAATTAGAAACAGGAAAGAAGCTGTTAGGTTACTGTGAAGTTCCTCAGTTGTTAAGAGGAATTCAGGAACTAAAAATGCTAGTGTCATACTTCAGTCCCTGTGTAATTCTTAGAAGGTGGGTAAAGCAGGTTAATCCCCACATTTCCATTGTTCTCCCTTTTTTTTAAAAAAAAGGGGAAGTAAGCCATGACATTAACACATTAACCTGTTGGGCTGATGAAACATATTCAACAAAGCAAAGATTACCAAGAGCAATAATTCAGAGACCTCTTAATTCCTTGGAAACAAATGCAAAATCAACTTTTTTTTTGGTGACTTCAAAATTCCATGATTTCACTGATGTGGGTTCTCTCTTCAATGATGCTTATTATGACATTTGGTAGGCATGCTTTGATGGACAGCTTTCAAGAGATGATGTGAACAAAAAATCTATTCATTTGATGGCCAACCTTTACATGAGCTTCTTCAAACTAGGGGAGCTGATTGTCATATGATAAGAATATAGGTCATTACCAGGTCAATATCTGAAGTTGGGTAGATCCTGCCAGAACATATGCTTTTTATTTACAAAACATGCATGGGTAATTTTTCAGCATTGACAATTGCAAAACCTTCTGTTCCAACTTTTCCCCTCCTTTTCCCCATCTGCTCCCCTAGAAGACAGGTAGTCCAATACTTGTTAAATATGTTAAAGTATATGTTAAATCCAATATATGTATACATATTTATGCAGTTATCTTGCTGCACAAAAAAAAAATCAGATCTAGATAGAAAGAAAAAACCTGAGAAGGAAAACAAGAATATAAGCAAACAATAACAGAAAGAGTGAAAATGCTATGTTGTGATCCACACTCTATTCCCATGGTTCTCTCTTTGGGTATAGATGGCTCTCTTCATCACTGAACAAGTGGAAGGGGTTTGAATCATCTCATTGTTGAAGAGCCACGTCCATCAGAATTAATCATCATTTAATCTTGTTGTTGCCATGTATAATGATCTCCTGGTTTTGCTTATTTCATTTAGCATCAATTCATGTAAGTCTCTCCAGGTCTCTCTGAAATCTTCCTACTGGTCGTTTCTTATATAACAATAATATTCCGTGACATTGATATACCACAATTTATTCTCCAATTGATGGGCATCCACTCAGTTTCCAGTTTCTTGCCACTACAAAAAGGGCTGCACAAACATTTTTTGCACATAAAATTCTTGGGGTCTTGAGAAATAGGAAGGGAAGGAAGAATTAAGATGTTTTGTTAAACATCTAGACTTACAGGGAACACTTAAAATAACAGGAGACATACTATCTAGGAACCTAAAGCAAAGAGAAAATCAGGGTCATGACATTTAAATTTGGTGTGAAAGACTGAGTTACTCTAGAGATGATCAGGACAATGTACTTCTAATATTGGGACAAATTTTGGAGAGGTCAGCAGAAAAAATAGTACAGTGAAGAAACTGCAGAACAGAGCATTGTCTAGATCTGAGGTAGAATTGCGAAACAGAGAAACTCTGGAATATTCCACTTCAGAATTCTGGGATGGGGCCTATGGTAGAGAAAGCTTTTACTTCCCTCTGGCAAAGGGATAGTAGCATCTGAGGAGCTACATTATATATACCCTCCATCCTCTGTCTCTGTCAGATTGGAATTTAGGAGTCAGTAAACCATCTCATCTCCCAACATGACATTGTCCAAGGAAGATGGACTTAACTCCCATGGACTGAATTTGGCCAAGGTGACAAAAATCCCTACTTATGGTTCTATGGAAGAATACGAATGCCCTCTGCTGGAATAAATGCAAAACTGCAGGAGAAACAATCTGCTTAAGTATTTTGAGACAATACCTCCCAGGGCCCCTGCATAGTGCATAACTATAAGTTTCATACAGAACCTCTGGGAGATAATTAATGATCATGGGTTTTATTATAAACTCTATTATTTTCTTCAACTTTTAAGTAAAACTTTTTTTTTTCTTTGAGGTTTGTGAAAGTGTGTTTGGGAGGGGAATTAGTGATAATACATTATTGGGAGATGCCAATATAGTGAGTTTCTCAGATTTCCTACGTGGAAAGAAAATATTAGAGAATTGAGAAATCCTCCCAAAGTCTACCTGGTTTGTTTATATCACATGATGAAAATATTACATAAATATGAAACTTTAAATGTGTTAATGGAACAAAACTTTAGAAAATACTGTAGGTACTAATGCTACTGATAGACAATCATTGCAGTTTCATGATTTGTCACAATTTTCCAGCTTTTCAAAAAGATGGGATTTCCTTTCAGGTTCTTGCTTATTATTTCATTATATCTGAGACATTGAATAGTTTAGAATTTTCATGCTTCAAGTTTATAGGAACAAAATGCTACTTATTTTTTATTATTATTATAGCTTTTTATTTATAAAACATTTGCATGGGTAATTTTTCAACATTAACCCTTGCAAAATCTTCTGTTACAAATTTTCCCCTTCTTTCCCCACCCCTCCCCTAGATAGCAGGTAGTCCCATATATGTTAAATATGTTGAAATATATGTTAAATCCAATATATGTATACATATTTATACAGTTATCTTGCTGCACAAGAAAAATTGGATTTGGGGGGAAAAAAACCTGTGGAGGAAAACAAAAATGTAAGCAAACAATAACAGAGTGAAAATATTATGTTGTGGTCCACACTCATTTCCCACAGTCCTCTCTCTGGGTGTAGATGACTCTCTTTATTATTGGAACTGGTTTAAATCATTTCATTGTCGAAGAGAGCCACATCCATCAGAATTGATCATGGTACAGTCTTCTTGTTGCTGGTACAATGATCTCCCTGATCCTGCTTATTTTACTCAGCATCAGTTCGTGTAAGTCTCTCCAGGCCTTTCTGAAATCATCCTGTTGGTCATTTCATACAGAACAATAATATTCCATAATATTCATATGCCACAATTTATTCAACCATTCTCCAATTGATGGGCATCAATTCATTTTCCAGTTTCTGGCCACTACAAAGAGGGCTGCCACAAACATTCGTGCACATACAGGTCCCTTTCCCTTCTTTAAAATCTCGTTGGGATATAACCCCAGTAGTGACACTGCTGGATCAAAGGGTATGCACAGTTTGATAGCCTTTTGGGCATAGTTCCAGATTGCTCTCCAGTATGGCTGGATTCGTTCACAATTCCACCAACAATGTATCAGTGTCCCAGTTTTCCCACATCCCCTCCAACATTCATCATTAACTTTTCCTGTCATGTTAGCCAGTCTGAGAGTGGTATCTCAGAGTTGTCTTAATTTGCATTTCTCTGATCAGTATTGACAAAATGCTACTTATTAAGAAATTCAAATTCATCCTTTTCAAAAGGGCTGGTTTGTGGCATACTGGAAAAATTGTGAAATATATCATTTATCTTGAATGCCCCAATATTTATTTTTTCAACATTCTCTCCCATCAAATTTTCCCTGGAAAGAAAGATCTTGTAATTTGTGAATTTTGAGGGTAACATGAATAAAAAATTGAAATTTGATCTTTTTGAGATTTAAAAATTTTAAGAATTAGATGTTCTATAAGTATCTCTGCTTTCTTGGCAAAAATGACAAAATATGGGAATAGTCAATATTCTATATAATAACCTGTGATGTAGTTAATCAGTACAATTGTTTTAGAAAACAATTTTAAATTGTGCAAATAAAGTAACCAAGTGATGCAGAGATTCCTTAGAACATATATTTATCCCAAAGAGGTCATTCATTAAAAAAGTATCCATACATACCAAAATATTTGTAGTAGCACTTTTGTGGTAGCAAAGAACTAGAAACAAAGTAAATGATGATTGACAGAGGAATAATTAAATTATGGTATCTACATGAAAAAGGATTTTTACTGTGCTATAAGAAACAATGAACATGAATATAAAAAGCACAAAGACTTAACATGATCTGAAGAATGAAGAAGAAAAATATATATGATGATTATAACAATGCAAATATGAAAAACAACAACACAAAAATCAAAAGTGCAAGATATGCAGAGGTGGGATGCCCACAAACCTGGAACATTACATATAATTACATTATAATTATATATACATAGCTATTTAAAGTTTGCAAAGAGCTTTAGAAACATCTCATTTTATCTTCACAATAATCCTAGGAGGTAGGTGTTAGTATTATCCTTCATTTTGCAGATAAAGAAATAGAGCAGACAGAGGTTAAGGGATAACACATACATTTTCAGGTTTTTCAATGTATTGATCAGTTTTTTTTCTCTTTAAAAAAAATTGTCCTATGAGGTGTCTTGGAAAGTAAGAGAAAGATCTTATGAGAAATTTTGATGATACAAAAAACAAAGTAAATCTACAAAGTTTTATTGTTTAATAAAGAAAGAAAGCTAATGCTACGAAACTACACAGAACAAGCATAGCCCCAAAGAAGAATGATGAGAAAATGCCTACTCCTACTTTTTTGTAGAGGTAAGAAGACCTCAGATATAGAACACTGCATGATTATTTTTTCTGTTCTTTATCTTTTTCTTTCTTTAAAAAATACTCTTTGTTATATAGGATGGCTCCCTGAGGAGAGACAATGGGCAGGATACAGTGGGAAATTTAGGTGATATAAAAACCAAAAATATCAATAAAGATTTATTTTTTTCAAAAAATCTTATATTAATAAATTAAGATACATAGCTTTTTAAGATTTAGAAATCACTTTACACATGTTCTTTAATTTGATTCTCACAACCTTGTGAGGTAGGTGCTATTACCATTGTGATTTTACAGTTTTGGAAACTAAGGCAGAAAAGATTAAATGCAAAGAGTACCTAGGTCACAAAGTATGTAGCTGAGGAAAAATTCGAACTTAGATCTTCTAGACTCCAATTCTATCACTCTATCCACTGCACCATGCCCACTAATATGGATCAAAATCCTTCCACATCTTATTCTTTTTTTTTTGTCCATATCATTTTTCCATAAAGGAGCTCACAAAGATCTACTTAATATTTTGGAGACTTTTTATGGTGTTTTTTTTTTTTTAAGACCTCAGGGATAACATTACTGTACACAACTATTTATCTTTCCTCTTTTATTCTACCAGCATGATAGCATCATTTTCTTTTCTAGTGGTACATATCTTTTATAACGTCTTTTATGTCATTTATATTGAAGCTTATACCCACACTGTGTCTATTCACAGCTCTTTATAAATTTATTATGATAATCCTTTATTATAGATAATATCAATAATACTTTCATTCCAAATGTCTTGAAAATGTTATTAAAGGATTTTCCTTTAAAGTTTCTTGGGAATTTCTGGTACTTAGTGAAGATTATTTTCATGCTCTACATAATGCCTTTTCCTTGGCTTTCTTGGGAATCTGCAATATAAAGTGTCTATTTCTAGAATGTACTGTTAAGAATGTTATTGTAATTCATTCCAACAAACTCCTGAACTGAGGGGGAGTGCAAAGTTATAGCTTCAGTTCAGTACTTAAAAAAATATGTCTGAATTTGTGTGAACTGGAGCTGGTCAGTTTTAGTTTCCCTGGGTGTGAAATGAGGATGTTTCTTCCCTTTCTGGCCTCTCTTATCTCTCTACGTTAGCCAGTAGCACAATCATGAAACCTTCTAGGTTCACAAGCTCCTGAAAGTAACAGACTAAATGTTCCAAAATTTCAGTCCCCAAGGCACTATAATCCACTCGACACCTAAAATTCCATTCTGAATATTATTGATTAGTAGTCATCTGTTGTGCCTTGCCTTGCTTGAGGACCTCCAGTGAGGGATCCTGCTACACAAAGTTTGAAAAGGCTGTTAGGACATAAAGCCAAGAATATACAAATTTCAGAGGGACTTGAAAAGGACCATAGCAAAGAGATTTTTAGTTGTGGTATTTCAAATTATTCGGTTCTAAATTTTTTTTTTTTGTCTAGGGAAAAAAAAGAACATTCTTTGCCTTGTGTCTTTCTTACGTAGCATTAATCACTGAATGGGCAGTTTTGCCTCAGTTATACTGAGATCTGTTAAAGGCCTTAGCTTAAAAGGCCAAGGTCTCTCACTTCATCCAGCGCCATCTCAAGTCTTCCTGATCTATATCTTGTCATTGGATCCAGATGGCTCCAAAGGAGAAAGTGGGGCTGGTAACTTTGCATAGTCCTTCCTCATTTCAATCCAATTCACTTGGATGTCATAGTCACCTCTTTGATGTCATGGTCATCTTTGGGAAGGAAGGACAAACAACAACAATAGTTAAATGCTAAGGATCTTCCTGTCTGAAAGGCAGAAAAAGAAAGGATTATGTCATTGTTGCTAAGGTGAAATTTGGGGCTTTCACAGTAGATAAAAGGGCAAAGTTCCTTCCTGACAGGTGTTTCCTCATGCAGCAACTCTTTAGCTTAAGAGGAACTATTGTAAAAATTCTCAGGTGCATATCAGTGTCCCATGACCTGCCATTGACAGTGGGAATTCACATTGCTCTGATATGTTTACCTGCCTCCTTTCTTAAAACTAATCTCTGTGTGTATATGGTTTGTATTTTATCGAGAGCTAACTCAGCACAACCTAAAGGCATTCAACAAAAGAATGGACAATAATTTCCTTGAAATAAGAAAATTCTCCTAGAATTCAAAGTTGGAAAGGGTTGTCCAAACTCTTCATTTTAAAGTTGAGGAATCTGAGCTCTGAAAAAAAAGTTTAATCAGTCCAAAATCATACTGGTATTAAGAGCCAACATTTAAAATCAGATCCTTTAACTTAAAATTCAGTGGGGGGAGGTATCCCAATAAAAACAATTTGTCTTCTATTTGGGGAGCAAGATGCTGTTGTTGCTGTTATTTGTGCTTTATTTTTGAAGAGATCCAATGATGTTACTGGTGATATCTTGACTCAAATGTGAATTGGATTTAAGTGAGGTAGAGTTGCACAATCACCCTCATTCTCTTTTGCAGTCATCAAACTCCATTGACAAGACAAAAGTCAAGATGACTGACAATGACCCAGAATGCAGTGGATGACCTTGGTGTGTTCAATGTCTGACCTGGCTCCAGCTTTAGCTCCCTTCGTGGGTATTGATATAAATTATTCTCATTTGCCCATTCTGCTGGGGAAAACTTTACATTCATGAATTTGAGGAATTGAAAGAAGATTATTTTATCCAATTTCTTCATCAGATAGATGAGAAACTGAGGGCCCAGAGAGGTTAAGTGCTTTATTCAGAGTCACATAACTACATATAGCAGAAATTAGAACTAAGATCCAGGTCTCTTGATTATCAATCCATTATAATTTATTTAGATATATTGCTTAGTATAGAAGGTAATTTTGTGAGGAGATAACCAGAGATGTGCTGGAGCCCTGCTCAAACCTGTTCCAGAAAACTAATTACTAAATCCCCATTGTGAGCCTTATGCCTTGGAAATCAACAAATGGTACAAACTAGGGATGATTTTTATTCTGTTGATTTTTAAGGTTTAAGAAAATAATTGAAAAAATGGTAATAATGCAGAATAAATTTTTTAAAAAGTGTGTTCTACAGTACTTCTCCCTGACTCTTCCCCAGAATCAGTTGTTAAATAGTTACTAGCAAAGGAAAATTAAAAAAAAAAAAAAACTGATGATGTTGAGGATTTCAGAAAGAGACCTTCAAGATCATGAGGTCCCTCATTCTGCAGATGAAGAAACTGAACTGCTGAATAAAGAACTGGCTTACCCCCAACCCATAAGAAGGAAGTGAAAGCACAAGGATGAAATCAGGTTCTCTGAAATCAGACCCAGTTCCTTCTTCTCTATCATTGCTCTTCCTTACAGAGTGGTTATGAATCCCAGGCTAACCTCACACAGAAAAGAATACCAAACATCACTGATCCCTACTGGTAGATTATATCCTTAACCCAAACAAACCATCTTGCAAGAATATACCTAGAATGAACAGCAGAACCAGGTGAGAGGAGAAATTTAATCTTCCATAGTTATATATCAGACAAGCATTTGTAAAATAAAAAAATTTTAAATTAAAAAAAAAGTTCATTATCACATTGGTCACAGAACAATGAACTTCCAGAAAACAAACCATTCTATCCAAGACCCTCATTTTACAATTGAGGAGAAGTTTGACACAAATATCTCAAATAGTTATATCAGTATAGTGATTTTACCCTTATTAAATCATAAATCTTTGAAGTACTGGAATAAACATTAAATATCTGTTTAATAGTATTATCATACTACATACTACAATAGTAGTAATCATAGTATTAAATATCTACTATGTCTAAGACATAGGGTAGCTAGATGACACAGTGGATAAAGCTCTGGGACTGAAGTCAAGAAAACTCATCTTTTTGCATTCAAATCTGACTTCAGACTCTTACTAGCTGTGTGACCCAGGGCATATCACTTAACACTGTTGGCCTCAGTTCCTCAACTGTTAATGAGTTGGGAAAAGAAATGACAAACTAGTATCTTTGCTAAGAAAACTCCAAATGGGTCATGGAAAGTTGGACAGGAGTGAAATAACGGAATGATTATAAAATGTCTAAGACAGCAGCAGGCTGAACTTGGAGAAAGGAAGACCTGAATTTAAAGCTTGCCAGAGATACTTTATGACTGTATAACCCTAGGTAAGCCACTTAATCCCTCAGACTTGATTTCTTAGCCTGAATTTTCCAGGCAACTCTCCTTTCTATCAACCTCTGCTTGGTTTTTATTTTGCAGAATATCATGCCTCACATTATGTAAAATAATCATCTGTAATTTCATCATCATATGGATTGACTCAGTTTTTGATACTCAATATAATGTCAATGCTTTCTATTGCCCCTCCACTCTGATTGGAAGTATCTAGACTATTCCCATTATAGATAATGCTTGCTGATGGTTTTACCTAGAGACTACTTATCATTTTAGGAAAAACTTCATTTATTCCTATGTTTTGTATTTTAATAGGAATGAGTTTTGTATTTTGTCAAAAGCTTTTTCCACATCTATTGAGATAATAATGTAATTTTTGTTGGTTTTGTTATTAACATGATCAATTATGCTGATAGTTTTCCTAATACTGAATCAGCTCTATATTCCTGGCATAAATCCCACCTGGTCATCATCTATGTGATCATCTATTGTACTCTTGTTGTACTCTTCTTGTTAGTATTTTATTTAAAATTGTTGTACTCTTCTTGGTAGTATTTTATTTAAAATTTTTGCAGCAATATTCATTAAGGGAAGTGGCCTATAGTTTTCTTTCTCTGTTATTTCTCTTTCTGGTTTTGGTATCAGTACTACATTTGTGTGATAAA
Source organism: Sarcophilus harrisii (assembly GCF_902635505.1). Classification (NCBI taxonomy): domain Eukaryota; kingdom Metazoa; phylum Chordata; class Mammalia; order Dasyuromorphia; family Dasyuridae; genus Sarcophilus; species Sarcophilus harrisii. The sequence goes on along the minus strand of NC_045426.1, from coordinate 117,057,959 downwards.
AGGAATTTGGCAGGATTTTTTCTTTGTCTATTTTTCCAAATGGTTTATCTAGTATTGGAATTAATTATTCTTTAAATGTGTAACAGAATTCACTTTTGAATCCATCTGGTCCTGATGATTTTTTCTTAGAGATTTTATTATTGACTTGTTCAATTTCTTTTTTGCAAGATAAAATTATTTTAATATTCTATTTTCTCTTCTGTTAATCTGGGCAATTTATATATTTTTTGTAACTATATATAAATTTCACTTAGATTGATAAGTTTATTGGCATATAATTGGGCAGAATAGTTCCTAATAATTGCTTTAATTTCATCTTCAATGGTGGTAAATTCATTCTTTTAATCTTTGATATTAGCAATTTGGTTTTCTTTCTTTTTTTATTCAAATTAACCAATTAGATAGATATAATCAGCTCCTACTTCAATTTTTTTAAACTTTCAATTTTTGTTAATCTTTCCTCTGATTTTTAGGATATCCAATATGATATTTAATTGAGGATTTTTAATTTGTTCTTTTTTTAGTTTTTTTGGTTGCATGCTCAATTCATTGCTGTGCTCCTCTCCGCCCCCTCCCCATTTTACTGATATAAGCATTTAGAGATTAAAAAAAAAATTTTCCCTAAGTATTATTTTGGCTGCATCCCATAAATTTTGGTATGTTGTCTCATTGTTATAATTCTCTTTTATAAAATTACTGATTATTTCTATGATTTATGCTTTGATCCACTCATTTCTTAGGATTTAATTTCTAATTAATTTTTAATCTATGTTTCCATGGTATTATTTCCATGGAATTACTGGCTATAATTTTTATTATGTTATGGTCTAAAAATGAAGCATCTAATATTTGTGCTTTTGTGCATTTAGTTATAAGATTTATATCCTTAAATATGATCAATTTTGTGTAGGTTCCATATATAGCTGAAAAAAAAGGGCATATTCCTTTCTATTCCCATTCAGTTTTCTCCAGATATCTATCATATCTGACTTTTCTAAAATTATATTCATCTCCTTTACTTCTTTCTCGTTTATTTTATGTTTAGATTTATCAAGTTCTGAGAAGGAAAATTGAGACCTCTCCCACTAGCATAGTTTTACTTTCTATTTCCTCTAGAACAGCTCTTTATGGCGAGTTGCTTGTTTGACTGATATTCCAGTCTAATTTTTGATTTTGAACTTCATATTAGAATTGGGTTCTGCACACTTTGGGGAGTGGAGTAAGGAGGAATGTCTGGCATCATATTTTGTTCTCTTGCATCCTTCTGCTGTTTTCACAATTCAGATTGAACATATGAAAGCTTTCAATGTTCTGAAAGTAGCATGACCTGACAGGAGGTCTATTCATTATTCTCCTGATCTAGATCTATAAGTTCCTGACCTAGGTTTAATTCCTTCAGGTTATACCCGATTGACATTTTAGCCATCTCCTGCCAGATTCAACTACTATTAACCCATTGAGAGGTTCTGCAAGATTCGGAGTAATTGAAATGCCATTTCCCTTTGGTTGGGGATATCAAACTTAGCTCCTAGAATCAGAGTTTTCTATAATTATGATTCATTTCTGGAAGGTGTTTCTTGCTTACTGATTTACTTGCTTACTGGTGATAGATCCTTTCCTCTTGTGACTTGGAACTAAATAGTAGGTAACAAAATTGCCAGATGGAGATTACTACATCCAAGTAGTTCAGGGATGCCATATAGTTCCTTTCTACCTATCTGGCTTGATGCTTCTTTTGTTGGTGCTCTTTCAGTCGCCAGGGACTATAGTGTTCCACATCTAATCAGACTCAGTTTGTAGATCCCAGAGTACATAGACCTCTCTATCTGTCCCCTGAGTTACCTTCAGCTGGAAAAATTCTACACTGTAATTTTTCCTTTGCTTTCCTGATCAGAATTTAATTTGGTGCATTTTCTAGATCTTTATCAAGAAGTAAGGCAGGTGAACTAAGGATTCCTTTTACCCTGCCATTTTGACTCTGTATTGTAGAGAGCCACAGTCAGTGGGGAAACTCTGAATAAGGTAAAAGACCCTTCACCCCAGAGGGAACCTGCTACCAATGTCTGATTCGGCTCCCAATCTCCCCTAAGGGCTCTCAGCCTTTCTGAGAAGTCAGGGGGCAGTTACAACCTGTGTTGAGATTGAAGCAGAGTGATATGAGGTGGAACAGTGATACCAGGTGGCAAACTACATACAATAGCAAGTTACTTATGTGATCCCATGTGAGCAGCGTTGTTTTTTGTTACATTATAAAAAAGGGGAAAGCTGTTGAAATAAACGGACTCCATTTCCCCAACATCCTCAGGAGTCCCACCATATCACTTCTTCACTAGGAAGGTATACTTTAATCACCCGGGTGTGGGGCTCCAGAAAGCAACAGTGTGGTGTTCTCTTCTTTTGTATAATATAGTGGTTCTCTAGGAGCAGTTTTCTTGGAGAGGTTTTCTGGAGGAAGGAAGCCTTAGTTTCAGTTCTGATCAATTACCACCTCAAACGCAGCCAGCTGATAAAATCCAAACGTTTATTTTCTCCTTCCAAATCTTGTCTCTTTCCTTGGGCCCGGTTAGCTTTAATAGAGACCTATCTCTCTCCTTGGTTCTAAGAGCTCCCTCCAAATGTCTCCAAATCCAAAAGTTTGTCCTTCAGCCTCCAGCAAGGTTTATCCTTAAGCCTCCAGCCAGCACAAAGGTGGAAAATGGAATGAATCTGACTCCACCTCCAAGAGTGGGCTTCAGTATCTCCCAGAGTGCTCTTTGGCCCTGAGAGCTTCTTGCTTATATACTGTGCACTGAGTACACACCAATCATTATATCACTGGAAAACCATTATTTGTTGTAGGATTAAATCAATTCTAAACTAGATTTAAACATAGTCTTCTCAATTCTACTTAGTACCTTGTTTCAAGTTCTGGCTCATAACATCTACCATTTTCTTTTGATTTAGAAATAGGTGGTCATGACCTCCCTGACTTCTCAAGAAGGTGAGAACCCCAAAAAGAAGGTGATCACGCCTTCCCTGACTGCTCAAAAAAGAAGTGAAAACCATAAAAAGAAGGTAGTCACACCCTCCCTCACACCTCAGGAAGGGAGATGAAAACACCAAAGGAAAGTTGGAACAGAAGCGATTGCAAGGGTCAATGTTGAAAAATTACCCATGCATATGTTCTGTCAATAAAAAGCTATAATAATAAAAAAAAGATTAAATGCCTTGCCTAAGATCACAGAACTAGTGTTTGAGGCTGGACTTGAACGAAGATCTTCCTAACTCCAGGCCCAGCCCTCTATCTACCATACTATTTATTTGCTCCTGTGAAGCTTAAAGCATTATTTATGTCCACTATAATTAATGACTAGCCATGTGGCTTTGGCAAATTCTCCAAACTTATGACCTCTCTGAGCATCTGTTTTCTCATTTGTAAAATAAGATTATATTTTAAAAAAGAAAATCTACCTAAGAGCTCACCGTTTTGTAAACAGTTCTCTTTTTCTGTTCTTTATATATTAAAATGTTCATATTTATTAATGTTTGCCGAAATCCTAAATAAAAAATAAAGTCAAATAAGGAGATTAGACAAAATAATTTCATGTGATTTGCTCTAATGTTCTGTGATTCTTGTTGAAAAAAACATAACACTTATATTCAGAACAGTTCTTTATAATATCATAATACACGGTTTTACCTAGCATCTAGCTGCATATTTGAAAATTTCTTCATAAAGAATTATTTTCAAATCCAATAATTTGGTGTTGGTTGAAGATCAATTGTATACTAGGCACAAGGCATGGAAAACACAAATATATCAAGCAATGTACCACACCTATGGCCTCTGGTCTCCTATAAATGCTCCTCTGGGCTTTTGATAAGCAATTTCAACCTATCTGATCCAGCCATCTCCATTTTGAAATATCACCTCCTTCTCATGAAACAGGAACAACCAGTGAAATAGAAAAAATTAAGAGTCAGAAGATATAACTTTGGTTCCCCACTCTGCCACCACCAAGAGGTTATGAAGTAGGCTTGAACAAGTCTCTGCTCTGAGACTGTTTTTGTTTTTGTTTTTTTAATCTATAAAATGAGTGGGTTGGTCTAGCTGACTTCTAAATCCTTTTCAATTCTAAATCTATGATCCTAACAATATTAGATAATAAATTAGATAAATTTATTAAGAATTTCTATTCAAAGAAAAACCAGATAAATAACTTCAGCCCTATTTAAAAAAAAAAAAATATATATATATATATATATACTAATATAGTCATCTCAGGAAGCTTAGCCATATGAACTCTTAATTTAAACTCTTTTTTTTTCATTATAAATATTTGTTCCTTTGTCTTTATTTTTAAAGTCAAATCCATGATTCTATCAGTGTGGAGAGGTCCTGTAAGAACTTGTTCTGCCAATACAGATGGAAATTTCTCTGCAAATTTATGACCTTAGAAAGCTGACTGGGATTATATAGCTAATGTGGTCCACAAAGTCCCAAAGGTGGACTTTCTGACTTTAAGGTTATTCCAAGTGTCCCTGATTTGTATGCCAGGCTGCCCTTGTCTTATGTCTATTACTAATTATATCTATTGCTACGATAATGTCTATTGCTAATATTATCTTCCTTTTACAGATGATGAAATTGAGACAATTAAGATTAAATGCCTTGCCTAAGGTCACAGAACTAGTGTTTGAGATTGGACTTGAACTCAGATCTTCCTGACTCCAGGCCCAACTCTCTATCTACCATACCACTTATTTTCTATTATTCTATTATTATTATTATTATTATGTATATATTATTATATTATTTGTCTATTTAAAGAGACATAAGACAAGGGCAGCCCAGCATAAACCAATCTTAGAATCAGGTATCTAAAAGTCCCTCTTATTTTACTTTGTATTCTCCAGAGTACCTGATACAGGAATTTGTACCTACTAGATACTCAATAAATATTTGCTGATTGGAAATTGTTTCACAGGGGAGATCCACATAACTCTTTGGAAATAAAATTAATCCTGACCCCAAATTAATCTAGAATTTACCTTCCAGGCTGATCAATAATGAAATTTTAAACAAACACACAAAGCCAGCTTTCTATGTTCATTTGAATGCTCCCCTGATCTTGAGCAACAACAATCTGTGGCTTCTCTGTTCTAAGCACTACATGATATGGCGTCATATTGGATCCTTCTAGGTCCAATGGAATGAAACTTTAAGCTACATATCTAATCTAGGAAAAATTTTTCTCTTAGTCTCTACATTAAAGGTTTTCTGATTTATTCTAACAACAATCACTTGCCTCAGATACTGTCCTCAAATTTCAAACTCTTTCAGACCTTTCTTTTGACAAACCATAGGAACCTGGGGTCCAGATGGGCACTACAAGAGATTTTAGATTAGATGGACCTCAGAGATCATTTGATGCAAGTTGTTCATTTTACAGAAGAGAAAACTGAGCCACAAGAAGATTAACTTTCCACAAGTAAAAAATTAATAATGACAATTAGGAGCAGAGCTAGAATTCAAGTTCTGATTTGCTTAAGCTAAAGTTCTTTCCATTACACCACATTACTAAGTCAGTCTTCTAGTAACTGATACAGATAGATCTATTTATGTGTCTGTATATGTCTGACACCCTTTTGCTAATTCTCTGTGTCCCTCTTTTGAATGAAAATATATGGACTATTCCCTTCTAGGAACATTCCTGATCCTTGCAGCAAATGCTTAGTTCCCTTATTTTCTTACCAAAATTACTTTGACAGCTTAGCAAAAAGTGTTCTGCTTTTTATTCTTAGCTACAATAGGGAAATATGTTGTTCTCTCACAAATAGATATTCTGAAGAAGAGATATCCCTCAGAATCATCATAACGTGGTCATATAACTAGATTTGGATTCTACAAATAACAGGTCATTTCTATGATTTTAAAATTCTATTATTCCGTGATTTTTTACTTTGGGGGGGAAAACAGGTTATCCAAAGCAAGACCGACAAAGATCAGTTCAAAATTACTCCTGGTTGAACTCCCAAATATGACCTGGGAAAAATCATGTTTTAAAGACAATGCGTGCTGGATTTCTAGCTTACCATCCATTCATCTTTGGCCTCTTTATAATGATAGATGTCAAAATATTACCAGTCAAACTTCTTTAGGATGAAAATCTAAGTCCCAGTCAAAGGCCACTTACTTTGAGTTGATTATTGGCACCTTAGTATAAATAGACAGAACACTGGACTTGGATTCAGATCAGAGTTCAGATCCTGTTCTTGTATTTTCTAGCTATGTGGCCACATATCCTGGATTTTCCTGTTGTGTGATTGGTATGAATAAAGTACTTTGTGAACTTTGAAGCACTGTCTAAATATGAAAGATGTATTCATTTGAGAGGCAGCATGCATGGTATATAGTTCATAGAAAATTAACCTAAGTTCAGGCCTTGCCTCTGACACATATTGGTCAAATGCCCCGGGAAAGTAATTTGACTTCTAAGTTCTCTGGGCATCTCTTTAATATTAAAAGTTGTAGAGCAAGTACCAACCTGTACTTCCTTCCCAAGAATTCCCTATACTGTAGGGTTCTGGTTGGTTTTCTGGAGGTCTTGGAACAGCCTTTGTTTCAGTTGAGTAATCACCACGGGAATAGCCAGGTGTTAAGTCCAAATTCTTTATTATCTCCCTCACAATCTAGTTTCCTTGCCTGGGGCCTGGGCTAGCTTTCTTGGAGATCTTCCAGAGTCTTGGGCTCTATGGAGAAGGGAAGGACAGGCCTGCCACCATGGTGGTGTGAGATGGAATGAATGAATCTGGCTGAGTTTGTCCCAGCTTATATGATCTATTATAATTGGATTATTTACAGTATACTGAGTATAAACCAACCATTATATCACTAGGAGCCATTATTTGTTTTAAGATTAAATCAATCATAATGAACTAGAGAACTATTAATCACCAGGCTAAACTAGATAACCATTTTCTTATCAATTCCACTGAGTTAGCACCTTGTAAGAATCCTTGTTTCAAGTAAAAAGTTCTGACCCATAATACTATACAAAACTAGTAAAAATGAAACAAAACAAAGCAAAACAAAAAAATCCACCACTACTCAACAACTGTGTAATAAGTGCCTGTTTATTTGGCTTTATGGGAGATATATAATAATTAAGGTATAGGTACCAATTCATAGAACCTGGAGAAGAAAAGGATACAACATATGAGCATCTGTACTATACAATAGTAACCCTAAAGAAGAATGGAAAAGAGATACAGTGTATTAAAAAAAGTTGAAAGAAGGAAAGGTCATAACCTGTAAAAGGGATCAATAAAGGCTTCATGGAGGAGTTGGCCTCTGAAGTGGGCCTGAAAATATGAACTAAACTTCAAAATGCAGTGAGAAAAATGATAGTTAATAACCAATAATTTAGGGAAATAAAGATTCCCCCTTTTTCTTAGTCTTGATTTAAAAATTCAGTCTGTTGGGGTAGCTAGGTGGCGCAGTGAATAGAGCATGAGCCCTGAAGTCAGGAGGACCTGAGTCCAATTTGACCTCAAACACTTAACACTTCCTAGCTGTGTGACCTTGGGCAAGTCACTTAACCCCAAGTGTCTCAGCAAAAAAAAAAAAAGAAAGAAAGAAAGAAAGAAAAATTCAGTCTATGGAAAATATTACTGATAATGAGATTGGATTCAGATCCCATGCATGTGGAAAAGCCCACCTATGTTCTACTCAGATTTTGGTAGGAATAAATTACCCAAGGCTAAAAGGTAACTTAGAAGTAAATGACATAATCAAAGTTTATAAATTCAGTCCCTCATTGTAATATTCATTCTTTTATTGTTTTTTGTTGATTTGGATTTTTTTGTGCAATAAGATATTTTATATTTATATATTAAATGTGATTTATTTTTGAGATGGCTAAGAAACTTAGCTATTTGCTCATTTTCCAATTCGTTGCTACTTCAAAAGAAGGTGCTACAAACATTTTTGCACATGTGGGTCCTTTTCCCTCTTTTATGATTTCCTTGGCATATAAACTTAGTAGTGGAACTGCTCTGTCAAAGGCTATATACACAGTTTTATAGCCTTTTGGGCATAATTCCAGATTATTCTCAAGAAGGATTAGATCATTTCACACCACCACTAACAATGCATTAGTGTCCCAATCACATCCCCTCCAACATTTATCATTATCTTTTCCTATTATCTTAGCCAATCTGAGCGGTATGAGGTACCTCAGAGTTGTTTTGATTTGCATTTCTTTAATCAATAGGGATGTAGAGTATTTTTTCATATGACTAGAAATGCCTTTGATTTTGTCATATGAAAATTGTCTGTTCATATCCTTTAACCATTTATCAATTGAGGAATGATTTGTATTCTTTAGATTTAACACAATTCTTTATTTTAGAAATGAGATCTTTCTTCCTAGCCGTGTGACCCTGGGCAAGTCACTTAACTTCAATTGCCTCAGCAAGAAAAAAAAATGAGACCTTTATCAGAAACACTGGTTATAAAGATGTTTTTCCCAGCTTTGTACTTCCCTTTTAATCTTGTTTCTCTTGGTTTTGTTTTGCAAAACTTTTTTAATTTAATGTAATCAAAGTTGTCCATTTTGGCTTTCATGTTCCTTTTTTTTTTTGCCTTCTATTTCTCCTTTGGTCATAAATTAATTCCTCCCTTCCCCAAAGATCTGAAAGGTAAATTATCACTTGCTCTCCTAAATTTTTTATGATAGTATCCTTTATGCCCAAATCATGTACCTATTTTGATCTTATTTTGGCATGGGGTGTTAAGATGAAGGTCCATGGCCAGTTTCTGACATATTATTTTCCAGTTTTCCCAGCAATTTTTATCAAATAGTGAGTTCTTATTCTAGAAGCTGGAGTTTGAGGGTTTATCAAATACTAGATTACTATAAGTCTTGATAATTGTGTCATGTATATTTAATCTATTCCACTGATCCACCATTCTATTTCTTAGCCAGTACTAAATGGTTTTGATAACCGCTGCTTTATAATATAGTTTTAGGTTTGGTACTGCTAAGTACCATGCTTTGTATTTTTTGTTTCATTAATTCCCTTTATAGTCTTGATCTTTAGTTCTTCCAGATAAATTTTATCTTTTCCAATTCCATAAAATAATTTTTTCGCAGTTTGATTGGTATGGCACTGAACAAGTAGAGCAATTTAGGCAGAATGGTCATTTTTATTATTTTAGCTCAGCCTCTTCAATTGTTAGGTAAAAACTGATATTTTTCCACTTGTTTAGATCTGATTTTATTTGTGTGAAAAATGTTTTGTAATTGTGTTCTATACTTTTTGTGTTTGTCTTGGCAAGTAAACCCCTCCCCAAGTATTTTATTTTGTCTACAGTTATTTTAAGTGGAATTTTTCTTTCTATCTCTTGCTGATGGGCTTGTCATTAATATTTAGAAATGCTGATCATTTGTATGTATTCATTTTATATCCTGCAACTTTGCTAAAACTGTGAATTGTTTCAAGTAGGCTTTTGGATTATTTTCTAAAATTCTCTAAGTATATCATCATATCATCTACAATAGTTTCACTTCCTCATTGCCTATTATAATTCCTTTAATTTCTTTTTCTTTTCTTACTGCTAAAGCCACCATTTCTAGTATAATGTTGAATAGTAATGGTTTTAAAGGGCATCCTTGCTTTACCTCTGATTTTATTGGGAATATGTCCAGCTTCTCTTCATTGCCTGCTGTTGGTTTTAGATAGATACTGCTTATTATTAAGGAAAGCTCTTTTTATTCCTATGTTTTCTCTTGTTAATAGGAATGGTTGCTGTATTTTGTCAAAAGCCTTTTTGGTATCTATTGAAATTATCAAATGATTTCTGTTGGTTTGGGTATTGATATGGTTGATTATAGTAATAATTTTCCTGATATTGAACTAGCTCTGCATTTGTGATATAAATCCCTCTTGTGAATAGTGTATTATCCTGCTGATAAATTTCTGTAATCTCTTTGCTAATATTTTATTTAAAATTTTTGCATCAATATTCATTAGGGAGATTGGTCTGTAATTTTCTTTCTCTGTTTTGGCTCTTCTTGGTTTAGATATCAGTACCATATTTATGTCATAAAAGGAATTTGGCAGGACTCCTTCTTTTAACTATTTTTCCAAATAGTTTACATAGTATTGAAATTAGTGTGCTTTTAAAATGTTTGGTAGAATTCACTTGTGAATCCATCTAGCCCTTAAAATTTTTTCTTAGGCAGTATTCATTAATGACTTGTTCAATTTTTTTTTTCTAAAATGGGACTAGTTAAGTAATTTATTTACTCTTCTGTTAATCTGAGCCACTTATGTTTTTGTAAACATTCATCCATTTTGATTAGATTCTCGCATCTGTCATACAGTTGGGCAAAATAGCTCCTAATTATTACTTTAATTTCTTTTTCATTGGTGGTAAGCTCACTCTTTTTATTTTTGATGCTGGTGATTTGATTTTTTACTTTCCTTTTTCTAATCAAACTAACCAAAAGTTTATCTATTTTGTTGAGGTTTTTTTTTCATAAAACCAACTCTTAGTTTTATTTATTAGTTCAATAGTTTTCTTAGTTTCAGCTTTATTAATCTCTCCTTTGAGTTTCAGAATTTCTCATTTGTTATTTAATTGGGAGTTTATGTTTGTTGTTTTTCTAGCTATTTTAGTTGTATGTCCATACATTCATTCTCTATTTTATTCATGTAGCTATTTAGAGATATAAAATTTCCCCAAAACTGCTTTGGCTGCATTCCATAGGTTTTGGTATATTGCCTTATTATTGTCATTCTCTTGGATGAAATTATGGATTGTTTCTGTGATTTATTGTTTGACCCACTCATTTTTTAGATTCAGATTATTTAATTTCCAATTGATTTTTAGTCTGTTTTCCTATTACTTTAATGAATATAACTTTTATTGGATTGTGGTCTGAAAAGCAAGCATTTGCTATTTCTGACTTTCTACATTTGATTGTGAAGTTTTTATGCCCTAATACATGGTCAATTTTTGTGTACATGCTATGTACTGCTGAGAAAAAGGTATATTCCTACTTGTCCCTATTCCATTTTCTCCAGAGGACTATCATGTCTAGGTTTCCCAGGATTCCATTAACCTCTCTAGTTTCTTTCTTATTTGGGGTTAGATTTATCTGATTTTGAGAGGGGAAGGTTGAGGTCCCTCACTAGGATAACTTTGCTGTCTTTTTTCCCCTGAAAATGGCTTCTCTAGGGAATCTGGCTGCTCTGCCACTTGATGCATACAATCAGTTTCCAGTTTCTTGCCATTACAAACAGGGCTGCCACAAACATTTTGGCACATACAGGTCCCTTTCCCTTCTTTAGTATCTCTTTGGGGTATAAGCCTCGTAGTAGCACTGCTGGATCAAAGGGTATGCACAGTTTGATAACTTTTGGGGCATAATTCCAGACTGCTCTCCAGAATGGTTGGATTCATTCACAACTCTACCAACAACGCATCAGTGTCCCAGTTTTCCTGCATCCCCTCCAACATTCGTCATTATTTTTTCCTGTCATCTTAGCCAATATGACAGGTGTGTGTAGTGGTATCTCAGAGTTGTCTTAATTTGCATTTCTCTGATCAATAGTGATTTGGAACACTCTTTTATATGATTGGAAATAGTTTCAATTTCATCATCTGAAAATTTTCTGTTCATATCCTTTGACCATTTATCAATTGGAGAATGGCTTGATTTCTTATAAATTAGTCAATTTTCTATATATTTTGGAAATGAGGCCTTTATCAGAACCTTTAACTGTGAAGATGTTTTCATCCTGGGTAATCTTGACTGTTGCTCCTTGATGTGTGAATTGTTTTTGCCTGGCAGCTTGCAATATTTTTTCCTTGAGATTGTAGTTCTGGAGTTTCACAACAATATTCCTTGGGGTTTTCCTAGTGGGATCTCTTTCCAAAGGTGATTGATGGATTCTTTCAGCGAATATTTTCCCATCTATTTCTACAATATTGGGCCGTTTTCCTTAATGATCTCTTGAAGAATGCTATCTAGGTTCCTTTTTCAGTCATGGTCTTCAGGTAGGCCAATAGTTTTTAAATAGTCACTTCTGGATCTATTTTGCATGTCGGCTATTTTTCCCAATAAGGTATTTCACCTTTTTCCCCATTTTTTCATTCGTTTTAGTTTGTTTGCCTGATTCTTGCTGTTTCTTAGAGTCATTAGCTTCCATTTGCCCCATTTTAGTTTTTAATGTGTTTTTCTTCAGTTAGCTTTTGTATCTTTTTATTTAACTAATTCTACTTTTGAAGGTATTGTTTTCTTAAGTAATTTTTTTTTTTTGCATTTGGCCAATTGTATTTCTTTAAGAAGTTGTTCAGCCAGTTTTTTTTCCTTCTTTTTCCAAGCTGTTGACTCTCTTGCATACTCTCATTTCTTTTCCCATTTTTTTCTTCTATCTCTATTATATGCCTTTTAAAATCTTTTATGAGCATTTTCAAGAAGGCTTTTTAGGCTTGAAACCAATTCATATCACTCTGAGATTTCCTCTGTGGACATTTTGTTGGAGTTTTGGCCTTTCTTGTCACCGTAATGGCTTTCTATCCTCAAGGTTCTTTCTATTTCTTGCTCATTTTCTTTTGGTTATTTCCTCTTTTTTTTTTTTTTTTTTAATTTTATGGTTTTTTATGTTCCTGGGGTAAAGAGGGTGCTGTCCCATACTTCCTGTGCTTTTCTGAGTTTTGACTGAACATAAAGGACTCTTATGTTTGCAGGGGGTGGCTTTGCCTGCTCTTTTCAGGAAACAGCATAGTTTCCCAGAGTTCGCCTTCTAAGCTAGGACTGGAGGCTGCTCCACTGATCTGCTCCTTTACTGAGCAAAGAAGCTGCCCCACTGATCTGCTCCTCTCCTGAGCAAGAAAGAGTGGGGGGGAGGATCTTAATTTCTGATTTGCTGTGATTAAGACCCTCTTACCAGCTTTCCCAGAGTCTGGCTGAGCTGGGCAAAATACTTTTCATCCCATTGAGACTGACCTTTCTGGAAGTTTTTTCAGGCTATCTTGAGCTAGAAAGTGGTTTCATTCTATCAGACTCTGTTCAGAAGCTTTCCTGTTTAAAAATCTAATCTATACAAAGTCCCAAACACAAGCCAGATTAACTAAATTTATTAGTGTCACCACTAAGAGCTCTTTCTCTTCCTTAGAAATCCTCATTAACACAGGTCCCCAGAGATCATAGCACTTACCACAACTGAGCCCAGCTATAATAATTTTTCTGCTTTTTGCCACCTTAATGCTAAACCAGAAAGATGTTCTCAGGTTCACTGTTTGATCATGGTGGCCACTTATATGATTACATATTTGGCAACATTTAGAAATAAAAGATAAATAAGACTTAATAGATAAGCAGGTATCAGCTTGTGGGAGATCTTGGATGCCAAGAAAACAAGTCTACACTTCATTTGGAGTCACTATTCGAATTTTGAGCAGAAGAGTAGGATATCTATACTTCAAAAAATTTATGATATTTTCAGGATACTTTCTTAAGAGTCCCTTTATGCCTTAATAGCTTAATGAAATGCTATAATCTGAGAATTTCATTATCTGATGGCTAGTTTTGTTTTGATGAGCCTCTCCAAACTTGGCTAGGCAGATCCTTGGATGAGCCCATGATACTCAAAATTACTTAAGCTCAAATTCTATTGGCATAGGCTAACAGTCCAAGGTAATTTCCATTCAGTGATGGGACTTTAGAAGAAGACTTGTGGAAGAGATCTGTATATTCTTAAATATTAATTTGGAAGCAGAATGGAGTCTGAACTGAAGGAGATGGAAACTAAAGGCAAGGAAATACAATAAAATTCTGGTGTAGTTAAAGAAAGAAAAAAACTTTTTGGTAGGGTTCTCAACCAGAACTTAATCTGGAGTAGAATTTTTTTTTGATGATCACCATTAGTACAAAATTGGGCCAACGCCACCAATTTCTTTCCCATTGTAGAGTCAAAAAGAGTATTACAATAGTTAATTTGATGTTGGCTTTAAATAAAGTCTTAGATCTTCTCACAAAGGTATCTTACTTTAAACAACACTAACAGATGAGAATCCACATTAATAGAAAAAATAAACTGAGAGTGATTATTCACTTAACAAAAGGGTAACTTGTTATATAAAAGATTTTTTTGATTTTTAAATTTTTTTTTGGATGGTAACTTCTATCATTCATCATTCCCTACTATTTGGAAAGGTTGAAGCTAGTGAATCACTTGACTTCAAAAGTTCCGAGATGAAGTAAGGATAAAATCAATCAGGTTTCTCACTAAGTGTAGCTCCAATGTGGTAAACCCCAGGAGCAAGGGATATTAAGGTGCCAAATAAGGGACAAAGTGACTCAGGTGAGAAGTAGACCAAGTCAAAAGTGTGCTGATCAGTAGTGACATTGATTGGTGGCCACTGAAATTTCATCCATGGTGAGTTAAGGAGATGCAGTTTTCAAAAAACAAAACAAAACAAAACAAAGAAAAGTTTTTCTTGTGCATTTATAATATAAAATCATAGTTCAATTTATTATAATTTCATGAACATAGATTATTTTGGGCAATAGCTCTATCATTGAGAAAGGAAGTGGGGAAAGTGCTGGACTGGTAGCTAGATCTGAATTTTAAAAAGGCTCTTTTATTAACTAGTTATATTATGTTAGGTAAGTCATTTTCCTTTCCTATATTTATGTCTTCATATATCAAAAAGGAATTGACTGGATTAATTTCTAAGGTCTCTTCTAGTTTCAGAGACCTAGGAGTTATCTGCTTAATTGTGAGCTACTGCTTAAAGAGACTACAGCATCATTTACAAAGACTAATTTTTATTTAAAGTTTTCAGAGCAAACTCCCTCCTAAATTGTTTCTTTTTGTTTTAAATTATTCTCTTCTCTTTTCCTAAGACAAATTGTGGTAAATTCTCAGCTAAAAGAGGTAGTATTGATTTTGGAATTTGTTTCAACTATTTCATCATTTAATGAAGAGTATGGAATAGATGATCTCCATGGTCCCTTTTTATTTCACCATAGTATGACATATAAGTAATCTTATAAGTAATCCTTCTTAATCATTGATGAATTTAGTATAAGAATAATTATATAGAGAGTGAGTCTAATCCACCCCCTTCAAAGGGCAATCAGATGATTTGAGGACAATTAAGTAGCCCAGAGGAAAGAACTCCACTCCACTGAGAAGTAGGTCACAGTTTAAGTCATGGACAAAGAGAATAAACAGGATGCCCAGTGGAGTCAAGTCTATACACAAAGGGTAAACAAATCTAAGGTCTGGAAAACAGATAAGAAAAGAAGTTTGTAGTCTCGGCCCAGATCTAGAGAAGTTTGCAGTTAGCTAGGGAGAACATCTTGAAAAGAAAAGTAGTAGACATCAGCAAGATGCCTATTTGTCTCATAAACTTCTCTGTTCATTTTTTAAAAATATTATTTTATTTCCCCTCAATTACATATGAAAATAATTTTAACATTCTTTTTTTCTTTTTAAGTTTAAGTTTCAAATTCTCTCCCTCCCTTCTTCTCTTCTCCCCTTCTTGAGATGTTAAGCATGGTTATACATATTTTTACCCATTTTTTTTTAAATGGCATTGCTATGCTAGTTATTAATTCTCCGATTTGCTACAGCATTATTACTATGGTTTAGAACACAACATAAATACTCCCAAAATATTTATTTTGTATGAGATGTAAGGCACATAGGATTTCAAATATTTTGAGTTGAAAAATGTGTTTTCTGTTTTAGAGAAGGTCAGCTATTCCTTTATAGCATCATCCCAGAGGGCAAAAAGATTTTTTAGTAACACAGGAAAAGCTGAGCAGGATCCACCCACTATTTATATACTATATGGCTGGGTTTTAATGATCCCTTGAGATTTTCCAAAAGTCTTAGTCCTTACCAAGAGTCCCCTTTGGATAATTCTGAAAAAGAAAGAAAAAAAGTTAAAAAAAAATATATTCCTGAGAGCATATGAACCATATAATTTCACTAGATTAAGGAATTCCAAAAATACTTATTGATGTCAAGGAAGTTTAAGTTCTAGCATTTTCTTGTGGAGGCCTGCAAGTCCCCTTTCTCTTCTTTTTCTTTAAATTCAAAAGATAAAAATGAAAGATTGAATAGGGAGATTAGGAGTAAAAATTACATATATATTCATAAAATTCTTTCTACCTTCTATCAAATTGCTAGAACAGAAAGCATATAGGACCGGGGGAAGAGGGGGAGGGAAAAGGGGAAAGGAGGGGGGACAGATAGACTGGGTTTAAATTTCGGTTTTGGTACTTATTACCTGTGTGACTGACCAAGTGACCTTCCTTCTTTGAACCTTAGTTTTCTGTATACCTCTCCACTTTCTACATATTTTCATTCCACCTTCTAGGCTTTTAAAGTTATAAATAAATTGGCTACAGAACGAAAGGTTTAACATAAAGAAGAAAGAAATCTACAGCCTTTAGTAACCATCCTTCTGACCTTTTTGTATACATGTCTATATAAAGAGCAGGTATTCATTTTGATAAGACAATGAACAAAGACTTGGAAGCAAGTAAAACATTTGCCTTTTCCCCCCTAGGATGTTCTGATATTTTTTCTTTATAATTACAGTAGTGGTTATAATGCAGTTTACACAAAATCCAGGAAAATTGTTTCACTGTTTAAAGGAGGTCTCATGCAATGAAGAGCTATGGTATGCAAATCAACATTTTATTCATGATCTAAATAACAGTATGCTTGTTTACCTAGATGGGTTATATGTCTGAGTTTTAAATGACCCCTTGGGATTTTCTAAAGGTCTAATCCTTATCAAGAGTCTCCTTTAGATAATTCTGAAAAGGAGAGAAAAAAGTTAAAAACAAGAAAATATTTTTGAGAGCATATGAATTATGTAATTTCACTAGATTAAGGAATTTCAAAAATATTTATTAATCTCAAGGTAGCTCTAGTTATAGCATCTTTGGTGAAGATCTGCAAACCCCTTTCTCTAGGGTCAAGACTGAAGATAACAACAGAGAATAAATAATGATTCAGGTTTTAGTCTCTTCAATTAAGTAAGATTTGCTTCTTTATCATTAAAAAGCAATTATAATAAACATGAAGAAATACAACATGCCTTTTGTGTACTTCTGAAAATATGAATCATGTAAAAATTGCAAATTCTTTTGGACACGTATTCTACTGGTCCAAACTTTTTTTTTCTTCATTAAAGTTTTTTATTTTTCAAAACATGCATGGACAATTCATTAACATTAGCCCTTGCAAAACCTTGTATTCCAATTCCCCGCCCCCTTCCTCCATGACCTCCCCTAGATGGCAAGTAGTCTAATATATGTTATATATGGGAGAAATATCAAACAGGTTTTTCTGCTCATTAGATTTGCACAAAGCTTGAGTTTGGTCTACAATCAGTTTTATTTTTTCAGTGTATATTTTTTTCCCTTTTAAAGAGAGCTTACTTTAGAGATGTAGTCTGTATGTTTAATGTAGTTTTGAACATGTCATGTAATCTGTATGTCTATGAACATGTTATTCCTCTGATCAATAAATTTTAGTGGCTCTCTATTGATTCTAGGATAAATTATAAACCCCTCCGCTTGGTATTTATAGTCTTTCATAATCTAGTATTTTAACTTTCTAATTTGCTTTCACATATTCCATTTCATTTATTCTATGTTCTATGTGTTAGAAATACATTTGATACTGAAAATCAGATATCAAGGAAAATTTATTAAAGAACAATTTTAGGAATCGTCTTCATGTCAGAAGTGGGCTCCTTCTGAGGAAGAGGGAGCATTAAGCACAGAATCAGAAGCTTTATACTTGTTAGTTTAGCACAGCCCTTCCTTCAGAGAATGGATTGGTCTGTTCTCTTCCAGATTACAATCTTTCTGATACGCCCACTATATGTTTCCTCCTAAATTTATATAAACATGTTCCTCCTCTTTTGTCATACATCCCATGTTCAAAAAGGCAGAAAACTCCTCCTCTGGGATGTGTTGTTTAATATTCAATTAGCCTATTAAGCAGGCCCATTAGTGATTTGGTCAAGTCAGGTCACTGACCCCAATTAGTTAGGGCTGGATTGGCTATTATCTTAAATTTGTGGTTTTCTCAAAACCACAAGACTCTGATTGGTTGAATCCTCCTGTACCTTCCTAACTCCCCAATTCCTTGTTTGCTCAAGGCTTCTATTGATCACTTAATTTTTCTGTGAATCTTAATCTCCCTTAATCTCTCACATTCTGAAAACCTGTATCCTATACTACCTTGAAGCTGTCAACACTCTATAGAAACCCAACTTTTCAGTATTTTTCACGTAGACAAATAAGGCCTCTTGATGTCTATAATAAATGACATTAAATCTCCCACCTTCATGCTTTTGTATAGAATATCCTGAATACCTATAATGTTCCTATTATTTATTTTCTTTTAGAATTCCTAAATCACTTAAGATTCATCTCAAGAACCATTTTATACAAAAGGATTTTACTAATTCCCTTAACGTTAAGCCCATTTCCACCCACCCTCAATACCTTAAAAATTATTTTGTGTCAATGCTCTACATAATACATGTTGCTTCACCCCAGTAGGAGATAAGCATGATAGATCTAGAGCTAAAATGGACCTTAAAAGTCGTCTAATTCAATTCTATTGATTTATAGACAGGGCAAGTGAGGCCAGAACTCAAGTAACTTGCCCATAGTCACATAGATAAGTATAAAATCCAGAATCTGAATTTACATCCAGTGACACCAAGTTCAGGACTTTCTTCATTGCATCATGTTATATAATGTTAGCTTCTTAGGTACAGAATCTGTTTTGTTAGGTATGTTCTTCTAGCCCCTAACATAGTGCCTTATGCATAACTATTATATGGAACTGATTGACATCAGACCAGTACAGTAATTTCCATTATCTAGTCTGTGGGCTAACAAAAATTCTATATGCCAATTTTTGTCATTCTAATGAAAAATGTTGCTCACTTTTTTTTTTTTTTAAAGACAGTCCTATTTATTGAAATTGTCTAAAAGTTGTAAACACTGCAAGACTAGGATATGTAGATACCTATGGAGAACCTGGCTGTACAATTTTTTTTGGTATAGTACAATTTTCATGTAGTCATAATAATAATACATATTTCCATAGTACTTGTAAACCTTTTCTCCCAACAACTTTCTGAGTCATGACTGAAAGCATTAATATCCACATTTACAAAGGAAAAAAATTGAAATATTGGCTGACACTGACAATAGAAAGGTTGGCAGCCTTCTCAAGACATGTATCCAGAACATGATAGAGAGACTTTAATGACATGTCAGACTTGATGATGACCACTCATTTCCAGTAACTCACACGAAAACCAACTATTCTGGAAGAAATACAGAAAGCATTGCCACTATGGGAATGGTAATAATACAGTAGCATAATGCAGTTGTTTTATTGTTTAAAATAGTTACATGCAGTGAAGTATCCTGGTGTGAATTTTTAATTCTTGAGCTAAAAAATGAAGACCTAAAGGCTAGGTTGCTGCTTATTGGTTAATAGCTTATATTTATCAGTAATTTATAGTTATAAAGGCCTATATTATGTATCATTTTGAGCTTCACCATAAAACTATGATAGGTAGCTTAAATTATATTATTGCCATTTTAAAGATACAGATACAGGATACTAATCTTAGAAAGAGTAAGTGACTTGCCTGAAGTCACATAATCAGAAAGGGGTTAAGCCCAGATTTGAATCCTGGCCTGTCTCTATGTCCAGCAGGATTCCTGTGTTCTACATGTTGCTGTCAACATAGCACAATTTCAATTTTTTTCTTTCTTTCTTTTCTTCTTCCTTCTCTTCCTCCCTTTTCATATTCCTCCCTCCCTCCTTTTATCCCGGCCTTCTTCCCTCTCTTTTTTCTATTCCTCCCTCCCTCTTTTGCTTCCTCTTTTTCTCTTTCTTTTCTCCTTCCCTCCCTCCTTTCTTCCTCTCCCTTCCTTCATTCCTTTCTTTCTTCCTTCTTTCCTTCCCTTTTTCCCCTCTCTAGGTGAAAGTACAATGGCCATTCACAGAAAACCCAATTTTATTGATTACAAAAGTGCTTTGATACTTTTCTGACCTGAGCTGCTATAGCCCTCCTTAGGCAGCCTAGTAGTTTCATACATTGAGGGATTACCACATTGGTTCTGAGTTTACTTTGACTTGATTCACCTCAGAATTCCCAAACTCAAGTGACCCAGCATGCCCAAGATCTCTGATAGATGGGGATTACAGGTCTGTGCCACCAGCCCCAGATTGAATTTCCTTATGTCTGTTATGATGACCTTCAAGTAAAATGTTACTATTTAAGTATGTATTTACAAGAATTTTTATTAAAGAATTCACAATGGAAAAAGCTACAAAAGCAAATTATTTCGATAAATTCTTAGAAATCATAAAGCAATGAATATTTAAGCAGGTATTTCTGCCACTAAATGGCTTGACCACCAGAGGGATGTATCTGAACAATGGCAGAACATTCAAAAAGGATATTTAATCCCTTAAGTGTTGAAGATATCCTAAAATGTTTGGTCTATCTCTTGGTCTATATATACCTGTGGTGTTTAAACCTATGATCCTCATCAGAGAAGGGAGCTTTGCAATCTATACTGGTTTTTAACAACCAACAATGAATTGTTTTTTAATCATAAGGCTTGGTGACAAAGAGTATATAATTATTAGCTCTGCCAAAAATGTCTGGCATCTGAAGTAATTAAGAATCTGTTTATTTTCAAGGCTCATCTGAACATTCTGGGGACATAACTATTTATTTATTACATATAATACATTTCTCCTGGATACAAATAAAAATGCCTAATTCTTTTATAAAAGTTCTTAATTCATCAGTCAAACAACAAATATTCATAAAACACCTATTTTGGTCAGATACTATGCTAAGTAGTGGACATAAAAAATACAAAAACACAATAGTCACTGACCTCAAGAAATTTATATTCTACTAGGAGATATTACATGTTGACAAAGAAAAAACACAGAATATGTACAAAATAAATATGTGTATTATCATGAATAAAAATGAATGATAACTAGATAAAGGAGAGGAAGGAAGGTCAAACTGATATAAATCAGAAGATGGGATTTGAGTTTATCCTTGAAGGGAGACAGATGCTCCAAACAGCACAGATAAGAAAGAAAAAATTTTCAACTATAGAAAGCAATGTGCAAATAGACAAGAGATGAGAGATTAGATATTATACATGGTAGACCAGTTTGATAGGAGAACAGAGTTAAGTGATGAAGAATGATAGGAAAAGTCTGGATCCAAATGGTGAAGGGTTTTAAATGCCAAACAGCTGAGTTTGTATTTTTATCCATAAAGCAAGAAAGAAATATAGAAGCTTCTCAAACAGGGGAGTGACTTCTTGAGACCTGAGCTTTAGGAATATCAATTCAGAAGCTGGGTGGATAGATTTGGAGAGAGGAGATGATTCAGGAAGAGGACCTATTAGAAGGAAATATCTATTAGGAAGCTTTTAGAGTGGTCTCAATGGAGTTGGAAAGATCCCATAAGAATGAAGAGAGGGGACTAGAAAAGATATGGCTACTGTTTGGATATGGGAGATGGAGTGAGAGTGGATCAAGTAGGCAAAAAAGTAAAAAGGGCTCAGAGAGAAGCTTGAAAGACTCATGCATAGTAAGTAGAGCAAGGGTGATAATCCTGCAAGTGGAACTCAGAAAGATAAGTCAGTCAGGCAAAGTAACCAAGCTAAAGAAAAATCCCCCCTTCCAGGTGAGTCAATCTTTCTTTTAAAAACCCAGCCCAAACCATCCAGTCTTGCATGGGTCTTTAGTATAAAGAGTACTGCTTCTGGAGTCAGCCAGTTGGTTGAATTTCAGCCATTCCCTTAGAAATGTGTTGGAAAACAAACACTTATTAAGTACTTACCTGGTATCAGTCATTATATACTAAGTGCTATGTGATCCTATGATTTATAATTTAAAACAGAGGTATCAAAAACCGCACAAAATCTAATTAGAAAATATTTAACAAATTAAAAATTCAATAGAACATAGATAATGTTTATATGTGGTTTTCAAAGTCAATATGTGATCCTGGGGGATCTTTATAAAAGTGGTTTAGTGGCTCTGTTTCTATCTGAGTTTGATCAAAACTATACTTCAATGATAAGTGACATATAACTTCCTTCTTCAATACATTCTTGGATCTTATAATTAAGAAGTCTACTCTCATGGCTTGATATTACTGATAACACAAATAAATAACTTTCAAATTTGTATCTCACATGTCCTTCAGTTCTACATTTCCAACTATCTGTTGGATGTTAATGTAAGACGACTAGCTGTTCTATTTCTCCTCCTGCAACATATATATCCTTTAATATATTGTATTATATATATAAAATATATCATTTACCTTTCTAGGTTCTTCCTTAACTTAATTTCAAGAACATTCAGGAGTTAGAGAGCAGGCTTATGATCTTTTACTTAACTTGATACAAAGTAATCTTGACCTGTGATGGGATTTGGAGATGGAATTAAAGGAGTTGTCATTAAAGTTGTGGCCCTGATATTTCTGATGCTGCTTCTATCAACTCTGTTGCATGCATTAGTTTTTAAAGGACTTTTTGTAGTATTTTTGTTTTTATTATTTGTATTATACTCTTGTACTGCTTGTGCTAGGCTTCTTCCTGAGGTCAGAAATGCTTTAAAATCATTTTAGAAGTGGAAGATTTCTTTTAAAAAATCGGAACATTGCCACTAAGGAATGGGATATGATAAGAAAAGCACTAATTTTATATAGGTTGGTTTTCTGTAAATGATATAGGGTGTGGATTAGATTTTGCTTGGTCCAAGGGATTAGGGATTGAATCACTAGTTTCCTTGCTGCTTGAAGAATAAAAAAAATCCTGCCTATATAAGAGACATGAATCTTGTATGTCAAGAACTCTGTAGACTTGCTGATAAAGCCAAGAAAAGTCTTAATTCATGATCTTGCAAAAATGAGTGTCTGGAAAGAGGCACACTCCTTAAAAGCATCAAAGCATAATTTTTTTGTACCCTGTTCTGAAATACAAGTCCCTCCTCTGATTCCTTATTGACTGGATACTACAAAGGTTACATCCTATCTGGATTGCTTAATTCCCCCCAAATGAGTGCGAGTCCCTGTTAGAATTTTTACAAGGTGCTAAGTCACTGGAATTGATAGAGACAATAATTATCTAATTTAGCATGGTACTTAACAGTTTTCTAGTTCACTAATATCCTTAGTACTTAATTAGAGTTCTACAAGATTCACACCTTTAACAGAGCATATATGTTAGGAGCCTCAACCAAGATTAAGTCCCGCACATTCAGAAATCAGAGAGCACAAGCCCACTCTTGGAGGCAGAGACAGATTTATTCCATTTCCACCTTTGTGCTGGCTGGAGACTTTTGAAGGGAGCTAGAGGCTGAAGCTGGCAGAGGCAAAGGACTAGTGGCAAGAGCTCTTGGAACCAAGGAAAGAGACAGACCTCTAAAAAAGCTAACTGGGCCCAAGGAAGGAGACAAGACGTGGAAAGAGAAAATAAAGGATTTGGACTTTAACTCCTGGCTGCATTTGAGGTGAGTACTCTTAACTGAAAGGAAGGATGATCCCAGAAACCCCCAAAGAAACCTGCTCCCAGAGAACATTACATTCTAGAGAAGAATATTACAAGTTCCCAATCCAGATTTCCCCATTGGCTGGGTTGGTAGGTTACTGTCCTTTCCTGAAGGGGACCAAATTGATATCACTACATTAGAATCAAGTTACAAGTGTGTCTGACTGTGGTTGATCAGATCAATATCTGATTGAACACAAATAGTCCATATGAACATGTGGGATAAATTCTCTAATACTGCACATCTTGTGTTTCTTTTGGGCCAATTCAATTCTCCTTTACTCACAGAGCACAGCACCTTCTCTGATGAGGGTAAACCATGCCAGGAGGTCCTGTGCCAGTGTTTTCCATGTCATACAACTGAGTCTAAAGTTTTTAAGAGAGACCTTGAGAATGTCCTTGTATTGATTTTTCTGACCACCTTGTAAGCGCTTACCCTATGAGTTCTCCATAAATAGTCTTTTGGTAAGCATACTTTTGGCATTTGAATAAGGTGACCAGCTCAATGGAGTTGTGCTCTATACAGTAGAGTTGAAATGCTTGGCAGTTTAGTTTAAGAAAAGACTTCAGTGTCTGGTATCTTATCCTGTCAGGTGATCTTCAGGATCTTTTTAAGACAATTCAAATAGAAGTGATTTAGTTTCCTGGCATAGCACTGATATATTGTCCAGAGGTTTCACATACAATGGAGTGTGTTCAGGGAAGACTTGTACTTTTGGAGAAAGGGCTGCTAAGCCCTTTATAGAGCTGCTTTCCATCTTTGGTGTTCACCTGATCCACCTAAATTTCATCTATAGCTCCAAAAAGCTGTAACAAGCACAGCTGCCATACCCTGCCAGTTTGGCAGATGGGCTAAACGAGGTTGAGAGTAACTAAAGGCCTCAAAACCTTAAGATGAGTTGAAGGGTGTCTACTTCAAGTATGTAAAGACTTCCCTCAGTGAAATGGGCATATGAAAACATAAGCTGGATACTACAGAGGTTACAGCTTATCTAAACTGCCTAAGTCTCCCTCCCTCTCTCACTCCTATCCAGTGTGAGTCCCCAACCCTGATTACAACGTCCTATTATTATTCACCATATTTGGTTATAGTTCCCTGTAAGTGACTATATTGGCAGTCCCTCCCCTAATTACATACAACTCCCATTCCCCACATTTTGGTGACCCTAGCCCTTATTTGGGAATATATATACCTCTTCTGCATCTACCAATAGCATGTTTTTTTATTTTAAGACGGCCCTTTATAAGTTTTATTTTCCTTGTTCTACATTAGCCTAATGTTTAGGTTTCATTTCTTAGGTTTTTAGTTGCTTTTTTTTTTTTTTTAACATAATTTTATGGAAACTAAACTCTCATCCAATTCTTACACCTATGAAGATTTGTTGCTAAAGTTTTGGTAGGATTTCTGTGGGCCAAAAGGGACATCTTTCTGGCGTAGCTTTGTCACTGTCATGGGAACATGGAAGCAGAGGAGAGTAACATCTTTTCTTTAGTTATTTACTAGAAATTGAGAAGGTAGCCTGAAATGATGAAAAGTACACTGAATTAAGTAAGAATCATTAGATATTTGATGGTTAGCTTTTGAATGGTTATCTCTACTGATTACTGGCTGAGTGACTAAGAAAATTACTTTTTCTCCTCTGGCTCTCAATTTCCTAAAACCTAAAATGAGGGGATTGGCTTACATCAAGAGTGGGGAGCTTTACTTTTTTTTTTTTTTGCCAAGGGCCATTTAGATATTTATAACATAATTCATGGGCCATATAAAATTATCAATTTATATAACTCAAGCAGTAAGAAGTTATCAGATGGAACTAGCAGCTCATCATTGCCTGCAGTTGCTTTAGCAAATGATTTCATAGACCTCAGATGGTTTCTACCCTGGGTTAGATGGTTGCTTATATACCTTCCAAATCCAAATCTTATGATTATGTCTTTCCCAAGGTTATAGGACACTGCCTCTCAAAGGGCTTTTGCAGTTCTAACATTCTTGTGCTTCTGTGAATACAGTATCTGTGAATGTTAGTGCCTGCTGATTCCTTCCATGGGGGATATCATGTCATTTAATTTCTGACAGCCTGTTTGCTTGTCTGGACACAAATAGGGTTGTTGTAAGGATCAAATAAGAAATAGTCTTACAGAACAATACAAATATCATTATTATTATTATACATTACCCCTCCAGTTACTTCTAATCTTGGATCAATCCACTGACTTGATAGACTATGCCCTCTTTTCTTTTTCCACTCTCCTTTCGATCTCATCAGCTCACATGGATCTGGTTACTCGGTCTATGTTGATGACATTTCCAATTTCTTGATTGCATCACCTACCCATTGGACTCAGATCAACTTGTCCAAAAGATATTATCTTTCTAGGTCAAAACCACTTCTCTTCTTTTTCCTATTTCTATGATGCAACCACCACCCTTCCAGTCACCCAAGTTCATAATCTCAGTGCCATACTTACCTCCTTACTTACATTCAACTCTCTGAGATTATCTTCAATTTATCCCTGTATATATGTTTATGCCTAGTTATTTATGGATTATCTCCCTCCTTCAATTTGAATACCTTTTATTCAGGGACTGTTTTTATCTTTGTATCCCCAGTACGAGTTACAATACTGTAAATATTTCTTAATTTGACTTGACCTTACATATTCAGTCACTTGTCAACATCTGTTTTTCCTTCCACACATCTTTTCCCTTTTCTCCTTTTCTTTCCACTGACAGCCGTCATGCCAATTCAGCCTCTCATCACCCTTCATGTGGACTCTGCCTCAAATCCGTCATCTCTACCATCCATTCTTCACACTTGGCGGTGCAGCCGGACCAAATTGGCCTTCCGTCTGATGCTCACCTGCGGCTCGCTATTTCCTGCCTCCTGGCAGGAGAGGGCTTGAAACGCGCGCCTTTCTTACGGTTCCCCATTTGCCTTTAAGGGTCAGCTCCCTTAACCACCCCTTCCCACTCCTGTAACCCAGCGTTACTTCGGACATACATATTTACAGGCTCTTTTTCTATGGGTGCCCCCTAAGAGGAGCCAAATACGCGTCCGTGGTTTGATTCGGACCCCTCCTCGGCTAGAGTCACCCTAAGTTTTCGGCCTAAACTCCCAACGGGGCTCTCAAGGTGATAGGAGGTGTTTCTGCCCGACTTCTACCGCGGTGAGTCCAGAACATCAAGATCCCGCCCTTTCTTCCCGGGGCCCCGCCCGAGGACCCCGCCTACGGGAAAGAGGGGCCCCGAAGGGAGCCGCGCACTCCCTGACCCAAGGCTGCTCGGGACGGCCGGATACTTGCACTAGCTGGACCTCCTCCGGGGCCCGACGCGCCTCAGACGCCGAGGTTTTTCCCTTGTGATCCGCAGGGTTACTTTCTGTTCAGTACTCCTGAGAGGTATGGGAGTAGTTCGAGGTTTAACCTCACTTTATAAAGAAGAACGCGGAATTAGAAACAATTATTTATTAATCATCTACTACACACTAAACGCCGGAGAAAGGAAAAGGAAAAGTGATTTTTACAAGTTAGCGCAAAGAGCAAGCGGCCCAAGGAAAAGGACAACGGCGCATGCGCACTAGAGCCTTCAGGGCGCGGGGCCTACTCGCGAGACTAGTAGGCGTGATTGAGAGGGGCGGGCACACAGGAGAACGCACGCACTCACCTGCTTCCCCCCACGTTGTCACTCCCTCCTCGCCATTACGCCGCTTGAGGCGTGCTGACGCAACGTGCGGCCGAAGGAAGGGGCGGGGCCGGGGGCGGGTCTCCGGCAGGCCCCCCCTTTCCCTTCGGCCCGCCTCCCTCCCTTCCTTCCTCCCTCCCTCCCTCCTCCCCATCCCCTTCCCTCTCCTCCCTCTCCCCCTTCCCTCCCTCAGTCAGCCCCGTCAGCTCCGGGGAGCGAGCGTCGCGTCGCGTCGCGTCGGCCTGGCCCGACCCGGCCAGCGGGCAGATGCCCCGAGCAGCCACCGTCGCCGGTGCCGCTACCGGTGTGGGAGGCGGGGGTCCGGCCCCGAGGGGCTGAGTGTGAGAGGGGGGGGTGGGTGGGGGTGGGGAAGGGTCCAGGGAAGCTGGGCCGGCGACTGGGCGGCGCAGAAGCGGCGGCAGCGAAACTGCGGGGGCCGGTTCGGGGTGAACCATGTATTTCCTGAGCGGCTGGCCCAAGAGGCTGCTCTGCCCCGTGGGGAGTCCGGCGGAGCCTCCCTTCCACATCCAGACCGACTCACAGAGAGCCTTCTTCGCCGTGCTGGCCCCAGCCCACCTCAGCATCTGGTACAGCCGAGTAAGTCCCGGAGGGGACCCCGCCACCAGCCCGGTTCCGTCCCCTCCTCCATTGTCTCCTCCCCCTTCCCCCTCCCTAAATCCCTCCGCGGCCGGGATCCCTTCCTCCCCCCCTCTCGCCTGCCCCGGGACTAAGTCCCTGCCCCCGAACTTCTGAGCCCTCCCTCCTCGTGCGCTCCTCCTCCTGGGGATCTTCCCCGAACCCTTCCTCGACCCCCTCCATGCCCGCGGCCACATTCCCCAAGCCCACGCATCCTGCCTTTCCCTCTGTTAATTTTCCCCGCGCACCTCTTGCCCTTCTATACCTGTTTAAAGGAGAGTCGGGGAAACTCCCAGTTTCCTCCTCCCTTTTCCTGTCTACCTAGTCCGACTGGGGGATGGACGCTAGGGAGAAGGGGGAGGAGGCGGCGGCGGAGAGGGAATACCCCAGGCTGGACTTTAAAAAAAAAAAAAAGAAGAAAAAAGTTCAGTCGGACTTTGCTGCCCTCGAACATGTCCACTTTTAGGAAAGCTCGTCGGTGCCGACTCAACTCGCACCCACCCTGCCTGAGCTCCGCTGTGTGGTACAGAAAACATTGGCAAAGTCCGACCGAACTTTTTCCCTTTTTTTTTTTTTTTTAAAGCAGTTTAAAATAAATGGCCGGGGGACATGCACCCCCAGCTTTCCTCTGCAATGGGATTGGAATTGGGTGAACCTTAGGTGGGTGATGGAATGTCAAATAGCAAGCATTTTCTCTCTGGCATAACTTTGGTGTTGAAAATTGTGAGCGGACCTCCTTCTCCTTCCCCTTCTCTTCTTTAAAAAGGAATGGTTGATAAATATACACGTTTAAAGTTCCTTTTTTTTTTTTTTTTTTTCCTGCGCTCCCTTTGCCCCCAATTATATATTTTTGACTTTTATCTCTAGATTTTTTTCCTACAGGAGTGATAACAGGTAGAGACCTTATTATTCCAGTCATTCCGTAATCCTAGCCCCCAAAAGAGACTTTTTAAAGGAAGGCGATGTACAAGTAATTTTTTCCATTTTCTTTGAATTTTAATTATTTATGTTCTACTTACAGCTTATTGTCATGGATAAATGAAACAAGTTTGAAAATAAATCGTGCATGAGATTTTCCTCTTCCAGTCTCCCAAACTGCTGTAGGCCTATTTTTCGAAATCTACAGATTAAAAAGATTATGTGCCATTCTTTTTATTTTTATTTATTTTTTAGGAGGCACTACCCAGCAATGTCTAGGGTGGTGATGAACATTTAAACTTGCTAAACATTTTTTTTTCTTTTTGAAGTTAACTGAACTGTGTGGAGATAGGCTATGATTTCTTGTCATGTGACCTTGTGAACCAACTGGCCCAATTAAGTTAATACCAGAAATCTCTCAATGTTACCATCTAAGTGTCTAATGCCCTTGACTGTCCTCACAGTGTGGGAAGATTGGCTTTGGGATTTTGGTAATGCTGATACTTCATAATTTGTTACATCAAATATATGTCTGATTATTCTTGTAGTCTTTTGTCAGAAATAACAATAAATAACATTAAATTTTTTGAGATAGGAAATTTCTGAGCTTGATTGGGTTTGTGAATATGTATTCTGTTTGTACTAATTGAAGAACCAGAGTAAACGGGAGTAAACATCAGTTTAAGCACTTAATATTGCTCTTAGCATTTTGAAACAATGATTTTTTTTTTTGAGCATAGATTTAGGTTTGGAAGGGGATGAGTTTATTCATTCTGATATCCTCATTATACTCTTGTGGAAACTGAGGCCCAGAGAGGTCAAATATATTTTGAGCAGATTTTTAGACTAAAATGGAGCCCAGTCTCTATATCTTACCAAATGTAGGCAGAAATAATAATTTGGACTTCGTTTAAAAAACAAATTTTTTTATTTAGAATTTTGCTAGATTATGTTAAATTGCCTTTGTAATATTTGGACTGCACTACTTTTTTTTTCTTCATGCTAAATTACATGTCCAGTTTAATATTAGATAAAATTAATATGAGGAGAGTACTGAACTGAAAGGCGCTTTAATCACACTAAAATGGATAGCGTTCTAGGATTGTCATCAGGATAATTCCATCCAGCATTGCTTTTCATTAAACATTGCATGGTAATACATAGTTAATTAATTTGGAGGAAAGGTACTATATAAATTCAGTAATCTAGTACAGGCAGAAAATAGCTCCCTTACAAATAAATCTCTGCCTCCCTTTGATGATAGAGCCCCCAAGTTGCTACCATCAGAATCACAGTAAAAAATTTGGAAAATCTCTATGATGCGGGGGAAAGATTCCAATCTTTGATTCCCAACCCCCCTAGCTAATGTAAATTACCCTTTGACTCACAAATCCTGGTCCCTTTGAATTCCAATAGAAGATTGGGACCTGTCCCAGCCCCACCCGGATCTGAGCCAACTTTGGGGCTACACCCCAAAGCCCCTCGAGCTAAGTCTCCGACTTAAAAGGACCACACTGGGAACCCCTCTGCAGAGATTCCAAACATGCTAGCCATGTGAGCACCCTCTGTCCAGTGCCCTCCTTATCTCTACCTTCACCTATCTCCTACTCCTAAACTCAATAATAAACCTCTTTTATCAATCTAGCTCTCCGGGCCAATAAATGCTTTTATTGGGAATTCCACGCTGCTACTAGATCCTTGCACCGAATCCAAGGGGGTTGCAGGGGAACTCTTGTTTGATTTCCTGTACCCCAAACCTTCCACTAGACCTTAACTAAACCCTAATTTCATTTAGGTACCGCAAATCTAGACTTCAACATGTGGTCTACATCTCAACATCTAGATTTATGGAGGTTTAAAGTGGAGAAAAAGAAGAAACCAGAAAGTTTGGAAAAGGTGACTTAAAAGTCAAGTCTTCCACATGGCACTGGTTAGACTTGCATATGTCCATCTTGCCCCAATTTGTTTTTTCTTTTCCTTTGTTAATACTAATTGAAATTATAAAGTAAGGAAGAGTTTATTTGATTTATATTTTAGTTTAACCTGATTAATAAATTACAGTTTCATATGGTATTAGAAAAAGGAAATGGGGGTAACTAGTTGGTGAAATGGATAGAGCACCTGCCCTGAATTCAAATCTGCCCTGTCACTTAATACTTCCTGGCTGTGTGATCCTGGGCAAGTCACTTAACCCCAATTGCTTCAGCCAAAAAAAAAAAAGAAAGAAAGAAAGAAAGAAAAGAAAAGAAAAAAAAGTAGAAGAAAAAGAAAAAGGAAATGGGTACAATGACAAATACGGGGTAGTTGAAATCTACGCCTGATTATACAAAGAAAGAGAAGGTTCTTTTCTCCTTTTTTTTTCCTGGACTATGTCATCCATTCCCTTCAGGGCCCAGAACTTGTTAGTAGGATATGTAGTTCAGTTACATATGCTTTTGTGGACCAACCTGTGAAGCCAACCATAATTTATAACATTGTTTCTGTGGGAAAAATTTGTCCTGGTTCAAACATAACCTCATTTGGATCATCATTGCTGCTTGGAAATCGTCTTGTACTTTTACTATTTATCTCATTCTCAACAGCAACTGTTGCAAATCTCTTCTCTGTCAGTTCCTCAACCCTTAGGTTTATAATAGATGATTTGGTCTTCTGCACTGAGAAAATAAATCCATCAACTCCTCAGATTATCTCATTGACATCACTTTTTTCATATATCAGGGGAATAGTTATCCGCACTCTTTTGCAAAGGCTAATCCCTCAAGCTGTGTTCTTGATCCTAATTTCTTCCTTTTTCTTCTTATATTTGTCCTTAATGTACGTTCTTTACTGGTTCCCCCCACCCTGCTTCCCCTTTATCTATAAAAAACATATAGAGGTGTCTTAATCCTTAAAAACTGTTCCCATACCCCTTTTATTCTAAGTTATGACTATAACTACTTATCTCCTATCTGGTTACTCTTTATGTAACTACTTCTTCATCTTATAATCTGGCAATTTCAGCTGCTCTATAGAAGGTATTTTCATAAAGCTGGCCATGTTTTCTATGTCCAGTGGCCTTTCTCTGCCTTCATCTGCCATTACTGCTTTGTAGCTTTATTGCCCTTTCTTTCTTCCTTGGTTTCATGATTATGATTTAGTAAGTACATTCAAATAATACTGCATAGAATGAATGATTACCATGTTTTGATTGCTTCTTTTTTATGGTTTTTCCTTTTTATTGGATTGTTAGCAAATCTTTTTAGTTTTTAACTCCAACATAACTAAGTCTTGAAATTCTTTTCTCATTGTCATTATCCTAGCTAGCACAAAGGCCTCATTACTCCTTTGTCTGAACTATCTTCTTAAGGGCTCCATCTATGTTTATTGTTTCTCCTTAATTCTTCATTAGTAGAATCATCAGATTAATTTTTCTTATAGTTATGTCATTCTTTGCTGAAAACCCTTCAAGGGTTCCATATTGCTTACTGAGTAGTTTATTTACTTTTCCTGGCATTTAAGAATTTCCACATTCTTAGAACATTCTAACTGTCTAACTTTTCTTATTCTTCTTTACACATACTTTGTGACCTGACCAAATTAGACCATTCACTGCCATTACTAAATACCTTTATTTTACAAGCCTCTGTTCTTGTTCATGCTGTTCCTTATGCTTGCAATTACTGTTTACTTTTGGATTATTCCTTTCCATCCTTGAAAGTCTCGCATTAACGTTATTTATTCTGTGTTCCTTTAAGTCACTAATGATCTTTCTTCTTTCAGATCTCTTTACTTGTACCTCTTATAAATTTATGTCTTGTGGCTTGCAAGCATATGTGTCTTTTCCCCAACTATAAGTCCCATTAGATTAGAAACCATTCAGATCCATTCAAGTATTTATTTAATGCCTATTATGTATCATTTCACTGGTGCATTTCCTCTGACTCCCAAGTTCTGTGGTCACCTCACCAATATCATTTTTGAAAAGCTTTTTTAAATTGATATCTTCTATGATCATAGTTATCCCAAGTATCCCTCCTCTCCCCTGTCCCAGAGTCCTCCCATATAATAATATTTTTTTAAAGAGGGGAGGAAATCAGCACAACTTACCAAAATAAAGGTCAGAAAATATGTATTATGTAACATCTATGGACTTTCCACTTCTTCAAAGGGATGGGTTGCGAATATCCTCTCATAATTCTTCAGTTGAGTTCTGCTTAATTTTATAACTTTGTTACCTTTACTTTTGATTTTTCTTTTTTTTTGGTGTATGTGTTTTTTAATTTACATTGCTGTAATTACAATGTTTCTTATTTTCTTGATTCTGCTCACTTCACTCTGCATAAATTCATATGGATCTTTCCATGCTTGTCTTTATTCATTATATACTTCATTTTTTACAGTATATTAATATTCCATTATATTCAGTACTGTAATTTATTTGGTTGTTCCCCAATTGGTGGGTCTCTACTTTGATTCTAATTCCAATTTATAAAAAATGCCTATATAAATAGTTTGATGAACTTCTTCTAAGTGATTTCATCGGAATAATGGAGTTTCTAGTACAAAGAGTAGGGATGTTTTAGTTACTTTATTAGTATTATTCCAGATTTTTTCCCAAAATGATTTTGAATACACACACTCTCCTAGGCAGTGTTGCTAAATTCTATTCATAGTGTTCTAGTGTTCCAGACCACTTTACTGTTACCTCCATAAAACTTTGTATATATTTGTATATATATAGAAAGAGTTTCTTGTTTTTGTTTGTTTGGTTTTTTTAATGGTCACTCTACTGGCACTCTGTTACTGCTTTTGCTGCCTTTTTATTCACTGATTCTGCATTTCTTTTGTTAGGGAGTTTTGAGAATTCTTGTTTACTTCCTAAAAATATTTCAAATGCCACTTTATTATTAAAGGTCCATATTTTTTCCATATAGGTTTAAGCTCATATTTAAGAAATAAGTTACTTTAGGCTGCATCCTGAGCTCCATTGTTCTTTGGAATGCATTATTTCATTCCCTCCTGAGTTTTCTGGTGGGTGCAGAATAATCTTGCATTTTATTTTCTTTCCTTTGTATTTAAAGATCTTGCTTCTGATTACTTACTGAACTTGATCCCATTGTTAAATTTAAGACCATGTGTCTCAGAGTTCTATTACTTTTTGCATTATGGTGTTATACATTTTTTTTGTTGTTCTGTCATGTCTTCTTAGGAGACCGATAATCCTTACACCAACTTTGGTCATCTTGTCTTCAAGTTCATGTTTTGTTTGCATAGTAATTGTATTTTCTTTTAGTGTTGATTGTTTTTTGCTTCTCTTCTGGATTGTCCTTCACTTTTGTATATTTTATATATTTGCATTCCCAATCTGCTGTGAAGGCCATAAATTTTATTCTTATAATTTCCATTTCTCTTTTGATCACTCAGAAACAGTTTGTTGTGGTTCCTTGTTTTTAAATTCTTAAAAAGTGAATCTTCAATCAAAAAGTCTTCTGTTTCATCAAGTGTTGGATAACTTTCCTTTGTTTTGCTGTATTTATTCATAGTCACTTGAACTCATTTACTAGATCTAGAGGCTATATTTCCTTATTGTAATGTTTTTCCTATTGAATTATCTGTGTATATTGAAGGATTTTGAATTTTCATTTTCCTGAGTTCTTTGGCTGTCCTTTTTTTACTCTTCTCTTTCTTACTGTCCTTACTAATTGTTATTTCCTTGGAGACTGGATTTCAAAGCATCACATCCTCCTCCCCTGCTTGGCTATTCTTGGTTCCCCAGCCCAAGTCTCCACCACAAGTGACTTTTGAGTGGTTAGAATTGGCCCTAGTTGCATGCTGAGCTCTTTCTCTCAGGATTAATGGAATGCTCTACAATACTTTCTTCACCTCCTCCTCTCACCCACACATAGTGTCCTGTCCTGTTTCATAAAGCTTCTGTGCTGGGGCAGACAATTCCTAACATAGCCATTTTAGACCTTTGTTTCAGTGGTATTACAGGTTTTGGGGCCTTAGCAAGCTTTTGCTTTTGAAAGGCTGTCTCACTGGATGGGGGTCTCTGAGCAAATTTCTGCACCTTTGAACCCAGGTCACTCTATAAAGGAAGGAACAGCAATGGAGTGGGATTTGTTTTTGTTACAAGCCCTGACATATATGTGGAGTACTAGGCTTGGTAGTGCAGCTTCACTGCTTGTAATATGGGAGATGAGAGAGGGGTCAGTGAGAGTCCTTTTGTAGTCTCAATGTTCTAGACCACCTGAAAAATTTTCTGCGACCCCAGGTATGTGAGTATATAAAATAGGACTACAAATTTACTGATAATAAATCATAATTTTGCAGCTTCCATGTTCAGCTACGGTTGCGACCCACAGTTTAAAAAGCTTTTCCTAGACCATGGAATCTGTTGAAATTGTTTTTTATCTATTGCAAATTATGTTTTGGGAGATGTGAGAAGTTGTGGGAAATTTAAAAAAAAAAAAAGTCTAATCCTCCATCTTGTTGCTTCCATGACCCCATAATACCATTATTGATGAGGGGGGAATGACTAGGGAGAAAACTCTCTAAAACTCCTTCAAGGAGAAGTCTCCTTGAATCCTGGTCTCTGTAAAAAACCCCACCCTGAGAGAAATAGGATAAACAGCTTCATTCTGTTTACCTGAGAGAGGGCACCACCCCCATTGTTAACTTTCACTATTTATTAAGCTTCCCATTGAATTAAAGCTCAGCCTAGGGACACTCATTCAGTTCTAAGATTCTCTATTCTAATTCCAGGTCAGGTTGCACCCATTCCCCATCAAGAGCAACCCCCAGTTTGTAGCCAAGGCCTAACTTGGGGCTCAGTCCTTGCAGAGAACCTAACATACCAAGGAATTTCTCTCTCCCTAGCATAGCAGTAATCTCTGCCCGCTGAAATGATATTCTCTCTCAGTGTTACCCTCTCTTTATCTTTCTCACCTATTTTCCTAACAAGACTTTATACCTCTCTGTCAAGGATTTCTTTGCTAGAAATTCTCTATTTCTCTGCCAGGACTCCTCTACTAGAAACTTTATATTTATCTGTCAGGACTTTGCCACCAAGGAATTCAGTCTTTCTATTCATGCATAACAAAGGCTGACTTCCCAATGCCAATAATAAATTTCTTTTTGCCAGTCTAGCTATTTGGTTCGGAAATCTCTTCATCTGCCAGAAGGGGGTTCCCACAACTTCCTACTGTGCTGAATCCTGGGGGGATTTAGGGGAGCCAAACCTCTTCTTTTGGTTCCCTGAACCCCAAGCCTGCTACTAACCACATCATTCAACTCCCTAACCACCAGGAACCCTAACCTCATCATTTTTGGTTCCCTAACCGGGAACCCCGAAATCTAGACCTCATCATTTAGTTCCCTCACCGGGAACCCTGAAATCTAGATCTCATCATTATAACTTGTTGTCATAGGTACAGATGAAGTAAAAGATAGTCCCTTTTTGCTTAGGGATATCTGTGTTGCTTTTGAGAGAGATCAAGATTTATAGGAGAACGTGGTTTAAAATTAAGGCTTGAGTTGTGTGGTGCAGAAATATATCTATGTTTACTTATTTATAAGCTATATATGTTATTTAATTATTTTGTATAATTATAATAATAAGAATATTTAAAACATGTTTTAAAACTTATCCAGAGGGTATGAGAAAGATAAAATAATGTTTAAAATGTTATTTAGTTAGCAATGACATAAAATTTCTTTGTTCTCACTAAAATATTACAAATGATGTTAATAAGGTAATATTTTTAATGAGAATTTGAATTTGCTTGAATATTTTTGAAATGTTTAGTTTAATACTTTGTGGTAGAGGGGATTCAAAGATCTGATTCTAAGTTCATTTTATTTCAGTGTCAGGCTTTAATGATTGTGTGATTTAGTAATTAACTAATTTTACAAACATTTAGATCCACAATTTCTTGTACCAATTATGCCAAAGTTATTGTTGGTATTTGATTGATGTATTTTCATCTTTTCTGATAACAGTCTTTTACAGTTTTTAATTAGTGTTTGTAAACTAATGGGAAGATTTGCCATCTTTAAAATTTTAACAAATCAGGTCAAACTCACTGAAATTTCATTTGGAAAATTTTTAAATAGACAGTTTTGGTCCCCAGTTTTTTAACTTTACATATATGAGAGTTTTTTTTATAAGTGATGCATATCATTTTCAGCAAAAGATGTAAGATTAAATATTCAGGAGGAATGGGTGATCAGCAGTGTGAAAAATTGCTGAAAAGAGAATAAAAACCCATCAGCTTTAGCATTTGGGATCATTGGTCACTTTGAAGAGAACAGTATTGATAAATTAAGAGTCAAAATTAACAAGGTTTAGAAATCAAGAGATAGAAAAAGGAGCATGATGTCCTTAATAGAGTTAAGGAATTTAGAAGAGGGATGGATCTGTGGGAGAGATCATGTAATGAGATCCACTATGTAAAGAATAATCCATCTGTGTTTGTTCATCCACATTAGTTTATTCTGTCCCACAGGGAAACAATAACAATAGAACAAAAATGAAAAGTAGAGGGGGTATAGGATTCTTTTTTTACGTGCTGGCTAAAGGATGACTAACAGTCATGAAATAATTTGGGGATTGGTACACTAGGAAGTGGAGATTTTTCAAATGGGTCCTGCACATACTCTTCTGAGAAGGAAAGAGGTTGAGAATTTGCATAGTTATTGGGAGTGTGCAGGTCAAGTGCTTTAGCAGCTGAGTGGGGAATGCTGCCCTATGATGAGTAAAGGTAGTGTTGGAGAAAAGCCCCAAGAGTTTCTACAGCCTCGTTTCACATTGCTACTTTTCTTGCATTCTGTGTTCCAACCAAAATGGATTATTAAATGTTTCCCAGATTTGAATACCATTTTCTGCATCCATACATTTCTTAGTCCATTCTTCCATGTTTGGGATTCATTCCATTTTCATTTCTACCTTTCAGAATCCTTTTCTTCCTTCAAAGCTCAACTTATGTGATCTCTTGTCTAGAAAGCTTTCCTAATCATCCTGGATGGAAGTGTTTTCTCCTCTCAAACATTTAGTATCTTACCTATGGGGTTTTAAATTATCCCACCTACAGTAAGAGAGACTGAAACAGAAATCTGAGCCAATTGCACTTTATTATCCTTCCAGTCTTTCCTAGGGCTAGATGTCTAGTCATCCCAGAACAGTAATACCAAACACCTTTGAATAAACAAAATAACATGTCAGCAGGGTCACAAGTTGGGTGAAGCAAGGAATATCTTCACATAAGATAATCAGGCTTCTCCTTAATTTCCTCCCAATTTGGGAGAAGTGGTACAAGCTATCACAGTCAGTGACCTAAGCAGTCTGGTCATAAGATGGTCATCTGCTCCTGTTGGACAAGTGATTTAAAACAGGGGTACAAAAATATTTGGGGGACATTCCATGTAGTTGTCACCTGACAAGCTGGGATTGACCATCATCATAATGATATGTAGGAATATGAGATAGAATCCCCTCTCTGCTGGGAGATGCAGGTCCAAATGGGAAAGAATTTTGCAAACCCCAAAGTCTGTGGCAGAAAAAGGAAGTTTTATTTTTCACTAAGAAGCACTCTCTCTTTCTTAGCAGCAGATTTCTTAATGAAGAAATTTGCAAAGAATTTTGGCAGAAACCTATTTTATGAGCAAATCTTGGGGCAGTTTGAACTGATTTATCAGACCAGAATCTCCCAATTGAATGAAATTACTTTGAAGACTTTTTCATTCTGAATGGGGGAACAGATTTCCCAAAAAGTTCAGTGGAGGGGTGTGGTGGGGTGGGGGTGATTTATCCAAGATTTCCAATCGAATGATGCTGGTCTGGAAGATCTGCGTTTCCCCAGACTCTCTGGGAGACCCTGAATCTCTTCTTTTGCAGATCAAAAGGGACACAGTTTCAGTGATTATTTTACAGATTAAAGGGGACACAATTTTTACACAATTCACCCATGTCAGTTTGACAAAACAAAAGTGAAAGGCCTTTGGTTAATTTCCTGTAGTTTAGCAAGTGAACCTAGAATATTCAGGTCACAGCTCTGGGGCCTTATATATAGAACTTTACTATGATTTTATCAAATTGATTAATACTGATTGGAATAGAGTAGGGGGTCCAAACAAATTACTTCTCTCATACCAAAATTTGTCCTTTGCCTCACTCATACCCCAAGTCATATCATCCTTATTTCTATATATGTCTATGAAATATATATGTCTTAATTTTCTCCCGAAGTATACTAAAAACTCCTTAAAAGTAGGCATTGTCATTTCTTAGAGTTGTAGTTAATACTTAACTCTTTAGTAAATATTTAATGAATTAAATTAAATTCAAGTCAGGTAGACAATAAAATGACAAAAAAAAACTATTGCGAATTAAAAGATATATATTTAAGGAGAGTAATCATTTTGAATGTCATAGATTCATAGAATTAGGTATACATTGTGCTAGCTTTTTTTTTTTTTTTTTCAGCCCCTGATTACCAATAGAATTTAAATATCCATGTAAAAGTCCAGCCTCTACTATTTCTGGCTGATGAGGACAAAACAGCCTCGTCCAGAAGAGCATCTGCATTCCCTGGGAAAGACTCTCTTCCCATACGTTATGCACCTTTTGGATGCAAAATCTACGTTCCCTGGGAAAGACTCTTTTCCCATACCCTATCTCAAGTATGTTCCTTTCGGATGCAAAGCCCAAATTGTTTTGTTTCTGTATATAAGTAAGCCCTGAGAAAATGTCTCTTTGCAATTCTTTGACATTGCCTACTAAGAGAATATCTTGGTGTCATTCTCTTTAATAAAGTGCCTTTCTTATCACAGCCTTTTGTGTAGCATTTCTCACTGCAAACCTGCCCTAACTTGGTGTTGTGGAGAACTAGGAGACCTACCCATATTCCTGCCAGGATCCATACTCCATACTTCATCATGGCTTTGTGACTATTGGCATGCTTTGAATTCAAATTTCTTTATCCTGTAAAATAATCAAATTATTGTTATCATTATGTGCCATTACACAGGATTGTTATGAAGGTCAAATTAGATAAACTGCATATAAAAGTTCTGTACACTATAAAGGGATATTAATATATCAGCTGTTTTTGTATGATTCAACTTTTCTCTTACCCAGTATGGGAACCTCCTCTGTAACATCCTGAGTGAAATTGGTCTAGCTTATGCTGAAACACTAACAGTGATGTA
The DNA here is from genome assembly GCF_902635505.1 of Sarcophilus harrisii. Classification (NCBI taxonomy): domain Eukaryota; kingdom Metazoa; phylum Chordata; class Mammalia; order Dasyuromorphia; family Dasyuridae; genus Sarcophilus; species Sarcophilus harrisii. Next base: position 117,017,882 of record NC_045426.1, on the reverse strand, counting down.
GAGCTGACTACTTTGCAAAGATGCTCCTTTCAGGTTTAGAAAACTATACTTGAAAGAAGTTCCTATGTTGAAGTGAAATTTGCTTTCCTATCACTTATAACTATTGGTTCTTCTTTCTATAACTATACAGATTAAATCTAACTTGAATATTAAGCATATCCTTGGTCATCCTTTTTTTCCAGGTAAAAATTGTGTAGTTTCCCAAACTGTATTATGCAGCATGCTTTCAATTTTCCTTACTATCCTAGTCATTCTCTTCTGGATTTATTCTAGTTTGCCAACATTTTTATTAAAATTACATTCAAAAGTGAACGTTGCATTCGAGATGTGGTCTGACTAGCTCAGGGTACAATAGAACTATTATACTTTGTTCTGGGTACCATACTTCTATTAATGCAGACTCTATTAATATTTTTGGCAGCCACTTCATACTCTTTTCACTTGGAGTTCCTAGATATTGACTCAATGATCTCAGGGTTGGATGAAAAGGAAAGAAGGAAGGGAGGAATATGGCAGGTGAAGGAAAATAAACATTTGCGCGTCTGAGCATATCAATTTATTAAGCAGTACAAGCCACTTGCCTAACAAACTCGACTAGATCCCCTCAGCTTTGGCACAAGATCCTGAACATAAAGGGAAACAAACTTTATACATCAAAAGCAATCAAATAAGACCAATTAATTAAAAGGAAAAGAGGTAACTAGGATATGAAATTAGGTACTATGATTTTCAGTTGGAGAAAGATTAGGGGCTTTCCAAATTGGGAGAGAGAAAGCAAACAAGTACAATTCCCTAAAATCAGAAAAAGGGATGTCCTACTATCCCTCTCCCCTGTGACTATTCAATCAAAGGAATATGGAAACAATACCTAATTGACCGGTCACAAGATCAAATAGTGTGGTTCATTCAGGTCCCACTACCACTTGCTATTCTAATCCCTTTTGTTTCTTCACTAAGCATTTCTAAAGCACCTACTGTGTTTTGGGTACTTTGTTGTTAAACATCTTCCAAATATGATCTTGTTTGGTCCTTACTACAACCCTGAGCAGTAGATGGTATATTTACCATCATTTTTACAATAGAGAAAACTGAGGCAAAGTGACACACAGAATCAAACAGCTTTAAGTGCTAAGATCAGTCAGACTGATCTGATAGAAATCTCTGAAAAATGAAATTGACAGTGCAAGTAAATGATCCCAGTGTGACTGAAAAGAGAGAGAGGCATCTAAAGAAATGATTGTGGCACAAAGACATACAATAAACTCAGACCTTAAAGAACATGCTCTGTCCTCAAAATGGAAGGAATAACAAAAGCAAATACAAAAGAATTACTTGACACTGGAGCAATGCCAGAAATTCACTAAGTATTGAATACCTGCCTGGAGCTCAACGGTATGCTGTATGCTAGGGACTGTGGTGGGTAAGAAGACATAATCTGTCTCATTATCTTTTTTGAAATTAAATTTATTAATATTTTTTAAAGATAAGACACTTCCCCACCACTCAGTTGTTTCCCACACACATATACATTTCCTGAAAACAGTTTATTTATTGTTAAAAGAAAGATGTATTCTGTTTTCCAAGTAGAGTTTTGTGGCCTCTCAAATTTGACTTTATTCTCATTATTGTAGGGATTGTCAATATTGCCCTAGTTTTAAAAAAAATTGGTTCTACTTTCTTTTCTTCTTTCTTCTTTTCTTTTCTTTTTTGGCTGAGGGAATTGGGGTTAAGTGACTTGCCCAAGGTCACACAGCCAAGAGGTCTTAAATGTCTGAGACCATATTTGAACTCGGGTTCTCCTAACTTCAGGGCTGGTGCTCTATCTTTTGCGCTACCTAGCTGCCCTGGTTCTACTTTTTTTATGCTACTTTGCTTCAATTACATTACTAATGGCTAGTGTACATATAATTATATTACCAGTCTTACTATGGTTCTCTGAATTCTTTATATTTTCCATTTTGTATATGCTATAGTTGTCATTAATATCAACAAAATCATAATAAATAAAAAGTATCCATTTCTTGACCATCTGGAATTTTACTTCAATCTTGGTGTTAAAACAATGTTATGATTTCTTTTGGGGGGGGGGGTTACATACTGATATTTCTATTACTAGCTTTTTTTGGGGGGGGTACATTTCCAATAGTGGAATCTGTGTGCCAAAGGGCATGAACAATTTAATAACTAATTTGAGATTGCTTACAGAAGTTAGCTTAATACACTTTAGTTTTTGGTTAGCCTCAGCTCATTCTGGGCATTATTAGTCCTCTTGGCACTATTCTTACATGCTTATTACCACTCTTCTGTACTTAATCTTGATTTAGGTATGCTGTCTTCAGCTTTTGTGAGTGTCTTTTTAAAATCTGAGTCACTTGGAGAATTTTCTCCTTTTCCAAAGAACAATCTTTTCTTAGGGGCTCCAGAGGGGAAGTTTTCTATTAGTGGACTGACCCACTGTTTAACTTACTGCTATTTTTATATGTAGGCTAAGAGATATGTCTGATTCTTTTGGCTAATTACAAGATGTTTCTTTTGGGGTACCAGCTGCCTTTATCCAGTGGCCCAAACCTTCCAATCCTCTCCAATTGACTTATTCACCCATTATAGTGGAGTGAATTGAATAGCTTTAGGTGTCTAAGCCTTTTGTGATTACTTTAATTGAGATGAGGAAGGATCATTCACTCTTAGTTGTAAAAAGTCCTCTTTTAGTCTATTTTTGGGACATTTCTTTGAAGCCTTACTTATTGTCTTCTCTTAGAGATGACCTTGGGTTATTAGAAATTGTACCACAGTCTAAAGTGAAAAAGGCTAGAATTTAGGCCTAAGAAATGTGGTCCTCAGGTGGTAGTCTCAACTCTAGCTACGACTTACCTGGTTTTTAGAGTTATGGGTTTTCCCCAACTGGTGTTGGATTTTGACCTCAACAACTCACAAAATCCAGTTTGTTTCATTCCATTGTAATAGCCATGTATTGTACTATGTCTTTAAATAATTTATTATCTTTGAAATCCCATTAATCCTTAATGGCCTAACCTTCCATGATGCATTCCATTAAAAATTGAACCAAAAAATGATTTCCTTTTTTGGCTTTTTGTACATTCTTGTTCATAAACACCCTACATGACACTTAACATATTTCAGTACTTAAGGGAGTTGTGATTTTATCAGATTAAGTAATTTTATCAGTACAGATATCTAAACCCTTTAGAATAATAAGATAGTTATTGTCTTTTTATTGTCAATTGTTATTGTCAATTTAAGAGTATTGCAAAATGCTATGAGAAATTTGAGGAGATTGGGAGTAGAAGCATCAAAGAAGGTATCAATAAGGAGATAGGGACCAGGGGTTCATATTTTGTTTGCTAAGTGATGGGTAGTCACCAAAGGTTTTAGGGTCTTTTTCGTTTGTTTTTTTACTTGAAAAGAATATTAGAAAAGTTACCTAAGGAACAGAGTAAAAGGACAGATTGGAAAAGGATTGATGGAATGCAAGATCACTTGTTCATGTTTATATGGTGCTTTATGGTTACAAGAGATTTTTAATGTGTGTTCTCATAATTAGTATAGCAACAATATGAGGCAGAGGCTGCAATTAGTAACATATACATGTTATAGGAGAGAAAATGAACCTTAGCGAATCTTGTCTAAAGTCAAAAATTTACTGAGTGGCAGAGCTAAGGGACAGTTTGTGTTAACATTCTTACTTAGTGTTCTGAACCTAGATGACTGAGAAAAATATTACCATTTATAGAAATAGGCAAATTAGCAAGGAAACTGGGTTTTTTTTGTAACAGTCTTGCCCTTCAAATTTCTTTTAGTATCTTTATTTGATTTTTTTTGCATTTATTATATTCCAACTTGTACTTATATATGTGCTTTATCTCCCATAGGGCCTTTCTTCTGTATAGGAAATATTTAATAGTGTTTTCAAGATTATGAATTTGATTTTAGACAGGTTGAACTTGAAGTAACAAACATCAGTAATTAAGTATGTACTTGGCAGGTAAAAATTAGTTCAGATTTAGAGATAAAGATTTGGGAATGATCTTTGTAGAAATGATAGCTGAAGCCATTGAACAGGATAGGACTTCAGAAGGGGAGATTATAAAATTTAGCAAGATATTGCATATTCAGATTGTTTTCTTTTCCTAGTCACCTTTTGATCTTTGTACCTTATAATTAACATTCTGATAAGTTATTCAGTTTCCTGTTTAATAATCCTTAATTAGAAAACCATTAATTCCAAATTTTTGAGAATTTAGGCAGGGCCTTAACAAAAGTTTATATTAGCAATATTTGGCGAGCAGTAATTTAAGAGTATGATTTCAGGGAGTGTTTCTACATAAGGAACTACTTAAGAAAATACTTCTAAAATATCAATATCTATTTCAGAGATACTTGAGCCACTGATAGATTAATTATTTGATTACTTATGAACTGCTAATAAAATAATTACAAATAGTTTTCATAAAATTAAGGCTTTCATTTAACTGCTATTAACCATATTAATTTGTTTCCAATTATCATATGTACTTTGAAGTAATAAAATTGACCTTTGGTAGATTCATGATCTCATTGATATAGAGACTCCCTCTACTAGTGCAGCACAATCTACCTTCTCATTCTATGCTGTTCTCCATGTATCTTCCATAACAGATCTACCTAATGCATTGGAGATCTGCTTGTATTTCTTTTGTTGTTTATGGAAACCAATTTAATTGCTAGACCATTCACCTTTTTTTTCCCTTCTTCTTCCTGGCTATTATAGAACCTCCCCTCCCCCTTCCTTCTAATCCTATATATCCCCAGTGTTGTCTTCTTTTGTGCAAGTCATCCTTGATAACATGCCATGGATTACTTCTTGTTTTTGTTGTTCAGTCCTTATAGTCATGTCCAACTCTGTGACCCTATTTAGAGTTTCTTGGCAAAGAAGAGCCAGCTTGGAGTCAGCTCATTTTATAGATGACAAAACTGAGGCAACCAGAGTTGAAGTGATTTGCCCAGAGTCACACAGTTAATAAGTAATCTGAGAGTGGATTTGAACTCAGGTCTTCTTTTACTATGAACCTGGTGCTTATCCACTTGCCACCTAGATGCTCCACTGTCCTACATAACATTTTGCAAATGAGCTTGTATTCTAAGTTCATGTTGCCATGACTCTTTGTTGGGCAAGTATATGAAGTTATGGCTATTGTTTTCAATTTTTTTGTCTTTGATAGTTAAAATATCTAATTTTGTGTTCAGTTGGTGTTTTTTTGATTTATGACTTAAGGTTTTGTTTTGATATATCTTAACTATTTGCCATATTCACCTATCTGTATTTGTTCTTTTCTCTTGATAGAAATGTTTAGAAAGAGAACTTTTTGAGAAAAAGACCCACATATCCAAAAATGTTTATAGCAGCCCTTTTTGTAGTGACAAGGAACTGGAAACTGAATAGATGTTCATCAGTTGGGGAATGGCTGAATAAATTATGGTATATGAATGTAATGAAATATTATTATTGTTCTATAAGAGATACTTGGCAGGATGATTTCAGAAAAGTCTGGAGAACTTTACATGAACTGACACTAAGTAAAGTGAGTAGAATGAAGAGAACATTGTACATAGCAACAAGAAGATTGTGTGATGATCAACTAGGAAAGACTTGACTCTTTTCATCAATGAGGCCAATTCTAGTAGACTTGTAATGAAGAGAGTCACCTGCATCCAGAAAGAAGATAGTAGGGACTGAATGTCTATTTGCAACACAGTATTTTCCCTTTTTTGTTGTTTGCTTGCTTTTTCCCCCTTTCTCATTTTATTTTCTTTTTTGATCTGACTTTTCTTGTGCAGCATAATAAATGTGGAAATATGTTTAGAAGAATTGCACATGTTTAACCTATATTGTATTGCTTGCTGTCTTGAGGGAGGAAGGTGGGGGAAAGGAAGGGAGAAAAATTTGAAACAAGATTTTGCAAGGGTGAATTTAGAAAACTCTTTACATGTATCTTGAAAATAAAAAACTCATCAACATAAAAAAAGAAATAGAAAAGAAAAGGGAAGTTAGGCTCTTTCCATTAAAAAGAAAAATTATTTAATTTAGGAAGAATTTAAAGTAATAATTGCCATTACAGGTGAAGAGATTGATGTCTTAAAGGAACAAAAACTTTTTTGTTTTTGTTTTTTTAACTGCTAAAATAAATTTGTAAAGAAATACGGTTTTCAAATGGGACCTGAAAAATTTAGTTGTCATAATTGGGGGAAGGGAGGAGATGGAATTTTATACAGATTAAAGGCTTAAATCGCCTTGTTTAAAAAAAAAACACTAAAAAAAAATAAGAATTGCTTTTGCTTATATAACCAAGTTTCAATAGATTCTCTAATAAATTTTTTTTCATATAATTCTTTATTTAAAAAATTTCTGTTCTTTGACTCACATTGTTTTGGATTGTATTATTTCATCATCCTTCATAATCTAGTTAGCCCTGATACTTATACCTCATCACTATTTTCTGCCTTTCTGATTGGAGAGTTGAATCATGAACTCCAAAGCCTCCATTTATAGAGAGAACTCAGGATAAATATTTTCTCATTTTCCATAGGACTGGCTCTATTTTCAGACTTCTCTGACACTAATATGCCCCAGGAATTTCATCATTAGGAAAACTTTATCTTGAAAGATCAGGTCAGTCTTGATGTTCAACCTCATCACTACTCTCTGTGGCACCATGAACTGCAAAATTGCCAGTGCTAAGGAAGAAAAAAGGATAAACATCTCATTTCCTACTTGGCTATATTTCTCTGAGACTTCTGATATCTCTATTATATTTTCATATGATTGTTAGCTTGAACTTCTTCCCTTTAAAAATTGCTTGTTCATATCCTTTGACTCTTTTTCTGTGGGGATATGGCTCTTGTTCTTTTAAATTTGAGTGAGTTCATTTATGTCTTGGAAATGAGGCTTTTTCCCAAAAAAAAAACCTTGATGCAAAGATTTCTCCCCCTTCCCAGTTACCAATCTCCCTTCTGTTTCTAACTCTATAGGTCTTATTTGCATAAAAACTTGTTAATTTTATATAATGAAAATTGTCCACTTTATCTCATAGTCTTTTTTTTTTTTTTTCATAGTCTTCTGTATCCCTTGTTTGAGCATGAATTCCTTCTATGTCCAAAGATATGAAAAATAATTTCTTCATTGCCCCTCGAATTTATAATGTGATTTATTATGTTTGACTCTTGTGTCTGACGCTTATCTTAGTATATGGTATGATACATTTGTCTAAACCTAATTTATATTTAACTATAATTTTCCCACAGTTTTTGTCTAGTATTGAGTCTTTTTAAAATTAATTTATTTAATAATTATAACTTTTTATTGACAGCCCATGCCAGGGAAATTTTTTACAACATTATCCCTTGCACTTACTTCTGTTCCGATTTTTCCCCTCCCTCCTTCCACCCCCTCCCCCAGATGGCAAGCAGTCCTAGACACAGTTCTCTTGTTGCACAGGAAGATTTGGATTCAGAAGGTAAAAATAACCTGGGAAGAAAAACAAAAATACAAACAGTTTACATTCATTTCCCGGTGTTCTTTCTTTGGGTGTAGCTGCTTCTGTCCATCATTGACCAATTGAAACTGAGATCTTCTCTTTGTCAAAGAAATCCACTTCCATCAGAATACATCCTCATACAGTATCGTTGTTGAGGTATATAATGATCTCCTGGTTCTGCTCATTTCACTTAGCATCATTTCATGTAAGTCTCTCCAAGCCTCTCTGTATTCATCCTGCTGGTCATTTCTTACAGAACAATAATATTCTATAACATTCATATACCACAATTTACTCAACCATTCTCCAATTGATGGGCATCCATTCATTTTCCAGTTTTTAGCCACTACAAACAAGGCTGCCACAAACATTTTGGCACATAGTATTGAGTCTTTATTGGGACTTTGAGCTTATTGAACACTAAAATGCTAGGCTCGTTTGCTTTCGTTGCATTTAAAAATGGTTGAGACACATAATTTCAGGATAATTTAATTATTTTATTAATAGTGCCAGCATTTTAATAAAAGGATGGTCATTAGACCATCACTGTCTTAGACTAAGGACAGATATGGCAGTGGGCTCATGGTTTATATGCCCATCAGAATGGAGTATTTCCAAGGGTAATAACCAACTCTGATTAGTTAACAATTAAAGAATGAATGGGGGCTGGACTTGAATTTTGATTATATCATTTAATTCTTAAGCCCCGTTCTCTACTTCCTCCCCCCTCATTCCCTCTCCCCTCGCCTCTCTCCCCCTCCCCTCTGAATTCTATTCAAAGAATTTATCCTTACCCAAGCCTGAGTTTAGCTGCCCCACCTGGATGGGGTTTGGATAGAGAAGGTTCACTCAACCTTTAGAGATTGAGGTCTTGAAAGAAAAAGGGGAAAATCTGAATTTCCCTAAATCATTGGTTATTAATCATTAATTTTGTTTTCATATTTCTCTCATTTTCATATGTTATATGCATAACTAACCAACCTCTCCATTTTTAGTCAGTATTAGATAATTTTGATGCCTACTATTTGAAGTGTAGTTTGAGATCTGGTTCTTTTCCCAAATTAGTTTGAGGATTATTGTTTGGTTTTATAGATCTTGCAGTAACATTTTATTATTAGCCATCTTGTTTCAATTGCCACCTCAAATTCATTCATTTATAATTAATTGTAATTTTGTAATACTTTAATTGTAATTAATACAACTTTGTTTTAACCATAAAGCATTCTTAATTTATGTTTGAGATTTTTGGCTAAAGTGGTATATGGATAAGATCTCTTTTCAATCAAAATTGGCTATCAGGCACATTTCCCTACTAGAACATATTGCATCTACTTATAATATATAACTTTGATCATCATTATTAATCAATTTTAGGTTGACTTCATTAGGATTACTTGTAGGCATAGACCCTTTGTTTTTCAATCTGCTTTATAAATTATATAAATACCATTCTGCTAGATATGTATTATTATGCTGTTTAGGGATAGAAAGATGGTGATACATGTAAGTGGGGCGGCTACTATTACTTTAACAAATTTGTCTGCAGGGATATTTCTGAAAGGCAGCTTTCAAAAAAAAAAAAAAGATTTCATACCTAGATCTGGTTTGAATAAAATTTAATAAATACTGTTGTAAAAGGGAATTGGGAAGATAAGTATAGGAACAAATAAGGACGTCTTTTTTTAAGCGTCAATATTCTTTAGCATATTATAGTATATAACTAGATAAAGTTACATCTCATTCATTTACCTTGGCCGTGTTGGTCAATGAAAAATTTCATGTAAATAAATTTTCCAGATAACTTGAATTTAGTCCTTTAAGCTACATTTCCCCCCCCCCAACCATCTTTTTAGAAATACTTATGTTATGAATTACATACTTGTGCCTTTTTGAATAGATTATTTGTTTTGGTTTCAATCTGTGACTTGATCATTGTGGAAACTTGGCAGTTTTCCTGTAATTTACAATCTGAGAGACTTGCCTTGAATAGTGAGGTTAAATAATTTGACCACAGATAGGCCAACTCTACTACTACATCATATTGCCTCTATTAAACAGAGCATATTGAAGATAATTGAACTTTTTTGCAATGATGCAAGGTCATTCATTATTGAATATCAGTTACTGCATTGTTCTAGGATATAAAATATTCTGAAATGGGCTCCATACTGTTGTGTTTACATGGTTTTTCCGTCTTTTAGGAATTAGTTCCTTTATCTCTTTCTCCTTAATCCTAATCCTCTTCTGGAGTACATGACCTTTATGGTAGCTTTTTTTTTTTTTTTTTTTTTTTTTTTTTAAATTCTGAGGCTTTTTCAGGGGCTTATTTTTACTATGAAGAAATAGAAGACTTTAAATAATCTTAAACTGGGTAACTAGCTACTAAAATTTGGCCTCCACATAAAAGTTAAGAGAAGTTTGATTTCCAGATAAGCAAATAATGCATTATTATATCTCCTTTTTGCCTTTAAAAAGTTCGATTTCTTAACAGTAATTAGATCTAATTGCTATAATTCCTATATTAGTTCTTCTAACCTGTTCCATTTTAACTCTGATAGCTTTTACATACTTCAATTTTTATCTTTTTTTAAAATAAAATATATTATGAATAATATATTCTTATAGAGAGTTATTCCAATTCATTCACATTTGGAATTATATCTAATTTGCCTTTGGAATAAATATCACTAATACTGAATTTATCTGTTTACAATTAAACAGTTGCATGAACTGACTGTTCCAAGTATTTATATGTAGAATTTCATTGATCCATTAGCTTTAGGGAAAGAATCTTATAACTTTTCATATGGGAGAATAAAATCTTCCCCTGGTCACTGAGGAGATCTGGCTTTTACTACTTATACTGTTAAAAAAAACTGGGGTTTGGATTTTGTTCCATCTAATTTAAATGACAATAAAAGGAAACCAAAGGGAGCAAAAGCTGCAGATAGAGATGTGGGGAAAGTGCTGGAAAAAAATTAATCCCCATACTTGGTGAAAATGTTACATCTTATACAAAAATGAGCAGATTTTATTGATAGGACAATTGACAAGCGATCTGGACATAATTATATGTATTTCAGTAGAGAACAATAATATTCAGAAAGTTTCAGTCCACAAAACCTCCCCTAAAATCTGGCACTTTAAACAAATCAAAGGTCATGGTGATAGTAGTGCTATCAAACAATAAGAAAAGGTACACGTACTTAAGCACTAGCAGAAATATGACATCTCTACTCTCTGCATGTCTGCTAATTATTTTACACTCAGTAGATAGGTAGATAAATTGTACTTTAATGCCTTTTAATTGATTGTATTCTTGGAATGTTGTTCATCTGAGTCACTTATATCAACTTTAGTCTTGAATTAGTACATTTTTTAATGGAGATGACAAATTTTAAAAATGAAATTTAGAGTTTGAAAGCACCCTTTTTTAAAAATGCACATCTTATGTATAGTATGCCTTAAGTGGGTTTATAGTATACTTAGTCTTGTGTTTCTGTTCTGTTATTCTTTAACTGTATGTTTACTTTTGTGTGTAGAATACCATCTTAAGAATACTGAGGCAGAACAGAATTAAATTATAGAAATAAACATTTAATACTGATTGAAAACATTGATATGTTGCAGCATTGTTAAATGGTAGATAAATATTTACATTGATAAATAAGACATTATTTATCGAAGATATTAAGTTCCCATTCATATCTGCAAGCTTTGTTGACTTTGTGCCAGTATCCAGAATCTTTTAGGGAAGGTATTCAAATTTTATATACTGAAACTTTTTTTTTTCAAATTATAATCTCAATAGATGCAGAATAAGCTTTTGAAACGCAAGAAAGCATAGGAATAAATGAAATCTTCCTTAAAATGATAAACAACATCTACCTAAACCATCAGCAAACATTATCTGTAATGGAGAGAACTAGAAGCATTCCCAGTAAGATCAGGAGTAAAACAAGCATGCCCATTATCATTACTATTACTCAGTATTGTACTAGAAATGTTGGCTTTAGCAATAAGAAAAGAAAAGGAAATTGAAGGAATTAGAGTAGATAAAATTATTACTCTTTGTAGATGATATGATAGTATACTTAGAGAATTCTAGGAAATCAACTAAAAAACTACTTGGAACAATTAACAACTTTAGTAAAGTTGCAGGATATAAAATACACTGACATAAATCATCAGCATTTCTTTATGTTACCAGCAAAACCCAACAATAAGAGATAGAGAAATTGCATTTAAAATAACTGTAGGTGAATAAGATATTTGGGTGTCTATCTGCCAAGATAAACCCAGGAACTGTATGAACAAAATTATAAAATGCTTTTCACACAAATAATAAACACTTGGAAAAATGTCAATTGCTCATGGGTAGGGCAAGCTAATAGAATAAACATAACAGTTCTACCTAAATTAGTCTACTTATTTAGTACCATCCCATTTGAACAGCCAAAAATTTAATATAGAGAGCTTAAAAAAATAACAAAATTCATCTGTAAAAAGAAAGGTCAAAGATATCAAGAGAATTAAAAAAAAAAGAAAAGAAAAGAACTGTAACCTAGAAGTACCAGAACTAAAAACTGTAGCAGTAGTCCACAAAACCGTCTTGCGCTAACTAATAAATATAGTGATGTATCAGTAGAATAGGTTAGCTATACAAGACACAGTTAATGTGTGTAGTATAACTGTTATAATCTATTGTTTGATAAACCCCAGAACTACCTTTTGGGGTAACAATTCAATATTTGACAAAAATTGCTGATAACACTGGAAACTGATATGTCAGAAACTAGCCATTGACCAACCCTACACCTTATAACAAGATAAGGTCAAAATGGATTTGTGATTTAGGTATAGAGTGATATCATAAGCAAATGAGAAAAATAAGATTTTTTGTCAGATCTTTAGACAAGGGAGGAATTTGTGACCAAACAAGAAAGAGAGCATTATGAAATGCAAAATGGATAATTTTGCTGGAATTAAAAAGTGTTTGCACAAACAAAACCAATGCAGCCAAGATTAGAAGGGAAGCCTAAAGCTGGGAAACAGTTTTTACAGCCTTTATTTCCAAGGCTTTTTCCCTAAAATATATAGTGAACTGAGTCAAGTTTATAAGAATATAAGTTAACCCCCAATTAATAAATGGTCAAAGGATATGAACAGTCAATTTTCAGATGTAGAAATTAAAGCCATATTTAGACCATATGAAAAAAAGTGCTCTAAATCAGTATTGACTAGAGAAATGTGAATTAAAAAAACTTTGAGATACCACCTCATACCTATCATTGACTAAGATGACAGGAAAAGATAACGGTAAATGTCAGAGGGGGTGTAGGGGAAACTGGGACACTAATACATTGTTGGTAGATGTGATCCAAATATTCTGGAGAGCAATTTAGAACTATGTCTAAAGGGCTACTATATACAGTAATGCTACTACTGGGTCTATATCCCAAAGAGATCATAAAAAATAAAAAATGTTTGTAGCAGCTCTTTTTGTGGTGACAAGGAATTAGGAAATGAGTGGATGTCCATCCATTGGGTAATGGCTGAATAAGTTATGGCATATGAAAGTAATGGAATATTATTGTTATATAAAAAATGATGAACATCTGACTTTAGAAAATCCTAGAAAGATTTACATGAACTGATTCTGAGTGAAGCAAGAAGAACCAGGAAAATCGTGTACACAGCAATGGCATTATGATAGAGCCAACTTTTTAGAGTTGGCTCTTCTCAGCAATTCAGTGATCCAAGCCAATTCTAATAAACTTTGGATAGAAAATGCTATCCCAATCCAAAGAGAGAGAGAGCTATTATGTCTGAATGCAGATTGGAGCGTACTATTTTCGTGTGTGTGTGTGTGTGTGTGTGTGTTTTCCTCAAGGTTTTTCCCTTTTCTGATTTTTTTTCTCCCAATATAACTCATATGGAAATAAATGTAAAAAATGAATATATATGCATTACATCGATAGATAGATATAAAGATATATAAAATTCAGTAGAGAAGTGGGTGGCATAATGGTTTGAGAAGAGACCTCAAAGACAGTAAGATCTGAGTTCATTTTCTTCATGTGTACCTTAAGGGGAGCCATTGATTAAGTCACTAAGAGAGCTGCCAGGAAACCAAAAGACCAGTATAACAGAAGTCATAGAAGAGAAGAGTTGGAAAAAGGAGGAGCTAGTTGGTACTGTCAACTATCAGAGAGGCCAGAAAAAATAAAGACTAAGAATACTTTTTAAACTGATTAGGAGGTTCCCTAGAAAGATTTTGAAATATTTTTAATTGATTAGCTGGGATAGAAACTCAATAAAAATCATAGAGTAGAGAAATAATGAGTGAACTAATGGTGAGATCATTGACCCTAAAAACTTATAGGTTTAAATTTGGGTTGTCTCAGAAATATCATGAAGCTTTACTATTTAGTGAAACTTCAAAAATGATTTTTTAAACCATAACTTAAGAAACTATGAAAACTCTCACTCTATTTATTACTCAGGGAATCAAGTTTTCACTTATGCTGGAATTTTGACCCAGCTATATTTTAGCCATTGTCAGTCACTTAACAAACATTTTTTTAATTTTCTGAGTAGTAGGGATACAAAGGCACTACCAGTACTTCTTTGGAGACCTCCAGACTCATCACCAAAGTTTGTTTTCTTATACACTTAAAATTTAACTCTACCTCTCTCCTTTATTTTTCCTTTCACCTAAAGTGCCTTTTCTCTTACTCCAAATTTTTCAAGACAAACAAATCACATTTCTTGTGAATACTTAGAATTAATTTAACTCAAAACTGATATATGAATTCTTATAGCACTGAAGAGTTCATATCCTACATTTTAGTGTTTAATCACATAGTAACTTGTATCTAAGTATATTTTTTCTTCCTGTCCAGATTTCAAGCACTTTCAGAATAACCTTATCTCGTGTGTGTGTGTGTGTGTGTGTAATACACATGTTTTATCCCTCTTAAGAATCAACTGAGCACATCATAGTGAGTGCTATTGCTTTCTCAAAATCCTTTAGAATATTTTATGAGAATGGCCTAAGATTACTTGTCTAGTTGAAATTATTCTGTGCATTGTTTTGATGTCAATAAAAATGCAATTTCTTTTCTTTTCTTTTCTTTTTTTTTTTTTTTGGCCAGCCTAGCGTGTTAATCGTAACCTATAAGGAACTGGCAAAATCGTCTACTCAGTTTGGATCCTACAAGCAAGTTGAATGGAGGCCAGATAGTACCATGATAGCTGTATCAGTAAGTAGGGGATTTTCTCCCTTGTTATAAAATAATTGTTTTGTGGTATTAAAAAATTTATCTTTGATAAATGGCCTTTCTATAGCTTTGTATATTATTTTGAATCCACTTCTTGGAAAAAAATTTCTCCCTTCCATGGCACTATTTTCTAGGGTTCTTATCTGTTAACATTTGTTTAACTTTACAAGTTTAACCTTTTTGGTCCACTCTACTTTTTTCTTTGAAAATTCATTTTCTTATGATATTGGCTGTTATTTCTGTAGAAATAAATAAGAAATCTGCATTTCTAGCCTTGATTATTCCTTAGTTTTTAGCCAAATGTCATCAGTCTTCCAAATATCTCCACTTGAATGTCTTGTCATCATTTAAGGCATTGACAGAAATCAATGTCATCATCTTTATGCTTAAATGAACTCCATTTCTAGGCTTCTCCATTTTTCTTATTGATACTCTGTCCTACTAGTTATTCAGACTTAGAATCTTGGACATGGAAAGCAACTCAATAATCCTCTAATTCAAACTGTAGCTGAATACAGATTTTCTCTACAGTACAGGATAGCATAGATGAATTCACTGCCTTCTGATGAATTCACTGTGTTCTGATACCATCTACTTTACTTTTGGATTTTATGATTGTTATGAAGTTTTTCACTATATCAAGCTTAAATCTACCTTTGCAACATCAGTTTGCTCCTAGTTCTTTCCTTTGAAGCCAATGGCACAAATTGAATTCTTCTACATAATAACCTTTAAGATAGTTGTAGACACCTACTTTGTCTCCCCTGATTATCTCTAGTTTCTATAGATAATCCTTAGAAAATAAACTCAAGGTCTCACTATCTTGGGCATTTTACTCTGGATGTTCTCCAATTTATCAATCGTTCTTGGACTCAACATTAAACATAATAGTTCAGATATCTAACCTACTACAGAGTACAATGAGACTATTTCCTTCCTTGCCCTGGATATTTTTTAAAATTTAGTTCACTTTTTTGAGGCGCTATTTTATTATACCATTGATTTGTACTTAATTTGCATTTCACTAAAGTCTCAGATTTTTTTCATATGAATTACTTTTTAATCATACTGCCCTAATCTTGTATTTGTGAAGTTGAGTTTTTGAACCCAAATACAAGACTTTATATTTATCTTATTAAATGTAACATAATTAATCTAATGTCCAGTTTTCTAGCCTATGAGATATTCTTGGATCTTAACTATGTTGTCCATTATATGACTATACTCCTAGCATTTTGTCATCTTTACTCCCTCTTTTTTTTCCTCAAAAGAGTTTAGAATTTGTGATTCACAGTCTTCTTGTCCACCATAGTCCTGACATTTATCCTTACGGATTTCATTATACTGATTGATACCCCTTCAACAACCTGACTTCCCAAATCATAAACCTAATTAATCCCCGTGACCTAAATCTTTACTTCATTGACATGAACATAGAAATTTCTATGAGTCTATCACTGCTATAAAGATGTTACTTTTACTTCCTTCACAGGTCAACTACGCACTCTTGCCCTAGCATCCTAATGCCATTCCTTACCCTCAATTCATTCCTACCATTCATCTTTTCTATACCTACTATGATAATGCTTTTGGAGTAAGTAATGTATCTGTGCTCATTAGATTCCATGAAATTCCTGTTATTAATCTTAGTTGAGCCTTCACTGCCACATTGCAAACCATTTATTCTTTCAAGTTTTAAGTAATCACATTCCCCAAAATGACTTTTCCAAACTCTTTGATCAAGTTTTTATTCCTTCCTTATCTCAGTAGATGGGTTTTCATCCTCGTCTATTTTGGAGTTCTTTAATTTCTCCCATTTCTCATATTAGAAATTCTTTATATTTTCATTTCTTTTTCTTCTTTGTCTCCGAGGAAGAGATGACCCTTCTAGTGAAGGAAGGAAGGAAGACAAACATTTATAAAGGACCTTCAGTATGCCAGGTTCTAAGCAATTTGCAAATGTTACCTTATTTGAACCTCACAGCCGCCTTTGGTGTAGGTGCTATTGAAGAAACTGAGTCTCAAAGACTTTAAGTGACTTGCCTAAGGTCGTATAGCTAGTAAGTGTCTGAGGGAGGATTTGAATTCCCAGATCTTATGATTCCAAGGCTCATACACCATCCACTGTGCTGTGTCCTATCCATCTCTCCAACTTTATCTTCCATTATTTTTCTATATGAATCCTTCACTCTAGCCAAATTCATCAGTTCACTGTTCCCTTAACTTGATGTTTGTATGCTGAAATTCCTATTCTCTTTATTTAAAATGCCTCCAGCTCTCTATTCTTCTACTTGTTGAAATCTTGCTTTCTGGCTCCTCTCAAATACCCTTTTTACTGCCCTAACCAGTCAGCCCTTAGTAAGCACTTCCTTCTATAAATTTCAGTGACTTGTCTATACCATTCATTTTGGTCACTCTAAATGATAGAATTAAAAAAGAAAAGCAAAAGTAATCTTTTCCCTTAAGCATTTTCTAATAAGGGAAACAACATGTTAATAACTAGGTACGTACAATAAATGTACAAAGTAGAAGGAATATGAGAGAAGATACTGTTGAATGGGGGAAACAGAAAAAGATCTTCTGTTGAATATAGTATTGAGCTGAAGCTTGAAGGAAGCCAGGTATATCAAGAGCTAGAAATGAGGGGGCAGACTATATTTAATAATGAGAATATGCTATCCTTTTTTTTTATATATCTCCATCTGTTATATATATGTGTGTGTGTGTGTGTGTGTGTGTGTGTGTGTGTGTGCGCGCATGTATATAGATAGATGCATAGATATAGTTATACAGATATACACACATACGTAATTTCTCTTTAGATTATTAGCTTCTTGCAACCAGGGTCTATGTTTTATTCTATTATTCATGGGTCCTAGCATAATGTTCACCTTACTTGTAATAGGTTTTTAATAAATGTTTGCTGCTGATGAATCGGCTTTTTATAATTGGATGGATACTAAATCTTTTTTATACACTATAACTAAAAATTACAGATATAGTACACTTCCATGGTTCTAATAACAGATCTAAAAAGAATTGGCAAACACTGTAAAGAAGGCAAATGTTTACCATCTAGAAATAAATATAGTATAATTTTAAGTGTTAAATAGTCCAAAATAGATAATGAAACATAATCAAAATTTGTTGGCCTCTGTAGAATCTTACTCTTTTAAATAAATTGGTGATTATCAGGAAAAAATATTGTTACCTTTATCCATTATGAAGTATCTTAAAAAGTTATGCAAAACTAAAAATATATTAATCGCAATATAATTTTTCTTTCTGTTGCTTTTAATTTTAATAAGGGAGTAAAATTCAACTCTTCAGGGATTAATCTTAATCTTACCTTCCATTTTGTCATATTAACTGTCTTTGATCTGTGTTAGCATGCATTTTCTCTTATAATAAGGAATTCCTGAGGTTCCTTTTTTTTCCTAGACAAACTTTCATTTTCATGCAGATTGAATGAATTTTTTTCATTGTTTACTTTTGCAACTATAAAATGTAGGTCTTAGAAATAAAGTGTTACTCCTACAAGTAAAAAATAAATTCATTGTGAATTGCTTGCCTTTTGACAGCACGTTCTATTATCTTAATATTTCAAATAGCAAAGAAATGTCTTTGGGCAAGAAAATATACAATAAAGTTGTTCTTTTACTATATTTATCTATCTATATCTATTTATTTATTCATTTATCTGTTTATTTTTATTTTTTGCTGAGACAATTGGAATTAAGTGACTTGCCCAGGGTCACACAGCCAGGAAGTGTTAAGTGTCTGAAGTCGGATTTGAACTCAGGTCCTCCTGACTTCAGGGCTGGTGCTCTGTCTACTTCACCAACTAGCTGCCCTGCTTATTGTTAATTTTTCTCCAGATTCAGTATAGCTTTTGAGAGTTAAGGAATGAAACAAAACTTTGTAGAGTATTTTGAAGTGGTTCTGATAAAATCAACAAACTTTTAAAAACATTTTAAAAGCTTTCTTTAAATTTCTGGTATAGGTATATTCAACAAGTTGGGGCTAATTAAAAGAAGGAAAAGTAGATTGTGTCTTAGGTTCATAGTGGAAATACTAAAGAGATGGAATGAAATAAATTAGCTTCCTGTTGCCTGGGATTTGTATAGCTAAAAAATAAAAGGTAAAGAGAATATGTAGGGTGCATTTGATGTTAGATGTTTTATAAAATTAAGGAAAATTGAAATATTGTTACTTTGTGATTTGAGGTTTTGAAAGCCTCAAAGAATGCTGAGACTTTGATTTCTCCTTTTCTCATTAGTGTCTCTGTATTTTGTTCCGTTATTTTGGTTGTGTGTCACTCTTTGTGAATCTGTTTGAGTTTTGTTTTTTTGTTTTTGTAGAGATACTGAAGAAGTTTATCATATTCTTTACAGATAAGAAAACTGAGGCAAACAGGGTTAGGTGACTTGCCCAGGATCACACAGCTCATAATGGCTGACTTTAGGCCTGGCACACTATCTCCATTGTAACACTTAGTTGCCCCTCCCCTCTGTTTTTAGGTGCGTCATTTGTATTGTCTTTTTTTTCCCTAAGTAGGAGGGAGAAAAATGAGATAGAATATAGATAGATATTATTCATATCTATATGTACTTATTCCATACAAAATTTCTTTTTTTAGTATTTTGTTGAGAAAAGTGGAACATATTACTTGATTTTAAGAAAGATATCACATTTGATATATTAACAATATAAAGTTGGAAGAGCATTAGAAAAGTTGGTAACTGAATTCAAATCTCCCATGTAGTCACTCACATGCTCTTAAAGTAAATTCGTTTCAATTAAATGAGTATTTGTTTAATGATTTTTAGAGTTGAGCACAGAAGTTATCCAAGTTTGGATAGGAGGGTCATTCCATTTAAGGGAGAACTTAATAAGCAAAGGTATTATGATGGTGAGGTTGGGAAGTAAGGAGTTTGCAAATGTGAAACATTGGATTTATGAAGAAAAATACTCTGAGGGTGGCAATCAATGGTTGAAATAAATAAAATTCAGAAATAAAAACTTATTGATTGAATGTTATCTGCAAGACATCAGGCAATGAATTGAGGATACAGTGTATAAGACTTGGCCTTTGACTCTGGGGATCCTTTATTATGGTTGAAGAGATTAAGTATTAAGCAATAAAATTTAAAATTTAGCTCTTCTAAGAATCAAGCTTTATCTTACCTACATATCATTCATTTCCCATTTATAGAATTCTTACTTGAGTTAGCAAGAGAATATTTTAGCCATATTGTTAATTCTTGATATTAAAATGCTTGGGGCATATTTTGTTCAAATCACTTTGATTACTTTACCTCCATCTGAAGGATCTAAAAGATGTATTACCACTTCCTAGACAGTATTGTATTGAACAATTCACAAATCGCCCACAAAATAATGTAAATAGATTTTAAAGTTCTTGGGCATGTGTACTTTAAAGAGACTATTGATTGACAAATTGAACATCTTTGAAAGGTGATTGTTTAATACAAATTAATTTATTTAGATTCATTAGTGTTACAGGGCTATAGATAAGATAGATCTGAAGATGGAAGGGATCCTACAGATCATCTAAGTCCAACCTTCTCATTTTTATAAGTAACTTAAAATTGAAATTCATAGAATTGGAATGACTTGTCCAAGTTCCCTAAGGTAAGAAAAAGTGGCAAATGTGGTATTCTAGTCAGGTTCTTATACTCCAAATCCAGCACTTTTCCCCATAGAGACATATATCATGTCTCTAGTATATATTTTTTAAATGATTGATACATTTCATTTTGACATAGTCACTTCCCAATATAAAGCCTTTCAATTAAAAACTCTTGTTAGCAAAACTGTAGTGAAGTAATTTAGTCAGTGGTATTATAATTTTCTATTTTCATTGTTTACTATTAACAAATATATATATTTTTACTTTAGTAATAAAAAAAATTGTCCATTGCATTTGACATAATATTATTGTCAGTGGATATATTTTTTGGTTCTGTTTTTTCTATACCAGTTCCCATATTTCTCTGAATCTGTTCCTTTTTATATAGTCCTGTACCTGTATGAATGTGCTGCTGATTCAGCTAATTTCCAGGTGCTACAACTGTTTGTTTCTAACTTCTTTCCATATTAAATAATGCTGCTAGGAAGAATACAAAACTATAACTTGGCCCCTTCTTTCCTTTTTAGCCTTTTTATATCTTACTCTCCTTCATACACACTGGCCTACTTGCACTGTTTCGAATATGACACTCAATTTTCCATCTCTGTGCTCTTGCACTGACTGTTCTCCTTCTCTGGAATGCTCTTTCCCCTCATAAATGCCTTTTTAAATTTTTGTTTTCCTATAACGATGGTGATGAAAGCTACAATTTATTTAGCACTTTAAGGTTTGCAAAGTGCTTTGTAAATATTATCTCATTTTATTCTCATAGAAATATCCTGGAAGGTGGATGCTATTATTACCTCTATTTTACAGATGAGGAAATTGAAGCAGACAGGTTAAGTGACTTACCCAGGGCCACATAGCTTATGTGTGCAAAGTAATTCTCAAAGTCCAAAGAAATAAGTCTTTGACCAAAAACACTTCAAAAGTGAAAAAGAACAATGAATAGGTATGGGAAATCTCTTGACTCAACAAAAATTTTAAAATTGATTACTGTTTATAATAAAAGATTATATAAAAGTGAATTAAATCACCCAGGAACATCTTAGTTTAGGGGAATTGAAGATGATGGTATTATTCTTGATAATATGGAAATTTTTTATTGTAAACTCAACTTAAAAGCAGAGAATATAATATATAGTCTAGAATGTCTTAAAGCACCAAGTGTTTTAAGGGAATAATTAGAATGTAGTCATAGTGATGTGATTTGGAGGAAATTAATAAGGCTCTTTTGCCCTTAAATATCTCCTTCAAACAATTTATTAATGCTGCAATTCGTCTCCAGATTTATTAATATTAAATTCCCATAGGAGAGGTTGGAACAATGACGTCAGTGAATGTAACAGCAAATTTACTTTATTAGGTTTCTGAGAGCAGGACTGTTGAGAGAATGTGAATCCATTTTGATCATGGAACAGGGAGAGGAGTGTGGGCACTTAAATACAAGAAGAGTAGTTAGGCAGATATCTCTAAAAGTAGAAAGATGGCTCAGAGAAGACAGAACTAGAAATGAAAGAAAAGACCATTGTATTTTACCATAATGTATAGGTGGTGCTATATGTGCATAATAATTATCTTCTCCAGATTCCCCCATTTTAATTGAAGATTAGAGTGCTCTGTATGTTTTATGACATTTTTAGACTATAGCTTTTATGTTAAATCACTTCTGGGATTGGTCTTCTTTTGATATTCTAGCTATTGTAAAATCTTGTGTATTCTGCAACTTCTTTCATTGTAGTAGTATTCATGACCCTTGGCTTGGCCTTATGGCTCTAAGATTATAATTTTTATTTTTAGATGTAATGCAATATTTTGGTTTTCACATATTTTAGATGCAGAGCCCAGAAGTAAGTTCATATCATAATAGAAGTTCAGCCCTAGAAGCTTGTATTTTATCTGAAAGCTAATAGGATATATACTGATGATTTGGGGCAGAGGTATGTGATGTCAGTAAATTTGTGCATTAGAACTGTATTTTAGCAGCTAATGAAGGATGGACTAGAGAAGGGATACAGGAACTAAGGTTGCTGAACTTGGATAGGAGAATTATAAAGGATCTTCACTCGAAGTCAATGTTTGGCATTTGTGTGAAAGAGGTATTAGAATTATTCAATATGGTTCCAGAGAACAAAACTAGGACCAGTGGTGTAGAAGTTAGAAAGAAGTAAATTTGATTTTGGTATAAGGAAAAATGTCTTAAAAGTTTAGAGCTATCCAGAAATGAAATGGACTGTCTGACTGTCTTAGAACATAATACTTTCCTCTTATTAGAGGTTTTTGAGCAAAGGCTGGGTAAAACTATTTATTGAGAATATAGGAGATGGACTATGATTTCAGATGTGGTTTAAATTTGATGTCTCCTTTTCAGTTCTGAAATGATGTGATTGGGAGTTTTTCAGATATCAATTTGTGAATTAGAAATATTAAGCCAGTATAATAAAATGTTCTTTTTAATGGTAAGAGAAAAAAAAATCCATCATGCAGAGAAGTAGAGGGAAGATCTAGAGAAGAGTTGAAAGGTAAGTGTGTAGGTCTCCTTAGAAAATTGGATTTAATTGTATCAAAAATTTTTGTGCTAATTTTTCTAATTAAATAGAATGAACCAAATGTTATTTGTTCTTTGCTTTCGTGACCCAAATGGGGTCACAAAGAGTTAAACATGACCGAACAACTGAAATTAGTAAATAAGTTGTCACCATAAGAATTCAGACACTGAGAAGCAAAGTCCATGTACCAAAGATGTAAATAAAGGGCTCCTATACTAAATAAAAGACTGGCCTAAAAGACCCTTCTAATACTAAGATATTATTCTATTTATTGACTAATGACTACTTTAAACTACATTATTATTCATCCTTTGTTTTTGAAGAGGACCAGTTACATTTTGGGATGATGTCTTGACTCTGAGGATAAATTGGATTTAAGTCATCAACCTCTCACTCTCTCTCTTTTAGTCATCAAACTCTAGTGATAAGAAAAAAGTCAGGATGACTTGTCATGTTGTGGGATGCATTGGATGACTTCTGTTTCTTTGATGTTTGACCAAGCTCTGAGTGTATACTTCAGCTTCAAGGCCTTCATTGGAACAAACTGTTCTCATCCACCTGTTCCAACTGGGGAAGTCTTCATATGGATTGGAGTAGACATCTACTAACTCCCCAGTCAGCTTGTCTGTAAAGATGTTTTTTCCAGAGGATGGCTGTTGTAAGTGCTACAATGTTTTGAGCCACAGATAAAGAATGGACCGTGAGCAAAGGTGGATACCAAAGGTTAATGACCAGCCCTGAAAAGAGCTCAGCAAGCCCTCATACCAGAAGTTCTAGTCTTCCCTGAACTCCCCATATACTTGAAACCTGTGTGCTTACTTTGAGCTACACTATATACACTTAAAAGTAATCCACATACTTTCTTTGTTCTTAAAGAGTATCACATAGAAATTCTATATTCCATGGAAAAATAATATAATGTATATAACTAATTTTTATAAAGATTTTCACTAACACAAATAACTAATATAAATCTTTTAAAATTTAGTTTTTGTTATCATTTGGTTTTACTTCACAGTTTTTTGTTTTTTTGTGGGAAGAGTTATCAATAAGAATGTGGGGGTGAGGAGTAAAGAGTATCAGAAAATGATTTATGCAAGAAGAATGAACAAGACATTTAAAAAATAAAATGTAGCAAGAAAAGTTTAAATTGTTTATACTTTTTTCACTCAGAAATTCCACTCAGACATAGGTAGATTATTAAAAAAACTACCTATCAAAATGTTAATAGTATATTACTTTTAATAACAAAAAACTGGAAACAATACCATCCAACAATTTGTTAATTACTGAACAAATTATAATACTAAAATATAATGGAATATTAATATACATAAGGTCAAATTGGAAAGGCAACATTATTTTCTTTGTAAAAAAAATTTTTTCCCCCTTTCTAATTTTTTTATCTGTTTATGCATGTACATTAATTTTTTAAATACACATTTCTTTATGAAGCATGTTGGGAGAGAAAATCAGAACAACAGGGAAAACAAAAAAAAAAGAAAACAGAAGGAAAAAATGAATTTATTTTACTGAATTAATTTTTCTCTTTTATTTTTTATCATGGAAGGTGACTTTCTGGGAAGAACATAGTGGAAAATGTAGGTGATGTGGAAACAAAAGCTATCAATGAAATTTATTTAGGAAAAAAGCCAATATCATATAATCAATGTTGAATTGCCTTCTTCGTTCCTTTTTCATTTTTTATTACAAAACAAAACACATCCCTGAAGAAAGATGAAAGGTATATTTGGAAATGAAAGAGATATAAAAATAAAATGTCAATAAAAAAATTTAAAGGACATATCATTTCTCCTTTCTCTTAACATTCATAACCTAATGATATTATAGAGAAGATGTACTGTAAGAGTGTTTATCTTAGTATTAGTTAATAAATATTTATAGACCAATAAGTTCTGGAGAGGCAGCAGTCTAGTGGCAGAGATAATATACAAACAATAAATAACAATATGTATATACAAGATAAATTGAAAATAATCAATAGAGGGAAGGCACTTGGTGTCTTGCATCAATATATTTAAAAGGAAATAAAATTAAAATAGAAAATTAGCATGCTAATTCTATATTAGTGCATAATGACATATTTCCAGTTCTCATTCTAAATAAAGGGAAATAAATTGATGTTTGTAATTTAGAATATACTTTATAGATAGGAAACTTCAGAAACACACATGCTAATGCCTCATACTGGCACTGAATTCTCCAAGACTATGCGAGCAGAGAGCAAGCTGTCTGGAATATTCTTTTGAGGCTGGAAAGTATTTGAATACAGGTTCAGCCATGGACTATCTGCTATCTGAACATCAGTTTAACTCAGAACCATGAATCGGGCAAGTGGCAAAAAAAAATATTTTTCCTAACATTAAACCCAAATGTGCCTCTTTGAAACTTGTATCTATTGTTCCTGGTTCTGCCTTCTGGGGCCAAAAAGAATAAGTTTAATTACATGCGATAGTCCTTGAAATACTTGGACATAGTTCATCCACACCTGAATCTTCTCCAGATTAAATATTCTCAGCTCCTTCACCTGGTTCCTGTGATATAAACTCAAAACTCTTTTTGGCTGCCCATTTATAGAAATGACTCCAGCTAATCAATGTCCTTTATAAAACATGATCTTCATAACTAAATGTAAAATTCCATGTAAAACAGGTTATCTCCTTATTTCTAGAATTTACGACTTTTAAATTCAGTACAAGACTGCATTATCATCTTTGTTTTCATTGTTGACTTCAATTAAACTTAGTCTAGTCAAACTGCCAGGTATTTTTCAAATTCCTTTCTAACTATGAGTCCTCTTTTCTGTATTTGTGAAGATGATTTTTTGAATTCTTAATTTGTCTCATTTCATCTATTAGGATCAGCCCACTGTTCTAATCTGTCAAGATCTTTTTTGGATCCTGCCATCCTTTTTATAGGATACTTTTATATAGTTGACAAACAATAAACACAAATAATTGTGTAATGGTAAGGATGTTGTCTACTATGGAATATCACTTGTTTATTTTCTTTGAATACCATCGATATATTCTTTATGTATATGCAGATTAGCAGTTTTCAGACTTTTTGATCTCATAATCCCTTTATGTTTAAAATAAGTGAATACCAATAGATATAAACAAAAGTTTTTTGAGGACTTCCCCAAATTTTTGTTTATATCTATTGATATTTACTATTTTATAAACAAAAATTTAATTTAAAAAAATAGCTCATTTAAAAAAGTAACGCCCATTATGTTAACATAAATGATATTTCAATGAAAAATAATGCTATTTTTCCAAAACAAAAAATGAGTCAAAAGAATGTTATTTTTATATATTTTTGCAAATCTCTTATATCTAGCCTATTAATAAATGGTAACTGGATTCTAATATTTGCTTCTATAATCTGTTCCAGTATGTTGGTATGGTTAAGATACATGAAGAAAATATGGTTTCTCAAAAATAAGTACTTGGAAAAGAGAGGAGTATTATAAGAGACAAAAAGGTTTAGTATTATGAAAAGTTTTGATCTTGAGGACTCCTTGAAAAGAGTCACAGACTCCCTAAAAAGTCTCAAGAATCCACAGAAATCCAAAAACCACACTTTGAGAAATTCTGATATAGATAGATAATTGTCATTTAAAATGTATATGTGGGAAAGTAGACATGTTGGTTAGTGGTAGATGATATTGAAATGAATGAGCACTGAGGTATTTTTTTTCTTTCTTTTTTTTCCATGCCTTTGGTTTCTCTTCCTCCCTCAGAAAAGCTGGAGAATTTCTCTCTAAAGGTCCACAGAATTTTGTCAACTTTTGGATGCAATTGGTCTTGATGAAGCACCAGGTTGGGAGGGCTGGTCAGAATGGGAAAAACTCACAAAGGTATTCTCATAGCCCAGAGGAGCTTTTATTTTGTGAAAGCACAGAGTCTTGGTCCAGTGGGTCAAGCACTTAAGTGTGGATGTGGGATGTTATTTATGATTTGGAAACTGGGAAGGAAAAGAGACGTAAAGGTCAAGGATTAGAGAGTCAGGGAGAATGCTGGTCAACTCTAAACTCAGCAAGTTCGTGATGGGAATCCAGGAACAATGGTATGCTAATGGATGATACTGAGGGTATCTCTGTCACAAAAGTTACTATTTGACAAATGTATGCTCTAATGTGCCTCCTCAGGAGTAGGGAAGGCCCTTAACCACAGGGTCTTCTGATTGGTGGGAAGTTTGATAATGGGAGCTAACTATAACTCTCTTTCTTGAACCAAGAAGTATTCATTGTTTAGGTTCAGATGCAAGATAGCAGTCCAGAGTTTTGGAAGACAAGTGAGATATCCCCAAAGGATAGCTTAGTGGAATGAAGATATCAGACACTATTTTCTTTCCTTCCTACTCATTCTCTAAGATTTTACCACATCACTTCCTATAGCTACATTCCTAAGGTGATTACATAATTTCCAAGGCCTGGGATTTTTTTCAAAAAGTTTTGGGGTCTCTTCTGCTATTGTGGTTTCTACTGCATTCTCAAGGACATACCAAATCATTCTCATCCAGTTGCTTTTTCCAGTGTGTAGATGCTTACAAAATACTTGTTGAATTGAATTAGAACCTTATCTCCTTTCATATCACTTGAGAATTAATCTCTTAATGCCCTTATAGAAAATTTCCAATCTTTTCTATAATAGCTCTCTTAGCTAAATTACTGTGGTTAACTATCTAATTGGGAGGTATAAAATGTGACTAAAATTAAATTCACTCACTCTATTTTCCCTTGCTACTAATTTCCAGGTATATCCCTGCACTGTATGCTATCTGGTCCAAGATTTATGGGGTATTAAGGGAGAACTAGAACTTCTGATGTGAGAAATTGCTGAGCTCTTTTCAGAGCTAGTCATTAAGCTTTGGTGTCCACCTTTACCCTGTGTTCACTTTTTACTTGTGAATCCACGAAACTGTAGCATTTGCAACAGCTGTCCTCTAGAAAAACCATCTCTGAAGACAGGCTAAACTAGGATGAGAGTAGTAACTGACAAGCTCCAACCTCATTAGAATGTTAGTAGATGTCTACCCCAACCATATGAAGACGTCCCCAGAGGTGGATGAGAACAGTTTGTTCCAGTGGCCATGAAAGCCATGAAGCTGAAGTGCATTATGGAACACTCAGAGCTTGGTCAAACATCAAAGATACTGAAATCATCCAATGCATCTCAGACCATGACCAGTTTTCCTGACTTTTCTTATCACTGGAGTTTGATGACTAGAAGAGAGAGAGTGAGGTTGATGACTTTGTGCAACTATGCCTCAATTAAATCCAATTTATCTTCGAGTCGAGGCATCACTCCACAATGTAACTTGTTCTCTTCAAAAACAAAGGATGAACAACAATAAAAGTAATGAGTCAATTAATAGAATGTTTTAGTATTAGAAAGGTCTTCTAGGCCAATTTTTTAATTTAGTATAAAAGCCCTTTATTTATATCTTTGGTACATGGACTTTGCTTCTCAATGTCTGAATTCCTATGGCCACAATTTACTTATCAATTTCAATTCAGTTATTTTCAGTTTTTTTTATATATATATATATATACACATACATACACACACACACACACACACATATATATATATATATATATATATATATATAGTTATATTAACTGTTCATGACCCCAGATGGCAAATATACTGGAGTGGTTTGCCATTTCTTTTTCCAGCTCATTTTGCACATGAGGAAACTGAGGCAAATAAGATTAAGGGATTTTCCTAGGGTCACACACCTAGAAAGTGCCTGAGGCCAGATGTGAATTCAGGAAAATGAGTCTTCCTGATTCTAAGCTTGGCATTCTAACCATCATGTAACTTTCCCTACTTACAGGTAAGCATTGTATATAATAGTATGATGACATCTCAAATTCTATATGTCCAAAAGAGAACTCGTTTTTATTCTAAAACTCAACTCTTCTAAATTTACCTGTTGGCCTTGAGAACACTACCATCCTCACAGTCATCTAGGTTTGCAACTTTGCTGTTATCCTGACTCGGTCACCTACAGATACAATCAATGCCTAATCTCATCATTTCTTCCCTCTTCTTCATTTTCTGATAACTTTTCTTCTTCTACTATCCTAAATCTGACCCTTATCACTTCTTTCATTTCATTTCATGGTCTCCTAATTGGTATCCTTACCTCATATCTTTCCACATTCCAATTCATTTTCCATACAGGTACCAAAATTGTTTTCTCAAAGCACAGCTTTGATCACGTCACTTTCACTTCAGTGTCCCCATTATCTTTAAAATCATATATAAGCTTCTCTGTTTGGCATTTGCAACCAAGCTCCAACTCACTTTGTTTTTTAACCTTATTTAATTATATTATTCTTCTTTGTGTTAACTTGGCCTCTTTACTGTTCCTCTTACATGGCACATCATCTCTTTTCTTCATGCTTTGCATTGTCTGTTTTTTCATGTATGAAATTTAATCCTTCCTCATTGAAATATATTAGAATTCCTAGCTTTTTTCAAAGCTCAGTTCAAGTGCCACTTGCTAAAGGAAGTCTTTTTTGATGTCAAATACTTGTGCCTTCCTCCAAAAATTATCTTTAGTACATTTTGCGTGAATATGTTTTTATATGTTTCTATATATTTATGTTTATGTATTCCCCAGTTTCTAATCCTGCCCTGCATATTTTTCAGAGTCTTTAATTGAATTTTGTGGACATAGATAGATCAGCCTCATTCATACATTTTGTTGACTATTGTTGATGTCTGGAAATCCTATCAAAATGATGTTTTATACATTCCACTTGGCTTTTTATCTTTATTTTAAATGAACACAGTCACAAACATTTTCAGTTTATCTCTTATTTTAAAAATAACTGTTTCCCTTTTTCACTTCCATTTTCCTGTCTGCTTTTTTTCTTGGGATAATAAATCCCCTCTCCCTTTGTCCTGTTGACTTAAAACGCTTTCTCTCTAGTACCCAATGTGTAGATAATCAAGAACCATTACATTTAAAATGTGTTTGGGCCATAGGGGAAAAAAGCTTTTAGTTTATTATCAAAGTTGGCATTAAATATTAAATAATTTGATACATCCTGAGTAAGCAGATTAGACCAGAGCTGGAAGAGATCTTTAACATTATCTAACTGTACGCTTACAATTCTGTATAGTAATGAAGTAACAAATTTCAGTTTCACCTAGTGTGCTAGATATAAAACAGGCTGGCTGTTTGGATTCAGAAAGATAATGTAGCCTTGTATTCTTTTCTTTACTCCTTTTAAAAATTAAGTCTTGGATTCATTGTTGGCATTTGATCCCCCTTTTAAGTGGTGAACATTTGGCCTGAGTGAATGGAATTCAGAAAGCTTTTGTATGTTAATGTCATCACTGTAGATACTTTACAGTATTAATTTACTTTTCCCTTCCTTATAAAATTAAAGAAGAGTACTAAAAATTTAAATAGTTGCCAAACAGTATATTAGCAACTGATATATGTTCTAAATGACTTTTATTTTTATATAGATAGTGTAATCATTAAAACCATATAAACATTGATAAATTAGAAAGGAACCTTTTCCCTAGAGTGATATTCCCCATATTGCCCATTTTTAATTTTGTTCTTATACTCCTACTTTCAGTGTGTGAAATACTTTTTAAAAAGGAATGAGGTTTGTGATACACTTCTTACTTCCCCCACAAAAGGCCTCTTTTGCTGAGAAGTTAAGTGTGTTTCCTGTCATTCCTTTAAATGAAAAACAGGAAGCTAATACTGGAAAAGAATTTGGAACCCTGAATTGTTTTGCTTTTTTCTTTTAGTCATGCCTATTTAGCATTAAAATGATAGGAATTTTGAAATGGCATAAAGTATCTTAATACTTTTATACTTTTGTCATTTCCCTAGATAATGTGACAAATATTTAGGGTTCGAAACTTAAATTTAGGAAGATCTGATATTTTCTGTTTCATATTTGTGTAGGTATTGATTGGTTTGTTCAAGACTATGTAATCATATGTTATGACCAGTTAAATAGAACAAGATTGTTATTTTGGGCTTAAGTTTACAGATTTAATGTTTAAGCACATCTTTCAAATATTTTAACTTGAAAAAGTAAGTTACTTTTTACTTTAATCTTGGTGATAAAAATTTGGTTCCATTTCTCCTCTGCATGCCAAGAGTTGTGGTATTACATTTGTTCCTTTGCTTTGGTATTACATTTGTTCTCTTCAGTGGTAGAACATTTGTATGTATTCTAGACTTAACTCTATTTAACATTAAAGTGGAAAAAAGTGCCTAGAATTATTTTTCTTTCTGTTTTCCAAAATATCAATAATAATTCTTGTCATTCTTAATTTAAAAATAATACTTTTTTGTTCAACAGATTGTCATTTAATTAGTGTTTGAAAGCCAATGATGGCATAGTACACAGATGGGTTTTTAACTTGAAGTCTGTAAACTAGATGTTTTAAAAAGATTTTGATAATTATTTAAATATAATAAGTTTTCTTTGTAATACTACATATATAAAAGCATTATTCTGTGAGAGGATCTATAGACTTCACAAGACTACTAAAAGGATCTCCTAATTCAGAACAGTTAAGAACTGTTGATAGCAGTTGGCCTTAGAATTGGAAAAGCCTGGGTTCCCTCTCAGTAAAAATGGCCAACTCTATTCTGTATTGGGAATTGTTAATCTTTTTGTGTGAAAGACCCCTTTGCCAATCTAGTAAAAAATTGTGGACTCCTTAGAACAGAGCCCTTAAATAATTAAATGCTAAATTTCAGTTAGAGGTTAATAGAAATAAAGATGCATTTTAACTTATTCAGGTTTATGGAACCTCTGAAATGGACCCCAGGTTAAGAACTCCTGCTCTATACTGTCTATACTGCAGGGGTCCTCAAACTATGGCCCATGGGCCAGATGCAGCAGCTGAGGATGATTATCCCCCTCACCCAGACTATGAAGTTTATTTAAAGGCCCACAAAACAAAGTTTTTGTTTTTACTATAGTCTGGCCCTCCAACAGTTTGAGGGACAGTGAATTGACCCCCTATTTTAAAAGTTTGAGGACCCCCTGGATAGGCTGCAAATGAGCTATAAATCTATACCTATAGAGGGAGTTGCTGTAGTTTTCCATAGTTCATCAGGATAAGAAACAAATGTTAAGAAAAATAGTATTCAGAGAATAACATCCAGTAAATTTAACATTTTATAGCTTATTAAATGCATATTCATTAATCTCTTAGAATGTTTATATAACATATTACTTTTTAAAAGTACAGATTGTACTATATATATGTAATTCTCTTTTTATTGCTGGTTTCAAAAAAGCAAAGGTATGTTTTCTTGAGCAAAAATTTAGCACCATTTAGCACCATAAGCAATGCATTAGGCACCACCTAAGTTCTGATAAGTTGATAGCTTTTTTAGAAATAGATTTCATTGCTACCTTTTGTTTTTATATAAACTATTTCTCAGTGTATCCTTTCTTCCTTTTATTCCCTCCCAGAAAGCCATCTGTTAGGAGGATAGCCATCCTTTATATAAAAAATTTTAAAAAAAAGAAAAGAAACCTATTAAAGCAAATTAAACAACATAAGGAAAAAGTCTTCCATTGTAGTGTTTCATATCCAAAGTCTCTCATCTTTCCAAAGAAAGAGAAGGCTCATGTTCTTTGCGGCCAAGCTTCATCATCATAATTTCACAGCATTTAGTTTCTGTTATTTTATTGTTGTTGCTGTGTGATTATTTATATTATTTTCTTAGTTCTGCTTACTTCACTTTGCATCATTCCATATAATTCTTTCTAAACTTTTCTGTATTCATTATTCATCATTTCTAAATATTACATCATATTAATATACAACAACTTATTTAACCATTTCCCTGTTTGATGAGAATCTACTTTATTTTTGGTTATTTATTAGTACAAAAAAGTGCTATCACTTTTTGGCAAACTTGAGGTTTTTCTTTTTTATCACTGACTCCCTTGGAAAGAGAGACGGAGGGAGGGAGGGAAAGAGTATTGCTTCTTTGTTAAGTGTGAATGGAACCTCAAAGTTCTTCTGATATGCCTTATTATTTTTTCTATGATTTCTTGTAGTTGGTAATAGTTTACATTTCTTTTGAAAAGTTCATCAGGATGGTATTTTTTCAAAAGGCTTATTTTTTAAGTTTGAAATTAATGAATAATAAATGAAGATAAAATTCAGAAAAATAATAGAGAACTTTATTAAAGTGATGGGGGAAAGTATTTTTATTCTATAATTAATAAAATTTATCTCTTTCAGACAGCAAATGGCTACATATTATTTTTTCATATTGCATCAGCAAGAGGAGAAAAGTACCTTTATGAGCCTATATATCCCAAGTAAGTTTTTGTTTTTCATCTTTTATTTTTTATTTATATATTATACCCTTGAAAAAAGCATTACAGTATTGCCAGTTGAAAAGTAGATACAAAGACAGCCTATTTTGAATGTATATATCAGATTCCTTTGTCAAGAAACTCCAAATTTGTTAGGCTTGTCATTTCTGTATGTGTGAGTGAAATTTAAGTTAAAATAAATTAACTATTAGCTGAGTCTTGGAAATATTTTATATATTTATATATTTTATATATTATATATTTTATATATTTATATAATATAGTGATTGTTCTTATTATGATATATCTTGTGCTTTTATTTTTTCCAGTAAAGTTTAGACAGTACTCTAATTTAAATGACTATTAAATTAAGAAAGAATACCTTATATTTTGTACCTTGTAATCAGTGTACTAAATATACATTTTAATTTGATATTACATATATGCTGTAACTTCTCATATTTTAATAAACTTTATAATTATTGTCTTTTTTTGGAAGCTACAGAGTGTAGTTGCTTAAATTTGACTTCCTTGTGAATATTAATAATTGAAATTGACTCCTTAGTTATGTTTATTAGAAAACTTGAAATTTTTTTTATGATTATTATTATTCTGATTTCTGAGTGAGAGATAGGTAAACATTTGCTGTTCTTTATGGAAGGTGAGATATGAGTTGTAAGGTAGTTTGATTTAGCGGATAGAAGGATGACCTGATTAGAGAACCCAGAAAGATCTGAATTCTAGTACTGTCTCTCCCTACACTGGAATGTAACCTTGTTACATTGTCATGTAACCTTTCTGTTACATGGAATGTAAGTCATGTGACCTTTCTGTACGCCCCTGCAAATTCTTTAAATATGTAAATTGTATTATAGTTGCTTATCTACTTTGGTAGTGGGAGTTTGCTCCTATTAAGTTCATTATATCTGTAGAATCACTTGTCTGCCTTCTTCTTTCCATACTCTACCCTATCAATGTAATAACAACTCAAGATATGTCCAAGTTACTCTATTTCGAATCTAATTTATTTACAGAGTGGAAATTATGATGTTCAAAAAATACAGGTAAATGGCATTTTCTAGTTTTTCTTATCATCAATTGCTTCTTATTTTATAATCATTTGGGAATATTTTCTAATACTTTATTTTAGTCACTAAACTAATTTTGCTTTTAAAAACTGATTGGAGAAATTGACTAAGCATGGAAGGAATTATGTTGAGAAAATTCAGAAAATTTCATTTGCAAATTATATTTAGATTTGATGGTTACTAGTCTAATGCGGGGAGTTAATGTTAGCAAATTGTTAATAATGCCAAATCTGCCACCTGCTTTTGGATAGCCAGGACCTGAGAATGTTTTTTATATTTTTAAATACAATTAAATTTCTGTTTAAAATGTAAAAACCATGCTTTTAGATGCAGTAACATTTTGATTTAATATTTTTTTAAAAATCTATTCTTAGTATTAGGGCCACACAAAAGCAGACAAAAACAGGCAAATAGCAGGAATTTGTTCTGCAGTTTCTAGGTGTGGACCTCTGATTTAGGACAAAGATTGCCCTGTGAGTAGATAGTCATTGTAATATATATTATAGAAAAAATGTAGTAGAAAAGGAAATGAAATAAAATGCTGAATTTTAAGACAACTTTTTATATGAAGATGTTGCCTATTTATGTCACAAGTTTTAATTTGTGTTTTTATAATACAACCCTCTTCTGAAACTCCAGGCCAACCTAGTACCTCTATTTATGGCTCTCGGTAACGTAGGTTGTTGTTCAGTCTATTCAGTTGTGTCCAACTCTTCATGACCCATTTGGATTTTTCTTGGTAAAGATACTGGAGTGGTTTGCCATTTTCTTTTCCAGTTTAACAGATAAGGAAACTGGGCCACCCAGGTTAAGTTACTTGTTCAGGCTCACACAGCTAGTAAGTATCTGAGATCAGATTTGAATTCAGGAAGATGAGTCTTCTGATTCTAGGCCCAGCATTTTATCCACTGCGCAACTAGCTGCTCACTTATAGAATATGTAGAACTTTGTTCATTGTAAATGGAAATAGTAGAGTTAAGAGAAGTGATGGATTGTGAGTCAGTGTTGATGTTGTGTACTCTGTAGTTAATATTGAAGTACAGAAATTACAGGAGGATACATTTGGACACAATTTAGAGGAGAATTTGCTAATTCAATTTAACATTTATTGATAGCTTTTTCATATAAAGGCATTGTGATAGACACTGGAACTACGAAGACAAAAATGAAACATTTCCTGTCTCACAGATCTTACCAGAGGTTATGTTCTACTTGGGATATATCATATATAATGATGAATAACACAAGGTAACTTGAGGAAGGAGAGCTCGAACAACTGGGGGAAACAACAAAGGATCAAAAATCTCTTAGAAAATAGTAACTGAGTGGACCCTTTAGGAAAGTTAAAGATTCTAAGAGACAGGGATGATTAGGAAGGGATGTTGAGCAACCTGTGAAAAGACACAG
The DNA here is from genome assembly GCF_902635505.1 of Sarcophilus harrisii. Classification (NCBI taxonomy): domain Eukaryota; kingdom Metazoa; phylum Chordata; class Mammalia; order Dasyuromorphia; family Dasyuridae; genus Sarcophilus; species Sarcophilus harrisii. The sequence continues at coordinate 116,982,010 of NC_045426.1, read as the reverse complement.
AACAGAAATAGGAGCTGGAATATAAAATTCAGGAATTAGCTGATAAGTCAGTTAGTTAAGGGTCCAGTAGTAAGAGTTTTATTATTAGAGTTCCCCTAGAATGGAATAGACTGTATTTAAAAGAAGCAAGGTTACTACTTTTGAGGTGATCAACAGTAGGCTATTACTCCTGGAGCTCCTAAAGTAGAGACTAGATGATCATTTGTCAAGGATGTTACAGTGTTATATAAGGATTGGAAATAGGATTATTGATGTACTTTGCAATTATATTTAATAAAAGATGCTTTTTTGTTCATAGGATCCAAAATTTAGAGCAAAAAGATAACTTAGAGGGCATTAAATCCTACACCTACTTGTTTTACAAATGAGGAAAGTGAGTATGAGAGAGATTAATAATTTAGGTTAGATCACACAGCTTCTATCAAGTATCTGTGGAAGGAGCAGAACTTAAATTTTCCTAACCCTAGGTCCAGTGTTCTTATCCATCTTACTACATAAGGATGAACATTATGCTTATGAACATATAATAATATTGATCATAAAACTTTAGAGGTAGAAGAAATCTGAGAGATTATCAATTCCAACACCCCCATTTTATAGATGAGAAAAATGAATTTGAAAGGGGTTGTGACTTCTTTGTAATCTATTATACATTGTTTAAAGGCTCTCGGTTTTATCAAAGCCAAGTTTAATCAAACTGAATAAAACATTTTTCTTTTATGCTGGCAACAAAAAAGAAGGAAAATAATTTCAGCTAGACTGTATATCAGGGTTTAGAGTAAGGAAACAAATTAATTGATTTGGGTCTTGTATCTCTCAACTCTGTGTATCCTGTCTATTAGTTTGGGCCTTATGGGGGGAAGGGGAGGGGAAACACAAAGAAGAAAAACAAAAGAGGAAGGGAAATTAGAAGTACCTATAACTTAAAAATGGAGGGGATAGCGTCAGATAGGAAATGGGTTATACAAATTGTCATGGATGAATGCAATAGATTATTATTACTGTGTTACAAAAATTGATGGATACAAATGTAGGAAAACATGGTAAAGTAGGCAGAGTCAAGAATACAGCATACAAAATGACTACAACAGTATAAACAGAAATAATATAACTAAAAAAACCTAAAACTAAATGCTACAAAAGTGTAATGACCAAGCTTGGCCCCAAAAAAGTAATATAAGATACCTCCCTTTAGTCACTCCTTGTCAGGGGATGGGGAAAACAGTGGTCCATGAATGTGAAACATTACATATATTGTCAGGATTATTTGTTTTTCTAATATATTGATCAGTTTTGCTTTTTTTAAAAAATTGTTTATAAGGAATAGCTTTCTGGGAAAGGGAGAGTAATAGAAAAGGACATTTAGTTTATTAAAAAAAAAAGTTGATGCAAATATACATTTTAAAATAGAATTAAAATGTCTCAACCAAGGAATAGGCAATTTCTCTTCCCTGACTCATATATGGAACAATTTTCTCTTGAGTCTCTTTTTCTATCTTATGAGTACATCAGGTTCTTTTATTGTTAGTTTATCAGATGTCCTGTATTATGTGACAGCATACTTCACTTTAGAAGTACATATTTTTCCTCTGTTATATCACATCTGAGAAACAGCTCAGATGTCTATGTTCATTAATAGTTTCCAACAAGATGTCATTTCAGATCTGCTTTTAGTTCAGCCTTGGGTGACTTACATTTTTTCCTTACGTTTCCTTGTTCCTTTCCCTAACTGTAAGTTTTACATTTCTTTCATGACCTCTTAAAAATCTTTTTAGACTAGTGTTTATTAAACATATCTGATGAAAGGGCAGAAAAACTATAAGATTTAAAGCTAGAAGGCATTTGAGGGATCATCACTAAAGTATCTTTTTTTATCATGATTCTTTTAACAATTATAGTTCCTGAACATTTGGATTTTTTTTTTTTAAAGGAGCTATGCTACATGTAATTCAGAAGTAATTTCTCTTTAGTTTGAGTATGTATTTTTGCATTTATACTTGAATGTATTTATTTTACCTTAGAAATTTTATTAACTATTTAGTCCCTTGACAACAAAACATTTGAACAAAGTTTTATAGAATAATTTCCTTGTTTATATAGTGTGTTAAGCTTTTCAAAGCTCTTTCTTCACATCAGCCTTGTGAAGTAGAGTAGGTAATATAAGTATTATCCCTGATTTATAAATGATGAAGGGGAGGAGCAGAGAGATTCAAGTCCAGACTGATACATATAACTTGTCCGATCCTAGGCAAGTCTACTTATCAGTCTGGACTTGAATTCTAACTACAAGATTAATGTCTCAACCAATAGCCTATAGTGACATTATTTTACTATTCAAGTTACATTAAAATATTCTGTAGTTAATAATCATATATTCTAATATGCTCTCATTCCATTTATCTGTTATACATACTGTATAGCCCCCAAAATACAAAACATGTTATTTAAGTGTCATTTATAAGTATGTTGTAAGCCTCTCTTTTATGAGATGCTTCTCATTAACTAGTTCACTATAAAAGAGAAATTGATTTTGAGGAGAAAAGAGCCACGTTTTTCTTAGCTTTTAAATTTGTTATTGACCTGTGAATAGCATTTGCCATTTAGTTAATTCTAACTACTCAACTCCATGTTAACCATCTATCAGAAAGAAAGGGATAATTTAAATAACAATATCATGCAATAAAAAGGAGAAGAATCAACAAAAATTTATTCAGTACCTATTAAACCTCAGACTCTGGGTTCAGAAAGAGTGGGGATACAAAGAAAGTTAAAAACAGTTCTTGCTATTAACAAAGTTATCTCAGAAGAAAGGCACTAGCATTAAGGGAGACCAGGAAAATCTTCCTGTAGATAGTGATAACTGAGAATTAAAATAGACCAGGAATTAAAGATGAGGAAGGAGGGCATTCTAAGCAGGTGGGACAGCTATTGATGCACAGTAGAATGTTTTGTGAAAGGAATGGTAAGGAGGTCATTGTCATTGAATCATAAAATATATGTAAGAGATGCAGGAGGGGGCTAGATTATGAAAGGTTTAAAAGACGAACAAAGGAAGTTATCTTTGATTATAGAAATTATAGGGAATCACTGAAGTTTATTGAATAGAAGGGGTTAAATGGTTGGGATTGATTGTGAAGTTAGGAAAAATTGGGTTCATGTACTGCTTCTGACATAGATTTGTGGTCATGGATGGGTAAAGTTATTTAATCTCTCCACATTCTAGCCCTAGGACTTTTTTATGGAGTTGTTGCTTAACTGCTCCAAGTAAATTTTATTACTGAATTCCCCTCCCTTCCCCCCCCCCCAAAAAAATGTATTCAGAAATATAGAAGTAAATTATGGGTCATATAAAAATATTGGTATATAATGAACTGGAGTTTGAAGAGTAAAAGACTGACAAAACTGCCAAAAATAAGTAACTTGTATCAAAAACAAGTAGTGCACTCAATTTAGTCACACAGATACACACAAACTCCTTACTATTCCTGAGTACTTTGAGAGCTGTGATAAGTTGTGGTAGCATTTGAAATTTCCAAGTAACCACAAAAATAACATCTTACGTGTGTGGGACAGTTGCCAGACCCCCTTCCCCAAATTAACTAATCAGAGGCATCCTCAGGTACAAAGAGAAAGCATTGCAGAGAGAGACCCAAGCACACCTGGGAAGCAGTGCTCATGGTCCTGATAAGTTGGAAGCAGTAAAGCTGCTTAAATAGCAAAAGATCCAAGCCTTTTCATGGGATGGACTAAAAGGAAGTAATCATCATTGACCAGTGGTCACTAATGTTGTCTGCTTCCTGTGAATCACGTCACTTCCTGTCACTGACCTAGGATCTTGGCCTTTAGAGACCTTTAGGCCTGGAGATCATGTGACTTTCTGCAACCTGGGCCCAAGGACCTGATCTTCCCAATCTGCAGACCTCTGAGAATAGGGTTCATGTGACTTAGGCCTAGTCTCCTAGACTTCTTGAGAAAGCTTCACCTCTCTCTAAGGATCATGTCAAACTATTTTATTTTTTCCTCATTTTTCATTAACTGATATAAAGACAAACACAAGTTAAGGGTATAATATACCAGTAATTTTAAGGACATCTAGTATGAAGCTATTCCATTTTGTATTTAAAAATAAATATATGAGGGGCAGATTTGAACTCGGGTCCTCTGTCTAGAGCACCATTTCTGAAGTCAGAAGGACCCGAGTTCAAATGTGGCCTCAGACTTAAACACTTTCTAGCTGTGTGACCCTAGGCAAGTCACTTAACTCCAATTGCCTCAGCAAAAAACAACAACAACAAAACTATATGTAAATAAAGGCTTTGTTTTTCTTATCTTGACCTTTACAATTATATCAGATTCTGATATATATATATACTTCTATTTGCTCTCTTTCCAAACCATTCAGCATCTGAAATCTAACTGCTTAAATTGATGTGATAATTTAATAAAGGTGATTTTAAAGGCTCTTATTGAAGTTTTAAATCAGTTTGGTATCAGTGAGCGGGACCACCTACAGAAATATTTCCTGAAGAATTTACTATAAGATCACCCACATCATAAACTCAGTTTCTTTCATAGAGGAATCATAGCTCACTTCCTGCCTTCCCCTTTACTTCATTATACTATTGGCCGATAGATATTAAGACTTCCTTCTACTTATTACATACTTCTTAAACCCAAAGAAAAAACTCATAACTGTTAGTAATTTTCAAATAAAATATGTGAATAACAAAGTTTTAGTTTTCAAATTTTTTTGTTACCATTCCTTCCTACTCTCAAGTTTCTTTCAGGAAGAAATGAAGGAAAAGAAAGGCTTTTTAATAAAAACTGAACTAAATATTATGATGGATTATCTATTTTCTGTCTCATTGATGAAACAAAGAATAGAAATTTTATGTTCCTGGTTGGAAGTAGTAAGACTTGTGTTTAAATATAAATACTGTGGTGTTTTGTTTTTTTTTTCCTCCAAGAAAATACTTTGATTTCCTAAGTTTGACTTTAGGCATGAAGACTTTTGTAAATCTCCATGACTTGTAGATACATATAAAGGAGGACATGAAGAGATCCCCTCATTCAGTAATAAATATTCCTTAAATATTTATTATTAAGTCTACTTAATGTGATTTACAGTATTAGATACTGGGAAAGATATAAATATGAGTGAGAAGCTGTTTCAAATCTCAAACTTGGGAGTCTATTGGGGGTGTAATGGATCTTGAAGATAAATAGTATATACATTTTAAAATGTGACAAAAGCAAAAGACCTCTGGCAGAGATGACAATGTGAAAAGTACCACCAAAGCCAATTCTCTAAGAATCACCTCAGGGTTGATAAAAGTTGTGGATAAAACAGATTCTGCAAAACTAAAGGGAAAGACCACTGAATTCGAGGATTGAACTTTGTAGACTTCACTCTGGGGCCCAGGAGTAGGTAAGGAAGCTGCTTTGTCAGAGGATTGTACCTGGTCAGTATATGATTTTTCAGTCAGGGATTGCCAGGAAATGGAGGAAAGCAATTATGTACTTTGGCTGTGGTGTGAGGCTCATGCCTGGCACTAAGTAGTGTCCCAAGCAAGGCATGATGGTAGGGGAGATGGGACCAAGACCAGGCTATTCTACCCAGAACTATGAGGCAGCAGTAGAGGATCTGGATTATAATAAGGAATGACCTAATCTTAGTATAGTGCCATCTCTTTTCAGGCTGTGGTCATATAAAGAATTTGGTTCTATTCACTCTAGCCAAGGTCAAACAAGGGGACAAAATTTGCCTCTGACTCACTAAGACAAAAAACATAAGTAAGCAGAAAAAATTTCTATTACAATTTTTAAAAATTCCATATCCACTATTTGTTAAGAGAAACCCAAGAAAAAATTATCTCATAGGAAATAATTATAGTAATTAGAAGTAGGACTACCAACGAATTAATTCATAAAGACTCCAGGAACGGGGAGCAAGAGGGGAGATTGTAGGGGAGGTGGGAGGAGGGAGGGAAATTAAATCACTTGACAGGAGAATAAGCAACTTGGGGGGGGAGGGTAATTTTTTTATGTCATGGACCCTTTCTTAGTAATGATTTTAAATACATAGAAATAAAATAAATAGGATTATAAAGGAAGCAAATCATGTTGAAATACAGTTATCAAAATATAAAAGAAATCAAATTTACAAGCCCTTTTGGGGGGCTTTCTGGGCTCTGGATAAGAATCCTTTGATTAGGTGCTAAAAAACATAATTCAAGTAGACACTGTGAAAAATAAAATGTTGCAAACATTTCCCAAAATTCATTAATTGAGAAATGTGAGAATAAAATCAAAATACTGAAAAATTGTATGAGCTTATGAGCCATTATTATCAAAAATAGTCTAGAAAACAGGATGAGAATTATTGGACTCCAGGGATGCCATGACTGGGAGAAAAAAAAACCCTTGAATACCATGTTTCAAATAATCATAAAAGAAAACTGTCCAGATGCATTTTAATCAAAGCACAAAGAGAAAATTATAAGAAACTGTGAATTGATTACTCCCAGAAATGTCATAGCCAAAATTCAAAATTTTCAGGTTGAAGAAAAATACTGTAAAAAAAAAGCTGTGTGTGTCTACAAATTTTTTTGCACTTCAATTACCATGCAATTACTTTCATTCCACTCTCAGCCCTTCTTCACTTCTTTTTTGTGCATTGCCTTTCTCCATTTAAAAGCTCTTTGGGAGCAGGGGCTGTCTTTTAGCTAGTTTTTGGAAATGCTTAAGGCTAGACAGAGTAAAACATCATCCAGAGACCAGAATCACAAAGATAGAAAGAAGACCAAAATCAGGAAGGAGATTGATGCTGCAGAAAATGTAGATTATTCAAATTTAGGAGGGATAGCCAAGTTTTATACAATGAATGACAGTCAGGATGTACAAATTTCTTGGCTTTGGGCTGAATTAAGGAAGATTGATTTCAGTAGGAATATCTGTCAAGTCCAGGACATAGATATAAAAAAGCTCCACCAATATAAGATGGAAGAACAGGAAATATGGGGACTTTAGTAGTTTGCAAACTTAATGTGAGTCAGCAGTGTGATATAACAATAACACCCATTTGATACTCTCCTTACTCAGGTTTTAGAGAAGGCCTACCTTCATCATCAGAGACTGGTAAAGGAGTATATAGTAGAATATATCAAAATTTCGATGGAATCAGAAAAAAAAAAGATATTACCATCAATGATTTTAAATTTGTCAATAAAGAATGAGGCAGGGGGTAGCTAGGTGATGCAGTAGATAGAGTACCAGCCCTGAATTCAGGAGGACCTGAATTCAAATGTGGTCTCAGACACTTAACACTTCCTACCTGTGTGATCCTGGGCAAGTCACTTAACCCATTGCCTCAGTAAAAACAAACAAACAAACAAATAAATAAATAGGCAAGGGTCTCAACTAAAAGGATGTCATGTGGAGTGTACAAAAAGGTGGAGTAAAGAAGAGATTTGGAAGAGTTGCTGGGAGAGATAAACAATATTAACTAGTATTCATGATTTAGGTATGATGAAGCATGTGTTGAAAAATGTTACTACACATTTCTGAATTAAGAATTGAGCAATCATATGATTTTTTAATCATTCTGTTTTCTGTTTCTTATTTGGTAAAAGGCATTAACCTGAAGCTTTTGCTTTCTAACTTTATTTTATTGCATTTTATATCACCAGCTCAAAAAGTTTCACTCAGTTTTGAGATCTTAGGTTTGATTTCAGGTTTTATTGAATAGTTGATTACTTAAATTTTTGTATTGTGTAAATATACTGTACTTGCATTCATTTTCATTATGTTAAAGAATTCTATATATGAGGTTTTTAATTATGATTTGGACATTGTTTTATTATAATTTATCCAACTGTTTATTAATTGCATACTTTATTATATAGTACTTTGTCATTTGTATTTATTTATTTTGTGTTTCATGTTTATTATTTCAATTTAATACTCATAACTTTGTGGGAGAGATAATATCAATAATATTTTTTTTTTCCCCATTTTGCAGACAGGAATTAGCTACTTATAACTAGTAGGTGGCAGATCTTATATTAAAATCTAGATTTTCTGATTCAGATAGCCTTCTTTCTACTATATTGTATTCTGAAGTAAGGATGAAGGATGAAACTAATAGTAATTAAGACGTAATATGCAGATTCAATGAAATGCAAATATTTATAATACTTCTACACAGTTAGAATATCCATAGGAACTGTGGAATCCTTGAACACAGAATCTAATTTGCTAAAATTTTTAAACAGTAATTCGATATTATGTCATATCCTATCCCAGTACATTATATATATATATATGAGAATGACTCTCAGGACCAGCCCTCTAAATTTGCCTCACAATTATTCATTTGTAGCAAAAACTATAGTTTCTTGGTTTTGGTTTTTTAGTGTTTGAATAAGCACTGTAGGCATAATAAAATAAGCCATATTATTGATCGCCTCCTTAATTTTTTGTTCTGATGCTTGAAACATATCCAAGAGGAACTTGCTTATTGAAGTAGCAAAAATAGAAAGTTATTGTAAGATATGGGCCGTAAGGACAATACTGCAGCAGTGTTTAAATATAGTAATACTCTAAGAATAGCATAGAAACGGAACTATTTGAAAGGTAGTCAGAGGGATTTAAGTGATAAAGGACCAGCCAAAATATAGTAAGAAAAAGCTGTTTAACCCAGTTCTGCTCCACAAGTTCTCTGAAAAAAGTGTGTGTGTGTGTGTGTGTGTGTGTGTGTGTGTGTGTGTGTGTGTTTAAGGTACCAGACTGAATTCTGATCAGAAAATCTGAGGAAAAGCTCACTCGGAGCTATTTTTCCAGCCCCATGTTGGCATAGGGAAAAAGATAGGGATCTTTGGATGCTGTGGGATGAGATCTGGCCAGAAGGGTTCTCACTTGTGGAGACTGGGGGAGGAAAGGCTATGGCTGTGCATTTGGTCAAAAAAAAAAAAGTCTTGGATAAAGCATTTAAAAAGTTGCAGAGTTGAGGAAGAGACCTGTGCCTAGAGAAAGCAGTCCAGGACAGGAAGAGGTCTGTTGACTTTGGGGAAGTAGTCTCCAAGCTCTTTGTACTGAGAAAGGAACAGACTTAAGACTCTGTGGTTCTGATCATAGGAGGGTCTTGAGTGCAGTATTCCTTGTATAATGCATGCAGCTGAATTATGATTCTAGTGAAATTCCAACTAGGAGGTCCATAGTTCATGACCAGACCAGGGTCAAGAGTTAGAACAGGAGGATATTGATCAGATTTTACTGGATCAGTTAAATTTGAGAGTATCAAAAAATTTATAAGTCCCCAGTTTGCTCTGATTCCTGAAATCCTTAAAGAATACTGCACACAGTAAACTGAGAAAGGAGCAGCAAGACGCATTACTTTGAGAATATATTACAGATTCAAGCAAGGCCCAGACATTCCCTCCAGAAATACATAGCTCCTGGACTTAACATAAAATTTTTCTTTTGAAAATAAGGCTGGACAAATAAATTGGACAAAGAATCTCACCACAGAAAGATAACATGGTAAACAGAGATACCCAAGACATAATACCAAAAAAAGGTAATAATTCCAAAAAGTCTGCAAATAAATCAAACAACAGCAAAAATCCATACATTGAATAAAAGTTAAGCTAGAATTTCTGGAAGAAAGAATTTTAAAACAATTTAAAAAAATGATTTTATAAATGAAATGAGAATGCTAGAGGAAAGAATTGGGGGGGGGGGGGGAATAAGAACAACAGAGAAAGGAGAATTAATTATTTAGCAAAAGAGGTAAAAGCCTTAGCAGAGTAGCAGGTACCTTAAATTAAAATAGACCAAACAGAGGTTAATGAGTTCAGGGTAATTTATGAGACTTCATATTTTCTTCAGTTTTTTTCAGTCTTTTAAGTATGTTGTAATATTTTTGTTGTCTCATGGAATTTATGTGTGTGTGTGTGTGTGTGTGTACACATGGATAATATTAGGTATAAATATTATGTCTATATGTATTTATATAATTGATCTGAAAAACAGAATATTAGAATCTTTTTTTTTTTTTTTCCTGAGGCAATTGGGGTTAAGTGACTTGCCCAGGGTCACACAGCTAGGAAGTGTTAAGTGTCTGAGATCAGATTTGAATTCAGGTCCTCCTCACTTCAGGGCTGATGCTCTATGCACTGTGCCACCTAGTTGCCCATGGTACAAGATTTTTAATCTGCATGTTTAGTATAGATTAAAATCATAGCTACTTATAGAAGACATTTAATTTATATTTATATTTAGCTCTCCTGCCTCTATGTTGATGTTATCTCTCTAGCTGCCCTGTTAGAATGATTTTTAAAAGAATCTGGATATATTTCAATAAACCATGAAAGGAAACTGACCAGATTCTTAGAAACAGAAAGCTAATAGAATCTTCCAAGTATCTTTTGAAAAGAACCCTAAAATGATAGTTTCCAAGTATGATTCCAAAGCTTCCAGGTCAAAGACAAAACCCTGTAAGCAGCCAGAAAGAAAAAGAATGATAGTCCTAAGTATCACAGTCAGAATCATACTCTTTATTAGCTCCCACTGTAAGGTAGCCGAGAACTTTGAATACAGTACTCCATAAGGCAAGGGTTCTAGACTTACATCTAAAAATAATTTACCCAGTAATTCTGATCCTATAATCCTACAGAGGGAATGAATAGCTCTTTGATGAAATAGAGTTCTTCCAAGCATTCTTGACGAAAAGACCCCAGCTGAGTAGAAACTTTGTAGTGTAGAAATAGGTATCAAGAGAAATGCATAACGATAAATATAAATTACTATTGAAAAAGGCTAAGAATGACATGTTTATATTCAAATGAGGAAGCCAAAGAAACCAGCATTTATTAGGTATCTACTATGTGCTGCTCAGTTTGCCTGTGCCCAGAATACAAAGAAAAGCATTAAGTTACTTAGGCTTCAATTTTAATCATTTTGTCAGTGGTGCTTTATTGACTATAATTTTTTTGCAGTCAGTAAAAGTCTATAAAAACTTTGTTTAAGATTTCCACTTTTGCACTTCTTTGTAAAGTTTTTTATGTCCTAATGACATGAGATTTCATGGAAATGTCCTATATAGCCGAGAAATATAGGCATACATATATATATATATATTGTTGGCAGAGGTGCAACATATCTAACTTTTCTAAAGTTCTATTTAGGTCTTTACTTCTTTTGAAAAGTTCATCAGCATGGTATTCTTTCAAAAAGCTTATTTTTTTAAGTTTGAAATTAATGAATAAATTAATACAAAGAAATGTGAGATGAATAGGAAATATAGCAGAGGGGGGAACATTAGAAATAAGAGTTGGGATAATAAAACTCTCAATAGCTTTGCAACCTGGACAAGTCACTTAACTCTGCCCCAGTTACATTATCTATACCATGAGCTAAGGTGGGAAATGGCAAACCACTACAGTACGTTTTTCTCTCTCTCTCTTTCTCTCTCTCTCAGGCAATTGGGGTTAAGTGACTTGCCCAGGGTCACACAGCTAGGAAGTGTTAAGTGTCTGAGGCCAAATTTGAACTCAGGTCCTCCTCACTTCAGAGTTGGTGCTCTATCCACTGTACCACCTAGCTGCCCCCTACAGTACGTTTTCTAAGAAAATCCCAAATGGGGTCAGAAAGAGTCAGATATGATTAAAAATAACTGGACAGCGACAATATAAGGAACCCTGGAAAACCAGTAGGTAGAATTGAATAAAAAGTTTTCCAAGCATGGAAGATAGCCAGATAATATGCCCAAAGCTAAAAGAGTATTGTTCACAGAGCAGTAAAAAGGCAAATGTCACTGGATTGAAGAGTGTTGGGGGGAGGAAGGGAGGAAGGGACGAAGATATAAAATTGGAAAGGAAGGGAAGGGGATGTTAGATTAGACTTTGAGAGCCAGAGGATTTTGTATTTGATGCTGGGAGTACTAGCCACTAGACTTTATTACAGGGGGAAGGGGAGATGGAGAGATGACATGGTTAGATCTGTGCTTCAGAAAAATTACTTGAGTGGCTGAATGCAGGATAGATTGGAGTGGGGAGAGATTTGAGGCATCCAGCAGGCTATTCCAATAGTCAAGGCATTAGGTGATGGTGGCAGTGTCAGAGGAGAAAAGGAAGGTTGCAGAGGTAAAATTAGTCAGTCTTAGTGACAGATTGGCTATGGGTTATCTTTATGGTGGAAGATAATGAGTTTAGGTTGTGAGTCTGAGACTCTGGGAGGATCTGTAATAGGTGTGATCAGTACATGGATATTTTAACAGGCACACATCATAAATACAGTAGTGGAGCAAAGAAGTTACTTTTCTTCTCAGTGAATAGGGAAAGATTTATGACTCAATAAGAAATAGTATCACACAAGATACAATGAATAGTTTAAAACAATGTAAGTTTAAAAGAGAGTTCACTTGGAAAAAGTCTTTGCCTCAAGTTTCTCTGGTCAGGGTGTCATATCCAAGATATATAAGAAATTGTATTGATTCAGTGATGATCAATACTAAGAATCCTTGTATCCTTGAAGCAATTGAAGAAAAAGGAAAAAAAATTCATGTACAGAAATATTTATAATAGCTTTAGGGATTCAATCAACTAGACAAATTATAGTATATATTGGGGTGCTGTTGTAATATAAGAATTATGAGGGGGAAAGGTTTCAGAGAAGCCTGGAAAGACTTGTTTGGTCTAGTGCGGTTAAGTGAGCCAGAATGAGAGGAACAATTTATCCAATAATAAAACTGTAAAAACAACTTTGAAAGACTTAAATGACCAACCATTGTTTCAAAGGACCTAAGATGAGGAATGCTATACTCATCTCTAAAGAATGCTATAGACTGAGAGTGCAGATTGAAATTATTTTTTGTATATGAACAAAGAAAGAAATGAAGAAATTTGATCTTGTTGACAATGATTTTTTTTTCTTAACAAGGGTGTAGTTTTTTTCCTTTTTCAAGTTGTAGTTTGTCCTTCAATCTCAAAAGGTGCTATTATATTAGGGAAGTGATGCCATGACATGCAACTGAATTAGATTTCAATGAGGGGGACAGATTCACTTTCTTCTCTAGCTCCATCTGGGTCTGTAGCAAGATAGAGATCAGGAATACTGGAGATGGCCCCTAGGTTCAGTGAGAGCTCTTTTTCAAGTAAGGTACGGAGGAAGGAGAGATAGAAAACAGATTTTTGTTTATTGAAAATTTTTGAAATTGAAAATTAAAAATAAGATTTTTGTTTATCCCCCAGAAGACTGAGCCAACAAAAGGGAGTAAAGGTTTGAAATACACATATCCCAAACTCGCCCTTCAAATTTGAGGAATAATGAAAAATTGTAATTTTACATTCATGAATGCAGCTTTCAAATATAAAGTTTTTTGGGATCATTTGTCATTGTATTCCCACTATAAACAAGTTTTGGTTACTTTTTTTTTTTTTTTTTTTTGACTATTTTGACATGATGAGAGTACCTGAATAAAATGGCAGTTAAATATTGGTTAGCTTACCATGTGGTCAACACTGACCCTACATAATTTTCAGAGTATCATTATAAATTAGCCTGATGACAGTTGTCTGGTTCAATGGATGCACATTTATGTAGTGCAGCTATATATTGGTTTGGAGTAAACCAGTCTTACTAAGCAAGAAATGAGCATTAGAGCTCTTACCTTATCTCTCCTGTCCAAGGACACTTTTAATAGTCAAAAGATATATAGAAAAAGCACAGTAGATGGAAGAAAATGTGTTTTAAAAAACACTAGTAAAAATAACTTTGAATGCCAGGGTGCTTGTGGGTACAAAAAAAATTAATCAAATGAACAAAGCTTCAAGACTTCCTGCCTCTTTAAAGGAAACAGTATATAGGAAAGAATGCTATCATTCACACAGAATTTTTGGTACTATGCCATATTTTTATTCCTTTTAACCTGTAACTAATAATCATTAAAATTTGACTTCTGATTTTATATCGGAAAGCAAACAGACAATCCTGCATATATACTCTGTTCGGGACCTAAGTGCTTTAGCAAAATCAGTATCCAAATTTTATAATGGAAATTTTTGAGATATGAGGGCTCATTTAGCAGAAGTTTGCTCCATAATATTTGTCATAATTCATCAAGTTCATTAAGTTAGGTACCAATTTAGAAATCTTAAGGAAATTTGTAATATACTTTTTGTTACTAAAATTCCAAAGTATAATTTTTTTTTAAATTATATGGTTACTTGATGTGCACACACAAAATAAAAGTACTGGCAATCTTTTTATATTACTTCCCTTCCCAGTTCAGAGTCTAGCCAAACTGACCTTCTATTTATTCCTCACATAGGACACACCTCTTATCCCTAAGCTTTGGTATTGGGTGGCCCACTGTCCCTCTTTATCCCAACCTCCTAATATCTCTTATTTTTCTTCACAACTTCAGGTGACGACAAAAATTGAAGCCCAATTTTTGCTCCCATACTCCACAAGCTATTAGTGCTTTTAATTTTAAAAACAATTATTTTTATTTTGTATATAATTGCATATATTTAAGTCATGTATAATTTTATCTCTGCTGATGCAATGTAGCTTGATTGAGGTTAAGGACTATTTAATTTTTTTTCTTTGTATTCTTAGCACTTTAGACTTTTTTTTTTTTAATAATTTGATTGATTTTTTAACAGAAAGATTTTTTGTTTTGTTTTGTTATTTTTGTTTTACTTTTGCTTCTTAAAATCATAAGTATTCTTTATTGGTCCACACTTCCCACTGCCCCATCTCAAATTAAGCAAATTTTTAAAAGGTAAAACCAAATCCCCCAATTCCTATCTACATAACCCACCAAAACAAATTCCCATATTTATCATATCTGAAAGAATGCTTCTTTCTGCATTTTAAATGATGAGTGGTGCATTTCATATTTATTCTTTTGGACTTATGATTTATCATTATATTGATTACTAATATTGCCTAATATTACTAACTTAATATAGGTAAGTATTCTAAAGTCTTTCAAAGTTATTGTTCTCTATAGTACTATTATTAACTTTAGAGGTCTTCCTAGTTTCCTCTGAAATTATCCATTTCAACATTTTTATGGCATATTGTTTAGTCATTCTCCAATGGGAGGGCATCCCCTTATTTCTAATTTTTGACTACCATGAAAAGAGCTACCATAGATGTTTTTTTTTATCTGTAGGTTTGTTTTTCTTTTTCATTTCTTTAAGGTATAGGTCTAGTTTGGCAACTTTCTAAAAATTATTCCAAATTGCATTCCAGAATGGCTGGAATTCATAATTCTACCACAAGTATATTGTACCTATTTTCCACAGTGTCTTTTTTTGTTTGTTTCTTTTTGCTGAGGCAATTCGAGTAAGTGACTTGCCCATAGTTCCATAGCTAGGAAGTGTTAAGTGTCTGAGACCAGATTAGAATTCTGATCCTCCTGATTTTAGGGCTGGTACTCCATCTATGTGCCACCTAGCTGTCTCCATAGTGCATTTTTTTTCATAGCATTATTGATGGCATGGATTTGTTCTTTTGAAAACTGCCTATTAATAACCTTTGACTATTTATCTATTGGGGAATGGCCTAGTCTTATAAATTTGGAAATGAAACTTATATAGAAACTTGAAAGACTTTTCTTCCCTGATTACTTGTTTGTTGTTTTTTGAAATCTGAAAAATATTTCCGAGTTTGATTGGTATAGGACTGAATAAATAATAGGTAGAATTGTCATTTTTATTGATTCAACCTATCCATGAGCAATTAATGTTTCTCCATTTACTTAAGTCTGCTATTACTCTGCAGAGTGATTTGTATAGTTCCTGGGTAAATCTCAGAAGTTATACTGCTAAGGAAGCAATGCCCAAGGCCCCTTACTTAACCAATAACATCCTAGCCCCTAAATGATAACCAACCACAAAACCACAAAAGGACTTTTCCCTCATAGAACTTGTATAATACTCACTCTTGTTAAAGGCCTATTAACATGTGATTTGCATTGCAATTTGGGACCCCCACACATCCTGAATAATCTTAAGTGCATTGTGGGAAATTGCATGCATATTGAATTGTTTTTTGTTATTTTCCTTGTATTTGTGCCTTACTGTTTTTCCATCAGCCAATCAAAAGCCTTTCTACTATATAAAGGATCCATCCTGGCTGGGCTGCTGCTCCTACCTGCAGGGTCCATTACCTCAAATAAATGTCCATATTAATACCTTTGATTGGTTTGGAGACAGTCTGAGCCAGAATTTTTTCAAGATGACATCACAACACACACCTGATACTTCAACAATATTCCCATATATTTTATAGCTTCTATATTTACTTTGAAAGGAATTTCTCTTTCTAGTTGATATTTACTGTGTTTTATTGGCTAAGTATAGGAATTCTGGTAATTTATATGGTTCATGTTATCAGCAATTTTACTGAAGTTATTACTTAATTTAAAATGACTCTTGGATTATCTAAATATGCCATCACATCATTTTCGGAAATCAGTAATTTTGTTTTCTCTTTGCCTGTGCTTATTATCTCATTTTCTTTTTCTTGTCTTACTATCTTAGGTAGAACTTTTTTTTTTTGTAAGTTCATATTTTTCAATATGTTGTATCAAAATGTACCAAATTTTTGGAGCATTTTTAAATTTTAAAATTCTTGGGAAAAGAGAGAGGGAGGGGGGAAAGGAGAGAAGGAAGGAGGAGGAGGAGGATGAGAGCGTGAATGTATAAAATTACAAGATTGTTCTCATTATATGTCTTTACTTTTTTTATAGAGGAAGTCCACAAGTAAAGGGAACACCTCATTTTAAGGAAGAGCAGTATGCTCCTTCATTGCATCTGGAGATGAAAAAAGTACTGGATTTACAAGCATCTATTATTAGGTATACTATATCTCTGTTAGGTTCAACAGTTTGTTATCTCTTGGGTTCTTTGCTACAACACAGTGGTTGGTTACTCACAAATATAGAATGGGTATATGAAAGGACAGGTTAGAGAATTGAAACAAAACTTTCATTATTTTTGGTGGAAAGAACTCTAATCTTACCACAATTTTATTTTTATCTTTAAATGATTAAAATCTCACAATCACACTCTTGATTAATGTTTTCGTGTTTCACTAATGTTGTCCATTGTAAATTGTTTGAATAGTCTTTTGAGTTTACTTAGAATCCACATCAAGTAAATCCTATCCACATAATTTTCATCAAATCCTTAAAATATTGATTAATTATTTTCATTTAGGCATTTTCCAAGATACTACCTCAGCTAGTTCTGAGATTTTGATTGTGGGGGATACTTTCCCTCATATTACATTGGCAAACCAGAAATGACAGTTTCCCTCATTTTGTTAAGTCAGAACTCTTGTGGAATGTGGAATAGACAAAAACCAGAACTCATTCCTACATATTCTGTCACATAATAAAATAACAAGTTATAATACCAGTATTGTGTATAAGTTATTATATGCTGTTTTTATATATTCAAACCAAAAAAAGACAAAATGGGTAATTGAGGAAAAAAAGAGTGGTGATTTGATTCTGACCTTTTCTCACAGGGGAAAAAAATTCAAGAAAAAGGAATGGCAACAAAGAAGGATGAGAGCACTAAATCATAGTAGGGGAAGGAGAGAAGTAGAAATAGGAATTTACATAGAAATATGGACAAAAAGGAATGATTGGTAGATTGAAGAGAGCACAAAGGCAGCAGAAGCATATTGCTTCTCGAAAAAATCTTATTAAAAAAAAATTAAACAGATTTTTCTCTGTGAAAGAATACTTAATTTAGAATGAATTTTAGGTGAATCCAAGATAAGGATTACTTTTCCTGAGTTTGGAAAGGAAACGATCCAAGTTGTAGACCTATGCTTTTATTGTACTTTACTACACACAAGGTAGTATACTAGTGATCTTACAGTCACCTACATGTGTTTCACTCAGATGTTTGTGTGCTCTTAAATCCCTTTATTTGCTTACAATCTTTTATCACATCTTTCCTGATGCCTCACAATTTCTAACTTGTTTCTTCATACTCAATGAGACCTTCACACCTATATGGCCTATACTTCTCCCAAACTTAATTCTTTCTTTGGTGAGTTAGTTCAGTTATATGTATCTTTAATGTTTAGATTTCTTATCTGCTTGTCTTGTCATCTGACTGTGCTTTGCCAAATCTAAGTGCTGGATTATTCTTACCTGCTGCTGAATGGAGTTGGAGAAAGTCATGAAACTGCTGATTGGGTCCACATAAGAAATATGTTATCTAGTCCCAAGTGGGCCTTCCCTGCAGCAAGGCAGGCTTACTATTCCTCTAATTTATTTTCTTATCCCACACACCCATGCCATCCTAGCTTATTTCTCCCATTATCATCCCTACTCCTCTCTCAAAGCCTTAATCTCTCCCTGTCTGCTGGCTCTTTCCTTGTTATATATTCTAGATCCTACAGTCTTCATTTACTAACTTTCTATATATCTCATTCTGATTTTTGGTAAGCCTGCTTGGAAAAAACTATGTACTAAGTATTTTTTTCTTCTTTTCTCACTTTCTTCAAAACCATTTTCTGGCTGCCGTTTTCATCACTCAATTGAATTTGCTCTTTCCAAAGTAAGCAGTAATTTCTCATTTGCCAAATTAAATAACCTCTTCTTAATTTTCATCCTTGACTTCTCTTCAGTATTTTGCATTTTTGATCACTTTCTCTTATTGTATACTTTGTTTTCATTGAGTATTTGTGACTGGTTTCTCTTGGTTAACCTTATGCCTTGCTTATTCTTCCTTCTAAGTTTCTTCTGAACTTCCTTTTTATCATTAAGAGTACCATTAAGACTACTCACCCATATTTACAATCTCGATGTCCTTCTCAACTCCTTAACCTCACTCCACATATCCAATCAGTTATATAAGTTTGCTTTTCTCTTTATAGCATTTATCATACGTGTCTCTTTCTTTCACACCTACCATCCCATTTTTAGGTTTTCATTATCTCTTGCCTAGACTATTTTAGTAATCTTCTAATTGCTCTCTCTGTCTCATCTCTCCCCTTTGTTAATATATTTTCCATCCTGCTGACAAAGTGATTTTCCCAAAGCATAGGTCTGGGTACCTTCCTTAATAAAATTTCAACAATTCTCTCTTACCTCCAGAGATCAAATATATCATCCTTTATTTGGCATTTAAAACTCTTCACATCTTGGCCCCTTTGTTCCTTTCTTGTGTTCTTATACCACATATCTCTTTACAAACTATATAATCCAGCCATATTGGACTACTTGGTGATCGTCAAACTCAACATTCTATCTCCTATCCTCCCTTACCTCTGCTTCTTAGAATTTCTGCCTTTCTTTAGGACTTTGATTAACTAGTCAATCACTAAGCATTTTTTAAGTAATTATTCTATGCCAGCAATAGCTTCCTTCTGGAACCCCATATCTGTTGATATAACCTCTGTTGGAGGTTATATATTTACTCCACTGGAATGTAGATTTCTTCCCATATTATACATTTATTTATTTAAAATTTTTTAAATTTAATTTTTTTTTTGCAATATGTATATATTTATTATTAAAACTTTTTATTTACAAAACATGCATGGATAATTTTTCAGCACTGACCCTTGCAAAATCTTCTGTTCCAAATTTTTTTCTTTTTCCCCACCCCCTCACTTAGATGGCAGGTATTCTAATACATTAAATGTGTTAAAATACCATATTATAGATTTAAGCATTTCTTATTACCGTGACACTTTCCTCATTTTTGCCCTGTTTCCTCATGCCTTTGATGAGCATGATCCTAACCTTCTAGTAGACTCTCCCCTTTGTTTCCATCTGTCAAGTCTCTCCTATCTTAAAAAATGCAGCTTATGTACCACTTCCTACTTACAAGTCTTCCTTGATCATCCCAGATAAAGATCATTTTTAATTCTTCAAACTTCTCTCATCACTTTGTTCTCTTCTTTTCAATTATCATTTTCTTCCTTATAATATATATTTGTGCGTGTTTCCAGTTATCCCTTTTTAGAATATATTCTTCTTAAGAGCAGAAATTCTCCTTTTTTGTCATTGAATTCCTAGCACTTGGTAACATTTGGGTTAATGCTGAATTTGTTGACCTTATGCCTATTGCCACTTGGTGATAGCAAAATATGTTGCAGAGGAAAGAAAAAATAAGGTTCAAGAATTAACCTTTCCCAATTCACTGAAATAACAGTTGAGTGTACAGTGAGCTGGCAGAGGAGGAAAACCTGTCTTCAACATGGTATAAGATTGTATGAGTTCATTATTTGCCACTGAAATATTGAGAATATTAAAATTAATAATGATAGGGACTGGGACTGTGATTTTATTAGGATATAGAACTCTGGTGAAAGCACCTTTTTAAAGTTCAGTATTAGAAAATTGCTTAGTATATTGAATAGTTCAGTTCCTTCCCCAGAGTCACACAACTAGCATAGGGTGGAATTGTGACATTCGCTTAATTCAAGACTGGCTTTCTATCCATTCTTAACATCCTGCTTCTATTAAAAACAATAATGATGTTAATGATGTGGATTACTACTCATTTTGTTGCTTAATTATCCTTAGGAAAGTTTTTTACTTTATTAGTTTTATTTATTTATTTATTTAGTTTTATTTATTAAATAGCTGAGAATATGCATTGTGGATGGACAGCCATCCACCTATGAGTTAGAGCACATGTTGAGTATGTGACTCTGGATCAGTCTTTTATTCTATAGCTCCCTTAACAATTCTCTAAAACTCCAGATTACAAAACAATTTCAAATCTACTTATTAGAATTTCCTTATCAGGAGCTGTCCAAAACATTGAAATCCAAATAGGGACTTGACTCTCTATCCACTTCTTCCCTTACCTCATCCCCTATAAATCAGTAGTGCCCCTTCAAAAAACAAATAAACATTCACAATGCTACAATCATATGTGATACTACAGAAACAAAATATGTAGTGAAGGGAAAAGGAATAATGATTATCTCATAATGACATGGCGTACATTTTCTATATTGTCACAAACATATTTGATAGTCTAGCAGAACAAATACTTTCCATAGATAATCATTTCATTCATTGGCTTGTATTTCAGTCTTCATTGAAAACTAGTGCTTAATTGTAGATAAGAAGAATAGTAACACTTTGTATATTTAAAGAAACCATACAGCAATTAACTATTACCCATGTGTACCTCTAAAATAGAAACTGCAATTGAAAAATTATATGGTATACTGATATAACTATAATTTTCCAGTCTGGCAACAAAAACATTTGTTCTGTGGGCACAAATTATTCCTGCTATTTTCCTAAGAAAGCAAGATTTACTTTTGTGCTAATTAATTTGCTGACACTTTTAATTTAAAAATATGATTAAATGAAATGAGTTGTCTATTTCCCAAAAATCCTTCAATAACTGCCACCAAAGCAGTATTTACATTTTAATATCTTTATGACCTTTTTTCGTAGAGAAAGTCCACAGTGTATGGAGGTTTGCCATATAGGCAATAGGATTTGATAGCCCTAAAGGTATAGCCAGTTTTAGTTATGTACATGTGTAAACTTTATTGCAAAAAAAAAAATAAATCAGTTAGTGTAAGCTTTGTTTTGCAAATAGTGCCAACTGTTCTCTATTATAGATCAAGAAAAAAAGTAATTGTCAGTCATTTTTATTTATATAACTTGTCTTGACCTTCTACCAAAGAAATCCAGATCAGAACTGATTTTGCTGGCTGCTTTACCCATTGTAAAAGGCCTGTCTTATATAAACAAATGACTTAGCTAATGAGTCAATTAAATATATATAGTAACTCTAACTTTGCACTGTTCCACAAATGGACCTTCTCATTTTTCTTCTTAACAGTTTGCTTTTCCTTTGGGGTTTCAGCATTAAAAAAAAAAGAAAAAGAAAAACCTCATTTGTTTTTTCACTATATCTCAGAAAGTCTTCTATTCTTATCTCCATAATAACTGTTTCAAATATTTTTCTTCTCATCTTCGACAAGATTCTGGCCTTACTCTTTTTTGGTATAATAGATACTTAATAAATACTTATTGACTGATGTATAAACCCAGAGCTTTTCTGAAGGCTGAGTCATTTTTATAAAGACAATTGTCTCAACTTAGTTTTCTTTTAAGAAAATGAGTTTTATTTTAGACATCTATGTAAAAAAAATTAGCTGGTAGAATTATGAACTACTCTTCCATCCTATAGAAAATAATAACGAATAAAATAAAAGCCATAGGCATGTAATGAACTCTAAAGGAGTCAAACTGAGTGAGCATAGTTCTCATTCAACTTGAAAGGTTCACTGATGTTCTCTTTTTGGTTAAGGTAATAAACATTCTTTCATTCAACAAGTATTTGTTCTGCTTTATGCCAGTGAATGTGCCAAGTATTTGGAAATGGAGAAGACAAAAACTGCAGTAGTCATTTCTTTCAAATAGCTCACATTCCACTGAGGAAAATAATTTGTATTCATATAAATAGAAAATCTTTTCAAAACAAATAGCTAGTCATGTTGGACTTTAGGTACCTTACCAGTAAAAGGGATTGTCTTATAGCTTTCAGGCTTAAGGGTTTCCAAAATTCCCTTTTGCATTATAAACACCTGGAGTCCAATTCTGGCTCAGTTATGACCCATTTAGTTATGACCTCTGTGACTTCAGCCATCTTCTCAGTTTCTTCAACTTGAAAATGAGGGCTTTGGCTTATTAGATGAGGGCTTCTTAATCTTTTTGTGTGTTACAGATAACTTTGGGAGTCTGGTGCCAAATACTGTTTCAGTATTATGTTTTTAAATATATAAAATATGTAAGATTACAGAGGAAGTCAAATGTTAGCAATATAGTTTGGTTTTTCCTCATCAAAGTTCATGGACTACAGTTGTGGATCCTATATTAAGTAAAGCTGATCAAAACTGTGACATCACTAATCCATTTAAGTAGCCATTTTAGATGGAAATCTTAATGTATGGCATAATTCCTTGACTTCTTTAACAAAGAGCACTGGAAAAAAAATTTGAATCTTAATGATTCAAGCATTATTATGAATGTCTTTTGATCATGCTTTTATGATACAGTGATGTCAAAAGTCACTAGACTTTTGAGGTTAATAAACTAATAAGATTTACAATTCGATAATAGTTGTGATTTTTTAAATGAAATTTCTGGTATTTCCCAAATTTTAATAAATCCCTGTATTGTGTTTGAGTATATGTGTTTGTGCATATATACATATACATACATATATTTATATATAGAGAGAGAGACAGAGATAGAGACACAGAGAGAGCCAGAGAATCCATATTAAAAAAAAAAGGGGGGGGGGGCTACTACTCAAAATAATGCATTAAAAAAAGACTGTTCATCATTTTTGTTTTGGTTGATTTGATAACTAGATAGAAAAGTGGCTTGTTTTCATGGGGAGACTTTTGAACAAGCAAATGCACAAATTCTTCTTCACCAACATGAACTGTAATATAGTAGTTTGTTCCAGCAACCGAGTTTAAATTGCGCAATCTTAAACTCTGAAGACTTCATATTTTTTTATTTTAAAGCTGTGACTTTCCCCCTGAACAGCATTTCAGTTGTCACTGGCTTTACTGTTGAAACTGCCCCTGCACCATCCTTGAAATTTCTGGACAGAGTGAGAAAAAGCAACTAGATGGAATCTTAACACAGTTGAGCTTGAAAACCTAAGACTTGAGTTTGAATCTATATGACCTTATGTTACTTAAAATTTTCTGGATCTTAGTTTCCTCACCTGTAAAATGGGACTGTTGGGTTTTTAACTCTAAATTTCAGTTGGTCAGTAAACATGTATTAAGGATCTAGTGTGTGCAAGATACTGTGCTAATTGCTGGTGATAAAAAGGCAAAGCTCGCAATCTAAAAATCACAATATATTTGTGCTAATATTAGGGTCTAACCTCATCATTTTGTAGATGGGGAAACCAAAGGAAATGATTTGCCCAGGCTAATCATAGAAGATCTGGAATTTCAATCCTGCCCTCTCTTTCCATTGCAGTACACTGTGACTAGGGACTATTTTTTGCCTTTATATTAGATTACAGCATTTTTTAAGTAACTTTTTCTGCTATCTGTTTTTTTTTTCCTCCTTTGGTCTCTTTTTTTTGTTTTATGCAACTGGTTCTCATTGTTGCCTCTGTACTTGCCTCTAGCAATGCATCTATATCTAAATCTACCATAAGCTTGCAAGCAAATAAACTTGTTAGAACTATAGACATAAAAGGGTATCTTCTTTGTCCCTCTGACCTCTTCATTTATTTATTTATTTTTGTGGGGCAGTTTAGGTTAAGAATATTTTATGCCTTCTTAATGGATGGGGAAGGAAGTTGAGGGAAGGACAGAATTTTGACCTAAAAATAAAAATTTAATTAAAAAAATTTTTATATACACAAGAGTAAATGAGTCATTGGACTTTCTAACATTTTGGCTATAATCCAGATAGGTAAGATATAACTGTAAATTGTTTTATGAATTTGAAAGTTTTAAAAAAATTTTGAAGACCTGTACATTATCTCAATGAGCTTATAATTTTTAAAGCATTGGTTCTAAATTTTTTCCTTACAGTTTGCAGTCAATGCTGGAGGATCTTCTGGTTGCTACATCTGATGGACTGCTTCATCTTATTCACTGGGAAGGGATGACAAATGGAAGGAAAGCCATCAATCTTTGTACAGTACCATTTTCAGTAGACTTGCAGTCATCTCGAGGTAGTTATACCTTTCTGTATTTGAAGCAGAACCTGCTTTTAAATATTTTTGATTTAAAAAAAAAAAGTTTGAACTAACTACAACAAAACAACCACTATAAATAAGAAATTGTAAAATAATTTCTTTGTATTTTATAAATATACTTTTATATACTCAATCAAATATGTTTCAGTATGGGTTTTTTTTATTCTTTTTTTTTTCCCCATAGATCTTTGTTTTCATAGATGTTTCTGTTTCTACACAGATCATATTATTCACTCTTGATGTACAAAAGGCGGTAGAGCCAATGGACATTTTCTTCTTCTTTTTTTTTTTTTTTTATCATGTATGGGCCAGCTAAAATACACACACACATACACACAGATTGGTTTTTATTATTATCTTAAGGTATATTTTTAGTTATATATTATATCCTCAAGATAATTCCAGTATGTGTCAAAGGGTATACACTTTATCTTTTAATGCAGGATCACATTATTTTCCAAAAATACTATGTTCTCAGTCATTTGGATTTCATACCTCTTTCCAGCTTTCACCTCCCACCCAAATTTCATACTCCTATCCCTGTGACTTTGGCCTCTGATTGGTGAGCATTAACCTTTATTTTGACCAAACTTAGCACCCTTTTCCTCCTCCTTTATTTCCATCTCTATACCACATTATCATTTGTACATTACTGGACCTTCTCCTCTCTCTAACTAATTGCTAATTTAATGCATGTAAACTATTGTTTCATACAAAGATAAATAAATGTTATCTGTGCCAAATCACTGCCAACATTGATTTCTTTTCGGTAATGAAATAAATGTTTGAGATTTAGGACATTTGTTTTACTTTTTATTCAAAGTAAATTCTTTTAAAAATTGATTTTTATTTCCAATTACTTTCATTTCCTCCTTTCCCTCTACCCAGAATATATTCCTTTGTAACAAAAAATAAACAAGAGGCAGAAAAAGCAGTACAATAAAAATAACAGTGCATTAGACAAGATGATATTCCAAACTCATTGTCTTCTGTTTCTGCAAAAGGGAAAAAGGTGTATTTTCTCTTTTTTTTTTTTTATGGCATTTTCCTCCTTATGATTACTTTTTGTATTCTTTCATATAAGTCTTCCTAGACTTCTCTTAATTCATTTTGTTCATCATTTCTCATAATAGTTATATTTCAATTTAACCAATATCACTGTTTGTTTTGTCACTTTCCCATCATTTGGTTCTTTAAAATAAAGTTATTTCATTTTATTAGATTATTAAATATACAATTGCATATAAGAAACTGATGATCTTCCAAGTAATACTTTGAGAGCATTATTTAACTGTTGTGAATATTCATTTCCATATTTTTTTCATCAGCAGGTTCATTCTTGGGCTTTGAAGATGTGCACATCAAAGATATGGAGTATTGTGCTACACTTGATGGATTTGCTGTTGTGTTTAATGATGGTAGAGTTGGATTCATTACTCCAATGTCAAGTAGATTTACTGCTGAGGTATGGCTTATTTATTATTTTTCCTTTTATTTTTTTCTTTAAGATGAGATGTTTAATCATTCTCTTTCCCCTAATATTTAGAGAGTTTTTGTCTCTAATGAACTTAATAAATATTTTTATTTATAATATTATAACTGCAAATAAGCAGGATATTAAATTATCTGTTTTTGATTAGATACTTCTTCCGACAAATCAGAATGGAAAAGGAGAATTTTTTTCTGGCCTCTCAGCTATTGGAAAGTAATCATTATTAATGTCTATTAAAATATTTATAGAAAAATAAAACCTTGCTTAAATCAGATTAGGTATACAAGGAAAGGAAAAAAAATTGCTATTTCCTATGTGCTAGTTACTATGCTAAGGTATAACTCATTTGATCTTCATAGCAATCTGAGAGAAACTTTTCCTTACTTTTAATTTGTTTATGTGATCTTTTGTGTTTAAATCACATATCCATTTGTTGATTATTTTTGTGTGAGGTGGTGTTATAAAAATAATTTCTGTCAGATTGCTGCTCAAATTTTTGCAACAGTATTTGTCAAATAATGAGTTCTTCCCCTAATAATTTGGTGCTTGGGATTTATCATATTATGCTACTATAAAAAGGACAGTAATAGCACCTCTTCCCCAGGTTGTTGTAAAAATCAAATGAAAAATATTTAAGTGTTTAGCACTGTGGCTAGCACTTAGTTGGTACTTAACAAATGTTTATTTCCTTCTTTCTTCCTGTATATCTAATATGATTGAAATCTCTTTTTTAATAATAGCTGACATTTACATAGCACCATAATGTTTGCAGATATTATTTTATCATCACAACAATCCTAAGAGGTAGATGCTAATATCTCCTACATTTTACAAATCAGGAAATTTAAGCGATAAGAGTTAAATGATTTGTTCAGAGATATTTAGCTGAGGCTGAATTTTGAACTCTGTTCTACCTCATTGCAGGTTCAGCACTCTATTGTACCACCTAGTTGATAGTACCAAGAACTAAGATTGTTTAGTAAAAAGCTGCAGTGGATTAAATAATCCATTTAAGATTAATACTCATAGATGTTTCTGTTTCTATACAGATCATATTATTCACTCTTGATGTACAAAAGGCGGTAAAGTCAATAGACATTTTCTTTTTTTGTTATCATGTATGGGGCAGCTGAAATAAACACACACACACAAACACGAGGTTGGTTTTTATTTGTTTTATATTATTACCTTAAGGTCTATTCTTAATTATGTATTATATCCTCAAAATAATTCTACTATGTGTCAAAGGGTATACATTTTATCTTTCTCCCCAACCCACAATGCCTCTGTCTTTAATAATTATAGTTAACATTTATATAGCACTATTGGAACAGTTCATGGCTAAAAAAGCAATAGAAAGAATCACATAAGATAAAATGGTGAATTTTGATTATGCAAAATTAAAAAGTTCTAAAAAGTTCTGTTTAACAAACAAGTCTGATGTTAACATTAGAAAGGAAACTAAAAAAAAAATATGGTATTCAATTTCTTTGATAACCATCTCATAAATTCAAATTTTAAAGTCTTAGAGAAATTCTTCAAAAGAGAAAAAAAAAGGATATGAACAGGCAATACTCAAAGAAAGAAATTTATAATATCAACATTTATATGTAAAAATGTTCATAATCACAAATATTAAATAAGTTCTAGCTCATTTCCATCAAAGATAACAAAAGAAGAAAATGTGAAATGCTTAAGACAGTGGTTCTCAGAGTATGGTCTAGAGAATCCTGGGGATCTCTGAAAACCTTTTAGAGGGTCTACAAATTCAAAAATAGTTTTTATTTCCAATATGGTAAATGTCTATAAATATAATCCAGATAAACAAAAATTCTTTGGAGAGATCCTCAATAATTTTTAATAGGATAAAGATACTGAAAACACAAGTTTGAGAACCACTGGTAAGGGGTCGTATACTTGTCTACTATTAGTGGAATTATGAGTTGGTACAGCTATTCTGGAAAATAACTTGAAATTATGCCCCCAAAGTTACTAAACTGTGAATATGTTCTCTGACTTAATCACAATATTATCAGGTGTATATAAAAAAAAATTATAGCACCTCTTTTCATGGCAAGTCAAAACCAGAAACTTAGGTGGTATCTTCCTAAAGGTAAATGGCTAAATAAATGCTATATATGAATATAACAGAATATTATTTTTACCATAGGAAATAATAAGGTGGACAGTTTTAAAGCAAACTAGAAAGACTTATGAACTGATGACAATTGAAATGAGCAGAACCAATAAACTATGCAATAATAACATTATAGAATAATAACTTTGAAAGGCTTTTATTCTGATCAAGACAACTATAAATGATAAGTTGAAAAAAATGAAAATGAAACACTACACTTGCTTCTGACATATAAGTATTAAACTTAAAGTGCATAAAATGAAGCACATTTTCTGCTGTGGCCAATGTAGGAATTTATTTTTACTAGAATATAAGTTTATGTATTGAAAGTTTTATTTTTTATATACTTATTTTTCCTCTAATTTTTTGGGGGGAAATTGGAAGTATCATTTATTGGGAAGGACAAATTATTAAAGATAAGAAAACTGAAAAAAATAGATCAGAAGATAGATTTCCAGAATCATTTAATCCTAAGAACAAGAATATACTTTACCAAAAATTCTGGCAACATACCGCATTCAGTATTTTAATGATAAAAATATTAATTTTAATTGATGACAGAAAATGAAAAAAAAAAGCATCTGAAACAGTTAAAAGTTTAGAGTTAAATCTGCTGGACAGATTTTGAAACATTTGAAAGCATTGATAAGTATGAAGTTCTATATACTTTAAAAACATTCATTCAACAAAGACTTACTAAGTACTGTATAAATGAGACACTTGTTAACTCAGTTTTTTCCTTAATAATTTATAACCAAAATTTAATATGTTACCACACTTATACCTTTCTCTATTTAATTGTGAGTAGTAACTGGAAAAAGCTTATAATTTCTTCCCTCATAAATATCCAGAGATTAAACCTCTACTATGCATAATAACTCTATAGTACTCAGGAAAAAAAAATCACTGAAATGGTACTCTGTAGAAGTTTTTTAAGCAAAAATCTATTTAACAGAACAATTCAATTAAAAATTCAATTGGCCAAATACAAAGGAACTAAAAAAGGTAACTAAAGCAAGACATGGAAACAAAGGCGCAGAAGAAACGGAGAAAGGCAAACATATTTAATTGAAAAGAAATGGGGACAAACTAATTACATGTTAATAAGGAAATAAGAAATAGTATCTTTTCAGAATTTAATATCTTTAAGAATTTAATCTTATATATTTTAATATCTTAAGGAAAAGATAAAAAAGATGAAAAATCTGAAAATTTTTGTTCTCTTTTAATTCTTTTAGAAGACAAAAAAGGGCAGGGGACAAGAAGTCTGACAGTAATGCTGAAGCTGACTAGTGTATATGTTCCTATATATTACCAATAAAATCAAGCAGAAGAGCTAGAAAGAGAAATTCTTTTTAAAATAACTGATATTTGAAACTATGTTAGTGTTATCTACCAAGATGCACCCAGAAAGTATACAAAAATGCAACTATAAAAAACTTTTGTATAATAATTGACAGATTTTAATAATTAAAGAAACATTAATTGCTCATCCGTAGGCTGAGTTGATATGATAGATAAAAAAGACAATGCTGCTAAATTAACTTACTTTTTCAATGCTCTATCAAAATACCAAAAGAATATTTTATAGGAAAAATAACAATTATAGAATTCACATGAAATGAAAAAATAAAATATCTCAAGAATAATTTAAAAAAGAAAAAGAAAGTATTTTATAAGGAGTTATTTGGTTTTTTCCATTTTACTAAATCTATTTTGTAAGGAGTTTTTTCCAGATAATTTCTGTTTCCTTTTCCAAGCCCACTTGCAAAGTTTTCATTTCCTTTCCTCATTTTTCTTTTAGCTCTCTTTTAAGATCCTTTATGAATTCTTCCAAGAGAGCCTTATGGCATAGAAACCAAATTATATCATCTGGAGATGATCTGCTTTTAGTGTCCTCAGGGTTTGAAATTTGTTTTTCTCTTACTCTGTAAAAACTGTCTATGGTCAGAGTTCTTTTCACTTTTTTACTTTTTTTTTTTTTTTTTTTTTTTTAATATATATGGTTGAGGTCTGCTTTTAGGGCAAAGGGGGGATTGGTCAAGCTTCCTTACAGGTGGCGCTGGGTGGGTGTAGTTAGGTCCTGCATTCAGTGGCTCACTATTTGTCATTTGTATTTGTGTTGGATGTCTTGCAGCTAGTCTGCTGTTCTACTGGCTTCCAAGCAGGGCTAGCCAACACTGCTGTAGATTCATTTGGCTCGCAGGACTCCACACTGCCCTGGGTTGCCTGATTGAAACAGAGCTTTTCTGAAGTTCTTCCAAAATATCTTCTGCTGGAAATTTGTTACATTCAAATATTTGTGGGTTCTGTCACTCCAAAATCGGTTTTCAGAGGCTTGATCTGAGATGTATCTCCTCTCCTCTATCTTGACTCCATCCCCTCCTCAATTGGAGGTTCCATAAAGTTGTCCTTTTGTAGTTTAATATAGCATTGAATAACTTAAACTAATGTCTATATAATTGTTATTACTATTATGATTTTCATAATTATTATATTAGCTTGGCCTACTTGTTGAGCAGTCAATATTTCTCCAATTATTTAGGTCTGTTTTTATTTCTGTAATTGTATTCATAAAGTTTCAAGATGTATAGATAGACTCCCAAGTATTTTATATATTTTATAGTTGTTTTAAATGGAATTTCTATTTCTAATTTTTTGCTAGGTTTGTTGGTAATGTACAGAAAGCTGATGATGTATATAGATTTGTTTTATACCCTTCTACTTTGCTGAAGTCATTTATTGTTTAAATTTTACTTGACTCTTTAGGATTCTCTAAGTCATCTTGTTATTGGCAAAAAAATATTAGTTTTACTTTTTTATTTTTTGGCCTGTTTGCTTTTGCTCAATCCCTTTTTCTTGTCTTATTGACAGAACTAGAATTTCTAGTACTGTATTAAATGATAGGATAACCAACATTCTAGTTATACCAAGTTCTTGTTGGAAAGACTTCAAATATATTTCCAATGCATGCGATTTTTGTTTTTGGTTTTAGATAGGTATTTTTCCCTCTTGCAATTGTTCATTGGCCTCACTATAATATTCATATATTCTCGTTCTTTCCCAGGCTTTCACCCTTGTATTGGATATATTGTGTTCCTTTATCCATCTTGACCTCTAGGAAACCTGTTTGTCTCTACACTCTCCTCTTCTCTCAAGTTCCTTGCCTCTTATATCTCCAGTCTTGTCCTCCTAAGCCTCATCCTTAGATTACTCCCACCATCCACTGCCTTTGTTCCTTTTCACGTGCTGCAGATTTAAATTAGAGAAAAATCTCAAAATTGTGTTGTGTCTTTTTATACCTCCTTAATCCAAACACTACACTTACCCTTATGTCTTTTCCAAACCCTTTCATCTCTCCTCAGTTTTCCTATGGCAACCCAGCCCCCTCTCCTCTCAGCTGAGAACTTTACCTCATGTTTCATATTCCCTTTTCTTTCCTCATCTTCCTTGTCTCACATTACTAAAATACCATCTGCCACTATTGCTTCCTTCATCCTGTCTCACATGATGAAGTCACCTTTCTTCTTGTTTATCAGAGCAATTTCAACCTACCTTCTGAAACTCCCTCTCCCATTTTAACTCTTTCATTAATCTTCCCTATTTTCTAAAATTGTCCCCCCTCCATTCTCAGAAAACTCTCACTTGATTCATCCAGTCCCACTAGCAGTTATCTATTTCTCTCCTCCCTTTCCTGTCTAAACTTCTTTAGGAAGTCATTTACAATTGGAATTTCTCATTCAACTGAATCTGCTCCCTCCAAAGTTACTGATGGTCTCCTAATTGCCAAATCGAATCCAATTTTCTTAATCTTCATGTGTATTGGCATCTCTGATGCTTTTGATAATTGTCAAACAACTTGTCGTGACATTATTCTCTCTTGGTTCTATTCCTCTTGCCATTCTTTCTCATCCTCTTTTGCTATATCCTCATCCAGATTACTCCTCCCACTAGGCGAAGGTATTCCCAAAGTGCTGTCCCTGGCACATTTCTCTTTCTCTATACTATTTCATTTCATGATCTCATTAGTTCCCATGGATTCAGTTGTCATATATCTATGCTCATGAATCTCAGAATTGCTTATTCAGTCTTTATCTTTGATACATAGCCCAGGCCTGAGGGATCTTCTTATTTCTCTATATTACTTCATTTGGTGAGCTCATCAGCATGTATGGATTTAATTATAGTCTCTATACTGATCATTCTTGAATCTACCTGCCCTGCCCCAATTTCTTTGCTGATTTCTATTCTCAGATCTTTACAAAAGCTGCCTTTCAGAAATATCATATCTGTTGATTTCATCTTTGCAAAATGTTTCAAATAAGCTTTTTTTCCTCTCCTCTTGACATTGCCACCTTTCCAGTGCAGTCTTTGATCATATTATATCTTGACTATAGCAAAAGCCTGGTGATAGATCTGCCTCCCTCAGATCCATGCAGCCACCAAAGTGATCTTACACCCGTTTCACTTTCCTACTTAATAAACTTGTTATTCCCCGTTTTCTTCAAGAGCAAATACAAAATGTTCTGTTTGGCATTCAAAGCCCCTTCATCACCTAGTGTCCTCCTACCTTTCCAGGCTTCTTATACCTTACTCTCAACTATGTTCTCTTTGATCCAGTGACACTGGCCTCCTAGCTGTTCTATGAAAAAGAAACTCCATTCCTAGGCATTTTAAATGGCTGTCCCTCACGCCCGGAATGCTCTTCCTCAACTCCACTTATTCCCTTTCCTGGTTTCTTGTAAATCCCTGTTTTCACTAATCTCTCTTAATTCAACTGCCTTCCCTCTATTAATTTATTTCCTTTTCTTCTATATGTAACTTGTTTTCTATACATTTGCTTGTTGGTTGTCTCCCTTATTAGATTGCCAGCTTGTTGAGGGTCACTTTTTATATCCCCAGCACTTAGCACAGTGTCTGACATAATGTAGGCGTTTAATGTTTATTGATTGATTGTTCTGAAAAGTCTTTCTGGGGCTATTTTAGTTGCTATCTACTTCCTGAAGACCTTTAGCTTTCTCTGTTCTGATGTAGGTAGGAAAATAATTTATTGTGTTTTCTCCTTCACTACTCCAGTCTTCTTCCTAGTTCTCTATTCGAGATAGCATGGAAGAGAACTGGGACATTCAGCTGCAGGATCCTGCTCTTTCCAGTCTCTATGTTTTTGCTTATGTTACCCTTTACATCTAAAATTATCTCTTCCTTTCTCCATTTTTTTGGAAGTACCAGTGTTTTTTGAAGGTCTAATTTAAATGTCATCTCCTCTACATAATCTTGACTGATAACTTCTCAAAACCTTCCCCTCCCCTCAACCCACTTTCAGGTAAAAATGATCTCACCCTCCTCAAATTTCTCAGCATTTTGTCTGGACTTCTTTTCATTTCTACCTAATAGTTATTTGTGGGCATATGTCTTTTTTTTTTTTCTTTTAGATTACAAGCATCTTGAGAGCAGGTTCTCAACTCACTTTAATTCACCAAAATTTAAATACCTATTATGTATTGGATGTAATACATTGAATGATAGGAATTTAAAAACTTAATTGAGTGTTTTGAGGGGTTGCTGACATATACAACATGTTCCCAGGTAAATTTTTTATAGAAAATCATTTGAGAAGAGGGAGAGTACATTTACAACTTAGAGAAAAACAAAGGAGGTAAAGGCTGAACTTTGAGGAAGGAAGCGTAAGGATTCTAAGAAACATGTGAAAGAGAAGCATTTTTTTATGAAATGTGGAATGGATTGGTACCCAGCAGGGAGAAGGAAAATATAATACCAAGTTTAGTTGAAAGATGAAATGCGTAAAGAGGAATAATAAGAAATAAATCTGAAAAGCCATATTGTGGAGAGCTTAAATTGAGAATCTTACATTTTATCTAGAGGTAATAAAGATCCACTGATAATTTTGAGCCAGGTTAATGATGTGGCCAGAGCTTTCCTTTAGGCATATTATTTGAGGAGCCATATAAAGGATGGATTAGAAGAAGGAAGAGACGGAAGAATGGGAAACCTCCAATTGGAGGTTTCTATAATAGTACAGATAAAAGATGATGAGGACTTGAAACTAGGATGGTCTCACTTGTGTGCTTGTGCAGGCACATGTGTACACCTATGCATACAGACTTACACATAATTATACATGCACACACAGTTCCATATTATTTCTTGCTCCCACACAGTCCCCCTTTTAACTCTATATCTTACCCTTTTCTTGACCCTCTCAGTCATGTCCAGCTGCTCTGTGTACTTGATGACCTGCTTGGTCAACTTAATGAAGAGAATAGTTGTATTCTTTGGTTTTTGCTGCTGCTCCTTGAAGCTGTAGAAATTGCTGGGTTCTAGGACCCATCTTCTCTTCTTGAATTTATATGCATTTGTATGTAGAGTACTTTACATAAAATATACACTTTTAATCACAGTTTCTTGAATAAATATATGGAATTGATTTAAATCCCTCAAATATTAGGGCATCTCAGAAAATTACATCATCATCATTACTCCCATTATCAGTCATCCTTTATAATTCTGTACTCTGGAATAAATTACAGAATTTGTTAAAAATCAAGTGTGATTTGAAGACCTAGAATATTTACTAAGATAGAATCATTGTTAGTATAAAATCTTCAAGAAAACATTTTGATTTCAAATTATATCTTTATTGTAGCAACTCCGTGGTGTTTGGGCACAAGATGTTATGGATGGAACTTGTGTAGCAGTAAATAACAAATATAGACTCATGGCATTCGGTTGTGCTAGGTAAGTACTACTATGTTTATTTTATGAATAATTGCCAACATTTTTATCTTTTTAATAGAATGAATATACCATATACGAAGTTGTTTTTAAAAGTCTTTTAATTAGTGAAATTTTCTCTTAAAATAATTATTTTAAAGTTAGATTGTATTTTTACTGTTTTAAAATATCAGAATTTATTACAGTATGTTAATATCAAGACTATTTTGTTGATACTGTAGTTTGGTTTGTGGTAAATTCATTAAAATTTTGAAATTTAAATGTAAGCTTTCTTTTACAACTTCAAGGTACCACACTGATATACAGGTTTAGATA
Source organism: Sarcophilus harrisii (assembly GCF_902635505.1). Taxonomy (NCBI): domain Eukaryota; kingdom Metazoa; phylum Chordata; class Mammalia; order Dasyuromorphia; family Dasyuridae; genus Sarcophilus; species Sarcophilus harrisii. Next base: position 116,946,564 of record NC_045426.1, on the reverse strand, counting down.
TTTAGATGTACCACTTGAATTTTTTAATTCCTAAATGTGAATTCTTTCACATTTTTATTTAGATTTAAACCACTTAAAAAGTTATTCCAGCATTTTCTGACTAGTTCTGCCATGCTACAAAGGGAAGGGAATTTTAGTCTGGAGAATCACAGGGGTTGTTAGCTGGTGTATTGACATGCCTTTTCCAGAAGGCTGTTGATTGTATTAGTGTTAAGTATCAGAGTAAGAGAGGGACAGCAAAAAAAAAAGGAGGGGAGATGGGAGTGGATGGGGGAGAAGTACTCATAAGGCAACAAGGGAGTTGGCTAGAGACCTGGATGAAAAGCATATGAAAGTGATATAGTCTAAGCTTCATCTTTGGAGGGAATAACATCAGTAAGATCCTAATTCCGTTGAAGTACTACTGAGTCTAAGGGAAGATATGGGAATTCATTAGTTCGCCTCTGTCATTCATATCACCTCTCTGGGCCTCTATTTACTTATTTATTAAAGAAGAATCTGGGCTGGATTTAATTCATCAGAAATATGGTAAGCACTTTTTATGTGAAAAATGGTGTCTTTCCTCAAGGAACTCTTCTTCTGGGGGAGGGATGCAACAATATCACAGAAATCAATACAAGGAAGCCTGCGAGGTGAGAAAGCATTAACAACCAAGCAATATCAGGAAAAATTTCCTTAGAAAGTTAACACCTGAAGCTAACTTTAAAGGAAACTAATGATTCCAAGAGACAAAGTTAAGGAATGCATTCCAGGCATATAAGACAAAACCTGAACTTTGGCATGAAAGCAAGAGATAGGATGAAGGAGTTTGGGGAGCAGCAAATAGGCCACTTTGGCTTCATCATAGAGTATGTGTAAAGGATTAATGCGAAATAAATCTCAATAAATGAATGCCAACAGGAATTATTTCTATTTTGTACTCCAGGGTAATGGGTTCAATAGGTTTAGAGGTAAAAGTAATGAGTAGTATTGTGAACATGTTGAATTTAAGGTTATAATCAGACATCCCAATAAGAACATTCAGAAGGGATTAAGTATAGATGTATAATCTTGGAAGTCTTTTATATAGCTATCCTATAATATGAAAATAAAAGTAATCATATTTTAAAATCCTTTCTAAGATATATTTGAATTTATTTTTCTGTTGATTATAAAAACAAACTGAAGCAAGATAAGTGTAAAATAGCTAAAGCTAAGGACCTTATTTTTAAGTATGCATCTTTCTTCCATTCCAGAAAGTTACTTTTGTGAACAATGATAATGTCACTTCTTATATTTGAGTTTGTAGTTCTCTCCCTCCCCCAAAAAAGTTGTTTGATTTATTTTTCAGTGGATCTGTGCAAGTTTACACAATAGATAACACCACTGGAGCCATGCAACTGTCTCATAAATTGGAGCTAACACCAAAACAATATCCTGGTGAGTTATTTTTTTATATCATTTGTAAAACTTACTGGTGTTGAATTTTGTAAATTTATGATATAAATTGAAATGTATGTACTAGAAATAAATTGTTTGATAGATCTGAGATCTCATAATTGATTTCTACCGGCTCCATGGTTTCCTACAATGTCCAGTTTTTACCTATTTTCATAGACAATCCATTCAATGGCTAAATGGACTTCTTGTGGTTTTTTCCTTATATTGCAGTTTCCAGTGTGGCACCAAGCTGTCTATTTGTGATTTCGTATTCTTATTATATGAATAGGTCACCTTTTCCAGTTATTCATATTGTTAAAGTTCATTAATACTATTATAACAAAGTTTTGTAATAAAGAGGATTTTCTTATCTTTCACTGGTGACATGTTCATTATATTATTTGATAATCAATAGAACTCTATAGTATGACTTGTGGGTTTAAATATGTTTCTTCATATATCATCTGTTTATTTTTATTATAAGCTTAAGCTGAGTTAGCTTGTCCTAACCTTAGCGTTAAAAAGTGGTAACAAAGTAACCAAATTGCAGCTTTAAAAAATTCATTAGCCATACAATTTTACCTTTGGAATAGTATATATGATGACTATGAAGATTTTATTTCTTTTTAACTGGGGACATAACTTAAGGATATTGAATAAACTGATGTCTCTTTTTGATATTTGATTCCCTTTTTGTTTATAAGATTCTTATATGAACCTTTATTTGTGGATATCTAGGTAATTTTTGTCTCCTTGGCTGTGTAGTAGAACTTGTTGGGAGCTATGTAAATAAAATGAAAAGGTTGTTAATCTTACTCAGCAGGTTTGTTTGTTTCTGTCTTGGTTTTGTTTAAATCCCTATACTAAAGAAGTAGAGACCAGCACCAATAATTCTAGGGTTTTGAACTTGGGATTTCTCTGAATTTTGCCTGTGCCTACATGGATTTTTATCTTCAAAGACTCTGGATATTTATCTACTTGTCTACTTTGTGGAAAACATATTTTATGGCAAAACACGAATATTAGCAGAATTGGAAATACTGTTTTTCTATACTGGAGAAACTTTTAACATTGGTGTGTATATCGACTGAAGGTTGTTAATATTAGTAAGAGAAAGTCTGATCTTTTAGAACAAAACCAATTTTAGCTAAAATGGTTAAAAATTTTAAAAACTAAGGGAATTTTTAGACAGTTGTGTTACTAAAAATCTTTTTCCCCCTAAGGAAGAGACTAGAATTTTAAAATCTGAATTTATTTTAAGAATAATTTGATATTAATATCACTAGAACTTTTTCCTCATAGGAACTATAGATGTACTACTGTGCAACCAGAATAAAAAGAAAGAAAAATCAATCCTCAAGAAACAGTAAATTAATTGTATCTTGCAGATGGTTACATGGATAGTAAACTGTAGAGCCTGAACTTGAACCCAAGTCTTTTGACTCCAGTTCCAATCCTTGTTTTATTTCACTGAACCCCCGTAGATATGAATTATATGAAATAGAATGTGTAAAGTATGTTTATGGACATCCTCTTCCCTTCCTTTAACTTTTTTTTTTAATAGATATTTGGAACAAAACGGGAGCTGTTAAACTGATCAAGTGGTCTCCTGATAACAGTGTTGTGATGGTGACTTGGGAATATGGAGGCCTTTCTTTATGGAGTGTGTTTGGTGCTCAGCTGATTTGTACTCTGGGAGGAGATTTTGCGTGAGTGCATGGATTATAACTAATAATATTTTTTAAAAAAAATTTTAAATGACAAATAAAAAACAACCTTGTATCCTAGGACTGTTCTAGTTTTGTTTCCCCCCTTTTCTAAATAGTAATTTCTTTGGAATTATTTTGGAGCTTTTCATTGTTATATCATCTAGAAATGTATTTTTAATGTATCTCTGGAAACCTATCTTTTAATAAGCAAAACGTCCTGAAAATTGTATTATTTAACTCTGCCAGAAGGTAGGTTAAATATGTTTCCCTTGCCAAATTGTCTACTCCCTAAAGTTGCCTAACTTAGAGTTTCTTATAGTTGATGTGAAGGATGAATTAGAAGGGGAAAGACTAGAGGCAAGGAGAACAATTAAGGAGATCTGAAATAATTAAGGCAAGAGGTTATAAGAGCATGAGTTAGGGTAGTAACTGGTTAAAGAGAAGAGGATATTTTTAAGAGATGTTATGGAAGTAGCATTAAAAAGACTTGGCAAGTGATTGATATGCATAGGGTGAGGAAGAAGAATAAAGGGTTGAGGAAAACTGTAGGGTTCTGAATACTAATTAGATGACTGGGACAAACGATAATGCTTCTGATAGAATTGGGGCGTTAATAAGGGTTTAGGAGTTAAAATAGTGAATTCTGTTTTTAACGTGTTGAGTTTGACAGGTCTCGTTCAAGTCATTTTTCAGACATGTTCAATTCTTTGTATCCCATTTGGGATTATCTTGGCAAAGATACTGGAGTAGTTTACTATTCCTTCTTCAGCTTATTTTTACAGATGAAGAACTAAAGGAAATAGAGTTAAATGACTGGCCTCTGGCTATGTAGCTAGTAAGTGTCTGAAGCCAGATTTTTAACTCATAAAGATAATTTTTTCTGGCATGAGACCCAGCGCTATCTCCATTGAGTTATCTATCTGCCCCCTTTAAAATATCTATAGGACAGCTACTGTTGATATGCATTAGCTACTTGTAGTACTGGAGCAATCTTCATAAAGATGATAACTGAATATGTTGGAACTGATGAGGTCATCAAGAAAGTGTAGAGGGAGAGAATAAAAGAGGGCCCATAACAGAGCTTTAGAATCTTCCACATTTAGAAAACAAGATATGGGTCATGATTTATCAAAAGAAACTGGGAAATGGTTGTCAGAGAGGAAGAGAGTTGAGGAAAGAATATCTCAAGAAGGAGAATATGGTCAGCTTCTACAGAGATGTCAAGAAAGCTCATCATGAAAACTTTTAAAAGGTGATTGAATTTGGAAAGAATTAGACAGTAACTTTGGAGAAGGCAGTTTTTCAGGGCCGTAAGGGGAAAAGGAAATAAGAAAAAAGCATAGGCTTCTTTTTCTAAGAGTTTAGCTGTGAGAGGGAGAGAACTATAGGATTATGTATAGGATGATAATTTTGAATGCATAAAAGGGTCAAATAAGGATTTTTAAAGAATAGGGAGACTTAGTTATGTTTGTAAGCAATTTAGAATGAATTGTTTGATAGGAAGAGAGGAAAATTTAGAGAGAGGAGTAGATAATTGAAGGAACAATCTCCTGAAGAAAGTTTTGGAGTAAGGTATGATGAAGTTATAAGGAAAACATAAAGTATATAAGTATTAAAAAGGGGAATGCATCTTTTTTCTACCCTCAAGCTCCTTGGTTAGGTAGAAACAGTTCACTGCACATAATCCTTCCAGTTGCCATTTTTAAAGCCTTTTGGTAAGAAACTTCTATGCATTAGATACACTCTATGCACTAAATGCTATTCTGTTGTACAGAACTGTAAAAAAGTAACCAAATAGAATTAATATTGTAGTGGTGGAGTTTTTATTTAATTTGCTTTTTTGAAATTGGCAAAAGAATCATGAAATTTATAATTGTTAAAATAATTTAAGCTTACTTGAACGTTATATTTAAAAAAGTGAATTGTATATAAATTCTTTTATGGGGGGGGGAAGGGGGAAGGAGGAAGGTGAAGCAAATGGGCTTAACTGACTTGCACAGGGTCACATAGCTAGTAAGCATTAAATGTCTGGGGCCGGATTTAAATTTAGGTCCTCCTGAGTAGTGCTCTATCCACTGCACCATCTAACTGTCCCTGTGTAAATTCTTAAAAGAAAGAACAAAAAATAAAAGGAGCCAACTTCTCATCAGGAAGTGGAGAGGGAAAAAACAAGACTTGAAAGAGATGAGAGGGGTTTTTACAATGAAAAGTAGGATTTAAAAAGTTCATGGTGGATGGCCTCCATTTTGTCCCTAAGTTTAAATCCTATGCTACTAAGAATTTCCATTTTTCTTTTAGTTACCGGTCAGATGGTACTAAGAAAGAGCCTCTTAAGATCAGCTCTATGGTAAGTATTCATATAAAACTTAGCACTATTTGGGAAGTCTGGATTGTCTTTTGTCATATGTGTTGTTTGTTGTTTATGTGATTTTAATGTTCTGCCAGCATATGAATAAATTCTTCAATATGTAATTTTTGATTGACTAAAAGCATTTTGAATGCAAAGGGGAAAATCTACTCAGTCTTTGATATTTAACTTTTTGTTCTTTTTGGTGAAAATAACTGTCATGTAGTACAGAGTTTGTTGTAAAGAAGATATCTTTTTTTTTTTTTTAACTTGAGAATTTTCTCTTTTTCTTCTAACTCCAATATGCTTGGCTAGGTAGAAACAGTTCACTGTGTATAGTTTTTCCAGCTGCCATTTCTATAGCCTCCTTTCTTTTATGACTTAACTATTTTTTCATTACTCTTTTTCATGTAAGTAGGCACAAAATTAAATATATGTTGGATATGTTGCCTTTAAGGTCTTGTTTTAAAACTTAACACAAATGTTTCTTGAGAATTGCTGTTATATATTGAATGTCCATCACTTTTACATAGCTCCACCATTTGTAAATATGTTTGTGAATAATCCTATAAGAATAAGAGAGGTTTTTCCCTGTCATCTTTTCTGGATCATGAACCTTTCTAGACAGTGCTTCCATGGTTATATTCCTCTATCATTCAATGAGTCACCCACAATGATGTGGGTGGAGAAGGCGGGGGAAGGACAGAGGGAGGAAGGGAAAAAAGGAGGGAGGGAGGGAGAGAGTGTCTATGTATGGGGAAAAGGGGACACGTAAAAGAAACTTAGCTAAAAGGTTTTGATATTAGATTATTTATTTATGCTTTAGGCTCTTTTTTATTGATCTAGACTAGTTCTCTAGTTCAGAAATGATGTATTCTCAAATTCCCTTTTTGTATAATGCAGTTAAATTAGTTTAAATAATATAGTAAAGAGAAAATTTTCTTGAAAATAAAAGCCTGGGTTTGGTGATTATATTTTGTTCTCCTATCCCGAATACAGAGTAAGGAATGTGACACTTAGAAAAATTGAATTTTAATGTGATTTTAAACCATATTTTTAGCAACATTTTGTAATCCTACAGAAGATGATGTGGAAGAGAGCTTTTTGCTGTTTGGGAGTAATTTTTGTTTCTTTTTCACACAAGAGTTGGGGTGCAGAAGGTTATCACCTATGGGTAATAAGTGGATTTGGTTCTCAAAATGGAGATGTTGAGTCTGACATCAAGAGTTCAGCTAATCAGCCTGGCATTCTACAATTTCAGTTCATTAAGAGTGCACTCACTGTTAACCCTTGTATGGTAAGTAGGAATTTATGAACTTTAGAATTTCAAATTTCAAAGAGATTTTTTTTTCCAGATTGTTGTTTGTGGCTCTTATTGGCTCAAAAAACTGTTATTTTATACTGTTAAAATCTTGAACCACTCTTATTTTATAGGTTATAGCTTCTGGTTTTGTTTTCTGTCTTCATTTAATTTATGCCAGAAGTATTCTTCTGGGTTCATTATGTCCTTTTATGTATTTATAGCTTTAATAAAAAACAAGGTAGATTCACTAAAAACTAAGTGGGAGAAGAAGTCTGAAAAAAAAAATTGAGTTAGCATTCTATCCTGTTTGTATTTTTGCTTTTATAAAATTGTAATCTTGTTCTAATTCTACTAAGCTATAAAAGATACTTTTTATAACATTTTGTCTATCCTGGTCAAACCAGAGTATTATTTGCAAATTTGCACCTGAAAACAGGTTTCAGTTCCTGGAATTTTAAAGTTTCTATCAAAGCTTTCCTCACAAACAAAATTCCATCTTCAGAATGTTTTGGATTTTTTAAAACATTATTTGACACTTAATCATAACTACATACCTTCTAAAGTTCATACTAACTCAATTTTTTCCTTGCCACAGGCTTTTAAAAATATTTGGTGCAATTCAGATTGAAGCAAAGTATGAAAATGGCCTCTTCTCAGAGCCTTTTCTACAATTTTAGCTAAGTGGTCTCCAGAAAAATAAAGACACAGAAAAATGACTTATATGTAAATGAAACATTCGTATGAAAAGTGACAGTAACAGGGATTTCATCTCTTGTAGTAGAAAGAATAACTAATTTCGAAAGGCAACACTCTTAAACTAGACTTCTATTAATACTTCTCTAAATCTGGAAAACATAGATAGCCTTGAAAAATTATTGGGGTTTTTTTTTAAGTTATTTTCAATTAATTTTTTTATATTGGCAAGTATTTTTTTTCTCATGTTTCCTCTATTCTGAGGGACAAAAAAATAAAATCAGAATTCTTATAACAAGTGGAATAGTTAAGAAAAAGAAACATGAGAAAATTTTATTTTAATTTAACCATATAATTTCTTTCACTTTTTATTTTAAAAGTTTTATTTATGAGTTTTATTTCCTGATAAACCCTTCCTCAATGAATTTTCCCTTTTTGTTTAAAGTTAATCTGTCAACAACCGTCTATTAACCATAAACTGTGTACTAAAAAAGTTAAGCAACAACCAATTAATTAGTGTGGTGGCACCATTGGATTGCATATGCAACACCATGAATCCTTTGTTTTCTACCTTTCTACTGAGGAGAGAAGTTCATCATCTTTTACTTTTAATTGTCAAAATTGTTCATTTCACTTTATCAAGATTCAGTTGCCTTCAGTGTTCTTTTTATTTGCAATATTGAAATCTTTATAAGTATCTTTCTTGGTGTACTTAGTTTATATAGGTCCCATTTTTCTTTTGATCTTAGAGTTTGTATTCCTATCCCAAGTCTTTCCCTATTCCAACCCATCTTCTATTGAGCTATCAAATAATCTTCCTAAAATGCAAATCTGACTATGTCATATCCTCTTTCTTCTCTACCAGTAAATTACAATGGCTCCTTATTCTTCAAGATCCTCATCCCTCAAGATCAAATATAAAATTTTCTGTTTGCTTTTTAAAGTCCTTTGAAAATTGTCCTCTTCCTAAATTTCCAGTTTTCTTATATCTTACTCCCCTCTATGTATTCTTCAGTCCACAACACTGGTTTCCTTACTCTTCCTTTCAAAAAGACATTCCATCTTCTGACTCCATACATTTTTATTGGCTGCCCCTCATGTCTGCAATGCTTTCTTTCCTTGTTTTCGCTTCCTTCCCAGACATCCTTCAAGTCTCAAGTATAACTTCACATTCTACAAGAAGCACTTCTTGGTCCCTTTTTATATACTCATGTCATTACTTATAGTTTATCCTCCCCTCTCTAATTCTCTCCCTCCCCCTCTCTCTTTCTCACACACACACACACACACACACACACACACACACACACAATTTGTATATAATTGTTTGCATGTTGTCTTTCCCTTTAGATTGTGAGAGCCTTGGGGTAGTAACCATTTTTACTTATATTTGTATTCCCAGTGCTCAGAATAGTGTCCGGCATGTGTTGATTCATTTCAGCTCAAAGACTCTCTCTGATCTCTTTTGGCATTTTCTTGGCAAGGATACTGGATGGTTTGCCATTTCCTTCTCCAGCTTATTTTATAGATGAGGAACTGAAGCAAACAGAGTCAAGTGACTTGTCCAGGATCACATAGCTAGTGTCTAAGTCAGATCTGAACTCAGGAGGGTGAGTCTTCCAGACTTTAGGCCTGGTACTCTGTCCATGTACTACCTCACTGTCCAACCTCTCACATAGTAGACATTTAATAAATGCTTTTTGAATTGGTCTTATCTCATCATATTAACACACCACAATTCTTTCAGCCATTTTCCAGTTGATAGGCACCACTTTGTTTCCAGCTTTTTGCTGCCACAAAAAAAGTACTACTGTGAATATTAAGACTTTTTTGTTGTTGTTGTTCTTGACCTCCTGGGGTACATATTAGTGCCACCATTTGTTCAAAGGATACGAAATATAGTGATTTTGCTTGCATAATTCCAAATTGTTTTCCAGAATGGTTGTAATAACTCATAACTCTTCCAACACTCACTGTTAAGTGTGTTTGTACAGTCCATTTTGAAAACCACTTTTTGATCTTTTCCAGTAGAGTGAATAAGGACCATAAAGGCAATGGGATGTGCTCTATTTTGTGTATGTTTTCAGGAAAATTCTTTTGGAAGTCCCTTGTGTTTGAGCTGGAGCCATCACTGCTCATAAAGTTTTGCATTTCTGTGACCTTTTTTTTTTGCTAGCAATGGCTCATATCTTTGTCATTATTTCCAATACCTAAGAAATCATTACCCTTCCCAACAACTACTGTTGATTATTAACAATGAAGGTCTTTCATGAAGTTACAGTGCCATCTATTGGCAATTGTGAAAATTGTCATTAAACTAGCTTTCTAAGTTTGGGTGTGCTTTTGGACCTTTTGAATAAAATAGGTTTAAACAAAAATTCTATTTATAGTGAGAATTTATAATGTAACTTATCTGTCACATAATTTTGTTTACATAAACCATTATAGAAGTTAACTACAGAATCTAGGAGTTCAAATTTATTTAGAGGGTCATTTAGTCTAACCTGACCCTTACCAAGAATATCTTGTATGACATCCATAACAAACTGTCATTTATCTTTTGTTTGACTACCTCCAATGAAGGAAGCATAGTAACATCTGACAATTTTGAAAACTGAAATTATTAGAAAAAAAAATTTAGATTATACCTAAATCTGGAATTTCTTCCCATTCCTTCTATCTCTGATCTCTGAGACTAAATAAAATCAGTTTAAATTTCTGTTTTCAAATAATCAGAGGCAGCTATCATGCTCCATACTTCCAAAGTCACCACTTACCTGGATCTTTCAGCTTCTCTTTATTTAACATATTTGCCAATATTCTGACAATCTTCTTCATCTTCTTCTGGACACAAATCATATCATTAGTTTTAAAATGGAATGCCCAGGACTGAATGCACATATGACCTTACCAGTTCAGAGTAAAATATGTAGAAATACTTCAGTTGTCTCGAATACTATGTTTCTTTTAATGTAATCTAGAATAACAATAACTTTTTCTAGTTGTCTTCTCACATTGTTGACTCATAGTAAACTTGAAATCCAGTAAAAGCCCTAGACCTTTTTTTATAAGAATGGTTCTTCAGTCATGTTCTGTTCTTCTGTTTCTCTCATTTTTTCTTTCCTGGATTTTTGAAGTTGACCTAAATATTGAATTTTTACATTTGTCCTTTATAAATTTTATCACATTTGATTGATTTTGTTCTTTTGGCCTTTTCAAATTTTTTATCTAATATCAAGTGTCCACCTTTATGTCATATGTAAATGTCATAAGCATGCCAGGTTATGGCCTAAGAGCATAATCATTGCATGATCAACATGCAGTTGAGCTATTTGGTATGTGTGGGGAAAAATTGGTTATGTTTTAGACAAGTTGAGTGTGAAGTGTTGACAGAGCATACTGGTGGAGATAGTCAATAAAAGCTCTAGGTAGAAAATTAAGGGAATGAGATAGGGAAGAACATGAGATTGACAAGGAAGAAAAGTTAGGAAGAATGAAGAGGCCTAAGGACAGTTGCTTGGAATATTCTTGAGTCAGGAGTAGAGGACAGATGAAGAGCCAGAAAAAGAGACAAAGAAATGATGAGAAAATAGATGAGATAAATGAGTTTACAGTACCATCAAAGGTAAAGAAAAAAAAAGGGCACTAGTCCAATATTATCAAGTGCTACAGAGTACTCAAGGAAACTTCTAAGAGCAGGGGAAAAAAGAACATTTTATCTTCCAATAAGGTCATTAGTGACTTGAGAGAGAGTTGTTTTGATAGTATAATTGGAATTGAATCCAGATTTCTAGTGGCTGAAGTGAGAGGAGATGGTGGTGAAATGAAGATAACATATAGAATTTATTCTATCTTAAAAGTTTGGCAATAAAAATGAAGAAAGAGAGAGAAAATTGTTTCTCTCCTGTTAAGCTTTCTCTAATTCTTTTAAATGAAAACTTTCCCTCTGTCCTCTATTTTGACAAAAACTCTCATTTGCCTACATCATTCCCTAATATTACTATTTGTTTTAAGTGACTGTCATGTCCTTCCTCCCAGGGAAATGTAAGTCCTTTCAGGGAAGGGACTGCACCTTTTAAAAAAAAATTCATATGCCTACTCTGGAACATTATCTTGCACATAGTAGGCATTTAACGAATGGTAGATAAATATGTGAGTGACTGTTAAGTTAGCAAAATTAAAGAAGAGATTATTTTTTCATTTTAAAATATGACCGTATTTTTAGACTAGGAGAAAAGAATCAATAGATAGGGAGTGATTGAAATTGTAAGAGAGGCAAGCAGGATTCCAAAGGTAACTGGGGGAGGGGGGGGGCGATATGAGATTGAGGGTAAATATAGAAGGGTAGCTTTAGTTTCATTCTCTGAGACCTAGAACAAGGATGAAAAGATGGGTAAAAGTTATGAAAAGCTTAAAAAAGTGAGAATGGGACATTAAGAGAAATCAGGTGGGGCAAGAGGAAAGAAGTTTGAAACAACTATTCTGAATAAGGTAGGATAGTCATTACAGGTTTAATAAAAGAATTTCTCTTTGTAGTGAGGGCATTAAAAAGGTTAGCAGTAACACAACACTTATTATTTAGCTTCCATTTTCTCCTACCTAATAACTGGAATATTAATTTTAAATTTTAAAAATTGTTCCTTTTTTGTCCCCTCTTGCACAGAGTAACCAGGAGCAGGTGCTACTTCAGGGAGAAGATCGTTTGTATTTGAACTGTGGCGATGCCTCACAAGCCCAGAGTCCTAGAAACTCATCAGCACATTCTGAACATAAGCCCATTCGGGAAAAGAGTCCATTTTCAGATGGAAATTTAGATTCTCAGGGTTTAAGCACTTTACTTGGACACCGACATTGGCACGTTGTGCAGGTAAATTCATCTTGTGCTGAGCTGCTACCTCTTGCACTCAGTGAGATTTCTCATGGAACTAGTTTTCAAAATATTTTTCTGTAGCTGCAAAAAGTAGAGTGACTTTTGCATTCTTATGTCATGTTTTTTCTCTACTTTTATATGTTCTACCCTTTTTAGTTTCTTCTTTGTCCTTTTCACTTGATGCAGAATGTATTGTCCTCTGCTTTAACTGACTGTTCTATAGTGCATTGTCTTCAAGGGCAGAAAGTTTTGCCAGTCAACTCTTCCATCACAACTATGTAAAATGATTTTTTACTCGACATACTTTTCAAGAAATATAAATACAATTGTGTTGTAAACAAAGGTGTAGTAACATGCAAATTATCACTGGGAGATTGATTTACCCAGCCCAGTTCAGTGCAGGAGACATTAATTTGAGTGAAAGAACTTGAGTCTACTATATAGACTTAAGACTTCTGTCTCATATCTATAGCTACTGAAGAAGCTCTGCCATCATTTTGTTAACAAGAAAATATATAGTTTTTCAAACATTTTAAAAAAAATACTTTTTGGCAGTCAGGAAGGAAAGAAATATCATAGTTTGGTCCAAAATCGACATCTCAGAAATTTACTTTTTGGAGAAATTCATTAAAATGAATTAATGAAACTAACCATTCACTTGTAGCATATCACCCTAACTCTTCTTTTTTTACTACAATATCAAACTCTCTACCTCTTCTTCATAAATCATCTAGGCCAGATGAGAATGTAGGCCAGAGAATCAATTCTCTATGGCCAGAAACTACAGTGAAAAGGAAGTTTGTTTCTCAACTTCCTGCTCCTGAATCATATATTTCACTACCTGCCTCCCCTTTCCCCCTTCCTACTTTCCCATGGTAATTTTTTTTTTTTTGCAGGGATGGAACATATTTCCAAAAAGAATTGAACAGGAAGATAATTATCTTAGTGTTTTAAAACCTGTTTCTGAATATAACTTTAAATTGTATCGATTTTGACATGAAATTGGCCAATGCTCATTATTACCATTTTATAATACTAGTTATTAAGCAAAACTGAATCAAGTATTTCCTTTACTAAAATTTTCCACTGCTCCCTTCTCTCTTGTAGCCATTTCTCTGCTATTTTCATTTCCCCATACTATGAACTATTCATTCTACACTGACCTAGCATCAATGCCAGTTCTACCTAGCCAGGTCTGTGTTACCAGAGAGCCAAGTAGAGCAGAGGATTAAAGCAGGTAGGTTTCGAATTCAAAAGAAAATCAGGAAATAAAACAAAATGAATTCCCCTTCAGCTGTAAAATTCCATGGTTCTAAAAAGCCATTAAATTACCCAAACAAGCACTTGATAGTACTGATTGAGAACACTTAAGAAAGGTGTTTGTTTATTACCAGCAATAACACTGTCATTATACCATATATGTATGAGAGTCTTAACATTTTTCTGTGACAAAACCAATTTCATTTTCTGAAGTTTATACCAAAGCTAATGATTCACAGGCAATTATATTGGAATAGAAGCATGCAATTTTTAAAGCTGGAAGGGACCATACAGATTATTTAATCCAACCACCTCTTTTCATTTAAAAAAAAAAAAAAAGAAAGAAAGAAAGAGAAAGATTGAGCCCCAAAGAATTGTTTAAAATTTGTACAAAATATAGGCTACTTATTGGAATTATTCTCTTAGTTTATTATTATTAGTCTATTATTATCTAATTAAAATAAAAGTGGAATCAAAAGGCTAAATTCAATGGGGAAACTATTTCTATTTTTTTTAGTATGGGCCAAGGACTAAAAATTGGAATTTGCTATTTCAGATCTTTAATTCCAATTGTCCCTTGTTTACTTATGACTCCATCTAAATGAATAAATACATTGCTTTCCCAATGTGGTTTGTATAAAAAGGCTTTAAATGCCTCCAAATTGCAGATTTTTAACCTGGGCATTTTTTGATGAACAATGATATCTCCTTGAACCAGCTATTCTTACATCCTTTAACCTTAACATAGATACTGTCTAATTCCCTGTTCTGCAAAAGATCCTATTTAGATGTCTTCTTTTCATGAATGATTTTGCATTTTATATGCTTCATGATTTTCTTATACATATGCAAATAAGTTGAAGAGTTAATTATGCCTTCCATTTTCCTCCTTTTCCTAGGTTTCCCTATATTTTCTCTGTTATTAAATTTAAATTATCTCATTTTCCTTTTTTTAATCTCCACCCAAACCCCTGTACTTCACTTTAAAAGATTTTAGGTTGTTAATCTTTTCATTAAGTTCAAGAGAAAGGAAATAAGTACCTATCTTTTAGAAGCAGGGCTACTCACAACTGCTTTATTCTTAACACAATTTTTTTTTTCTTTCTATATTCTATTTTTCTAATTACAGATTTCAGACTGTAAAGCTTTAAGAGCCAGTGGCCAATCCACACAGTTTAGACAGCTGAATCCTTAATAATATAATATTTTCCAAGTTATTTCTTTTTCTTTAATTTTTTTTATTTTTATTTAATAGCCTTTTATTTACAGGTTATATCTATGGGTAACTTTACAGCATTAACAATTGCCAAACCTCTTGTTCCAATTTTTCACCTCTTACCTCCCACCCCCTCTCCCAGATGGCAGGATGACCACTAGATGTTAAATATATTAAAATATAAATTAGATACACAATAAGTATACATGACCAAACCATTATTTTGCTGTACAAAAAGAATCAGACTCTGAAATATTGTACAATTAGCTTGTGAAGGAAATCAAAAATGCAGGTAGGTGGGCATAAATATAGGGTTGGGAATTCAATGTAATGGTTTTTAGTCATCTCCCAGAGTTCTTTCTCTGGGCGTAGCTGGTTCAGTTCATTACTGCTCCATTGGAAATGATTTGGTTGATCTCATTGCTGAGGATGGCCAGGTCCATCAGAATTGGTCATCATATAGTATTGTTGTTGAAGTATATAATGATCTCCTGGTCCTGCTCATTTCACTCAGCATCAGTTCGTGTAAGTCTCTCCAGGCCTTTCTGAAATCATCCTGTTGGTCATTTCTTACACAACAATAATATTCCATAATATTCATATACCACAATTTATTCAGCCATTCTCCAACTGATGGGCATCCACTCAGTTTCCAGTTTCTAGCCACTACAAAGAGGGCTGCCACAAACATTCATGCACATACAGGTCCCTTTCCCTTCTTTATGATCTCTTTGGGATATAAGCCCAGTAGTAACACTGCTGGATCAAAGGGTATGCACAGTTTGATAACTTTTTGAGCATAGTTCCAAACTACTCTCCAGAATGGTTGGATTTGTTCACAACTCCACCAACAATTCATCAATGTCCCAGTTTTCCCTTATCCCCTCCAACAATCATCATTATTTTTTCCTGTCATCTTAGCCAATCTGACAGGTTTCTTTAATTTTTGAAAGGTATTCATATTCACCAGTATTTTAAAAAGTTGGCTTTATAAGAAAGTCCAAACCTATGTTCTTATCTGTTAAATGCAAGAAAAAAAAATTACTGTTGGTTATTCTCTAGCCTGCTGAATTCTCTTATTTATTCAGTTTTTATTTAGGGTAATTCTAAATAATCTCTTTATTGGAATAATATGAAGACACACATTCACATGTTTTTTCTGCCTTTGGAAAGGGTTAATAAATATTCACAGATCTCTCTACTTACAGATAATTCCTGCTTTGGTATAAGACAAGGTTGTAGGGATGGGACAAGTATAGATGATTTGACATTCTATAGGCTAATTCTCTTTGGTATACTGTTTTCCTCATTAGTATAGTTTAATTATTATGGCTTACTATCCTGGATTTCTTTATTATCAATGGCTACTGAGTTTCCATAATCTAGGTTTCCAGAAGTAGTTATAAAAAATTCAAGTCTCTCAGATAGCTAGTATACAAATAATTAGATGTAATCAAAATTATAGTGATCACTTAGTTTCCTAAGTAAGCTACTTCATGCTCTCACATAAATTTTTCAAGTACAAAGGCAATATATGAAAAGGAAAAGTTTACTTAAAAGAATAAGTCATTTACTTTTGCTGTTTATGAGACACCATTGTTTATAAAAATAAGATGGAAAATTTGCAGATGAAAAGAATGTACTGCCCATCAGCCTATTCTTTTTTTTTTTCAGTTTCTTTTTTTTTTTTTTTTTCAGTTTCTTTTTTTTTTTTTATTTAATAGCCTTTTATTTACAAGATATATACATGGGTAACTTTACAGCATTAACAATTGCCAAACCTCTTGTTCCAATTTTCACCTTTACCCCCACCTCCCTAGATGGCAGGATGAACAGTAGATGTTAAATATATTAAAATATAAATTAGATACACAATAAGTATACATGACCAAAAGCGTTATTTTGCTGTACAAAGAATCAGACTCTGAAATATTGTACAATTACTTGAAGGAAATCAAAATGCAGGTGTGCATAAATATAGGGATTAGGAATTCAATGTAATGGTTTTAGTCATCTCCCAGAGTTCTTTTTCTAGGCATAGCTAGTTCAGTTCATTCGCTCCATTAGAAATGATTTGGTTGATCTCGTTGCTGAGGATGGCCTGATCCATCAGAACTGGTCATCATATAGTATTGTTGTTGAAGTATATAATGATCTCCTGGTCCTGCTCATTTCACTCAGCATCAGTTCGTGTAAGTCTCTCCAGGCCTTTCTGAAATTATCCTGTTGGTCATTTCTTACAGAACAGTAATATTCCATAATTTTCATATACCACAATTTATTCAACCATTCTCCAACTGATGGACATCCATTCAGTTTCAGTTTTACCACTACAAAAAGGGCTGCCACAAACATTCGTGCACATACAGGTCCCTTTCCCTTCTTTATAATCTCTTTGGGATATAATCCCAGTAGTAACACTGCTGGATCAAAGGGTATGCACAGTTTGAGCATAGTTCCAAACTACTCTCCAAAATGGTTGGATTCGTTCACAACTCCACCAACAATCATCAGCCTATTCTTAAGGGTATTTAATGAAATATGAAAGGACAGTAGTTACATATTTAAAGAATGCAAGTAATTCTCTGTTTAAATTGTTTTTATTTAAAGATTAATTTTTAAACTTCAAAAAATAGATAATAAAATCCCATAACCAGAAAGTGTTATATTCAGTTCTATTTGTTCATTCATTTCAGCTCTCACTCTTCACATTGCAACCTCCTCTGCCAAATGAATTTTAAAAAATGTGTCATGTGCCTTAGGGGGACTAGCTGTTACTGGTTCAAGTAGTAGTAGTAGTGTTGAAGGAGGTTGGAGCCTGAGAATTTGTGCTTAGTACAGCTTGAAGACATGCTTAGATTAGTTCTAGATGGTAATTTTTAATATATTTTCTTCATAAATAGAAAAGATCAATCTCACAAGTAGACCTCATCAAAAATCCTTTCAACTTTCATCCCACTTTTTCTTCCCATTTTGGGGGGAATTTTCTCTATCCCTCTAGTGATTTTCTAAATTGGTCTAATTGGTAAGATTTTAACTTTGTGATTAAAGTCAAGAATTAGAGCATATGTCAATCATATAAAATGTTCCCCATTACTCTATAAAAGTCAACTTGAAAATCTCCTACTAAGGAAAAAAGTAAATCACAGATTATTCAGTCTAGCTCCACAAACACTGATTAAGCTTCTATTATGTGCAAGGCACTTTTAGGTGGTAGGGTTAAAAAAATAAAAAGAGAGAAGGCCTTTATTTCTGTTGTGGTATCTTCTTGGGGAACAAATTATCTGCATTTGAAGACAGTTTTCTCAATGGTAGATGCATTCTGAATAGAATCTTATATTTATTTATTTTAGCATTGTGTTCAGCGTGTTTTTCTGCATCTAACAAAATCTTAGACTTGACCTGTGTTTTTAAATTATAAATAATCTCCTCTTTTCCCCCACAACAACAATAATAACAATTAACATTTATACAACACTTTAAAGTTTACAAAGTTCTTTCCTTATCATCATAATTTCATAATGACTTTTTAGGTAGGGTATATAATTATTATCATCATTCTCATTTGATAAGTAGAGGGAAATGGAATTTTTAAGGTAGAAATTACTTGACAGAAGTCAAATTTCTGAAATTGAGTCTTTTGATTCTTGTCAGCATTTTTGCTTCTCCTCATGCTCCTTTCTAAGACAAAGAGAAGAAGACTGGATTAAATACCAGTTTAGTTAAGAATTTAAAATGTTTACATTTTTGAATCCTGAATCCTGGCAGCTAGGTGGCTCAGTGGATAGAGTGCTAGACCTGGAATCAAGAAGACCTGAATTCCAATGCGACCTCACACCCTTACTGGTGTGACCCTAAGCAAATCACTTTATTTCTGTTTGCCTTAGTTTCCTCACCTGTAAAATGGGATTAATGTTGTGAAGATAGTAGTAAAGCAAATCTTTGCATACCAATTATCATAATTATTATCAAAATACATTTATTGGAATTCTAAAAATGAAAGAGAAAGAATTCTTATTCAGTTTTTATTTTCTTTATACCATTTTTTCTCCTTTCCTGTCTTCCCCAAGGGAAACTTTTTTTTCCCATTAGGGAAACTTTTCAAACCTTATGAGTCTGGTGGATCACTCTAGGGGTCAGATATTTTCCATGACTCTGCATGACCCATTTGTCCCACTTGGCTGTTATCCGGATATTTATTCTCTCCCTGTACACTTTATCTCATGCTTTTCAGCAGATTCCCCTTCTTCTGAATCTACAACCAGTCCTTATCTATTTTCTTTCCTTTTGCTTTCAGACAAATCCAAGGATCTTCCATCCTTTAAAAAAAAACCCAAAAAACTTTACCTTCACTAAAAATTGTCCTATATCTCTCCTCCTTCCTTAGCCACATTCCTTGGAAAATCTGTCTACACCATCTCTCTTGACTTTTGCTCTTTTCACTCTTCAACCCTTTTCAATCTGATTTCCAAATTTACTCAACTGAAACTATTCTCCCCAAAGTTATCAGTGGTCTCCTAGTTCCAAAATTTAATCATCTTTTCTCTTTCCTTGTCTTTCTCAACTTCTTGATAGCTTTTGACACTGTTGACTGCCATCTTCTCCTGGATGCTTTCCCCTCTCTAGGTTTTCATAATTCTCCTTTCTGTTGTTTGTTTTCCTTTCTGTCTGACTTTTCCTTATTCTCCTTTGTTCACTTATTATCCTTATCCTGCCACCATACTCTAGGTGTTTTCCAGGGTTTTATTCTAGTAGGTCCTCTTCTCATTCTACACTATCTTGGTAACTTCATCAGATTTCTTGGGCTTAACTATCATCCATATGCAGATGACTCACAGATATATTTATTCATTTATATATTTTGTGTATGTGTGTGTGTTTTTACACATATGTATATGTATTTAAGGAATTTTTTTCCTTAAGCACATACAATGACACATGTATGTACACATTTATAACATGCATCTCAGCTCAAGTCTCTCTCCTGCATGTCCTAGAGACATCAAAAATTGAACTCATTATCTTTGCCTCTTTATTCTCTCATCTTCCAAACTTTTTTATTCCTGTTAGCACTACTACCTTTTCAGTCTTCTAGTAAAGTCACCTCAGTATCATCCTCAACAGCTCCCTCTCCTTCACCCTACATATCAAATCAGTTGCTATTTCTGTCCCACAATTCTTCAGTCCAACTCCTCTTTACTTAATGATACCACCTTAATTCAGGCCCTCATCACATCTCACTTGAATTATTGCAGTACTCTCTTAATTAATCTCTCTGCTTCAGTTCTCTCATCATTCCAGTACATCCTATAAACTACTTTCAAAGTAATTTTCCTTAAGCAAAGATATAATAACCATTTTATTCCATATTCTTTGTTGACTTTTAAAACCATGTCATAATCTGGCCTCTCCCTATCTTTCAAGCTTTATTGTTCATTATTGTGACTCCTCTAATTTTCAGTCTTAACCACAGTGATCTTCTCTTTATTCATCATCCACAATACTCCTAAATCCATGCCTTTGCCCTGGCTAAAATGTGCTTGGAGCACATTCCTTCCTTACCTCTGCCACATAGTCTTCTCTTCCTTTAAGACATGATTCAAGCACCATCTTTTACACAAAGCTTTTCCTGGCCAATCTTCTCCGCCCCTTCCCCCCAAAAACCTGTTAGTACCTTTCCTCCCAAATTACCTCTTATTTAATTATTTTGTTTGTATTTTTATTATATATATATATATATGTAATTGTGTGTATTTATAAGTATTCTTATCTTCTCCATTAGAATCTAAACTCCTTAAGATGAGGTACTATTTTTTTTTTCTTTCTATCCCTAGAATATTGTAGATGTAAGCTTAAGAAATGCTTGTATGATAAATTGATCAACATTTATTGATTCTTCTCTGTGTATCCAAAAACACTTTAGGGAGATAGGAAAAATTATGATAAACATAGACTTTGCTCTGAAAAAACTTTTTAAAAATAAACTATAGTAGATAAAAAACACATTTGAAACCTATAAGAATAGCTACAATAGAAACCTAATTACAGAGCTTTCTGAATACTGAACTATTGTTGTAATGATGGAAATGATTATACAGAAATATTTCTCCTAGATTTACATACTTACAAACAAAATTATTAAATGTTTTCTGTGGTATGTTTTGACAATTACATGGGAAAATGAATACCTTTTTATTAACAGTAAGTAATGATTTGACTCCAAGTCTTATGTAACCTGTTGTTTTCTTTAGATTTCCAGCACTTATCTAGAGAGCAATTGGCCTATAAGGGTGAGTTACTTTATTTTTTTAGTTTATTTGTTTTCAAATATTTCTTATTTCTTTATACAAGTGACATTTAACAAGTTATGTTGGTTTCCAGAGAATTCTTTTATTTTATTCAAACAGTTTTCAGCGATTGATAAGCTGGGACAAAATGTTGCTGTCGTTGGCAAGTTTGGTTTTGCACATTATTCATTACTCACCAAAAAATGGAAGCTCTTTGGAAACATTACCCAGGTCAGTCCTTTTGCAAAGTAGGGAGAGATGCTTTGCCATCAAATACAAATTTATGCTCCCTTTAAAAAAATTTATAAAATTAAATATGATCAGTGGAAAATAATCTAAAAGAATAGTTATGGTACAGGAGTGTGAATTTTCTTTTTGTTTAAAGAAAAAATTAAGAGAAAAATTTCATGGCATTCATTATATATAGTGTTCTGTATTAATAATCCTATTACTGAAAACAAGAGAGTGGGATGAATACTCATAAATATTGAGAGAATCCTTTCTGCTGTAGGTTAAATGCATCAAATATGTTCCAAGTGAACTGATGTAAAGTTAGGGGATTCTCAATGTCTTACATTTGTTGGAATACATGGGAGCCACCTGACAGTGGCTGCTGGAGAACCAACCCAGAATGGATCTTCTCGTGTGAGAGAATGATACAAGGAGACTGAAAGGCAGTTGCTGTTCTCTGACCTCTCTAAGAGGTAGTTGCATTGTCTGACCTCTCTCTTCTTCCCTCTGCCTCCAATTTATCTCATTCCTAGTCTGCAACACTTGTATCAACAAAGCTGCCTTGCAACTCCTTCAGATGTTATGATCCACGGCTGTGGAGGCTCTCGGAGAATTGACCTGTTCCTTAACATACAATAAATAGCCTGTGCTACTGCCAGCTTTTGAAGTCCTTGGCCATAATTTTGTTAATTGAAGAGACAATAAAAGAAAGGCACTAAAAACAATTACAGTAATTATTCAAGGAAAATCATGCCAATTTGCCACATTTGACAAACTGGTTAAGACTATTTAAATACTTATACCATCATTCAAGGGGCATATTTCTTTACCTGCTAAATTTGAAGCCCCACTACTCATTTTGAGTGTAATACTCAAGTCTTCCTCATCTTTTCCTGACTGTAACATTTTTCTTTGTCAGTTGCTACTAATGAAAGTATTACAGTTACCCATTTTTATAGTTGAAGAGTATAGCAGAAATAGTGGAATGATTCTTTCACTTGCCTGGGAATATTTATTTCATAAGTGTATCAGCTTCTTGAGAATCACTATGATATAGCTGATAGAGAGCGGGCTGTAAGAGAGAAATTTGGGTTCAAGTCTTCTCTCTCAGATAAACAGGTTTTGTGGCTTTTGGGCAAACTACCTTTACCTTTCATTGCCCCAAGTATCTCAAAAACTATAAATTGCAAAAGAATTGATCTAATTTGTGTTGCTAGAGGAAGTGTTCCAGTGGGTGTTCTGTAGTGGTAAAATTACAGTTCTCATCAAAAACAAATATTAGGGATAGAGCTAGGGGTATCTGTATATTAACTAAGTAATGAAACTAATATATTGGTTTTTTGTCGTGTATTTTAAGGAGCAAAATATGATTGTGACAGGTGGCTTAGCCTGGTGGAATGACTTTATTGTCCTGGCATGTTATAACTTAAATGACCACCAAGAAGAGGTAAGAAGAAATTCTTAAAAATAACAGTTTTCCATATTTTAAACATAAGCAGTCTTACTTTTTTGTTGTTTGAAAATCCCTCTCATAGATTTTCCTAGAGCACTTTGCATGGATCTTTCCTTTCTCCTTCACTCATCCCCAGCTTTTGTTTTTACATCCCCATAATTTCTAAATATATTCTTTGCCTTTTCCCTTCAAAGAGCCATATTTAATTACAAAATAAAAAGCGGAGGAAAATCATTTCAACAAAATTAACCAATACATCAACCAAAATGGTAAACACCTGCAAATTTCACACTTCTAATACTCAACTTTTGCAAGGAAGGAAGCGAGATGCATTCTCATATCTCTTCTTTGGGACTGAGCTTGGTCATTATCTTTCAGATCATACTGTTTCAATTTTTTTGGTGATTGAAAAGGCAATTGGTAAAATGGTTAGAGAGCTGGACTTGGAGCAAGCAAGCCTCATCTCTGAAATATAGTGTCTTTATGACACAACTTTAAACCTCAGTGCTCTAGGTAACACAGAGACTTTTGAGTTGTGGCAAAGAAGGTATCAACCTGAATTAGTTGAGGAAAATTCTTCCATCTAGTAGTTCCATTTGCTTATAAAATAATATCCAATCCAATTCCTCTCTTTATTTGATATATAAGTGTATGTATTTAATTCTTGTTACTAGTCTTTTTTGGTGCTGGTTTTTCTTTCCTTTTACACTGTTGTAGTCATGAATATAATTTTCATGGTTCTTATCATTTCATTTTAAATCAGTTTCTATAAATTTTCCCATGCTGCTCTATGTTCTTTATATTTTTGTTTTTCACAGTAAAAACATTCTATTCTATTCAGTAGTATTCTATTATATCCATGTATCCCAGTTTGTTTAACTATTCCCCATTTTGTGGACAGTTTACTTTTTCCCAGTTTTTTGCTATTGCTAATGGGAATATTTTGGCATATTATAGATTTTTTCTCTTTTACATTCTTAGATTATATGCTTGACAGTGAAATTATCTTAGTCAAATGGTAGATATATTTTAGTCACTTTCTTAGCGTAATTCTTTGTTTTCCTGAATGGTTGGCCAAATTCATGACTTCATCATCAATAAATTAGTGTGCCTGTCATTATTTTCAGTATTGACATATTCCTATCTTTTATCCTATTTTCTGTGTGTGAAACCCATCTTCTTCAAGAGATCTTTGCTAGTCCCCCTTAATGCCAGTGCCATCTCTTTGATAATACCTTCAGTTTATTTTTAATGTGTGTATGTGTATGTGTGTACACATGTATATAAAAATCTTTATTTATACATAATTATGCCAATTTGTGTTTCTTCCTTTGAAAACAGTTGATTCATATCCTTCTACCACTTACCCATCAGGAATGGCTTTTTATCATATATTTCTATTGCATTTGTAAAGGGAGTTTCCTCTCCTGGGAGTTCCCTATACCACTAAAATTATAGGCATGTTTAGAACCTCTATTCCTATCTTCCCTATATGTCTTACATGTCAGACCCTTATCATATATTTGATATAAAATTTTTTTCCTACCCAATTACTTTTTCTTCTTTAACTAGTTGCATTGATTTTGTCCTTGTTTTCTTTTTATCATCACTCCAGGCACACTGCATTTTATTATACTTATATATTTGCCCATTTAAGTGCAGGATTTTGTGCGAAAAAAAATCTTCATATGCATCAAATCAAGCATAAGTATTGAACATAGTAGACTATATATTTAAAATTTTAAACAAAATCTTTTATTCCTTGAGACAAGTATTTGGAAGCAGATTTCAGATTTACTTACAGAATCTAAATTCTAGGATTTCTCTTACTGAAAACACTAGTAACTTTTCATGTTTTAAATCTTGTAAAATTTAGATGTAGGTGAGTTCTCTAAAGACTGAATGATTCATTCCACACTTTTCTAGCCATCCTCTTATCTAAAGATAGGTTTAATTCAACATAACAGACCAAAAAAAGCAAATATCCCTAAAAGATTACAGCTCAGATTTTCTGCACCATTTTCTGTTTTTATGATAAACATAGCCTTTTGAACATCATTTGTCTATTATCACCAAACTTTCTTTTATTGACCAAATCACCATATATCTTTTAATTTCTTGTTAATTGAAAAGATCAAAGAAAATTCACATCTGAAATAGTTATGGTCTACGACTAAAAGACTGAATTATTTTGCTTTTTATTTTCTTTTTTATGATGTCTGCAGCTAAGAGTTTACTTGAGAACATCCAACCTGGACAACGCTTTTGCACATGTCACCAAAGTTCAGGCAGAAACATTACTGCTTAGTGTTTTCCGGGACATGGTAATATTATTTAGAGCTGACTGTTCTATTTGTCTTTACAGTATTGAAAGAAAAACTGATGGGTGAGTATAGCATGAAAGAAATTGATTTAAATTATTGTTTATCATGTGCCCTCAATTTTAACTTTTTTTTTTTTCTCAAAAAATGATTTAATTTTATCCATCTAAGAGCATTAAAGAAAGATTTAATCAGTGGGTTAAAATTATAATCATCTTTTTAAAGCTATCAATAATAGAAATTAAAACCAACTTCTACATTAACTTGTTTGGCTAATCACCATGTTTGAAGTCTTTGAGAGGTGATGTCCTAGAAAGAAGGCTAAATTTGGAACCAGAGATCTGAGTTTGAATCCTAGTTTTTTCTGGTATGACCTTTAGTAAAACACTCACTCTCTCTGGTTCTTAGTGCCTTTAACTATGAAATGATAGGATTGTACTAAATTTCTAAATGCAGGATTTCTAAAATACAGAATTTCATTTCAAGTTTGGATTGGGTACCTTCTAAGTTTCAGACATTGTGCTTACACCTAAAATTCTAAATTATCTTTATACTTTTGTAAAAATAAAAGAAATTGAAACAGATGACCATGTATGGTATTCAAGATAAGTGCTCTTATTAGTTTGTTATTCAAGATGGTTGATAAGATTTGTTCTTAGTTTCTAGAGAGATAAAGCTTTAGGTAGCACCTATGTTATTTTATTACCTTCCGTGTTTAACTCATGAACACTAAAACATAGGCTTCCTCTGTTTATCTAATGAAGTTGATAGAGTGACTGAATGGCAATTAGAAGATACTTTGTGACCAAAAATTCATAGGATTTTACTTTGCTAACATTTCCTTGTATAAATTGAGAGCTATTCATGTTTAATTAAGGTTATAGTAAAGATAAAGGTTGGAGAAATAAGTGAGTCTACCCAGTGAAATTCATCTTCTTTTTAAGATAAAATCAGAGAGCCTACCTTCTTATTCTTAACATTTTTCTTAACAATTCCTCTTAACCATTTATCACTACTGTCTCTGATTTCCATAATTTTCCCTCTTTTTTGTCATTATCTTCCCTAACGAAGAAAGTATATAAACTATAGGTAGGGAACAGATCATTTTCTTCTACTTGGTAGAGGGAATAGATAATATAAATGTGTGTTACCCATAGAAAAAGAGAGCTGTAATCATGAAATTCTACTAAATGATATTGCTGAAAAGGAAAAAAACAAAACTAAATTTGAGAGTAATGTTTTTGAAATGTTTGTTTATTTTTATAGTCTAAATACTACTGCCAGTATTCACATTCTCCAGGAGGTCTCCATGTCTCGCTATATCCCTCATCCTTTCCTAGTAGTATCTGTGACTCTGACATCTGTGAGAACAGAAACTGGGATCACCTTGAAAATGCCACATCAGGTACTATTCATGTTTGTGGTTTTGTCAAGTGGAGTGATATTAATGAGAGAGTTTGCCGGTGGCTGAATGGGCACAGAGGTCATAGAGAATATAGGTTTTAACACCAAATTTAAATTGGGGAAAATTGTTAACTTGAACAGGTTAAGCACTTTTTTTCTCTCCATCCTTATGTTCTAGAATATTCTGATATTCATCTTTTTCATTGTTAAGGTGAAACAAATTGAAAACATTTCAGAATAATGTATTTTTGAAGATGTAGTTGTGTTCAAAATAAACTTTCTAAAAACATGTTCTATGAAGGATTTGAGTTTCATGAAGGGGAAAAAAAAGTCAGAAGAGTTTAAAATTCTTAGTCTTTTTGTAGTTCTATCCAGTTTTTTAGTCAGAAAAACTAAATACTACATTTTAGAATTGTTATTAAAGACATTCTGGTATTACTACTTTCTGTTTGTATAGTAATTTTTGTCTTTTTCAGTTAGGAATTTAACAGCAATCATCTTGTATAACTAACTCACATTTCTAAATTCATGTGCAAAAAGCTAATTCAAAGGGAAATATTTTGAATTTAAAGTAATTAGGCTGGAATTTTTCAATAAGTGTTTTTAAAGTTCCTCCAAGAGGATGTATAGAAGTGGGAAGAAGCCTAAGGCAAAGAAGACTATAATGGTAGCATTAGCTTAACTAAGGAGCTGAACATGAAGGTGAAAAGAGGTGATAGAGAGTAGAGATATGGTAGAGAAGATTGAAGAGAAAGTGAAGCGTTGAGGATGCTTCTAAAGTGATTGGAAGAATGGAAATGTTCTGAAAGGAAAAAATAGAAGAGTTAAGACTTAGGAGAGATGACTCTTGGGGGTGACTTCCTTATATTGTCAGTTTAAAATGCCTTTAGAACATTCATTTGCAATTTCTTCCCCAGAAAAGCAGTTGGGATACAGGACCCAAGCTCAAGAGCTACTAGGACTGGATCTGGGACTCATTTACCAAAAGCCTTAGGGTCTTTTCTCTCTGTTACCTTGAGAAGTGATGAATGAAATCTTGAGAGCTGATGAGATCACCAGTTGAAGAGGGAGAAGAATAAAGAGCCTGGGACAAAACCTTTGTGGATCACCTGTGGTTAGCATGGGCAGGAGCCTGACAGAGCCATGTTAGTAAGACCAGGAAAACCAGGAGAGAGAGGGAAGGGATGGGTGACAGAGTCAAAGACTCTAATGAGATCAGAAAGAATGAGGATCGGGAAAAGACCATTAAAATTGTTCATTAAGAGATTGCGAATTTGGAGAAAGCAGCTTTGGTTAAATGATAGATTTATCAGGAAAGAGCCACTGAAACAAGGTGGTGTAAATTTATAGTGGACACAGTTAACATACTTGTGCAGATTTTTCCAGTGCTGTTGTACATACAGTCCATGAATAAGAATAGAAAAGGTGGGCACTGCAATAACCCAGTGTATGAAAGCAGCAGGACAGGACCTGAGAAGAGGAGGGGACAGGGGATAGAGGGCAGGGCATGATGCAGTGGCCAGCCTGATGGTCAGGAGATTGGAGCCTGGCTGGGAACGTGACTGAAAGAAGGGTCAGGAGGAAGCCCCGGAAAGAGGTGGATAAATGAGAGATTATGGTCAGTAAAGTCCTGTCTCTACACCCCTCTATGCGAGGCACTGTGCATAGAGTGTTCTCCACTTTGGATGTGGGGTAGTGATATGCAATATTCAGATATGAGTGTGACCAGAGTCTGGGGATCAATTGGGGCTTTTGTTATATCTCGTGTCCCTTGATTATCTTACTTCAATTTTTATCTGCATTTCAGAATAAGGGAAATGACCAGTGAAAAGAGACTGCTTCAGCTTTACTCTATTCATTTTACCTTTGATGTTGGACTAGTTGTTAGGAATCTGCTGATTTTATTTAGGCTACTCATAGAATTATGGTAAGCCAGCTCAACAAAAATTTAAACATAGGTTTTATTTTTTATTTTTTTATTTTTTAGTCTGTTAACATTTATCAGAGTTAGAGTAGCTTTATTCTCTTTTGTTTTGGTCTCATTCTGTATAGGTATGTTATTATCTGTAAGAGTGTTTTATTTGTAAGTGTCTCAATAGATAGAATACATACTCAATTTCAAATTCTTCCTAACTATATGATTCTGGGAAGCTCATTTAACTACTGCTTCCATTTCCTTACCTTTAAAATGGGGGGTTAATAATAGCACCTACCACACAGGGTTGTTGTGAAACTCAAATGAAATATTTGTAAAAGCATTTGGCACATTGCCTGGCATAGAGGAGTGTAGACGGCCGAAACTCTTGAGTCTATGCACTGAGGTCAGTTTGAGCACTTAGGCCTAATTACTGATTGGACAATACTGGCATGCCCTTCCCACTATCCTCTGCTGGCTCGATAATTGGTGTATACACAAGATTTTAGGAGGAACTAGAGGGTGGAGTAAGATGAGCCAGAGCCACAGAATCATGGTAGACGAGAGAGAAGGAAGGTCGCGGAGATTCCGCTTCCATCCAATTCAATCCTACCTCTAAAGACGAAGAATAAAGACTAAGGACTTTTGCTTATCCTTACTCTGCTGATTCTAAGGTATCCAGCATGCTAGCGTGGTCATCACAGAGGAGATCTTTGTATAAAATGTTTGTTCCCATCCTCAAAGCTTCAGTTTTGTATTAAACATTTTTCACTTCCAGGAATGCTATCACTGCTTAACCCTTTGCTTACTAAATCAATCAATAAATAGGAAATAAATGCTTTTTTTTTTTTTTTTTTTTTTTTGGTAATACTAAAATATAACCATGTCCAGTTTCAATGTATCTGGTTGCTGGCAATGGCAGCAGTTTACCTACTGACCATAATTAAAAGAAAGGAAAAGTTTCTCAATTGAGTAGGGAATTCTAAAGTGAACTTTTGTATTGCTTTTCTTCTATTGGGATAATAGAATCTTTTAAACATATTCTCTTCCTTTCTTCAGAGATAAATGTTGAAAATTGTCACTGTATTATCCTGTAGGTAAATGGGTCATATTATGGAGTACTTCAAGAGCTGACTTAGTCAAGAATTTACAGTAGGAACGGTATCCAGTTTTAGAGTAGATTTAATCAGGAGATGAATTGTTTCAAATAAGTTGATTTTCCATAACATTGAAACTTATTTTTAAGCGCTAAAATTTTTTAAAATATAAACTACATTTCCTACCTTCTGCATTACTTAGATGAAATACAGAAAACTTTTATTATTGGATTTTTAGATGCTTAAAGAGGGGGGGAAAGCCATGGTGATAGATAACCTGGAATATGGGTACAAGACACAATCTAATAGGATTAGATGTCAAAGTGTAAGTTGAGGCTCACATAAATCCTGACATAATTGTTTAAAAAGTTTGAGAATCAAAATTTGACCTGAGACACATACTATCTGTGTGACCTTGGCCAAGTAATTTCACCTGTTTGCCTCCATTTCATCATCTTTAGAACGGGATAATTATCACATCTTTCTCTCAGGGTTGTTTTGTTGAGAATATTTATAAAGTATTTAGTACAGGACCTGGCATATAACTGGTGCTTAATACATGTTTTTTTTTCATTTCCCTTTGCTTTCCCTTGTTATAAACATCTTCTCCCTCTTGCATGTGACACACAAGCATATTTTTATACTATGCATCAGATCCTCCCATAGTATGTTCATGTTCAAGTTAAGTATCTCCATACAGCTAGGCCTATCTTTCCTTCTTAAACATGCAATCCAGAACTGAACACAGTATTGCAGATGGGGCTTGGTACAATTTAGACTTATTGAGCTTGTTACTATATTTTTTATTAATGGAGATTATATTTACAGGAACTTTTTAAATAGCCTCTTCTCAAGTTTATAGGATCTAGTAGTGTGGTTATATAGCTTGTTTAAAAAAAAAAAGCTGGCATTATCATTGTATTAATAAAATTAATAGTTAGGATCATTCAGATTTTCACTCTATTGTGTGCTGGTCAGATATCTGGAGTGTTGTATCAGGTTTCAAGAAGGGGCACACTGATAGAATAGTGAAAGAGTAAATTGGAATCATCTCTTAAAAGAAATAGTTAAAAGTATTTCAGATATTTAACCTAGAGAAGAGAAATGAGACAACTACTTTCAGATATCTTGAAGAAAGCTAGCACCAACATATGAAAATTACAAGGAAATGGGTTTCAATCTAAGATAATGAGTAAAGTATCAGTCCTTTTTAAATAGGACACACACATACCGTAACTCACACTATAGACTATTAAAAAATTTGGATCAATGAAAAACCTGTAAGATAATCCCTGGTGGGTAGAATGAATGCATTGGAAGTTTACTGGTTTTGGTGGAACAGTAGTGCATAAATCTTCAAACTACAAATAAAGACCTGAAAATAATGTCTATAGAAAATAAACTTACATCATTTTAGTATTTTTATTCAGCTACAAGAAGCAGTTATTTCATCTACCTGTGTAATAGTTCATAGAGCATTAAATATAAAGAAATAGTAGGATAACAACTTTTCCCAGGAAGTCTTTTTGAAATGAATCAAAATCATAAGAACCAGAGATAGAAATAATGGTAACTTATGTTTACATAATATTGCAGGGTTTGTAAAATGCTGTGTATACATTATCTAATTTGTCTGATTTACTTAATTTAACCTTATGAATCAGGTGATGTATTATCCTCCATTTATAAATGAGAAAAACTGAGGCCAGGATTCACATAGCTATTAATTTGTTAGAGCAAGGATTTAAACTCAGACTTATCTGACGTCCAACACTTTATCCCTTACACAATACACTTCAACCATAATTATGTCATGAGCTTGAATTTAGAAATTTTTTGTTTTCCTGAGATTCTGGTCTTCCATCTCTCTTTCCTCCTAAGTCAATTCATCCTCCTCACTATCCATCCATACTCTCCTGCAATCTCTGTTCATTACTCATGCTATGTTCTCATTATCTCAGATTTGTCCCCATGATATGCTAGTTCAACCTAAATCTAACATCATTTTATCTTTTTTGGCTGCCACACTACACTGTTATCTTTTCAAGGATGTAAACTCTAGAACATATTATTGCCAGCTCAGTCTGCTAAAAAAAAATTGAATATGAATTATTGTTTAATGTAGCTAATAATAATAACTAGCATTTATAAAACATTTAAGATTGCAGAGTGCTATATATATGTTAACTCATTTGATCTTCACAACAACCCTATAGGTTAAGTGTGCTTAGATTAGTTTACATTATCTTAGATTAGATTACAGAAGAGGAAACTGAGACTGAGAGTTAGTAATTTGCCCAGAGTCACAGAGAACTAGTAAGTCTCTGAGCCAAGATTTTAATTTAGGTTTCCCTCACTTCAAGTCCTTTGATTTATCCACTGTTTCTATTATCTCTCTGTAGGTAATTTTCTAATATATTTCAAGCTGTTACATTCATCTCTATTAAAGTTCATCTTGTTAGAATCAACCCATCATTTCAGTCTATCAAGATCTTTTGTTCCCTGACAGAAAGACAAATAGCACAAATCCTCTATGTCATTAGAACACTCCCCTCAGTTTTGATACTTCATATTAGGGAAAGTTAGTCCCCCTCAAACTGGTTCATAATCATGTGGGCTCCTCTAAAACAGTTTTTAAAAAGCCAGGCTTTTCATAGCCTTTTCCCTTTCTCCCACAAATGAATTTCCAGGTAAGTCTGGCTATTTAGATATAACTGATTTGTAATTCACACTAGGATAGCAGCTACTGTTTGGTCACTTGACCTGGTTTCTTGAGCAATCATTGGATAATAAGCAAAGAGAGGTTGTAATCATTTCCCATGTCTTTTATTTTTGTTTACTAGACCTAATCTATTGCTTCTGAGTTATGAAGTGTTTATCATATTCTGTTTAGCAAGATTTACTTGTGCACAAGTATTATTGTGCACACAAAATATAAGTATGACATAAGAGAAATTTACAATCTAAAGAAGAGGACAAGAATGAAAATAACTGGTATGATTAGAAAATCCAGGCAGAATTTCATGAGAAATTTCAGGAGTTAGAAAAGGCATTTCAGTGGGAGAGGGGCCTTCAGAGGGGGCCTTTTGGAAGAAGTTCTATCTGAGTTAGGCCTTAAAGGTAGGAATTTTACTAGCTATCTAGATAAGTGTGAGTGGAGGATATAGTGACATAAACAAAGGTCCAGATAGAGGAAAGGATAAAAAGAGTTTTGCTCTCATGGAGAAGATGAGGTGAAACTGATGACTAGAAGCTGTAGCTTGTGGACCACATGCAGTCTACCACACTAAGTGTAGCCTGAATCAGATTAAATTATCATTGGGAAATATTTAATAAAATAAAAATAAAATAAAAACTGTAAAATATGGATAATATTAATATGTCGTTTTTTGTCACAATTTATGTGAAGTTTATGTATTCACAGTTTATTTACAATTTAATGGTTTCCATTTCTATTTGAATTTGACATCACTGGGTTAGAGCTATCTTGGATACCCTTGAGATATCCACAAGACAAGAGATAAAACTTTTTCATTAAACACTAGGAAGTTGCTTCAGGGTATGTGGGAGTCTGGGAGTGGGTGGGCATTTGTTCCTTAGTTCTAAAGCTGGTGCCATGCATTTAGTCTTAACATTAAGATTATCAAGTACTAAGTAGCAGAGAGGATAAATTGACAAAGGGTGAGACTTGAACCAAGTATGCCAGTCAGGAGGATGGTACAGTACTCTAAGTGAAAAAACCTAAACAAGACAGGTATCACTACTAGAAATGAAAAAGAGAGACTAGATATGAAAATTATTGAGGCACTGAAATGATGGAATTTAGATCTGTGGAATGAGGGAAAAGTCAAAGATAGTTCTGAAGTTTTGAGGCTGGAAGAATGGTGATAGGAATAGAAATAGATAAACTTGGAGGAACAGATTTATCAGGGAAGATGAGATTGGTTTTATGGACACGGTTTGAGATTCTCTGGGGATATGCAGGAGGAACTATCTAGCAGACATTTGGAAACAGGATATTAGCTCTGAGAAGAATTTGGTGGGGCAGAGATGGAAATTCAGCAATTTGCATAGAGGTGATAATTGAACCATGAAGAAATATCACTATGGGATAAAATATAAAGAGAGAAGAAAAGAACAAGAACAGAACTTCAGAGAATACCTTCTTTTAAGCAAAATGAGTCAAGTATAAACCAGGAAAGAGAAACACAGATTTAAAAGTGGGAAGAATGTGTCACAGTGTCACAGAAACCAATGAAAGAACATCATAGCAAAGGAAAGAGTCATCAATTATATTAGGGAGTACAGAGAAGGAAATTTGATAATAATGAAGAAAGACACAACATATTAAGTTTTCACCTGGATTATTTTATAAACTGGTATTGTAGGCATTAGCTCCTCAAGGACAGATGCCCAATAGAAAGCTGCACATCTGAGTAAATGTTTGTTCATTGACTAACAGTTACAACTGAAAATTTTGCACCTTTGCTTATAAAATTTATGCTTAATGCACTAAAATGGATAGTGAACTTGAGAAAACTTCTAAAACTTAATGACAAAGCAGATCAATTTCTTTTCTTCAGGCTTGTGATGCAGAAAGCATCATGCTAAATTTGGCAGGACAGCTCATCATGATGCAAAGGGATCGATCTGGCCCTCAAATCCGGGAGAAGGACAATAGCCCTAATCAAAGGAAACTTGTGAGTAGAGAGCCTTTCCTGAAAGTTAAGAGATATGGGGGAAAAAATGAAGGAACCAAAGAGAAGTGTGGTACACTTAAACAAAAAAATCCCACTATATTTGGGATCATAATACATTGGTTCAGACTGTGATTCAGCCACTTAATTAGCTTTGTGATTATGAGCAAATTATTTAACTTGTATGGACCTTAGGACAAGATGAACTCCAACTTCTGGCCCCAAATCTGTGGCTGTAAGAGTCCTTGAATTTGACTTTTTTTTTTTTTTAATCACCATTTCCTCTATAATTTTTAAAGAATCTGAGAAAATGAACAAAATTATCCTCTGTCTTCCAGCTAAAAGATCATTTTTTGAGTGGTAAAAGATGGTGAGTTTCCTTGATTAATATCCTGAGCTTCCAGATCACTGATGGTGCAGAGAAACTACTTAATAAAAATTATTCATTTTCCAATGGAAAAAGGATAAGTAGCTAGAGGGGGAAAAAAACCCCAAAAACCTAATGGTCAATAGATACAGCAGATGTCACTTGAGAATCCTTTTAAGCAACTTTTAAGATAACAAATATCCTTCCTACATGCTAAATATTTTCAAATAGTGGAATTGATTTGCCAGTTTATCAGAATAATTAACACAGAAGCAAGAGACCTTTTCTGAGATTTGAACTATGAAAGAATGCTAGTCCTGTAATTGTACTATGCTCTTTAGTAAATCTTCCTCATATTTTATAGCAAGTTGCCATGCTGTACTTTGAACAAGAGAACACTAGTTGTTTACTAGTAGCAAAAGTGAAAGATACAGTCCTCTCACATTTACTTTTTAAAATATTTTAATAAAAGCTGATATTTTACATTTCTCATTCTCCAGCTGCCATTCTGTCCTCCTGTTGTACTAGCCCAATCTGTTGAAAATGTCTGGACCACCTGTCGAGCCAATAAGCAAAAGCGCCATCTCCTGGAGGCACTGTGGCTGAGCTGTGGTGGGGCAGGAATGAAAGTATGGCTTCCTCTTTTTCCTCGAGATCATCGAAAACCACATTCCTTCCTGTCCCGACGAATCATGTTGCCTTTCCACATCAACATTTATCCCCTGGCTGTCCTGTTTGAAGATGCATTGGTCCTTGGTGCTGTTAATGACACTTTGCTTTATGACTGTTTGTATACCCGTGGCAATGCTAAGGAACAGTTGGAGGTACTTTTTCCTTTCTGTGTTGTGGAAAGGACCTCCCAGATCTACCTCCATCACATTCTGCGCCAGCTTTTGGTCAGGAACCTGGGTGAACAGGCCTTGCTTTTGGCCCAGTCTTGTGCCGCATTACCTTACTTCCCTCACGTGCTGGAATTGATGCTCCATGAAGTGTTGGAAGAAGAAGCTACCTCACGGGAGCCTATTCCCGACCCTTTGCTTCCCACTGTAGCAAAGTTCATCACAGAGTTCCCCCTCTTCCTGCAGACAGTTGTTCATTGTGCCAGGAAGACTGAGTATGCCCTGTGGAATTATCTTTTTGCAGCTGTTGGGAACCCTAAGGATTTGTTTGAGGAATGTTTGATGGCACAGGATTTGGACACAGCTGCCTCATACCTAATTATCTTACAGGTAACAGTAGTTTCTGAAGTCATTGCAAGTATCAGCATGCACCAAGCTTAAGTCTGGGCACTCTTTGTGTTTATTGACAATGGTACCTTTTCTAAAAAGAACACTGTCACTTGAAGACAAAGTGTGTTTGAATATTGTAAAGCAACCCATTGGGTTTTTTTAACTGCTTTATATGGCACTAATTCAATAAATGAATGGGCACAGAGAATACCATTTTGCAAAATAGGAGTAGGAGTGGATAAGCTGAACTCCCTCATTTGTGAGATTGTTATTTCAAACTGAAAGTATCTCTTAGAAGAGAGGTTAGAATATGTGATATTTAAAGTCCTTTACAACTCAAGATTATGATTCTCTAAGAGTTTTGTCTTCTGAACTGACAAGAGGAACACAACATACTTGCCTATCTGTAATAAACAAGACCCTGTGATGAGACGGGAAATAAACCACGGAAGTACCAACCTATACAACAGCAAAAACATTCTGGTTGACAATTTTTGCCTCTTAACAGCACAGTATGAATACTTCAGCCATCCCTCTTTTTAATCACGGCACCAGTTCTGAAAACCAACAAAATTAGGCTAGAACCCTACTCCATTACTAGTTGGAATATCCCAGTGACTCAATTTTAATTTAAAATAAAGCTGAAGTTTTTTTCAAAGTAAAATCCCTATCAAAGGAGAAGGGGAAGAAGTACTTAGGGAAAATGCTAGCTCACCAGTAGCTCGATCCCAATATCCAGCTACAAACTTTATAACTGTAGTAATTTGAATATGATACATGATTAAAGCTGGAATTTGGGATATGCTGGGCACCAGACTTGTCCTCCAGTAAAAAGAATCATGGTGGAGTCAGTCCATGTAAACCTGGCCTTGGAGTCAGGAAGGTGAGGGTTCTAGCCTGCCATTGCCAGGCTATTAATTAATAGATATTTTGCATAACAAAATACTTTCTACCTAGTGAAATAGATAAGGTGTCATGATCTTTATTTTGGAGATGAAAGAAACTATAGTGTTTTGCAAAGACAAGTCAGTTTCCCTCACTTAGAGGCCCAGTAAGTGAGAAGTCCCAGAGCTTCCAGCTTCTACTTCACCAGTTCCTGTATTATGATCCTATAA
Source organism: Sarcophilus harrisii (assembly GCF_902635505.1). Lineage (NCBI taxonomy): Eukaryota > Metazoa > Chordata > Mammalia > Dasyuromorphia > Dasyuridae > Sarcophilus > Sarcophilus harrisii. The sequence continues at coordinate 116,909,631 of NC_045426.1, read as the reverse complement.
TTTTTTATAATTACTGAAAAAGTTTAATTCTCTTTGACCAAAGACTCTGTTTAACAAGTTCTATCTTGAAATTTAGTCTCCAGATGTCATCTACTATAAGGGAAAAAAAACTGTTCTCTTGAAAATATGGTTAAGTGAGGAAATTTCATGTCATATGGCTAAACTGCATAGAAGCCAAATGACAGAAACAGGATCCCAAAGGGAATGCTAACCTTTCTAACTGCAGGTGTAGCTGGGAACCTGAAAACAGAAGTTAGATAAAAATAAAAGCATGGTATAGTAAAAAGAAATCTGAATTGGAATCAGAGGAACTGAGCACAGATCTGACTCCATTATTTACTTATTCACTTACTTGCTCTGGGTCTCAATTTCATGATGTGTAAAATGAGAGGGTTGGTGTAGAATAGTAGTTCTCAGACTTATTGGTCATAGGACCCCCCAAAAAGAACTTTAAAAAATGGTTTATGTCTTATCAACATTTGCTGTATTCCAAATTAAAAGTCTTACTATATTCTGAAAGTAGTTTTGACTTCACTGATCCTTCTAGTCTGAGGGACCTTGAGACCTGGGAAAATAGAAGATTTCTGCGATTACTCATGTTTATTAATCCTAAGTTAGCCATCTTATGATGAATTTGTGATTTATTCCAAGTTCTTCAGCTACCAGAAACTGGGTTGGTGGCTCTTCCTTTAGCAGACTATTTTGCAAAAAGCTAAAAATAAAGTGAAAACAAAAACAGTCTCTGCCCTCAAGGAGTCCACATTTTAAGAAAACAACATGTAGATAAGTGTGCATATACAAGATAGTGTAAATGGGAGGTCATCCCAGAAAGAAAGAAGCAGTTGGGGGCCAAGAAAGGCCTCCAACAGGTAGAATTTGAGCCATGTCTCAAAAGGAGCTAAGGTAACTAGTTCATGGAGGTGAGATCTCATTCCGTTCCTAGGAGATGGCCAGGCATGGAAGCTCAGAGACAGATGAAGCATCATGTGCAAGGAAATAGAGCAAGGCCATCATAAAAGGCAGGTAAGAAAGTAGGGAAAGTAGAGAGGGTCCAGGTCCATGTTAGTAAGGGTGTAAGTGAGAAAAGAATTTTGTATTTGAACCTGGAGATAATAGGGAGCCAATATAATTTGAACAGGTGGATGACAGACTTGCATTTAGAAAAAGTTATTCTGGCATTAGAGTGAAGAGTGGATTGGAGTGAAAAGAAAGGCCTAAGGCAAGAAGATTATTTAGAAGGCAATTGCAGTAAGCTACCTGAAAGATGTTTAGGGTGATGGCTAAACAGGGTGAGTGGAGAACAGATGCATACTAAAAATGTAAAAGTAAAAAGATTTGGCATCAGATTGGATAGGTGGAGTGGAGTGACATGGAGGAGTCTTCTCTTTACACCCTACAGGAAGGATATAAACAAAGTCAGACAGTATTATTAGGCATATGTATAATTGGATATATGTATGTAAATGAATAGATGAATTTGCTCTTCTTCTAAACACAATTATTTCATAGAAATTATAGAAAGTTACTAGAACATTACCTTATAGTAGCTTCCCATATAGTTTCTATTATTTGTATACTTGAATTTTAATTCCACTAATAAACCAGACCTATACATTGCATATTTATAGAAAGCCATGGAAAAACTAGACTGGTCACATTAGATGCTGTTCCAGTGGTACGTTGGCAACCCATCTTGGATTTCATGACGGCCTTGGATTCCCACAAATCTTTTAGAGAGGATCTGCCTGACAGCCTAGAAGTTTTCCATTTCAGCCTTCAGGTTCTTCCTTATTCCCAGCCTGCCTCCTCTGATCTTAGGTTCTCTGACGGTTTCTGGCGCATGTCATTTATAATTTACTACCTATTTAGACCCTTAGTGAGTTTCCATTGCTCTTTCTGTCATCCCCCATTATGACAGTAATAGGGAATGTTCAAAGGGCAGTGACTCTGGGTGACCCTGTTTTTTCTTTATTTTTGGTCTCCATTGTTTGCAGAATATGGAAGTCCCAGCAGTGAGCAGGCAGCACGCCACTCTGCTCTTCAACACTGCTTTGGAGCAAGGAAAGTGGGACCTCTGCCGACACATGATTCGCTTTCTTAAAGCCATTGGCTCTGGAGAATCTGAGACCCCTCCACCCACACCTACTACTACTCAGGTTTGGAATAAAGAGTGCCATCGCAAGTCCCCTTAGCAGCGCTTCTGTTTTGTCTATCAGCATTGCCCCTTACAAGCTCTCTTTCTGTCCTATGGGTATTTCCATTTTAGGAACCCAGTTCAAGTGGTGGATTTGAGTTCTTCAGGAACCGAAGTATTAGTTTGTCACAGTCGGCCGAAACCTTGCCTGCGAGCAAACTGAACTTGCAGAAAACTCTCAGTATGCCTTCTGGTCCTTCTGGGAAAAGGTGAGATCAAAGAGGGCGAAAGTCAACAGAAGTAAAGAATCATCTGATAAGATAAGAAGGAAACTTAAAAAAAAATTTTAGAGGCAAAAAAGGCCTATTTTGTGTCAAGCTTTATGCTAAACACTTTACAAATATTATTTGATCCATTATGATCCCCATTTTATAGTCAAGGAAATTGAGGCAGAAAGAAGTGAAGTGATTTGCTCAGAATCCCACAGCTAGTAAATATCTGATATCAAATTTAAATTCAGGTCTTCTGGATTGCAGGCCCAGTGCTCCATCTACAGTGACTCCTTGGAATATTGGAGTTTTTGTATTACCTAATTACCCTGTGCTGTTACTTAAGCCACAGTGAACCCTTCACAGCAGGGAGTTGCCAGGTAGGAAGAACTCAGGCCCAGGATGGAAAGTAAAAGCCTAAAACACAATGGCATAGGTGGGAGGAGGCCCAGGAACTGCAACCTGGCTGAGATGGAAAAAGAGCCAGCCACACAATAGACAGACAGGAAAAAGTCATTATTTGACTATTATAATGCTGAGCCATTCAGGAAATTATTGGCCTTTGTGTTTTTAGACTTAAGCTGTCTTAATGCTTCTGTCCGCTGCTAGTTTCCCTGGATGTGCTAATAGTGTTTTATCTCTGGTACGGACATTCTGTGGAATCGTGCCCAACCTTTCTTATCTATCTACCCATTTGCAGGTGGAGCAAAGACAGTGACTCTGCTGAAAATATGTACATTGACATGATGCTCTGGAGACATGCTCGGCGCCTTTTGGAAGAAGTACGACTGAAAGACCTCGGATGCTTTGCTGCCCAGTTAGGCTTTGAACTGATTGGCTGGCTGTGTAAGGAGCGCACCAGAGCTGCTCGGGTGGAAGATTTTGTAATTGCTCTGAAGAGACTCCATAAGGATTTCCTGTGGCCATTCCCAGTCATCCCCATTTCTTCCATCAGTTCACCATTTAAAAACGGAAAATACAGACTAGGTAACAGCCTGTGATTCTTGTATTAACCAACAGGGCTCTGGTTGATGTTTGGGAAAATAAATGTGTTTATTCTAAGTTCTTGATCAGGCTTTTAAGAGTTATAATACTTTTAGGCCTCCTGCATCCAATTCATCTTAAGCAACCATGATTTCCCCAAGATATGAATGACTTAGAAGCCATGACTGACCACTAATTTCCTGAATACCCTCCTTCCTCCACACATTCTGTTCTGTGTCACACCAGTTAAAAGTAGAGAGGTGACTGAATGTACTTAGCAAACAATTTATCATCTCTGACATTTAGTGTCATGTACTGGATATTTGGGGTTACTCTGGAGGAATGAGGTCTGTAACCTAGTTATAGAGGGGTAAGAGGTACATAGCCGTACATAGATGATATGGGAAAATCATAAGGGCTAAAATATTGGGAGAGTTTTGAGGGATTTTTTTTTTACATGGGAGTAGCAATATTCTAACTTCTTAAATTATTAAATTTAAGACTTCTTACTCAGAAGAATTTATTCTTTAGATACCATGATTAGGGAAGCAGGCTTTTTATAATTTAACAAATTTGTGTTGACTGGTGAAGAAACAAAGAGCCAAAGTTGGGTTTTTTAAAATTTTCAGTTATTTTTCATAAAATCATCTCTTCCCAATTCCCCTTTATGAGAATAACATATCCCTGCCAAAGTAAGAAAAATTTTATGATCACCACATTGTTATTCTAAAAATCATTTATTCCAGAGATTTCAGTGTGACACCAGAAAACAGTTAACTGAATAACTATAAAATTAACTATAGCCACTTCTCTTTTAATAGTAATGGATCATTCTACAGACCTTCCTCCCTCTCCTGGGGCTCCCATCAGTTTTGCCTCCTCTGCTGCCCTGACTGGGAGTTGAATTTGTGTAATATAAATTATATTAAGTGGGAACTGTGATCTTTTGCTTTTATTTTAATTGATGATGTCATGTGTTTCGATATTTTGGCCATGTGAACATTATTAATATTACCTAGTGTTGCTTTATATAATTGTTTCAGCTGCGAGACACTGTGATATTATTATTGGGGGCAGATTAAGCATATGGATATCAGCGTATACCTTTTATATTGACCTTACATATACTCACATAAAATACTGCTGTTTTCTTTTCAGTATTTTGTGGATTTTCAGTTCAACAAAATGTGTGTGTGTGTGTGTATGTGTGTGTGGCATTATGCAGTACTAGATTGAAAATGAAGGAATAATAGTTAATGTATAATCTGAGTATTTGATCTAGAAGAAAGCAGTATTAATCCTACTTTTTTGTTTGTTTCTAATCAGGTGGGGGAGAACAATTATCAAAGTCTCAATCAGCTGACCCTTTTTTAAACCTTGAAATGGATGGTAGAGGGCCTAGTGCTCCAAGAAGTCAAAGTTGGCTTGGTAACATTGGTTCTACCCGCCAGGAGATAGATACAGTTTCATCCCATGGAGCACAAACACAAGATGCCTTCCTGTCACCTTTATTAAATAAAGGTACATACCATTTTACATCAGAACTTTCTTTGGGGAAAAAGCACAAGTAGAATGTGAAACCCTTTTTGCCATCATGGATAAAGGACAAAACAGGATTTTGAAGAATCACTGACAATAGATTTATAATTTGCATTTATTATAGAAATAAGTTACTTATAAGTTTGTTAAAATGTTGCATTTTCAAGTGAGCTGTCTTTGTCAGACAAACACATTGATCCAAACTCTTCTCTCTAGTATTTCCAACATATTAAATGCTGTTAATGCAGCCCTAAAAATGGGCATGAGAAAGGTTAGAAAGAAAACTAGCAATCATAGTTGTGCGGTAAGTTGGGGATCTAATACATACCAGTCAATTTACTGTGAATAAAATTATTTTTGTCATTGTTATTTGTACTATACAAAGATGAGTGAATTCTAACCTAAAGCAGTTTCAAATTAAATTATACAAGCATAGAAGTACGTATACCTAAAGAAAGGGTTATTGTGTAGAAAATAAATCTTTCAAAAGTCCTATAGAAACGAACTATTTTTATTGCCTTGATCTATGACTATTTTGAGAGTATAGATTTTCCATTAAGTGATTGTGTCAACCTCAAAATCCTTGAGGTATCCTTTTAGTGGGGCCAATTGATAACTTGTAAATTTCTCATTAGGGGATGAATGCAGTATTGGTTCAGCCACAGATCTAACTGAAACCAGCTCTATGGTGGATGGTGACTGGATGATGGTGGATGAAAATTTCTCTACTCTAAGCTTAACACAATCAGAGTTGGAACACATCTCTATGGAGTTGGCCAGTAAAGGGCCACATAAATCCCAAGTCCAGCTCCGGTAAGTCTTAATGTCATATTTGAGAGCTGAGAAAAAACTTTAAAACATACTGATGGCAACAACAAATACCTCTTTCCCTAGTGTCATGTTTTCATTGTTTGCAAACCCTCCCTGTTATTTAAAAAAAACAAAAACTATTTCTGTTTTGTACAGTTATTTGCTGCATATTTTCATGGAGGCAGGATGTCTGGACTGGTGTATTGTTATAGGCCTTATTCTTCGAGAATCTTCTATAATTAATCAAGTGTTTGGTCTGATGCAATCTTCAGAGGTAGATGGCGAGATGTTACGGAATGTAAAAACTGGGTTATATGCTATAGACAGATGGGCTTCTACAGATTGGTAAGTAAAAGCTTCCTTTCTTTCCCATCTACGAAAATTTCTTGGCATTTCTATATTTTTATTGATAATAAAAGCTAAAACCATCTTCATTTTCTGGGTTTTTTGTTGTTGTTGTTAATATATCATCTCTATGATCTTACATTAGAAATCTTCATGTTAGAAAAATTTACAGAATACTGTAGTCTTATGGGGAAAATGTTATATAAAACTGAGGCTGACTGAACTTGTTAATGTGCAGTGGTGTAATTATTTCATTCCATGGAAAGGGAATAAAAAACTAAGAACTTCATTTTAAAATGGAGGGAAAATACTCCAAGACTGATTTTCATAGCCATTACATGTTAAGTATTACCAATCAGCACTTTTTACAGGGCAGGCAGAATAGGGGCTTTGAAAGAAAGATAAAAACCACTACTTTTTAAAAATAGCTTTTTATTTTGTTAAGTATATATCAAACATATCTATGTCATTATTTCCATATTAGCCATGTTACAAAAGACAAGACAAAAAAAGGAGAAAAATACTAAAAATGTTTAAAAGGTATCCTTCAAAGTTCATCAGTACTTTCTCTGGAGATGGACAGCAATTTTTCATAATGAGTCTTGTAAAATTGTCTTGGGTCACTGTACTGCTAAGAATAGCTAAGTGTTTCACAATTGATCATCCTTACAATATTTATTGTTACTGTGTACCATGTTCTCCTGGTTCTGCTCACTTCATCAGTTTCTTATAAGCACAACAGCATTAAATTACAATCATTTCCATTTGTTCAGCAATTTGCCAATTAATGGACATCTCCTCAATTTCCATTTCTTTTGACACTACAAAAAGAGCTGCTACAAATATTTTTGTATAAAGGGTCTCTCCTGCCCTCTCCCCCCCCTTTTTTTTTTCATTCTTTATTATTAAAGAGCTGGTACTGGTATGATGGGATCAGAAGGTATGCAGATTTAATATCACCCTTTGGACATAGTTCCAAATTGTTCTCCAGAATAGTTGGACCAGTTCACAACTCCACCAACAGTGTGTATCATTGTACCTATTTTATTTTTCCACATCCCTTCCAGCATTTGTCATTTTTCTTCTCTGTGATGTTAGCCAATTTGATAGCTATGAGGTGGTTTCCTCAGAGCTGTTTTAATTTGCATTTTTGTAATCAGGGGTGATTTAGAGTAATTTTTTCATGTGACTATTGCTAACTTTGATTTCTTCTTCTGAAAACTGCCTGTCACATCCTTTGACCATTTATCAACCAGAACCACTACTTAAGTTAGTAACAATCAAATCAATCGCTATCCTAGAAATAAAGTGATGGAACAAGCCTTTCTCTGAAGGTGCTTATAATCTTTATGTGGGGAAGGAAACACAAGCACAGAAATAATTGATAAATGAATGTGAAGTTGGAGAGAGAGAGAGAGAGAGAGAGTGATATATCCTCAATATTATCTTTATGATCCAGAAAACAAGAGACCTCCTCCTCTAAACTTCTACCCAAGGTTAGAAATTGTATTTTAGAGGCTCCAAATATAGCACTGATTTGTTATGCACATACTTGATGTTAGCTCATTGACTTCTTTTTTTCTCCCTTTAGCCCTGGATACAAGCCATTTTTAAATGTCATTAAGCCACAACTGCAGAGACTAAGTGACATCACAGAAGAGCAGATCCAGCCTGAAGCCTTTCAGCCAGCAAGCAAGATTCCTGACCAGGCTGTCAGCCCCCGAGCTGAGGAGAGCAGAAGCTCTGCTTGCCACAGCAGCAGCCCTCCAGGCGACGCTGGCAACAGCAGTGCTGCCAGCTGGACGGAAGGCACCATGGCCGGATCCCCAGAAGAAGAACCTTTTCAGGATGGGACGTATGACTGTGTAGTCTCCTAACAGGAGTGGTCCTCTGTCACCACGGGCAGTATTAGCAGAGTGCAACTGAGTACACTGTGAACAAATCAGATGATTTAAAGGGGAGAAATCTGTTCAAACTACTTTTTAACTAGAAGAAATTTGTTTGAATCCACGAAAAATGTGATTTCAAATAAATGTTCTTTCATAAAATGTTTTTTAAGCTGCAAAGTAATAAAGATTATTGTACAGATGTACATGAGAATATCTGGTTTTATTTTTTAAGAGTTTAGAATTATTAATAATAAACCATAGGGATGGTTCTCCATCAGCCTAAACTTGTTCTCTCTGTTCTTATAAGCAGGTGGTTGTTTCCAAAACCACTGTTATCCATTACATCAACTGTCTGTGAATTTGGCACTTAATACACTTCATATAGGACCATGCACAAGAGAATTAAGTGCCAGAGCTCATGGAGACACCACAAATAGTTTAAATTAGTATAATCAATCAACCCAAGAACTGGAACTAACTCAAGTTCCTCCTTAAAAGTTTTACAACTGTTTGTTTTAACCTAAAGGCTGACAAGCTGGGTTTTAAAAGAGGTACTCATGAATTATGCTGGATACCACAAAAAATATTTTGTACCACAAGTGTATCTATCTTTGTGTGAATAGTCTTATTTGTAAATACTTTCAAAAGAGCTGCTTCTCTGTGTGAGGCTTTGTATCATAGTTTGTAAGGTTTTAATTACTCTGTACTCTACTCATGACATGCAGAAAAGGCACTCTGCTTTGGATTAAATGGTCTCTCTTTCTTGGACATGACAATAGAGACAGAGCCTGATACCTTGATTATGAAGACAGTGAGGAGAGATTTTATGCTGCATACTCATGGAGGTTCTTATTTATTGCTTTTGTAAATGGATTAAAAATGGATTTTTTTTTTTTGTAAATACAATTGCTAAATATTGTATCATAGCTACTAAGCATCAGTAATGTAAACAATGCTTGCTCTACTGTCACTTTACAAGCATTTTATAATGTATTTCTGGATAAGGAAACATTTTTTTCTTTTCATATGCTATGGAAACATGTCTACCTAATTCTTAGTTGCTTTATGGTACTTTCATCCCAGCTTATATCTATAGACCCCAATGTATGTAATACCAGTATCTTACAACAGTATTAATTTAGATAGCTTGTTTGTACTGTGCAATTTGAACAAAGGAATGCAACATTATTTTATAAGGAAAAAAAAAACATTTATTTTTGTAATGACAATGTATTTGATTGATGTGGACCAAATTCTTTCCACCCTGTAAGACACTCTTCTTGTAGTATGGTTGTATAAGCATACATCTTACTCCCAGAAAAAAATGGAGTTATCCTGTGTTTGCTTGCTCCTAGAGCAAACACAATCTATAGCAAGGTTGGGTTTTCTTGTAGTTTTCTCTCAAGGGGAAAAGCTTAAGTCATCAAATATATCTGAAAGTATTTTAGAGTTTGGTAATTTGCTGTTGCTTTACTTTTTATATCACAAGTGCAATAATATCAAATAATAAAATTCCTGGCTGGGTGGAATTTAAACGATTATTGGTCCTGTGGTGCTAGTTTTGAGTTTCAAACATCTTTCATATTTTGCTCTGTTCTCATAAGTAGGCAGAACCTTCCTTGCGTGTGAGTGACAAAGTATTTAAAACATTTTGAAAAAATTCTTCAATTTTGCTTACTGTCTGGGATGGAAGAGCTGGGCAATACAACATCCTTAAAGCAATTACAATCCTTACTTCATGAAATGATCTTTCCTAATGCCCTAGGAAAAGATGAGCTTAATAGTTTATATAACTTTTCAGCTCGTGTTCTTTTGGAATGTGCAATAATAACTTAAGTCCCACATCTCTACATAATAAAAGATGGAAATTTATTTCTAATGAATTACAATTAGGAGGCCTTGAAGTAAAGATTCTTCAAAGTTTACAGGTTTATTTTCTCCAGTAATAAATTTGTTATATATACTTTAATAAAAAAAAATTCAAATTGTCCTTTTGACTGACTTATTGTACAGAAAACAGCCACTGTTTTAGTCGCATCATCTTAAATATAAATGTGTATACAACAATATATAAACACAAGAAAATATTTGAGATAAAAATCAATCTTTATTAACAATTCCTTTAATATGTATTTTCTAATTGGTGTCCAAAAGAGCAAAAATAAAACCATTCTGAGAACCTGCTCTTATCTGATAGTTGATAGCAAATTCTGGCGATCCTTTTCAGCAGTTTCTGCTACAAATAAAGCAGCACTGCCTGTTAGATCTGGAGTCAGGAAAACCTAGGATTTAACTCCGATGATATGCTATGGGACCCTGGGCAAGTTATGCAAGTCTAAAAAGAGCCATGGTCTTGAAGGTGTGTTCCTTCAAGATTCTAAATTAGACCTGGGCAAAAGACTGAAAAAGCAGAATCATTCTAATAGTTTGTACATTAAGCTTAAATTCATGAATGCAGGAGAAATTGCAGCCAAATGAAAAACACATTTATAGGAGCACTTCTAAAGAATGGAAAGACTTTTGGGGGAAGGAATCAAAGAAGCCTATCTCCATGATGATGATCTATTTACATGATGCATATAATTCTTATTGTAAATGCGCCCCCTTAGGGTTATTCAGGACTAAAGTATTAGTCAATTCACGTAATAGTGACCTCCCTGAGCTTGAAAAATGACCAAATTTAAAGATTTTTCTGGAGCAGGAATAGCATTTACTAACAATACTCAATAAAATCATGTAAATTTTTCATCATACAAGTGTGATAATCAAAATGCTCAAATGCTGAGGCCCTTATACTATTAATATCTTCTAGTGTTCTCCCCAGTTTTCTGCTTGTGAAAAAAAGCTATAGCATTGCTAGTGAAGATTTTATGGCTATTAGAGAAATTGGGTTTTCTGCTTTTAATCCTCTGATAAAATAAGCATCCCCACCCAAAGTCAAAGTCAAAAAAATCCCCACCTCCTCCCTCAAAGACATTTAAACAAATGCATAGAACTGTTAGAGCATACCTCCAGCTAAGTAAGTCACTTACACAAAAACAAATTTTTGAATATATCACCTAAAGCCCCTCAAGTTCTAATGAAACTGGAACTGAGGAGAGGATAGTTAACCACTATGCTTAAATTTTTCTTAATTGGCTATCTTCAAATACTTGAAGAAGCATCATGTTAAAAAAGGTTATTTGTTCTGACTGCAAACAGCAAAACTTAACACCTATGGAGTGAAAGTTAGAAAAGCAAAAGCAAAATAAGGCAAATTTCCTAAATTAAAGAGATGCTGAGTTACCAGATACTGGAAGTTTTTAAGCAAGGAAGGCTGGTGATTACTTTGAGGAAATGATTATTCCTGAGTTCCCTTCTATTAAATTCTTACTAAGAATTTACCTGAGATATTACTACTAGAATTCACTTCAGACGTGTAGGCTAAAGATAACATAGGAGAAATGACCATCTTGCTGACAAGTCCTCAGGGATTATACAAACACTGTTACTAACTGCTCAGACCTCATTTCTTCACATAGTCAGCTGTCCAAATAATCGTCCTGATACACAAGTCTGCCCATGACATGAGAACACCTAACCTGGCACTTCAAGCCTTTCATAACAGTTTACACCTTCCCAGACTTAGTTCATGCCATTCCATTTCTTGTGTACCACGTTCCAGATGAACCAGACTCCTCTTCTCCTGTTCAGTACTTTGCCAGTATTCATGCACTCACAAGACATCCCCAATAGCAGAAATTTAATCCTTACTTTTCTCTATGGAAACTCTTTAAGGCCCAGTTGGACCAACCAATAATGAGTCCTTGTTAGGTACCTACTACATGGCAGAGAATGCCAACACTGCTACCTCTTCAATGAAATTGAAGTGGGTCAACTGAAATTGAGAGTTAAAAGATGGGGTACAAATAGCAAACTTAGCCACCCCCCTACCAAACCACATGATCTTGACCCTTGGGGCTATCATAAAACAAATCACTCAACATGTTGGTATCTAAGTTTCACTCCATACTCTTTCATTAAAGAATATAAACAAAAATGAACTCTCCCTAGCTTCAAATTTCCAGAGCACTTTTACAGCAGTATTTACATTCCTTTCCTCCACTGGATTATAGACTACTGACTTCTCAGAAGTTGCCACTGTCATTTTTCATTGCCCTATGAAGACAACTAGTCTGACTTGGAAGTCAGGAAGAACTCGATTCAAATCCTGTGGGATGTGTGAATCCTTAGCCAAGATATTTAACTTCACTCAGCTTCCCCATTGTAAAACTAAATATGGGGTTGTCATGATCAAATGAGATAGGTAAAGCACTTTGTAAACCTTAAAGTGAAAAGATAAACGCTAATATTGTACATCAAGTACCTGAATTGTGTAAACTGTAGGCACTTAAATCTTATGGTTTCTGGAAAAGTAGTAGCACATTCTTTATAAATCTTACTCTCAACCTTACTGTTTCTTAGAAAATGTGGGAAGCTACTATTATCTGGGTAGCTTCCTACACAATTCCTATGGAGAGTAATACAGAAATTTCTAGTGAGCACAAATATTTTGTTATTTTTTTCTGAAGGGTCCTAGATAGAGCTACCTCAAAATATTTTTGGTCCATATGATTATTTTAAAACCAATCCATCTTTTTAGGTTGGTAACCAGCTCATAGTTACGTTACAAACATAACATCAACAAAACATACCACTTGCTTTTTTAATGTGATTTGAAAGTTCTGATGGCTTAAAAGCATGGAATTGGCCACGAATTTAATGTTCTTGAGAGCACCCACTGAACACAAACACATTTTGCATTCTGTGTGAAAACAAAAACCAGGAATTATTTTGAGTTTTTAACGTGATTTTTTAAAAAAGTCTTGAAGGAAAAAAATTGATGGTATCCTATTTTGTCCTCAGTAATATACAAAGAAATAGTCAAAATGACTTCTTAGGACTGTCAACCTGACGGCATTTCCAAAGATAAGGGTTTAATAAAATAAGTTCCACAAAATACAAACAAAATCAAGCAATATGTATGTGTATGCATATGTGCTTTGTTGTTACTAAAGATGAAAATACATAATTAATACAAGTTCTTAACTGCTTCAATGTTTAATGACAGGCTGAGAGGTTGACAGTCACCTACACTAAGGAAAAACCTGGAGAGAGTTTTCAGACCAAAAGTGAACGACAAAAGGTAAAACAATAATAAAGAAAAAGAATAAAAGATGGTTAACTAGTTGAGCCTCAACTCATTTTTACTATCTCTTTATTTAAAAAAAAAAATGTATTAACACTTCAAATGTTGATGATTTAACAGTAAGTAACAATCCCGTCCAATCCACTGCAGCTAAGCAACTAGCAACTCCCAAGTAATTTGACTTTTCATTTCTATGAAGTTGAGATGTACAATTTCAATCAACGGTAAAAATCCTACCATAATACACATTCCAGTTAAAATGTTATGTTCTTTGGTCACATCATCCACTTTTTAAAGATAATTATATTTCATAATTATACTTCAATTATAATTTTACAAACAAAACATTTTTCTAAATTTATGCAACCCTTGAATGGAGAGGAAAGGGGGAAGTGGAGGGAAAGGAAGAAAACTTTAGGGGCTAAACAATGTTACCCTATAAAAAGAAAGCAGGATGTTAAAAAGTTTAAGTAACATAAGGCAACAAGTAACTCTTTAATAATTCAAAACTAGACAACTCAAATCAACAATAGTGTGTGTGTGTATACCTACACACAATTTGTGTATTTATTTTTAGAAAGAATGCTTCCTGAGTCAGCAAGCTGGCTATCTATTCCTCAAATATGCACACAATTATTGCTTCAATGGTAACATTTTAAGGGTTCATAGCATGCTTATTTACATTTGTTAAACTGTAACAACAGGAAAAACTGCATGTGACAATCATTCTTAAGGTCAGAGGCACAATGTAATACTCAGAAATAATTAAGTCGCCCTTCTGCGTACTTTTCCCAAACATTGTGCTACATACAGCTAAAATGCTGTGTAAAACAGAGTATTTATTATGATTTTAAAAGACCTTTTTCAAAATGAGTCACTGAAATGATCCTGTCAGAGGCTCTAAAAAATATAAATGAGTTCATTTATTCCAAATGCTACTGATCTAACAAGAACAGCTCAATGTGCTTATTAAATAGCTCTGAGTGTTTTATTTATTTGAACATTTCTGGCATGTAACGCGTAAAAAGAATCTTTGCATTAACATTCTAATAGACTAGTGGATATCTCTGTACTAACCACCTGGAAAGCCCAACTCCTATGACAGCCAAATTCAAAATGATCAACATAATTAAATGAAGACTATTATTCTTAAAAGGACAAATATTCCAAAGTAAAAAAGAAAATCATGATTACCACCAGAAGTGAGTAGCAGCACACACAGGAAAAACTCATAGGGAAAATATTGTTTTGCTTTCTAGAACAGTTACATCTATTCCTAATAATAAATCTTATTTATTTCAGATTTCAGGTTAAGCACAATTGCTAAAATTTCTAGAGAGACTGTTCAATCTATTTCATTTTTATAACAATGGAATAGAATTATCTACAACAGCTGTTCCCAAATACCTCCAAATTTCAACAACACAGAATCAGAAATGAACTGTCATCAAAAGCTCTGGCAGTAGCTAGATACAGACTGCAGCCTTTTGAAGTGGATTATGAATGGAAACTCAGAAACAGCTAAGCCTCTAGAAAACAGAGCTGCAATAATCTGGGCCTTGTGAGACCTAGCCTTCAGGTGGTCATGCTGTGTGTCTACAAGGGCTCGCATTAGTTTGAATGAGCCACAAATTAGGTAGACAACTTATAGACAAAGTTTAAGCAAACTATCCTAATTCTGTGGTCTCCAGCTTTGAAAACAAACCATCCTTTCTCTTTACCCACTCCCACTTCAATTGGATGTATATAGACTGTACTCATTTCAGAGAGGTAGACACTTATCTGTTTTTCATCTCTAATCGAGGGGCTTCGGCAGCCACTCTATCTTAACAAAACAAATGAACTTCTAGTTTGTTCTCTTGTGTACCTGTTGAAGTTCAACAAGCATGTCTGTGCCCTCTTTTTTATTTTTAATTAAGGAAAATCTAGTAGAATTTACTATCCATCTGCCATAGGAATTGAATACACACCAAAGCCTTTTCTACTGTGGAGAACTACCTACAAACCGTATAAAATTTTTTTTCAAAACAAAAAAAAGCACATCACAATCAAATGCCAAATTCCTGGGCACTGTCACATTTTCACAGTATGTTCAGGTATCCAATCTCACTAAAAGACATCTTCAAACTCAAGGAAAACTAGTCATGCTAGCAAATAAAGGAATGCATTTATAAAACTAATCATACAATAGAATGTGGCATGAACCCAGTGCAGTGTCCTCTGCATAAATAAACATCTTAAAAAGACACAGAAATAACCCAGAAAAAATAACAACTCCTACATAACAAAGAAATCAGAATAAATATTTATAAAATATTCAACCACATTAAAAAAAAAATAAAAGCCAAAGGAACATGTCAGTGCTCTGATGCAAGTCAGGGTCATCTTGCGTCTCTCGCTATGTGGACCTTGTACTAACAATACTCTGAAAAGACCTATGAGAACCCAAAAGAAAATGTGGCTTCTCCATTCCCTAAAGTGGTATATTCAAGAGCAGGTACACAGATTTCTAGGAGAACATAAGGCATTGAAAACACCAAGGCCAAAATGCACAATGGTGATCCAAGACACTGGCATGCAATTCCCAATATTGGTGGGTATTCCAAGTGCAGTAACTCATGGGCACTTATCAATTTCTTTTAAGAATTACAGTTCATTAGAGCTGGAAAGGGACTTCTAGAGATTATCTGTTCAGTTTCAAGCATTCACATAAGCGTTATTATCCCCTACACAACTCAGTTCTAATTAGAATCACTACTTCATATATTGTTCTATTCCACTGAACACCACAAAAATGCTCTATGGCTTTAAATCAGAAATGCTATTTCCTGCTATAACACTAATTCATTTCTACATGATCCTGAAGGAAGAATTTATAGTGCCCCCCCCCCCTTTTTTTAAAGGTCACATAAAATGAGAAATCCTTGCAAATAGCAATAACCACATGAGCTTCACTCCCTGGCATTTTCAAGAATCAAAAAAGTCACTCCCCAACATACCATCTAAATTTTCTGCTGCTTGAAGCTTTTCTCCCTGTCTCTCTTCTGGCTGAAGCAAGGAAGAACAAAATTATTAGTTGTCAATTAGAGCTTTTCCACCAATTTTAAGAAGTTCAGTTTCACACTTGAAAGCAACAGAGCGCACCTAATAATAATTGCTAAATTAGGCCAACTCCCTCTCTTAGGTCATATTCCAGGTCAAACAAGAATGGAGCATAGCACTAGCCATATTCCTACAAAGTGACAGAAATTAAAATACATAGAGGTCGTAGGTGCAAACCCAACCAGAAGGGAATGTCCAGTCTGGGAACCTGTTCTTCAAGGCATCCAGCTGAGGAGACCTCTTGTCCTCTCCAGAAAAGTAATGAGCAGCTATGGCCACAGTGACCATTCCTTCAGGATGTTCTTCTGAGACCTGGCAGAAAGAAAGGAACAGATTTCAATTAGCATTTGATCTCCCTTACCATGACCTAAAAATTATAGTTTCACTCTAGTATAAATTTAAATCTGCCCAAATGGGAGGGAGACCCAAGGGAGAATAAAATGCATATATCTCTACTCCTGAGCTACTTACTGGTTAGAGCCTCAATGAGCAGGAGGATGATGAGTGAGAAAACCAGTAAATGTGCAGTTTACATGCCAGAATGAAAAGAAAAATAGAATTTCGTTATCAAGTATGTGCCAGCCGCTAACTTAAAAAACTATTCTGGAGAAATTAAAACTTTCAATGATGTCTTACTGTAAGAATTTTAAAAATAATTTTCAGAAAAAAATTTAAGCAAAAAAAGTGTATTCTTTCTTGTCCTTTCCCCTAACAAGGCAGAGAGGAAACCCACTATCATAAAACTCTTCAACCTGGATGAAAGTCAGAGTTCTAACAAAACAAATCACAGAAGGCACCTAACATGCATGTAACAGGTACAAAGTCAAGGACTGCATGATTTGATTCTGCTTTAAATTAATCCTCTCTCAGGCAATCCATTTTACAGAGTCACCCTGGCTGCCAACACTTTGTACACAAAGAGAATTCCTAATCAAAAGGAGGTGCCATTCTCCTTCTGGAATCATCTCTCCCTGAAATGCTACTCCACTTTATGACCTAGATGAGTTAAATGACAAGTACAATGCAAGAGAAACTGCTAAAATAAAAAGTGCTGGGAAAACAAAATTAATTTTCTTCTTCTTACCTGCACATCTATCCAGAATTGCCAGGGAGAAGCCTGTAGTCCATGAGAATAAAATACAAAATAATCTCCTCCTTTACTTGTAATTGGTGTACCATTGCCAAGAGACCATCGGGAAAGAGTTGATCCTTCATGTGTGCGGACATAGAATGACATGTGACTAGGACCTATATAATAAAAAGTATAATAATTTAAAGTCATTAAGAAAAACTAAAATGGTAGAAAGTCAGCATTCTCCTCCCCAAACCAATCTGTGAGCGTTCCGTCCCAAATATCTTTTGACTTAGCCCCAAAATCTACTTCATATTTATACAGTTCAGAATGAACAGTCATTGAGAATGACTTTCAGTTCCAGGGAGGAAAACCCTCCACACAGCCCCAACCATCTCAGGGCTCTGATAAAAAAGGGGATCCCCCACGCTCTCCTCACGCCATAATGTCATGCCCACCTTCACAGAGTAGCCCCACCATGTAACAGAAATACCAAGCGCTGCTCACACCCCACCCTGTGCCAGCTGCTTATGCCAAAGGAAGGTAGTCAAGGTTAAGCTGAAGAATGTCGATCCTCAGCTACTTTTAGACAAACTGCATACTCGCCCTAAAGCTAGGTTAAAAGACACTATGTAAAAGAAAGAGTAAAAAGGAGGCAGATCAATCGCACTCACCTGTTACTTCAAAGGTTAACTTAACAGACTCTGAGGGTGTTTGCTCTTTGGATATAAGCCTGAAGCGAGAAGGGTTTCCAGGAGAAACTTCTGGTGCAGGAAGGTACCAGTTTTTCCTTATTTGGAAAAAAAAAAAAGTATGTTTACAGCCTAATAAAATCCTTTTCACATATTATGGAATCTCAAGTGAAGCAGCAAAAATGCAGCACATTTTCTTCAGCACAGCATGGGAAGTACTGAAGATGTCTAGTGCATATTAATGTAGTAGTTTCTATGACAATTGATTTCAAAAGTGAATAGATTTCAAAAATCAACTACAATTTGTGGGGAGAGAATCACCTCCCAAAAGACCAAGATAATTAGTCAATAGTGAAAAATAGCTTTCAACAGTCAGGCTAATAAAAAAGGCTTCAAATCCTGCTACCCTTGCCCTTCTTATTGTCTTGGACCAGGCTTTTCTTCCCAAAACATACATGCTTCCTAGAAAACTTTTCTGATTTTTCTAAAATATCTTAAACAAGATAAATGAGATTAAAGCTTCCTTTTTAACTGCTATCTCACGACAGAAGATCCTGCACAAGCCTACTCTTTCTAGAATTCCCAAAGAGAATTTCTGAAGTTGAAAAAGCTGACCCATCATAGTGAGAAACTTCATCCCACAAAACAGGCAGAATTTTGAATCAAGTTTGATTCTCAATCCACATAAAAATATAAAAATGGAAAGGTGAGTTACTAATAAATATTTGAAAATCTCTACCCACAAGACTTAAAAATAACAATATTCTTACCAACCTGATTAAAAAATGCACTGGAAGATACCAAGGAAATCCACAGAGGGGAGCTGCCTCCTCACAAGGGGCTCTGATGGTGTCATTGATCTCAGGAATATGAGGAGTGATGTGAGACATTCCAGTGTAATCAAATCCATTAATCCATATTCCAGAATCTCTCTTCACTATATTTCCATCCAAGCCATGAAATGTTCTGGTTAAATGCTTTGGAGAAAAATTAAGAACAAATTAATTAAAAAAAAAAAAAACCCTTAAGAAAATCTGGAAAAGGACAAAGAATCAAATCAGAAGGCAACTTTAAAAAATAAAAATGCTATACTCCCTAAACAGTGACATAAATTGCATAGTTAAATACCAAACAGTGATGTAAATTGCATAGTTAAATACCAAAGACAACTTGAGTCACTGACACCAAAATGAACCTATCATAAATGGTTCTTTACTGTGTACAATGATAAAATGAAAGTTTTCTCTATATCATACTAGCAATAAAGCTGATTTCCTATGACAATCTATTTCTATTTAGGAAACTCCTCCTTTTAGTTCTTCTCTATTTTGTTTCAAGATAAGGTATATTCATCCAACTGTCAATATTTTAGGGCCCAATTAAGCAACTTAAGAATTACCCAGTATTTTTAATTCCCTTCTATTTTTCATTCTTTTAACAATTTGTTAGTCCTTCTATCAAAAAATAAGGGCAATAAGAGGATAAGGAGACTGAAGCTAATCAAGCATTGGTATTACTCTACAGCAACCCAGAGCAGTAGATTCCAAGAATATGTGATATTACAGAAATCAACTCTTTCTTCAAATTCACCAGTACTTTAATGAACAAAACAACCTGTATTTTCTCAAAGTTTAGGGGAATTTGTTGTCAGTCTAGAGAAATATAACTTTAAATTTATCATAAGACAATACGTAAATATAGCTATAATGTATTAAAACTTAATGGTAGGGCAGTTAGATGGCCTCAGACATTTAACACTTCCTAGCTGTGTGACCCTGGGCAAGTCTATTTAACCCCAATTGCTTCAGCAAAAAAACAAACACCGACACCACCACCTTAATATGTGCAGCTCAAGTATTTTTACAATGTTGTGATTTTGAAAATATATCCTTTTAAGGGGCAGAGTCAGGATAGTAGAAAAAAGGCAGAGCTTCACTGTAGCTCTCCCCCAACACCTTTAAATAATGCCATAAGACAATTCCTGGAGCAACAGAACTTATGAAAGTTTGGGGTAAAATAATTTTCCAGCCAAAGACAAGTCAGCAGGAAAGCTTTGTCATACCTGATTGAGAGCATAGCACAGCCCAGTACAGCCCCAGCAAATCAGAAGCATGCCTTGAAATCAATGAATTAGCTACTTGGTAGAGCTCTCGACCCACAGATATTAAGAGTAACTAGTTAGGAAGAGATTGCAGGGTCTCTTTGCTAGCACTGAGGCAGACCTCTGTTGCCTTGCCCACATTTGGATCCGTGTGGCAGTACCAGGAGAGAGAAGAGTACTAGCATACCAGAGCTTGCAACTGCAGGGGAGTAGGGACCCTCCTCACAATTCCAGGGCAGATAAGGGTGCTTATGGTTACTTCCAAGTTGAAAGCATAGGCCAGGAAAGAAGTAAATACAATTCTCTTTAGATCATACCACTTTGAAAGAATGGAACTTACAAGTCCTCACAAGCATCTCTAAAAATAACTACACAAAACCCTGAAGCTGGGACAGTGCTCCTTTCACCTTGAAAGCTGAACCCTACTTTATTTTTTTATTATAGCTTTTTATTTACAAGATATATGCATGGGTAATTTTTCAGCATTGACAATTGGAAAAGCTTTTGTTCCCTCCTTCCCCCTCCCCCTTCCCCCAGATGTCAGGTTGACCAATACATGTAAAATATGTTAAAGTATAAGTTAAATACAATATATATACACACACATACACACATACACACACACACATACACACACACACACACATACATATGTCCATACAGTTATTTTGCTGTACAAAAATAATCTTTGATACTTTGTACAATTTTGTACAATAAAATAGTGTACAATTAACCTATGAAGGAAATCTAAAATGCAGGCGGACAAAAATAGAGGGATTGGGAATTCAATGTAATGGTTTTTAGTCATCTCCCAGAGTTCTTTCGTTGGGTGAAGCTGGTTCAGTTCATTACTGCTCCATTGGAAATGATTTGGTTCATGTCATTATTGAAGAGGGCCACGTCCATGAGAATTGATTATCATATAGTATTGTTGTTGAAGTATATGATGATCTCCTGGCCCTGCTCATTTCACTCAGCATCAGTTCATGTAAGTCTCTCCAGGCCTTTCTGAAATCATCCTGTTGGTCATTTCTTACAGAACAATAATATTCCATAATATTCACATACCACAATTTATTCACAGCCATTCTCCAACTGATGGGCATTCATTCAGTTTCCAGTTTCTAGCCACTACAAAAAGGGCTGCCACAAACATTCATGCACATGTGGGTCCCTTTTCCTTCTTTAAGATCCTTTGACCATCTGATCCCTACTTTAACCAAGAGTTAAAAGTCAAGTAATAAGTTGAAAAAAAATGAGCAAACAACAGAAAAAGATTCTGACTATAGAAAGTTACTATGGTGACAATCAAAAACACTCAGAAGATAACAAAATCAAAGCTCCCACTACCAAAGCCTTTAAGAAAAATATGAATTGATCTCAGCCCAGAAAAGAACTCATAAAAGGATACTGAAAATCAAGTAAGAGAGGAAGAGGAAAAATTGGGAAGAGAAATAAAAGTGATGCAATAAAATCATGAAAAATAAGTCTATACAGCTTGGCAAAAAAAGACACACACAGAAATTAACACTTTAAAAACAGACTAGCTCTTAGTTTTTTGACCTAATGAGGAGAATGCAGAATTGGGCAATTGAAATTTTTAAAACCCACTTTAAAAGTAGAAAGGAAGGTACTTAAAGCTCACTGAAGAAATTTCTTTAAAACTAGAACTGAATAAGTGGAAGTATATTTTATGAGAAATCAAGAAATAATAAAACAAAACCAAAAGAATGAAAAAATAGAAGACAATGTGAAATATCTCACTGGAAAAACAACTGATCTGGAATACAGGTACAGGAGAGATAATTTTAAAATTATTGTCCTATATAAAAGCTATGATCAAAAAAAAGAAAAATCCCAGAGATAATCCTTCAAGAAATTATCAAGGAAAACTATCCTGTGATATTCTGAAACAAAGGGTTGAAAAGAATACACCAATCACCTTCTGAGAGATTCCAAAATAAAAACACACAGAAATGTTATAGCCAAATTCCAGAGTTCCCAGATCAAGGAGAAACTATTGCAAGCAGCAGAAAGAAAGAATTCAAGTGTGATCATGGAGCCACAGCCAGGCTAACACAAAATTTAGCAGCTTCTACATTAAAAGATCAGAGGATTTGGAATATGATATTCTGAAAGGCAAACAAATTAGAATTACAAACAAGAATCACTTACTCAGAAAAAACGAGGGTAATCTTAAATAGACATTCAATGAAATAAAGGATTTTCAATCATTTTTGATAAAAAGAACAGAGCTGAATAAAATATCTGACTTAAAAAAAAATAAAACTGAAGAAAATCATAAAAAGGTAAAACAGGAAAGGGAAATCATAAGGAACTTAATAAGGTTAAACAATATATGTTCCTATAAGAAAAGATGATACTTGTAATTCATAAGAACTTTCAAATTATTAGGGCAGTTAGAAAGAGTATATATAGACAGAGGACACAGGTTTTAGTTGAATGTGAAGTAATGATATCTAAAAATATAAAATTAAGGGGCGAGAGAGGAAATGTACTGGGAGAAAGGCAAAGAGAAGTAAAATGAGGTAAATTATCACACATAAAAGACATAAGAAAAAGATTTTACATTAGAGAGGAAGAGGGGAAATTTACAGAGGGATGAATGAACTTTATTCTCATCAGAATTGGTTCAAAGAGGGAAGCACATACACACTCACCTAGATATAGTCATCTATCTTACCTAACAGGAATGTAGGAGGGAAAGGAGCTAAGAGAAGGGGGGGGAGGGGGAGGGAGGGGGGGGAAGAGAGATAGGAGAGAGGGCAGATTGGAAAAAGAGATAGAAAGAAAACACTTTTGAGGAGGGACAGTGTGAAAATAGAGAATAGATTAATGGGAGGGGGAGAAGATGATGGACTGCTAACAATAGTAAATGTGGAAAAAAAATTTGAAACAAGTTTCTCTGATGAAGGCCTTTCTTCTCTAACATGTAGAGAACTGAGTCTAATTTCTAAAAATAAGAACCACTCCTCAAATGATAAATCATCAAAAAATATGAAGAATTTTCAGATGAAGTAATCAAAGCTATATAGCCTTATGAAAAAATGCTGTAACTCACTACTGATTGGAGATATGCAAATTAAAACAATATCTCCTATCTTTTAGATTAGCTAATAGAACAGAAAAGAAAAATGATAAATGGTAGAGGGGATATGTGGGAAAAATGAGACATCAATACACTGCTGGTGGAGTTGTGAAGTGATTCAACCATTCTATATAACAATTTATAATTATATTCAAAAGGCTATAAAACCAAGCATATCCTTTGACCTAGTAATACCACTACTAGGTCTATAATCCCTCCCCCCCCCCCCCCAAAAAAAAGGGAAAAGGACCTGTATGTACAAAAATATTGACAGTAGTTCTTTTCTGGGGGCAAAGAATTAGACATTTGAGGGGATATCCATCAATTGGGGGAATGGCTGGGTAAACTGTTACATGTGTTTATGATGGAATACTATTATTGCACTATAAGAAATTATGAGCAGATACTCTTATACAAAACTGGAAAGACTTCCATAAGCTCAGGTAAAATGAAATGTACTGCATACAGAGTAATATTATTAAGATGATCAGGTGTGATTAACTTAGTTATTCTCAGCAATACAATATCCAGACAACTTTGAAAGATTTGATGAAAAATGCTATCCATCCCCAGATGGAAATGTTTTGCATGACTACATATGTATAATATATATAGAATTGCTTGATTTCTCAATGGGGTGTGGGGAGAGGGAAAAAGGGAGAGAATTTGGTCCTCAAAGTTTTATAAATAAATGTGAAAAACTGTTTTTTACACATAAATGGATGGATGAATTTTAAATACACACACACACTTATTTTTGCTTGTTCTAGTTTGGCTAAATGAACATGTTTTTATTAGCTCTCTTAAGAAATTATCATTTCATTTCATGTCCAGCTGATAAATGTTCTTCTTGATGAGCATATCACTGCTCAATTTTTTCCTTATTGCTATACACTAAAAAGGCCAAGATCAGCTGCAGCTCAAATTCTCCTAAAATCTTAAAATAACTAACATAAAAAGGTTGGTGGCTTTTTTTGTATCTTTTTTTTTTAATAGGCATGCACATGCATATGTGTGTATGTGTGTAGTTTTGTTTTTACCTGAAGAAAGACTCTCTTGGGCTTTGGATTAGCAGGATCAGCACTATATGGAAAGAAGATCCCACTGCAAACTAGAAGTAATGTAACTGCACATACTGAAGCCAAAGCAAATATTGTCACTTTTGTGTTTTTGGCAAGATAGATGAAGGAAATCTGAAATATAACACAGAAAAAGTGGCATCAATAACAGATATCATTGATTAAAAGATACTTTTAAAAGCACTCATAATTTAAATTATACTGCAGGCTTTTTCTACTATATAATAAAAATAAAGTTACTCAGCTAACCCAATACACATAGCAGAAGAAAGGTAAAACCATCACAAACTAGTCACTTAAGAGATCAATGTGTCAATATTTTTTCAATGCTTACATTACAATGCTTACAAAATAGCTTAAAATGTAAATTTTATTTCTAATATAAACCTAAAACTCATCAGAAAAAAGAGAAACCAAACCAGATTTGGGAGGGAGGGTAAGAGGAGCAGCTCAACAATAGCTCACATTTTACAATACTGTGAATTATAAAGCACCTTCCTGACCACATACCTACAAGGGAGACAGCACAAACAGTATTCCTACCTTACAGATAAAGAAATTAATATTCAAATAGCTAAATGATTTTGCCTATGGTCTCTCTGTACAAAAATACTGGATTACACTCTTATTCTTTCTGAGATTCTCTCAAATTTCTGACCTTCATACCAACATGTTATTACTTTACAACTGTAGTTACACTTCAGAGGGGACAGGAAGACCTACAACTGTAGGAACTACCTTACCTCTACCCCCAGTGCTGGCCTGGCCTAGTAACAATCCCTCAATTCGTTCCTCCCTATCCCTTCTGCCATATATACTTATACACTTATACTTACATACATATACATATATACATATACTTATATGTAAAATATATTCAAAATAAAATAAGAAAAGAAGCAGTTTTGGGAATGAGGCTTCAACAGTTGCAATATAAGTAGTGATTTTTAAGCTAAGTTATGCAGTGATTTAGAGATTTTGAAGCACTGAGTGAGCCTTCTAGGCACAGGCCTGTTCAAAGTTACAGAGATGAGGAACAGCTAGAAGGGCACTTTGGTTGGGTCATATGTATGTAAAAGGAAGTAATGTATAATAAGGTTGGAACTAGTTTGTGAAGGACTTTAAATGACATACAGAAGAGTTTTTATTTAATCTTAGAGGTAATCGTTTATTAAGCAGGGAAGTGCCAATATACAGTAGAAAAATGCTAGTTTTGAAATCTAAAAGTCTAGTTTCACATCCTCCCTCTGCCAATTCCTAGGACATGTGATCCCGGCTAAGACGTAACCTATAGCCCAGTGTACTCATTCCTAAAATGAAAGGATTGAACTATCTGCTCTAAGATTGCTCATACTTCCAAATCTTTATCATTTTGGAAGTGGTGTGTGTGTGGCATGGATGGGAAAAGGGAGAGACTAGACAAATGAGGTTATTCTACTAGTTGAAGTGAGTATCTGAAGGACAGGGCAGGGACAGCTGGGTGGTGCCGGGGTTAAAGCACTCTCTGCACTCAGGAGGGGCTCAGGCACTTAATGCTACCTAGCTGGGTGACCCTGGGCAAGTTACTTAACACCAATTGCCTCAGCAAAAAATAAAAAAGATATTGGGCAGATAGAATTGACAGGATAACAGTAACTGATTGGATGTATGGGGTGAGGGAGTGTAAGGCACTGCATATGACTGCTGGAAAGCCCGAGGACATAAGAGCTCTTGCTTTAAGCAGCTTGATGAGGTGTGGTGTGTGTATCTTATTCCTCCTCCTCAATAAAATCTAAGTTGTTTTCAGACAAATACTGTTTCGTTTTTGTCTTTGTAGGCCCCACAGCTAGCATAGTGCCTATCTATTATATAGTAGGTGTTTAATAAATGCTTATTGACTAATTACTTAGATCAATAATTCACCTTAAGATATTCCTTCTAAATTATTACTAAATCTATCAGTTATTGTTTCTCCCGCCTCTAGCTGTGGTATGTGACCTAAATGTTTTGTATTTATTCTCAAGGGTTCATAAAAAATATCAATAATCATTTAGTGAGGTTCTGTATCAAGTAAACTCCATTAAAATGGAATTCAGTTATCATCTGCAACAGCCTGTACAATCTCAAAACAAAATATAACAAAGACAATTTAGAAAGTTTAAGTAAAGACCTGGATCAAAATTAAATACTTAGATCATCTAACCCATAGATTTTTCATTCAATAATATTTATGTTGGTATTTGTCCCTTTGATACATCCTCCCCAGTTAACTAAAATATAAACATGAACTAGTATTGCTACATCTAACCACATACTGGCACTCAAAAAGAAAAGAAAAACTAAATTTTTTCTTACAAAATAAGAAGACAAAATCATTGTACAGAGAGCCAGAATGGAAGCCAACACAACATCAGGTGGAATTTCTGAACCACTTCTTCCTAAGATAGGTGTAAACATTTCAAACACTGCCCAAATGAGGTATAGTGCATAAAGATATGGAATAAACATGCCCAGAAGGTAAATCAAGATAAATCTTCCTTTGGCACCTGTAAGACAAAGGGCAAAAAAAGTTTACAATCTATTCTGAATTCAGATCTAGATTTTATCATCACCATATATTTGAAAAGCAATTATAGAATATCTATTACTTAACTTAAACATTTAGAAAAGAATATTCAACACTTGTCACTCTTATGAAACTTTAACTGTAGAGTAAGAAGGCAGGCAAATTCAGATATAGTAGCATATTAAAAAAAAAAAGTGTGTGTGTGTGTGTGTGTGTGTGTGTGTATGTAATAAGAGAGTGTGTTTGTTGAAGACAAATGAAATAGTTCCTGATCCTGACAACTTACATTCCACTGGAGGCAGGGCTATAACATGTACACAAAGCACAGGAAAATCAAAATTGAGGAAATAAGGATTATTTACAATATTAGAGAACATGAAGGCGATAGTATTAAAGATGATTTCAAAGAAAAGGTGGCATTTGAACTAAATCTTGAAAAAAAAAACAAGTATTTGGAGAGATAAAGAAGAAAAAGTTTAGATTGAATCAGGATGCTATAGTTGGTAACAGATGTCAGGTCTAAAAAGACAGAAATGACCCAAGATGTCAGAAGGGAAAAATTCATGTAAGAGAAACCAAAATGAGTAAGATCCTAGAGGAACAACAAAAACATAGGTGGACAGAGGCAATTCACCTAGCTAAAACCAAAAAAAAAAAAAAAAAAAAGGAAACATACTTCTTCCCAGGGCTCAACTCATGTGCTATTGGGAAGCCTCTCTTAATTTTCTCCTCACAATATCACAGATAGACAATACCTGTTCATATGTTATCTATGGTTAAAAAAAAATGTTAGCACCTTAAGGACAGGTACTGTTTTTCCTTGCATCAATTAGCCCAATCCCTTGTACACAGTAACACAGTAGCTATTTAAAAATTACTGGATTAATAATAAAAACTGGATTAAGTTGGAGAAAAGCCTAGGAACACATTTAGTAGAATAACAGAGGCTTTTGAACTCACATATAATCAACTTTCCAATAGTTTCAAATCACTCCTTAGATATTTTTTGTTTATGATGTGCATTGTGGATGTTAAGAATAGCATAGGAGATTTCAAAGAATGTTTCTTCTCCCCACTGTCTCTCATCATTAATTTCAAACTCAGGCTAAGGATCCCACTACTCATATCTGTAACCTAACTGTGGTTCTCTAAAAACTAGAGGCAGAGTTGCAAAGTAATTAAAACTTAAATATTTTTACCATTCTAGAAAAACTCAAGTGAAAGCAACAATAACATCATGAAAACTAATGCAACTACTGCTTAACAAACTAATCTCCCATTAGCAGCCAAAATGGGAATGGGGGATGGAGATGAGGCAATTTCTGAAAACTGAAGAAACCCTCAACCGAATAGAATCAAGGAGACTATTATAGTCCAGAAGAAATGGTGAAATATTTATTTATGAAGTCCTGAGAAGTCCTCTATAATAAAGAAACTCTATAATGACTTTTCCCTTTTTGAAGAGAAAAATAGAAGGGAAGACATTAGCTAGTGGTAGTTACCATAACTTTAGTTAAAGAAAAAACACAAGACTATCTTGTGGAAGGAATAATAAGGCACTATTCTAGAAAGCTCAACCCCAAAGCAAGATGAGCCTAATCTCTCAAAGCACCCAATTTTTAATGTTAGAAGTTACTTAGATATATCTGCTAGACCCTCAAGATATATTTTGACCATTTTTTACTTAGATTAAGTGTAAAACTCTAACAGAAAAAATAGTAAAATAAACGGAATCGTCTCCTGTTTTCATTATAAGATCCCTATCAACACTAACTTAGAGAAAAAAAGAAAAAAAAGAATTACTATTAAAAAATTAACTTGGAATTTATTACAAAAACATTCTACACAGCACAGATCAAAGTGCCCAAGAAACATATCTGGAGTATAATTAGGGACAATTTGCCCCCTACAATTGTATGAAAAAAGTCCTTACCATTTTCCTTGAATTCCTTATTGATAAGCAGCTTTGTGAGCAATGGAAACACTACCCAAATTGCACTAATAAATGCCGAACACAGTCCTTGAGAAGTAAGTAGAAGAAGAGAACCACAATGCACAAATAGCGAAATATCAAAAAATACCTCTCCCAGGTAGTGTTCACTTGTGTGCTGAAAGAAAAACAAAGTTTCATTGGACAGTTTATTTTTTTCAATTTAATATAATCACTTCAGTATCCTTTTAAGTTAATACTGACAAAGCAAACCCCTCTCATACAGGCATATCTTTTGAAACACTGTTGAACTGATAGGTTATTATATTTTTCCTATGGAACTGTAACCTAAGATTCCACCTGAAACAATATTTTTTGTGGAACAAATTAATTACTCTAAATAAATAGTTTACTTGAATATATTGCTATTGCTTTGTTTTATAAAATGCTTCCCCTACAATTTCCTGTGAGTATTGGTCTACCCATTTTATAGATGAGGTAACTGAGGCAGAAATTAAATGATTCACTTAGGGACACACAGCTAATAAATTATCAGAGACAAGGACTGAATCTAAGTCTTTCAAATCTAGGAGCAGCAGACCCATAGACTGTCTCCATGATAATCTCTTTTGTTTTTTTAATGCCTTTTGTTTTTGCTAACTATAATACATAGATATGTCTTCCCACTTCCCTTCACCACCTTGGAACTGAATCCTTTCTTATATAAGAAAAAAAAACTTAAAACAAATATGTAGCCTACATCTGAAAAGGTAATCTCTGTAAGTGAATGCATCTGTCCTCAAATTATCCTCCCCTCTGCGAATAGGTTTCATTCTGTCTTCAGGACCATTATTACTGTTGCTGTTGTTCATAGTCCTAGTAGCAGCAACACCAATACTGAATGCCAGTAATCTAATTTTAAAGGGGTACCCAAATCTTACTAAAAATGAACCCCTTTATTTTGTCCCTTTTCATCTAGCTTTCCAGAATGAAGGAACATGATTACAAAGTTCACCTGGCCTCTGCTACATCATACCACACCATGGTCCTCCTACGTCCCAAAAGCCCCGCTCTTTTTCTGGCTTTATATCTTTATCCCAGGAACTATAGTGAGACATTAAGCAATAGGAAAGTAAGCAAGGGTTAGAAAGAAGTAGGACATGAAGATAAGTTAGAGAAAAGTATTGCTCCAACCATCACTACAATATGTACCTTCAGTAGATCCTGCTCCCCAAAATAGATCTTTCCAACATCAATTGAAAATGACAACATATTATTAATACCAAAGGCATTCTGTTTACTTAGTAATTTAAATTGGTCTTCCCTTTCTTTATTCAAGAGTTCTAAAAGTTGGCAGTCAATCCAATAATCCAACTTAAATATTTCTTGGGTACCTACTATATATACACAAAGCACTGTTCCTTATCCTGTATCATTTATAATGTGTTGGTAAGTGAACACCTGTATAAAAACACACACACATCCCATTCTCTCTTTTTCTCTTTCTCTTCTCTCTCTCTCACTCTTTTTTTCCCCTCTCCTCCCCGCCCCCTTTTTCCCACCCCACAAAAACAAAAAATTCACAATGGAGAAAATAAGCTAAACAGATTGCCATTCTAGGACACAATTCTGTACTGAATTACTTCCATTCAAAATGCATGTTGATTCCTAACTTCATTGACACCAACCCTAACTCACAGAGGTGAAACTATACAAGAAGATAATTATCCAAACTGTAACCAAAGAACAAGCACTTCTGAAGCCCTTACCATCTCCCTTCACCCTCTCCTTAACTGTGTGGCTGTCTTTGTCATACATTCCTGAATAGGGAATCTGGACCAATAAAAACAGATAGAAAAAAAAAGGAACAGAAAAAAAGTCAAAAAATAATTTTATAAGTAACAATAATAAAACCTCAATTAGAAATTTCCTGATAATGAACTGTACACAATCTGTATAGGTACATTTTAAAAACATAAGACTTTACATTAATACTACTGGGGCCTTTCTGTCATAAAACTGTATACAGTTCTTGAGAAATTTCAATGTACGTGTCATCAAAAATGACTGCTAACTTTAGCACTTCAGCAAACTCAAGAAGAAAAGAGATTGGCGGGATCACAGACCATGGCCTCATTAATTTCAATTCCTGTATAGGAAGATCTGGTTTCAAATTCTGGATCTCTCTCTTACTTCCTGGATGAGCTTAAACAAGTCATCTCCCGACCTCCCTAGGAGTTTCATGATTATTGAAATGATAGAGCTAGACAAGAGAGCTTTAAAGTCCCATTCAGTTTTAAGTTCTTTGAAGAGTAAAGCACATGTTAGTCAGAACTTTTGAAAATTCTCCAAATTTAAAATTTGGGCCAAGTTGTAATTTGGACAATTTTCTTGTTTTGTTTGTTTTTAAAAGAATTATGCTGGAGCAGCTAAGTGACGAAGTGGATAGAGCACCAGCCCTGAAGTGAGGAGGACCTGAGTTCAAACCTGATCTCAGACACTTAGCACTTCCTGGCTGTGTGACCCTAGCTGGGTAAGTCACTTTACCCCCAATTGCCTCAGCCAAAAAAAAAAAAAAAAAATGCTACATTTAAGAATTTTCAAGTTAATAATATTAATTCTATTAGTGTGCAAACACTAAAAAAAGAATTCTCTTGCAGGAAACTGTTTACACGAAATTCAGTGGGACATCCTGCTATTTTCAATAACTAAAGATTGTTTCTTGTAAATACTCAAAATGTACAATGTGCTATTGTGCTGCTCTCAAACTCACAGAATAATAAAAGCTTATAAAGGGAAAATTTAAAAACATTTAATGAAATTAACACAAAGGGAAAAGGGAAAGAACACAGGAAGCAAAATAATTTAACAAATATCCTGAACTCAGTTATCTGAGGTGGTTTTTTTGGTTTTTTGTTTTGTTTTTTTTTTTTTTTAAGTATCATCCTTTCACTGTTATTTTCAACATCAAACAAGTATCTGGCTCTTTTCAACAATGAGGTGATTCAGGTCAATTCTTATAGACTTGTGATGAAGAGAGCCATCTGCCCCCAGAGAGAGGATTGTGGGCACAGAATGTGGATGACAACATAATATTTTCACCATTTTTGTTGTAGTTGGCTTGCTTATTTTTTTTTCTTTCTCATTTCCCCCCCTTTGATCTGATTTTTCTTGTGCAGCATGATAAATGTGGAAATATGTTTAGAAGAATTGCACATGGTTAACTTATCTTGGATTACTTGCTCTCTAGGGGAGGGAGTAGAAAGAAAAGGGGGAGAAAATTTTGCAACACAAGGTTTTGCAAGGGTGAATGCCAAAAACTATCTTTGCATGTATTTCAAAAAATAAAAGGAAAAATATCAAACAAGTATCTTTACAAATTGGTCAATGGAGAAAAGTCACATGGTATAAAAAAAGTCACAGATACAGTATAAAGTTCATTTCTTTTAAGTTTTTAAAAGGAGAAAAACTAACATTTTATTTGAGATATGGGAGGAGTTCTTATGAAGCTGATTTATTTAAAATTTTCACCAATACAATTGAAAAACTTCAAAGGTCTCTGTAACTTTCCAAAAAACTTAGAAACCACAACATAAGCACCACAACAAGACAGAGAACATAAGACCTCTCTGAAGTTGGCTGGGATAGAGCTGAATGCATCTAGTAAACAAAGCTACATGACTTGAATTTTTGAGCAACTCTTCTAAGTACCAACTTAACCTATGCCCTGGTTTCCAGTGTTTTTAAAACATCCTTCAAAAATGTTGTTAAGCAGTCTGCCCACTTTTATCCTAAACTATCGTCAATTAAAATCTACTACAAACAAAACAAGATTAAAAAAAAAAAAATCTAGCCAACAATGCCATTTTAAAAAATCTAATTAAAGCTAAATATTTCTATCACTTGCCTTGAATCTACAGAGTATAAAAAAGACACATGAAATGGTGCATATGGCAAATATTTGATGCTAGTATTTTTCAATATACAATTTTCTAACTAAATGACTGATTTAAATAAGTTCATTTCTCCTAGGGAAAGAATTCTTCATTATAGGATTGGTAGGTTTTTTTGTTCTTGTTTTTTTAACATTCAAGAATAAAAACCAAAAACTTTTTTAAAAAATATAGCATCTTTTGAGACAACTGTTTTAAAAATGTTTCTAACTAAATATAAAAAAGTTTGGCAATATTTCTGTTCCACTAATAATAATAATAATCAGATAAAGAAAACATCTTTTCTTTGTTACACAAACGAGAAGACTCACAGGAAGGGACTGAAGGTGAGTAAGTTATTTGTACAAAAAGATATAAATAAGAGAAGGAAAGAATCTGTTGTAACAAGCCTTACAGAAGAGAATATAAATACCATAATGCAGTTCAGCATACTATAAAACTCCATGACCTTATTTAACATATTAACATTGGGAAACAGTTCCAATACAGCCATAAATAGATATCTAAGACAGTATTTGCAAAGTGAAATTCTTATGTATAATACTTCTCCATCATCAGTTATGATCCAAAGCAACAAGCAATCAATAAATATCTATAGCACTTACCACATAATAGAATCTTTTTGCAAGTGTATGCACAAGTGTTATCTTAGCCACAGCTGCAGTTCCATATAGACAGACTGAGACGTAAAAGTGGTTATACCATGAAAGAGACTGTCCAATAAGAGAAATAAACACTGCTATAATAAGAACAGTAACTAAGCTGGTAAACCAACTTATCAGTGTGATGCCAAGCCCACAGAAGAAATCCTTTGTGTAGTTAGCAACTAAAGAAAAGAAAAATAAGAGTTTAGATTACAAACTTTAACAAACTCATAAAGGCAACTGGCAAAATTATTATGGTAAAAGTTAAAAAAGTCTTCAATGTTATAAATAATAAAATGATTTAGTAAAATTAACATTTGTTAAACATTAATACAGGTAATGAGGTATTAAAATTTCCCTAAAGATAGTTAAGAATGATTAATCAACTAATGTTCATTGGCTATCTATAAAATCATGTTACCATGCTGGACATTCAAATGAGTCAGTCCAAAACAGTCCTGTATATGTGAAATGAATATAACTAGCTTTTGAAATCTCTCCCACTATATTTGATTGATTTTATTGTAAAAGATTTACTCAACATGAAAATCTAAATCAAAAGATATATACACATATATAAGGTGTATATATATATATATATATATATAAAGTGTGTGACACACTTTAAATAAAAGGCATAAGAAATGGAAGGCTGAGCCTGGATTCAGTGAGAACTGAGTTCAAATATAAATTCAGACATTTACTAGCGAGTACTAGGCACCAATTTATGTCCCTAGACAAGTCACAATCTCCTTTTGCTTCAGTTTCTTCAACTGTTTAATGAGAATAACTATAAGGGGTCGTTGTGAGGATCAATGAGATATTTATCTGTAAAGTACTTAACAGTGTCTATCATAAAAGTAGGCTATATGTAAATACTTATTCCCTTCTTTCACCCCACCAAATAGATATATTATTTGAATATTAAAATATATTAGATACATCATATGACAAAAATGATATAAATAATATAACATGATATATTTTATATATAACATAAACACATATATTACCGATCTACCTATCCATTCATCTATCTATCTAACAAAGGTGGGAAAGGATTATGCCTTTGTACATAGCCTATTCATGCTAAACACTTTACAATAAACACTTTACAAAAACTTCATTGATCCTTACAACAGCACTACAAGGTAAGCAGTTATTCCCATTTTATAGTTGAGGAAACTGAGACAAAGGGAGATTAAATGACTTTTTCCAGAGTCACACAGATGGTAAATATCTGCAGAGATTTGAATTCAGGTCTTGCAGATTCCAGATCCAACACTGTACCTCAGTGTGTGTGTGTGTGTGTGTGTGTGTGTGTATACTACAGGACATCATGTGCACATAAGTAGATACAGGAATATATAAAACTGTAACTTTATCAATTTAGAAAAATTCCAATAAAGATGCAGATCACATCCATCTCTACTATCCATCCATTAGTTCCAAGGCTTGGGAATCATCTACGCCATGAAGAAGCTAAGTGACTTCCCTAGGATCACACTATCCTAAATTCCAGCATCACAAGCAAAAATTGAACCTAAGACATCTTAATTCCAAGACTAATACCCTAACCATTAAGCATCATTCCCTACTTTTTGACCTAGTGTATAAAATGCATAAATCCTGATTTCATTCAGACTACAAGATAAGACTTTGGGAACTATGAGATGAAGCTAATGAATACAAATATAAAGAATAGAGTACTTGTGAAAATCTTTCATAGGACTACATATAATACAGAATTCTTCTACATTTAATGCAAAGATAAAGATTTGCCTCATAAAGATTCTATTGCATTGTATTTACAGCAAAGTAACAGACTTACCCTTCTGTTTGGGCTTCAAGAATTTTTTGCCCAAGTACAGGGCAACAGCTACTACCACCATGTAGTTAATTATTGAGCCAACACGAGCTGGATAGGCTATGACAAACAAGCCAAGCACATCAAAAAAGACCATGTTTCCATGTCGATACTCAAAGGAAGAAGCCAGTCTATCAGATGTAGCTAAATATTTAAGCACAGCTAAAATGTTGTCACCTACAGGAAACAGTAGACATAAACAGAACATGATTTTAACGTACTTATATACAATTATTCTCTCTCTCTACACACATACACACACACACACACTTTGTTGTTGTTGTTTTTATTTTTTATTATAGCTTTTTATTGACAAAACATATGCACGGGTAATTTTTCAACATTGACGCGTGCAAAAACTTCCAACTTTTCCCCTCCCTTCCTTCACACCTCCTCTCCTAGATGGCAGGTAGTCCCATAACACATGTTTTAAATTAGAAATAATTAAATTATTGGAGTCAACAGCTTCAATTATGTTTAAAGTGAAAAACAAATACTCTTCTTCACATTCTTCCTAGGTATCTCTTTTTCTTTTTTTCCTTTTCACAATCATATTTCCTGAAATAAATTAAGTCCTTAAGTCTTAAGTCCACTGCTTCTTATTTCCTAACCTTAATTTCATTTCTGCCAGTCTCTTGAAATACAACTTCAACAAGTTACCATGACCACCATCTAGACAGTGATATCATTTAAGGAATAGTTCACACATTCAATTTTATGGATGACTTTGTATGCTGGAGTTCAAAAAAGGGGCAAGTGACACATAAAGTACTTTTCCATGCTCATCATCCTTGTCTTCTCAGCTTCATTTCACCCATTGATCACCCCGTCCCATCAAAGTCAAACACTTCCCATAAAATTTGTCACAGCAGTCGACTATTCCATATTCACTTCAGCAAAAGTGAACACTACAAAAAACATACAGTGACTGTGCCACCTTTCTTGGGTTCCTCAAGGGGAAGAATTACTCATTCCTAACTCTATCTATGATATTCAACTGTCTATTGTATTCCACTAGGAATAAATCCTTGGTGTATCTGGATGGCTCTACAACTCTTAGGAAATCGTGTAGTTCTTCCCTCACATGATCTGATAGAAGCTAGCTAGGACTGCACCTCACCACTGGACCAGTTTTATCCTAAGAGAGTCCAATTTGCCAGTGAGACCTACAGGGAAATCAACTTCCCTGGTTTTTGGAGAACATTTAATGTTTGCTACCATCCTATCCCAGCAGAACTGCCTAGAATAAGAACAATAAAATTCATATTGTGATGGACAATCACGTGGCATGGTAAATAAAATACTAGACTGAGGAGTCACAAGAGCTGAAGTAAAATCCTGCTCAGACACTTGAGCTGTGTGACCGTGAACATCTGGGTTAGCCTCTCTAAACCAAATCTCAGTGTCCTCATCTGTAAAATGAGAATAGTGAAAGCACCTACTTCACAGAGTTGTGAGAATCAAATGAGATAACTTATATAAAGACATTAAAGTGCTATGTAAATGCTGGCTCTTGTTATTATTATTCCCAACTACTGCCTAACACCTCAGCAACTGACTCCATCTATCTCTTAGAGCAAAGATCAATTCAAGAAATGACCTAAATGTGTCTCTCCTCTCCCTTCTTAGGACACTATGGAATAAAATTGTTTTACGGAATCTTTTTAAGGCTTTTAATCAATAGGGAATAAAAGCAAAACATACAGACTGAAGAAGGTTCAATTCCTCTTGGGCAGATGAAGTTCTTTCTCTTACACAAATGCATGAACACTGGTCCCCACAGTCAAAATCATAAAAGTACCTGCAGTTCCCAGGTGAAAAGGGATTCTTATATTTATCAGCAATAACTCAGAATTTTTCCTCAGAAAAAAAGGTTCTCAATGATGATTGGGTAGAGTTGAAACAGTACCATTTGTATGACTTTTGGCTACATTATAGGGTTAGGTTTTTTAGGCTAGCCCAAATACCTAGTCACCTTTGAAAATGTTCTTTCTACGAGTAAATACATTCTGCATTTCAAAAACCCAACAAAAAAAAAGTGAAACATGCCTATTTAGTGAGTAGGGGAAGCTACATATTTAGATAAAAAGTATACATTGAAAATACCATTTTGTTTTCACAAGGCATGATTCTTTCTTAGTCATAATAAGAGCAAATGAGCTATACCTATACTCATATATATGAGACATTATTGCTAACATACTAAATAAGTTTTTAGTATGATATTTTAAATAAAAGCTGAAAAAAAATCACAAAAATTCTAAGTCATAGAAATTATAGTTCCTAAAAATATGATGGTCACTACTCATCCAGAATCTAAAAGACAGATAAAAGTTTTGAG
The DNA here is from genome assembly GCF_902635505.1 of Sarcophilus harrisii. Taxonomy (NCBI): domain Eukaryota; kingdom Metazoa; phylum Chordata; class Mammalia; order Dasyuromorphia; family Dasyuridae; genus Sarcophilus; species Sarcophilus harrisii. Next base: position 116,872,038 of record NC_045426.1, on the reverse strand, counting down.
TAGAGATCAATATTAACACTAGTCTTAGAAGCAAACAGCCTCTGATCTCATTAGATACATTCAAGTTAAAAAAGTTCACAGATAATGATTCCAGAAAAAATAACTCCGATTTTAAAAGGTAGATGAGTGAGGAAACAACTATTATCTAGATGTACTGCTTATAAAAAATCTAATACCAACCTGCTCTCTGAATAGAATCGGTGAGAATTCTGTCTGATGTATCATACCTTGTATGATAAATGTAGCCATTCTCAATAAAAGCCAGGTCTATTCCTAACAAATGAAAAGGAAAACATAAAAGAAAAAGCAATTCACATATTAATATTATTTTAATAAAATACATAAAAGTTTAACTTCTAAGAACAACCTCACCTACATTTGTTCATTTCACATGTTCTGGTTGCCCAAAATTGTATCTTCTCAATTATTACTTGGCCAGAACCAAAAATCAAATTCCAAACCATTTGTATAAAGGGCTGCTCATTTAGGCATAGAAGAAATAAACAAAATTTCAAAGACCCTTGCAGAACTAGCTATCATCCATACCAGGACCTGATAAGAGATTTGGAATGGATGGAAATCAGCTAAAGTAAGCAAAAGATGCCAAGTTGCCTGAGACCAAAAAAAAAAAAAAAATTTAATTACCTTCACACATTTTGAGATTGATTTTTACTCATTTGAAATGTAAAAGTACAAAAGAATAAAGTCTATCCTCATTTCAGCCTAAATTATTTTAAATAATTATGCCATAAAATAGTTCTCCTTTCTGACAACAAACTAGTGATTATTTCCAAAATAAAAGATGTCCATAACTGAATATGCCATATTGTTGTTCAGTTGTGTCCAACTCTTCATGACCCTTTGGGGGTTTTCTTGCCAAAGATACTGAAGTAGTTTTCCATTTCCTTCTCCAGCTCACAAAGAAACTGAAGCAAACAGGCTTAAATAACTGGACCAAGGTCACCCAGAGAGCTAGTGTCTGAAGCCAGATTTGATCTTGCAGAAGACAAGTTGGTCAGACTCCAGAGCTGGCACTCTGCATTCTGTGCAACCTGGCGGCCACAACTGAATATGCCAATTATCAAGCAATGCTTTAAAAGAGTTTTTTTTTTCTTTTCAACATTAACTCTCTTGGTTCTCCTCCTGACCTGTCTAACCACTCCCGATTTTCTTGCTATTCCTCCATACTCCATATTCTATCTCCAGGTCTTTGTCTACGTTCTAGTTATGTGACTAGGCAAAATCACTCATGATCTGCCTGCCTCGATTTTCTCAACTTTAAAATCAGATTGATGTAAGAATCGAATCAGATATTTTTGTTTGTAAAGTATTTTGCAAACATCAAAGTGATGCATAAATTAACCACCTGTCATTGTTAACATACTGTATGTACTGAGAGAGCAATTAATTATCATAATTTTTGTCTGTGCATCTCTAGAACTCAGCATAGTGCCTCACACAGAGCAGGCTATAATGCTTGAATGGCTAATCCTGACTAATGGTCATAAATCATAATGATTTGTTAAATATTAACAACTTGGTTAACAGGTAAATGATTTGCATTATTGTACTATTTTATATATAAGGGACATCTGGAAAGTTTACGATCAAGTCACAAGAGAATGGTTAAAATTAAAATTCATATAGTGATATATAAAATCTTTCAGAATGGGATTCATGAAAACCTAAACATGCACATTTTTTATAATTAGAAAATCAATTCTAAAAGGCAATGGAGACACAATGGTTTACCAAAAGACGGAAATATATTTAACTCATAAGATATAAAAATGAGGGATCTCATCCTCTATTCTTCAGTTAGACAACTATCCCAGAACAAGCTCTCTAGGAAGGAGCACAATATGGGAGAAAAGGTCATTGGTCTTAAGAGTCAGAAGAGTCACGTCTGCATCTTGGATTCACATACAACATTTATTTGGCACCCATTAGGTGCCAGGCACTATGCTAAGTGCTTGCAATCATCATCACTTTTGATCCGCACAGCAACCCTGAAAGGTAGGTGCTAGAAATCGAGAACAGAGAGGTGAAGTCATAGCTTGTTAAATCCCTTGTGTGACATCACCTGGAGCTCAGATCAGCCAGATTTCAGCCCAGGGCTGTATTCCTGTGCCCCTTATGCTACTTGTGAGGCCTTGGGCAGATCACATCACTTAAGTGGGATTCAATTCCTTTGTGTCTAACTGTCCTCTTCTGGTTCTAAATCATCTGACTTTATGATCCCAATCTCTTGATGGTAATGTATGTCTGAAGATTTTCTAACTTACCATTATTTTGTTATAGAAATAAAACAACACAGAAGTAAGCAATGCATTTTTGCTAAAGATAAATTTTTTTTAATCTTTAAATCATCCTCTTGAAAATAATAAATGTTGATAGGAAAGTGATTCAATTAAAATCACTGATTTTACAAATACTTTCAAGCAAACAGTGAAACCATTATCAGTTAATATATACAAATTTTAAAGGCCAGATAATCTCTTAAGTTTCTCATAGACTAAAAATAGTAAGAAAATGTTGCAGTTTTAACTAATAAAAGCTGAAAAATAAAAGTAAAATAAATTATAGCCTCAGGCAACTTGCATTCATACTGATTATTTTGCTCTCCCAAAGATACAGAGACAAACACTAAGACAAGATAACAAACTAAATGTCAATCTTAGAGGCTCCATGGTAAGTATACTTCCAATCCCGACTGATTGGATTCAACGGGACAAACCTCACAACTTTCATTCATATGAAATCTGGCACAAAAATGTACTAAGTAGAAAACAAAAAACATAAACAAGAAAAGAAAAAGTAAGCCCATTGGACCCAATTTGTGGAAGCATATTATTCACTTGCACAACACCTACTAAGCACCAATCTCTATGGCTAATACTCAAGCTATGATTAGAAATGGAATGCTGGTAGGTACAGAATTATTACAGATGGTCTCTAGTGAATAGACAACTTGTGAATGACCTACACATATAACTGGGGTGGCCAAGGAATCCAGGGAATTACAGTCTACAAGACCTCAGTTCAAATTCTGAGCCTGTTACATGGAGATAATAATAGAACCTATCTCACAGGATTGTTATAAGAATAAAATATTTTGCACAGTATTTTTTTGCACATTGTTATAAGAATAATAATATTGCACCGGATTTTTAAGTCTTTTATTTTATTCTATTTTATTTTTATTTTATTTTATTTTAAAGTAAATTTTTGCACAGTAAAGTACTGTGCAAGTGCTAGCTATTATCTAAAATTTGTCATTCAGAGGAATGCCAAACACATAAAGAAAGAACAATTACTTAAGAGATTATAAGCAACTACTTTATTTTTATTCCTATAATATTTACACAAAATTGTTAATAATATAACATAATTTAACATAAAATACCTGGAATGCTGCCAAAATCCCTGTAGATGCGAAAGTCTGTATCTGAAGGAATAATTCCACTTTGAAAAACCTCCTGAGCTACCACTGAGGCAAAAGGGTGCTTTGCTGCTAAAACATATGCTTGGACCAACCAAGGATTTTCAGGACCTGCAAGGAAATATCAAAATATATTTAACAACATCAACCCAGCATTATCTTCCATAAAATAAGAAAGAAAACTACTGAACTAAGTAGAAAACAAAAAACATAGACAAGAAAAAAAGTAAGCTTACAGGACCCAATTTGTGGAAGCATAGTATTCAGTCACCCAATTGCTTCTGTTAAGCACTAATCTCTATGGCTAAAACTCAAACTATGATAAGAACTGGAATGCTGCTAGGTACAGAATTATTACAGATGGTCTCCAGTGGACAGATACAACTTGTGAAATGACCTATATATATAACTGGGGTGCCAGGGAATCCTAGTCCAATACCTCAAAGGTACAAGTACCTTTTGATATCCAAGTTAGAATGGGAGAAAATTATCTAGAGATATTTTCTCTTATACAAATATAGAATACTAAACTGACACACCCGGGACCATCTACTTCTGTCCACTGAGGTTGTTCTCAATAATCCTACCAGAGAAACCACCATTGAGAGGATAGGGGAAGAAAGGAGGAAAGAAAAGGAGGAATTCCTAATATCCTAAATAGCATTTCTAAGTGCATTTTTCTACAAAAACAATACTATAAATAAATGACAGTTTGTTATATAAAGTATTATGCTTCTTATTCAAGAAGGTTTAACAGATTTTTATGCATTATAGTCAGAACTGTATCAATAAAAACAACAACTACTGGGTCTCTCTAACATACCTAAGCTGAAAATTCGGAGGCTACATACACATAGGGCCCAGTTCATAATTCTGACAGGCCTGGGAGCTCTAACCTATTCCATTTCTATCCTGGTTCTATTCTTCCTATGAAAAGTTATTACTTTAACTGGTGGTCCCTGGTCCCATGGGTTCACCATATTAATGCCAAACTAAGTGCAGACAACTTAGTTAGATTAGCTTGCTGCAGCCCACAATTCTCAAGCTCAAAAGATCCATCAGCCTCAGCCTCCTCAGTAGCTAGGAGTTCAGGCATGTATCATCACACAGCACACCACACAAGCTCTATAACCACCATTTAGAACAATTTTTCTTAACAACACTTTAAAGATGTATTCCTAATTACAATTTTTAAAAAAGTTATAGGATATAACCCATAAGTCTGAAATGAAATACAAATGCCACTAGGTTCTACCATGTTAATTTACCTTATATTATGCTTCGCGAATATTTTAAGACACATAAGTAATAAAGTAAGTTTAATAATTATTATTGACAGTTAAATTTAAACCAATATCGAGCCAGGAAATTTAAAAAGTCAAGTTCCTATTTTTATAGTACCACTCCTAGCTTCTCTAAAGGATAACAAATGAAACAAGATCAACTGTCTAACAAGAGAAAAGTAATAAAATAAATTTCTAAAATGGGGAAAGGAAAGAACAGATACACAAAGCAAAATGCTGACACTCCTCTCCAGCTTTACAGAGATATAAACAAACAAAAAAACAACAAACTATCTATGCACTACTCTGTTCTCTATCTAATGTATTACTGTGGGGTAATCTCCCAATGACATAGCAGAATCCCTTCTACACCTATTCTCACATACCTACTTATTTTTAAAGTAGTAGAGAAAAATAGCATCCTATAATTACATAGGTCTCAGACTATTTATTTAGTATTTCTTTCCATGAAAAAGAAAGTAGGAATAACCGGAATTTATAAGTCACAAGAGATTTAATTCATAATATTTCATTTAATGTAAAATTTTACAGATATAATCCCCATTTTATAGAGGAGAAAACTAAAGCTCAGGGAGGAGGTTAGCAGTAGTTTACATCTACAAAGAATTTTAAACATTAACCATAAAGCACTTTATTTACCATCCTAAAAAAGATAGACAACAATAATAAAGACAGGTCCTGTGATTAATTGGCACAGGGAACTTTCCAGAGGAGAAATTCTCCCAATGCAGATTCTCCAAATAATCTCCAAACTGCATTAGATAGTTGCCTAGAGCACGAAGTAATTCCCATTCCTTGGGCCTGGAAAAACTTTGAAACCTTCTCTCTGTCCACAATGCCACACTCCTTCCCCCTAGCACAAGTATTGTAAGTTGGACAATTGACCAAGGTAAAAGGTCCATGGTTGCAGAACTAGAAAGGACCCTTGGTGTCATCCCATCCAAACTCTCCTCATTTTACAGAGGAGGAAATTCAGAATCAGAAATGTGATGTACTTGTCCATAATCTCAAAGGTATAAAACAGCAAATCTAAGATTCACCACCAAATGTTGCTATCTTTCCACTGTATCCCACTGCTTCTACCACAGTAAAGAAGGCCTAGAGAGCCAAGAACTGAACCCAGGCTCATTTACATTTTGGCTCTCACTGCAATGCTCTTTTCACTAATGCAGCTTTGAGAAGAAGAGCTGCAAGAGGGCAAGGGAAAAGAGACCCTCCTCTTCTTCTTCTTGCTACTTGTTTTACAAATAATTAATTCTCTTATGTTTGTACCTCACATAATTTTTGCATGATCTATTCCCTGAAATGACAATGGATGTATCCTACTGAGAAATTATAATGATTTTAAAGTGTAGGATAACTATGAAAACACCATCAAATTATTCATTTAAAATAAAATATTTTAATACTTTTAGAATATAAAAAATATTCATTTGCTCAATGTAAATTATAAATCCTCTTATTCCTTCTAAGACTGTTTTCCAGAGCCCACCTGGTAAGAAGCTTTCTGAAATAAATGAAGCTGGTCCTCAGACTGCAGACAGTCTGTCACCAAACAGACTTACCCTCAAGGTCTCACTGTCAGATCTTGTATACTATTAGCCAGCCAGTCATTGAAAACCCAGTCACCTTCATACAAATAAGGAATTGGAGGAAAACACTAGTGAAAAAAGAACTAAAAACAAAAGATCCCTTGGACTTCCTACTAAGTGGTAAGATAAAATAATGCATAAATATCACAATCTGTTTTTTATTTCAATAATGCTGTAATATATTTACTTCAATAATCTAGCCCATCTATAAGTATTGCTAGCCAAAGAGTCTTTCTGGCCCACACAGACTTTGTATATGCTAATTCCCATCAATAATTTATTGACCACTACCTACCAAGTATAACATGTACAGGAGGTACTTGACAAGGGAAATCTATCCAGTCTCATAACCTTGAACAAGAGATTTTACTCTTCTACGTATTAGTTTTCTTAGCAGTGAAATGAGAGAGCTGGAAGAGATCATCACCTAAGGTCCTGCACATTTCTAACACACAATGATCTCCAATTCTTCACATAAGAGGCTTTAAATTTCTGCCCTGAATCAACCCTTCAGAGTTCTCCAGTATACCTATCACAAGAAGAAGCCAAGACACAACTCCTTATGAAAGGTACTTTTCCCCAAATCTAAGACAGAATTGAATGACTGCTAAAAAATAAAAGAAAATAAAGAGGAAACATTTGGTGAGATTAAGACAATTATCAGATATCCTGTGTAGACAATACTTGGATATTTTTACATTCAAGATCAAGATCACCTCTGAAAATCTATTCCCTAAAATGACAATGGAAGTATCCTATTGAAAATTATTATATGTCTTAGAAATACTTCTGTTTTATAGTGTTTCCTTTCCCTTCTTACTCAATCACTCAAACCTCTAACTGCTTCTACTTCTTGAATTTCTACTTTTCCTGTGGATGCTCTCTTTCCTGACCATCCCCAATAATACCTGATAGAAGTTAAATGGGAAGTTATGGGAAGCTATGTGGCAGGTGGCAAAAACTAACATGTTGGAGATATATCTTCTCAATATTAATCACAAACATTTCTCTTGGGGACAGTACTACTTTTAAACCACTGGCTTTAAATTGACAGCAAGGGCATCTATCTGAACAACAGGAAAGCTAAAAAACTATTGCTAGCTTTCTACTTTCTATTTCTTTAGATATTCTCTACAGAGACAACACCTTCAAAGTAAATAATACAATCTTTTATGGATAATGTCATATATGAACTTACTCTTTAAAAAAATTATTTCCTTTGTCTTTGGAAATGTAATTTCTGGCATCTGTAGGGTCATGGATTTCACATTTTACTAACTAGTACTAACTACTAACTAATAAATAGTAGCCATTTACTATAGTTTTCATTTATTCAAATTTATCTCCACATATAAGTGTCCCAAGCCTCTTGCTTTGTATAGTCAAAAGACTACTACTTTGGCCACCATTATAAGACCTGCCAAATGTGTACTTAATGTATTACAATAAAAGACTGTCACCATTTCTATTTTATTGGCAGAAATTTTAAATTAGAGATTTTATGATATATTAATGTTTTTTTAGGTAGTTCCAAGAATAGAACCATGTATTTCTAAGGCTTGTTTAGTTAACTAATAGACCGTTAGTAAAAGTACTTCAACAATAAACTGTGGGAAATTACTATCAAAAAACTTGAAAATTTTACTATTTAAAATACATTTCAAAAACCTATTGTGTCATCTCTATTCTGACTGATGCTTCAAAAATTTATGAAAAATTAATCAGTAGCTCCATCCACAACCAATATTTCAATCGTGAGTGCCTGCAAAATTTTGCTTTATAATCTACTTTGCATAAGGCCTCACACAGCATCATACCCTGAATGGCTTTATAAAAAAAAAAAAAAAAAAAGCAAACATATCAGATCTTAACATATCAAAATGTTAAACTTTAAAGGTTAGAGCTTAAATTTAAGATTCTATTGCTCTTACATATTCCAGGAATAAGAAACTATAGTTTTGTAAACTTTTTAGAAAAAGATTTATAAATAACAACAATAAGCAATGATAAGGACCAAATTTTAAGAAGATTCTAGGAGCTGCAAATCATAGTGCAAGATTTATGCTATTCAGTGACACTAGACCCTGTAAAATTATTAGTTCTCATTACACATCTGTTAATTTTAGTTAACAACAAAATTAAGTCTTTAGAGACATGTATTATCTACTAGAAATAAAATGAAATAAAACAAGAGTGTACAGCATTATAATCTCCCTACAAGAACATACAGCAATACAGCCTTTATTTCTCTCTAAAATTTCAAAGTTTCAAGAATTAAATGAATGGAAGATTGTCAGAAATGAAAGAAATCTGAGCAATAATGTTTAGATGAATTTCTGTTATAAAAGAATAATTCTACAGTGAAGAACATGACAGCAAAGATTAATGGGACAACGGCTACAAATGCATGGAAAAAATAGCAGCAAAAAGGAAATACAGAGACTTGTTGCTGTCTGTTCCAAACTCTTCCATTAACGATGAAAGTTACTCCTTAAGGCTGGGAATAAAGGACAAGGCAATAAGCTATTCAAAAAGCATCATTATCTCTTAATATTGTTACAATTTTTTCCCCAGAGGGGGAAAAAATTTAGGAGAAAATTGTCTATCCCTATCTCAATAATTTTGGGGAATACAGGGTAAGGGAAGGGAGAATTGGAAATTTCTCCCTTTCAAAATAGAAAACACTCTTTAAATTACCATAATTTTTATGGGAAAGAAATGTTAAAGATTTTCATCCTGACCTATGATTTTACTAATGTAGGAAATTCCCAACGAAGAAATTGCCACTGCCAATTTTTGTAGGACAATGCATGTGAAACTGTATATTTGCTATCTTCATAAGAATAAGTCCCATCACCAAGAGGCTTGCCAAAAGGTAAATTTTTGTCCATGGAAATCTTGAGACAATGAAAACTACAAAATGGTGAAAAGTCATGCAGTTTTAAAATTTTTATATAAATTGTTGCTGAGCTAATTATGAGATTTTTATTAACTAGCAAGTTAGAAATGTGTTGAAATCAAGCCTGAAATGTATTTACCTCACCTCTGCCTAAAAGAATCCCTCTCTCCTTTCTAATAAAGTTCATACACCCCTCTAAATGATGCCTTTCTCTTTACCTTCAAACTACCAGTGTCCTCCCTCCCAACCTATCTTGTATTTAGGTACTTTCTATTTATTCTATATGTACTTGTTGGCTTTCCCATTAGAGTATAACCTTGTTGCAATTAGGAACTATATCCTCCTTTGTACTTTTATCCACAATATCTAGCACATAGTAGATGGTTAATAAATGCACACTGATTGGATGAAAAGCAAGAGACATAGGTTTAAAGACTTTTCTAACAGTTGCCATCTATATAATAAATGGTCAAAAGATAGGAATGAACAGTTTTCAAAAGAATCACAAACTATAAATGACCACATGAAAACATGTTCTGAATCTCTCATAAAAGAGAAAGCCAATTAAAATAACAGCTTTCATCTCACCTAATATCCTCAAATTGTCAAGTATGAAATAAAAATTAAAAAATCAATACTCAAGGAGCTAGGGAAAAGCAGGCACTTTGAGGGGCTATTGGTGCTTGATCCAATCATTCTGGATTTTAAATTGTATGATAAATATATGTATTAAGATCAGCCTTAATAAAAATAAAAAGAAAGAGTTTTCACAAGTTTTACAAAACATATATATTAAGATCAGTCTTAATTTAAAAAAAAAAAAAAAAAAAGGGTTTCACCATTGGGTGAAACAAACAAAAAAATTTCACTGTGTTTATTTAGATCTGGCAGACTTCTCATAAGTTATCCACTCAAACCCCTTCATTTTTCAGATACCATCTAGAATCCACAGAGAGAGGAAAGGAGATTTAAGTACCTACTGTGTATCAAGTACCCTGTTAAGCATTTCACAATTATCTCATTTGATCTTTAAAATAATTCTGGAAGTTATAATCCCATTTTGTAGTTGAGGAAACTGAGGCACAGAGGTTAAGTGAACTTCCCATGATCAGTGAATTCATGGTATTCCCTTAAGTGAAATAGAAAGGCATTTTTGGCACAGTGAAGAGTGTGCAGGTATGGAATCAATGAAGATTTAGGGAAAGATTTCAATTTAGTTCTTCCTGACTCTAAGCCCAGGACATTATCCACTGTGAGTCATCTATCTGCCAAAATACAATGATATAGAGCTGCTATTCTTAGAGTGCCACAATTTCTAAAAAGTTAAAACTGCAGGCTTCTAAAGAACAATAGAGAGATAATAAATGAGCATAAATAAACCAAAGCAAAAACACTTGTATACAAGCACTGACAGAAATGTTGCCAGCAAGAGATATGTGATTCAAAAGAGAGGATGCCAATTTCAGAGGAGGAGAGGAGGAAATTGAATAATCTATTAATTATATTCCAAAGGAAAAAAAAAAGAGACTCACAAGTAATTCTATCATATATTCAAACAACAATTCAAAGATTACATAAATCACAAAACTAAAAAAGAAGGTATCTTCTCAAACTCCTAAAATAAATGCGGTCCTTGCTCAATTTCACGAGAGTTAAAGTAGAGAAAGAAATCATAAACCAATGGTTTATGATTTCTTTAATTTAAAATATTAAATGTTAGCAAAATGTTTATAACACAATCAAAACATATTCAACATGTCAACTACAATTAGGAAAATAAAATAGGATGTCTATGAAGCAAAAACAAGAAATAACAGTTTGATACCCAATCTACTGCACTGGTAGCTATATAATAGCTATATAATGTTCAAAGATACAATGGAAGGATCTCAGCATGTTGCATGACCACCAATGTGGAAGAATCAGGGGGAGATATTGATAAGCATTTCACAAAATGAGCTCTATGGATCTATTGATGGAATTCGCTATTCCTGTTTATTTCCTGTGGAAGCTATTGATGGAAGATGTTACAGCATAAAAAAATGTATCAATTTCTATGGTAATATATTAAATCAGAAGGCTCTGAAAATCATTCCCTGTCCTACCATGACAGTTTGATTTCAACTCATCAAGATTACAAAATGAGTCTTAAATTTAAGATTTAAATGAGCTTTTAGTTTTTAAAACACTATAAAAAGTAGTATTACTAATAGCTACTATGACAGAAGAGAATTTTATATACATTCCAAGTTAGTAAAAGCTCCTAACATCTAGCTAATTGATCTATGGATCAATTGTGATCTATAACACTACAGTACCTAACTTCAATGAGATTGCAGACCCACTGAAATATTAAAATATGATTTTAATCAAGTGTTTTTTAAAGTACAGATTTCCAAGTTCTGGCAAAATCCAATAATCCTCATATAGCAAAATATGACTCTAAGCCCTCCTTTCTTTTTCAAAATTTCCAAAAATGGAAACTATTAATAATGGACAAATAAAGACAAAATTAAAATGTCTGCTCTAAGTATAAAATTCTGTTAAGCTGAAATTGTATTAAAGATGTTGGCATTGATCATGGATTACTTATACAGTTTTATAGTATTAATAAATTTAATATTTAATATTATTTATTATAAATATATAATAGTAATGTATATTATAAATAAATAATTTAATAGAAATATGAAATGATGCACTACCTTAAATGTTACTGGGTTTACATATGTACAAAATATAGTACCAAATAAATTCAACTATAAAATTAAATCCCTAAATATCTAGATAGATGACAATTTTCAAAATTAATAATATTTTTTATTATCTAAATCTTAAACAGCAAGTTAATCTTTTTGCAGCAGTTACTTTCAGGAAATATCTTATGTTTTCATAAATAATTTTCTAAAGAAAAATTTTTCTACAGAAAAAGATTTATTTCAGTGTAAGGATTTAATTTAAGTACAAAAGAAGTATTTCAACTAAAATATAAAATGTCTGCTCACATACCTGTCTGGAATACAAGCTCTTTTCCTCCAACACCTGCTGCTTCCAGGTTAATAAATGCACGAATCAAATTAGCCCAGGGGTGCTGAGTAATAAAACCATGACTGGCCTTAATGAAAAATATAGAAAAAAATCAATTAAATTGTATTCTAAGATACTATCACATTTAACTCACTATATGAAAATAAATTCCCTAATGAAGAATAAGAGATATAAAATACATTTTCTCAAAACTAATAATTAAGAAAGAACAAATGTATCTGGGATACAGCAGAAAAAAACAGTAAATGATTAGAAGTTTTTAGTTGAAGGGGTTAGTTCCTATCATCTAACAGACAGTGTGAACATTAAGCAAGTCATCTTACTGTGAGAGCCTCAATTTTCTCATCTATGAAATGGGAATATCTGCTTGTCTAACTTACATAATTACTGTAAGGATGAGGCTCTCTGACCCTTAAACTCTGGGAAAGGTAAACTGAGTGACAATGTAACAAAAGCACAATTGATCAATCTCTTTAGGCCTCAGTATTACCAGTAAAGCAAGGAGGCTACTTCTCCCATTGTCTTACCCGATTCTAGGTAGAAAAATCAATGGAAGATAAAAAGAAATAGATGCCAAAATAAAGAAGTAAAAGGAAGAATAAAGAAATAGGGAAGTGCATATGATAGGAATTATCAAATTTTTGGAAAGCACTACTATCACAAGTTGTCACCTATTAGCTTAAAAAAAAAGTCACTAGAATAACTCTCACTTAGTAGTAAGAGTGGCAAAAGTATTAATCAACTCTTCAGACCAAGAGATATCAGGAAATTATGTCATGAACTATAGACATTTAATAATGAAAATTAGTGTGTAATGAACTGATGCTGTGAAGTGAATAGAACCAAGAGATTACTGTACACAGCAACAAGACTATTTTGTGATGATCAATTCTGATGGCTGTGGCTCTTTTCAACAATGAGATGATTCAGACCAGTTCCAATAGACTTGGAATGTGAGATCCATCTGCATCCAGAGAGAGGTCTGTGGGGATTAAGTATGGATCACAACACGGTATTTTCACCTTGTTTGTTTTTGTTTGCCTTTTGTTTCTTTTTTTTAATCTGATTTTTCTTGTGCAGCATGGTAATTGGGAAAATATGTACATTTTAAACATATATTGGATTACTTGCCTTTAGGGAAGGAGTGGAGGGAATGGAGGGAAAAAAAATTTGGAATACAAGATTTTTCAAGGATGCATGGTGAAAATTATCTTTGCATGTATTTTGAAAACAAAAAGCTATTATTCAATTTAAAAAAAAAAAAAAAGAAAATTAGCGTGAAAGAACAGTTTTTAAAAATCAATCCTAAGATTCCAAGATTTGAATGGTACTTTAGATATCCCTTATTTCAGACAGGGAAATTAGAACCAAAACAAAAATCCTATTTTTAAATCACTATTTAAAGAAATATTGCAATGATTTGTTTGTTAAACCAAATCATCTTCATGTAAGACCACTTTGTTTTTTTTTTGGTTTTTTTTTGTTTTTTTGTTTTTGTTTTTTTTACAATCAATCAATAAGTATTTATTAAGCACCTACTATATATCAGGCACTGTGACAAATTTTGAACAAAACTAGAGAACTTTGTTCCCCATATAACATTTTTTTTTTTTTAATTTAATAGCCTTTTATTTACAGGATATATACATGGGTAAACTTTACAGCATTAAACAATTGCCAAACCTCTTGTTCCAATTTTTCACCTCTTACCCCCCCCCCCCCTCCCCTAAATGGCAGGATGACCAGTAGATGTTAAATATATTAAAATATAACTTAGATACATAATAAGTATACATGACCAAAACATTATTTTGCTGTACAAAAAGAATCAGACTCTGAATTATTGTACAATTAGCTTGTGAAGGAAATCAAAAATGCAGGTGTGCATAAATATAGGGATTGGGAATTCAATGTAATGGTTTTTAGTCATCTCCCAGAGTTCTTTTTCTGGGTATAGCAAGTTCAGTTCATTACTGCTCCATTAGAAATGATTTGGTTGATCTCGTTGCTGAGGATGGCCTGATCCATCAGAACTGGTCATCATCTAGTATTGTTGTTGAAGTATATAATGATCTCCTGAAGACCACTTTGTTTTAAAAGTTTCAAGAACTGTTTATATAAATAAAAGATGCAAACTTGTGTTCCTTTTAGAGTTTTGTTTAAATCCTTCTCTGGGCATCATTCCCCTATATGTGTCTTAAATGTCAAGAGGCTTGAAGGCAAAAAAGTTTCTCTTTTGTGCTTATATTCCCAGACTAGCACAACATCTGGCATAGTAACTACTTAATAAGTGCTTTTTCATTCACCAATTAATTCATTCATAGTACTGCTAGAAAAAACGGTACAAACATTCCATCATTTGCACACAATACTTTTTCTCTCTCTCAAATAACAGACATTTAATAAAGCCTAATATTCAAAGCAGTGATAGCTACTTGCAAGACATTTTCTTCAGCTCCATTAAAGAGGAATATGACAGCATGTTGTAAGGCTTCTGATGATGTTGACAAAACTCGTAAGATTTCAAGCATCACTGAACAGCTAACTGCATCATCGCTGGCACCTTTGGAAAAAGAAATGATAGATCTACAATATGAAATGTGTTTCTAAATTGCTGTTTTTATAGCCTTCATAACCTGAAATTACTTAACTGCATATTAAGTTTAACTAGTCATTTCTTTCACTATTTATTCTATTAGCACCATCTCATTTAAAACAGTTTCTTCCACTTCTTTCTCTGATCACTGTCAAATCACTTGCTCCATCTTATACATTTCTCTTCTGTATTAGTACAGCATCTTATCTCCCCCTAACAGAATATAAGATTCCTGAGGATATGATTCCTCTTATTTTGAAACTCTTTTAAGTGCTCACAAAAATACTTTGTACACAGCATAACCTAATTAAATTGCTTTGTTAACTCTGTTGGTGCTACATACTTCCTATTAGATAAATTATAGAGATTAACATTTTAAGATTTAGAGCTAGGAGGAACCTTTGAGATCATTTAGGTCTAATAGTTTCCAACCTGTGAATCACAGTTATCACTGTCAAAAATCTACAAATTCATATATATATCAAGCATTGGCACTGCAATTTCCATTTACTTCCCACAAAATAGTTTTTAAAATGCTATTGAATTCATAGTAGCGTTTGGTCATCATATATATTTTTTCTATCAACAAATGCTAATGGTGTAAGTACTGTCATATGGGAGCCCAGTTTTTTTAATATTGAAAATGAAGCTTTATATTAGACAAAACCACTGTTATCCTCTAGTCATTTTATAGACGGGAAATCAGATGCCAGAGAAATCATCAACACAATGGCAGAAAAGCAGAGCTTGGGGATTTGAGCAAAGTGTTTTTTCTGGCTTTGAATCCAATACTTTCAATTATCCATGAAAACGAAAAGTAAGGACTTGCAACAATTCTCCAAAAATGAACTATCTAACCAAGAAAGGACTGACCCTCCTTCAAGATTTCAATATTAGAAATAAAGAAAACACTTAAAACAAAAAAGCCCTAAACTACGGCTTTATAACCTGGAGTCTATGGATTCATTTGAGCTTTGTATTTTTTTTTAAACTTGTATAATACACCTTTTCATATTTCCCCTTGTAATCCTTGGCATGTTATGTCTTTAAAAACAGCTGTCTGAATAGTCTATAGGCTTTATCAGACTCTGTCAATGGGGTCCAGGACACCAAAAAGTGAAGAACTCTCACCTCTACACAAATAAAATTGCTTCTCTCAGATCCAGAATAATTTCAGACTACAGTCTTCTCACAGACTTAGAACTAGAAGAGAATTTAAATCATCTAAACCATCCCTTCCTTTTCACAAGTGAGCAAAGTTTTTATGTATAGATATAGTCATGGTAACAGGAAGCAAACAGAGATGGGACTTAAGCTCAGGAGATAATTTTGATAGTGATGGGCAATTACCATCTTTCTTATGGAAGGTATTTTTAAAAATTTACCTCTAAGAAACTGATGAAAACATTTGAGATTTCTAAATCTAAAGCATAATGTATTGATGAAATAGTTAACTACAAGAGTAGAAAGGGATATACATTATCAGTCATAATCACCCATTAAGGTTAACTATTTTCAAAAAAATTAATTATGAAGGGATCCTTTCCTCTTACCCCTGACCAATAATAAGTGGGGAGGGCTATTGATGGAAGATGTTACATCATAAAAAAAGTATCAATTTCTATGATAATATATTAAATCAGGAGACTCTGAAAATCATTCCCTGTCCTACCATGACAGTTTGATTTCAACTCATCAAGATTATAAAATGAGTCTTAAATTTAAGATTTAAATGAGCTTTTAGTTTTTAAAATACTATAAAAAGTATTATTACTAATAGCTACTATGACAGAATAGAATTTTATATACATTTCAAGTTAGTAAAAGCTCCTAACATCTAGTAAGCTACCAATTTTAGCTGCAAAACTCCATGCTACAGTTTTAGAGTCAACAGCAACCTAGCTATGGTTCAAGAATAAACAGTTTATTAAATTATACTTGCTTCAATAATGATAGCATACTATGGCAACAGGATACAAGATATTTATAAGGCATTACTGGCTTGGATTAAAGCTAAATTAAGCTAAAAGCAACAATGAAAAATTGTCTTACTCATATATGTAGCTCTCATAAAAATCTAAAACCATCAAAAACCAGATTAAGTTATACCAAACACTAAATTCAAACTCTGTAAAAGTTGTTCTAAGCAATGTTTTACAATTTAAAGAAAAACCAACTATTTAAAAGGACAAAAGAAAAGTAAATTTTACAAGCATTATACACAGTGAAGAATACTCAAAGTAAACTTCTTGATTTTTTTTAAAATAAAGCTTCAATGCCTTTTTATACTAACAATTCCAGTGTCTCTGATAGCCTTAGATAGCTCAAATACCTTTTTCAAGAGTCAAAGAAAATCAGAATAGGATAGAGACAGCTGACATCGTCAAAAAAAAAAAAAAAAAAGCAGGGTTCTTCTCTGATATACACTGGCTTTTGGAACATTGGCGAATCATCAACACTGTCAATCCCCCAAGATGACTCTAAAGATTTCATGCTATAATTGATTTGCTGAGGGAGTTTCCATACTTCAAATTATTCTATGGAGATAAAGCCAAAGAACCAAATCAAAAAAAAAGTGTGAGTGAATGTGCCAAAGAGAGAGGTATTAATAGATGTCACTTTTTCTTTAACTTTAAATTTGAAGTTCTCCCACAAATAACAATGTCCCTCAACACCAACCACCTGGAACTACATGGCAGATGTCTCTGTGTGTAACACCTTGCTGTAACATTATTCTTTGTAGTTATTATTTCATTTGTGTCTTAGATTAATACATTGAGAAATACTTTAAAAATACGTACTAGTAGGTCTTTTCTAGGGAAGTGAGGTGATGCAGTGAATATGGCACCAGGTTGGAATCAGGAAGATCTGAGTTCAAGTGTAGCCTCAGACACATTAGCTCGGTGACCCTGGGCAAGCCACTTACCCCCAACTTGTTTTAAGTTCCACTTCTGTAAAATGGGGACACACTTGAAAAGGAAATGGCAAATAACTCCAGTATCTTTGCCAAGGAAATTCCATGGGTTTTGAGACATGTAGAGTCCATCATTACTGAATAACAATAAGGTCTTAGCTACCTAAAGTTTACATATTACAAGTTTCTATTATAATACACTAATATAATTTCTAAGGATGGAATATTTTGGAGAATATTTTGGCAATGTATAACTACTGAAAGTCACGTTATTGATTCCTTTACACTTTCCACTTAATAAACATTTGTTGAATAAATAATCCTTTAAACAACATGAAGAAAAAGAATATAGCAATATATAAGGGCAGGAATGCAAATGTAAAATGTTCTAAAAATCCCAAACCAAAAAGGAATGGAATTGAAAGCTTTTTTTCCCCCTAAAACAATATTATTTGAAAATAAGGGTTAAAATGGAAAAATAGAGACATTCTCATTTGGAACTTAGTAGAAAGTTGATCAGGTCCATAGATTTCAAAATATGTTTATATCCCAGCAATGTTTCTTACTACAGTGGTTTCTACAACCAAGACAATGAAAGGGTTAGACTAAATTATGTCAAAGGTTCCCCCCGCCCCCAGTTTTATGATTCTATGACTAATCCACATCTATATTTCAGTTAAGGACAAAGTAATAAGCACACACAAAAATTATTATAGACATAATACTAAGCATACAAAAAATAAGCACCAGCAATAAAAAGGCTAAAATATTTCTACTTAAAGATAACATAATTGTGTGTGCAAAAAGCCCAAAAGACTATAAAAACTTAATAGATGTTAAATTTAGTAATATAGTAAGATACAAAATAAGCCTACAAAAGTGACTTACATTTTTCTATAACACTTAAAAATCAGGAAAAATCAAATGGAAATGTCATTTATGTTAATTGAAAAAATAAATAATTTGACACTAATCTACCAAAATATGCTTTAAATCAATTTAAAAAAAAAAAAAAAACTATTTTAAAGGTTTTAATAGTAATTCTAAAAGAATACCTGACCTGGAAGAATCACCTCTATCACTAATCTACCAAAATATGCTTTAAATCAATTAAAAAAAAAAAACTATTTTAAAGGTTTTAATAGTAATTCTAAAAGAATACCTGACCTGGAAGAATCACCTCTATCATAGTTAGAGTAAAATTGATAACAAAAAATGTCAAAATTTCTGAAATTAGTTTACAGATTCAACTGAACACTTTATAGAATTGTATTATTAAATGATTAGATTTGTTTGGAAAAATAAAGACAAGAAGCTTATCAAAGAAAACTAAAAAAATAAAAAAATAAATAAATAAATAAATTCAGAGAATTACCTTTGCAAGATTTTTTAATAGTAATTTTATAACTACCTGGTATTGATTTTTTTTAATGAAAAAATTATCGATCAATGGAAAGAAAACCTAGAAATAAAATGAAATATATAAAATGATTAGGAATAGAGATTGCACTTATAATTTCACCAGTAAAGGCAGCTTCCAAATGAGAAAACTCCTATCAAAATACCTTATAGTCTTATAAGTTGCCTGGGGCAGTGAGAGGTTAAGGGACTTACTTCCCTAGCTCATTCAGCCATATGTCTGACAAAAGCAGGCCTTGAACACACTCAGTTTAAAAAGTAATTGAAAAAATCTATCAAAATAAATAAAAATACAATAGAACATGTCAACATGTCACACAAAAGTCATACAGAAGGATGCTGTATACGGCCAATAAGTGACCAACAGGGGTCCTTATGTATGACTTAGTGAGGCTGTATTACTATGAGTTTGATACCAATGCTCTACAATATTCTGTCTTGTCAAAAATGATTAGTGTTTTAAAATTTCAAGGCTACAAAACCAATGGGAAAAACACAAATTCAAAAAAAAAGTTTGGGGAAATTATATAGCCATAAGCAAAAGATGTAAGACTCTAAACTCACTACATATTCTAGGTAAAATCAAATTAATCAGTGTTCTAAATTTGTTTACACATGAAAAAGCTGCTATTGAACAAATGGAAGAAATTCTTAAATATAAAATCCTTGAAATTGATTAAATAAAAATAACTCCATTTGTAAAACGAAAAGCAATTTATCCAAAGTAAAAAAGCAAACGAGAGAGATTGCAGTAAATATTTCTGATAAAAATATATTTCCCCCAACGCTGTGAGGGACTGATATATAAATTTACCAGAATAATGCCAAATCACCAATGAATAAATGGGCAAAAGGTACGAACAGACAGTTCTCTTAAGACAAAATTTGTTAATAGTGCCATAAAAAAAATTCTCTAATCATCTGAGTAGTGAAAATTAAAACTCAGAGATAAAACTTGACCCGGAAAATAGCAAAGGTAAGTAAAACTGATCAAATTCAATGTTGGCAGGGCTGCAAGGAAATAGGTATGCTATCACATTGCTAGTAAAGTTTAAAGAGGTGTAATCTTTTTAGAAAACAATCAAGCAAAACATAATAAAAGTTACAAAACTGATCACATCCTTTGACCAAATGATCTCACTTGTAGGCCTAAAAAAGCCACACACGTACTTTTTTAAAAAAATAGTATCAAAGAGATAGTCTACATATCCAATAATTGAAGAATTTAAAAAAAAAATATATAGAAATGTTTTATCACAAAAATGACAATTAAGTGATGCAATAATCTAGTAAAATAAGAAGATTCAAACATAAAAATAAGGCAAAATTTCTACAAAGTAATAGGGGAGGAAGGGGGAAAAGAATAATCTAATAAATTGATAATACTATGACTTTATTTAAAAAGGATCATAGGCGGCAGCTAGGTGGTGCACCAGCCCTGAAGTCAGGAAGACCTGAGTTCAAATATGGCCTCAGATAACACTTCCTAGCAATGTGATCCTGGGCAAGTCACTTAACACCAATTGTCTCAGCAAAAAAAAAAAAAGAAAAAGAAAAAGAAAAAGTATTTTAAAAACCCAAAGGAAAATTGAAAAGGAATGCAAATAAATTATAAGTGCTATTACTTTGTGAATTTTTAAAATCAAAAATAAAATTTGGAGTTTTAAGACTTTACTAAGACACTTTTATTGTTGGTGTTTTCTCAGCTTTTTTTTAAGCTTATAACTTTTTGAAACATAAATAATGGGCTAATATCAGTACAAATATTCAAATTAAATTTTAGACCGGAAAAAATTAATTTTAAAAAATGTTTTAATTAAATTTAATTTTTAAATTAAAACCTGGTTGTAAAAGACACCATTACATTTTTTTTAAAAACTAATTGTCTGGTGCTACAAGCAAATATAACAAGTTTTGCACCACTCTAGCAATTAAGCATTATAAAAGAGCACCAGAGACTGTTTTCAAATTGGAGACAGAAGACTACTACATGACCCTGGGCACTTTATGTGTTCCAAATCTGTTTCCACTTTGGCCAAGTGAGGAAATTGGGTGCGAATTTCTGAGCTGTATTAAGCTAAAGAAGAGATGAATGCACTAACAATGGGTGAGTTTCTGTCTTTAGGCAGTCCCAAACGGCCTAAGAATAGATAAAAAGCACAGGTGTGAAAGATTAAAACTTCTGTCAGTCAGTATTGAAATTAACCCCATAAGGGGCACTTTTGAGATATGAAGACCCCTGTCTCGGCATCATCTGCCTTTACCTCAGCAAAAAAGGGAAAAAAAAAATTTAAGACCACCCAGGGAATGGTAAGTCATCACCCCCAAAGCTGGGTTTAGATGGAAGCTTCTTTACCTTTTTCTTTTCATGGACCCCTTCCCTTTCCATTTTAGCAGTCTAGTGAAACCTATATATGATTGAAGGATAATGATAAATGTCAGATAGATGCTAGTGAAAAATGCATTTTTTTCCCTCATATATAATAAGTTCATGGACCTCTGAAATCTATTCATAAAGCTAAAGTTAAGAACCCTTGTTTTAGACAAGTGCTATTGTCTAGGTATTTTAAAATGATTAAATAACAGCATGAGCATACCTGGAGAATTTGCTACTGAGTCAAAATGACAATTGGACAGAACTGCATGCTGTGCTCCATTTCTAGGTTCCAGCTTTACTACAACATTGGTTATGTTATCATAATAACTAGTAAATCCTCCTAAGAAGTCAATGCTGAAGGACCCTGTTGGTCGTTGCACATCTACTGAAATCTTGTGAATGCTGCTGCTTTCAGCTTTGATCAGTTTAATCTGCTCCAAGAGGTAGTTAACTGTGAGAACTTCATTTTCTAGGCTTCCTGTAGTTCTGGGACCAATGGAAGTTATATGTTCAAGATAATTCCTATAAGAAATCAAAAAGAGTAAGATGAAAAAAAGATTTGCTAAGCTAAAAGCACCACAGTATAAAAGAGTAAGCCACATCTACCTAAATATTTATCAATAATAAGGGACCTTCACTGTATTAAGTATAACTTGAAATAATCTATAAATTCCTATTAACTTTTCATTTTTAGCCCTTATCACTTCACACAAGGATTTGTCATCTAAAAAAATTATTTTCGCACACTTCAATATAATTGTTTACAATACAAACATATCAAACTACCAAAAGCAATAAAAAGTATGTCCAAAAGTCATGCCTACAGTGAGATAGTGACACAACTTCTTTACATAGTGGGTGACTGATTTACATGGTTAAAAGTCAGTGTGACCTCCTCCTAATGCATACAAATAATCACCTTACAAAGTTTTAAGTGGGCCCAAACTCAACTTTTTCAAAAAGATAATTAGCCAAAGTATGCAATCCACCACTAACCAAAAAATTCTGATAAGAGTACTTAAGAAAACAAACTCTCTCTGCTTGATGGTCAAAACTTTTTTAGTAAGATGATCTAGTGAAATATTTTTCACATATAATTATTGACCTGTCAAATATAGGTTACTATACTTTTAATTTCAATGAACAATAAATAGGCTGTGAGAAACTTTTCAGTAGGTGTAACTTTAACTCTACTACGCTCTTTTCCATCTCAAAATTAGCACAAAAAGTGATTTTATATAATAGTACAGAAAATCATTGTTCAATCTTCACTCTGACAAGTTTACAATTTTTTTTTTAAAGAATCCAGCCTTCTACAGAAGAATATTTCCAAAAAGAATGAAAATTCTGTCTCTGAAAACAAAAAAAAAACAAAACTATAAATGGTACATCAATCCCATTTCTCCCTTTATGTGCATTATTAAAAGCTGGAGGGATAATTATCTAGTTCAGGAGAGGTATGCTCAGAGTAACATAGAGGGTAAATAGAATCAAGTATTAGGGCTTAGGAGCTGAAAAGGTCAGGTCATCTCAAGAAGGTCCGCCAGTAGGCAAGCATTTATCAAGAGATTGCTGTGTGCCGGGCACCGTGCTAAGCGCCCGGGCCACACAAGCAGCAGCGGTCCGCGCTTCAGAGCAGCTCGCAATCCTCCCGGGAGAGGAGAAAACCACTATGTA
The DNA here is from genome assembly GCF_902635505.1 of Sarcophilus harrisii. Classification (NCBI taxonomy): domain Eukaryota; kingdom Metazoa; phylum Chordata; class Mammalia; order Dasyuromorphia; family Dasyuridae; genus Sarcophilus; species Sarcophilus harrisii. The sequence goes on along the minus strand of NC_045426.1, from coordinate 116,848,770 downwards.
CATATCCCACTCCCACGTGCGAGCTCTCTCTAATAAGAAACCAGTCTTGCAGCAGAGTCGAAGATGCAAAGATAGTCTCCAGAGGCACCATATTAGAACGAGCTTTCTTTCGCCCCCCAGGGCTTAATAAAAAAACTTAATAAAGATTCCTTGGCGTGACTTGATTTGCAAAAGTCAAATCGGATGGTTTGGTGCTCAGAAGGACCTCGGACTTTATCTAGTCCAAACCGGCTCCATTTGCGGAGGAAACTGAGGGGTAGAACTGTTAAGTGACTCGCCCAAGGTCATCGCAAGAGGAAGCACCACCGAGATCCGAACCCAGGACTTCCCGGCTTCCAGATCCGGCGCCTCGCTCCGCTGCACGGAGTGTGGGCCGGTGCAGCTCACCCGCGTTTATTAAACGCTTGCGGTGTGCCACACGCAGCGCGCAAAGGTGTGTGCACGCGTGGGGGAGGGTAGGAGGAGGACGGGGAGCCAAGCGGCACCTACCGGGCGCGCAGCGCGCTGAACTCCGGGCGGGGCCCCGAGGAGGCGGGCAGCACGAGCTGCCGCAGAGAGAGCTGCACGAGCAGCCGGAGCCCGAGCAGGTAGAGGAGGAGAGCGACCGCGGCGCGCGCCTCCGACAGCCCGGACCCCGCGGCCCGGCCACCGTCACCCCCCTTCCGCGCCCAGTCCCGGGGCGAGCCGAGCAGCGGCCCCTGCTCCGAGGCCTCCCGCCCCTCCTGTCCCGGGGCAGCCGGGCTCCCTCGGCGCTCTACGCCGACGCGGAGCCGCCTCACGGCCGCCGACTGCGAGCCCCACTCCATGGCCGCGAGCCGCGAGCCCCGAGCCCCCGCAGCGGCCACCGGCCCGACCAACCGCCACCGCCGCCTGCACCCCGGCAGCCGGGGCAGCGCCTCCTGAGGAGCCGACGGAAACTGCACTGGGACAAACTTGTGCTGATTGGTCCTTCCCCGCGGGCCGCCCTGGGCCCGCCTCCTTGGGCGGGAGGGGCGGGGTTGGCGAATCGAGAGTGTTTAAGGAGTCCGCTCAGGTGGACGGCAGAAATTTCCAGAATGGGAAGCCGAGTCCCAAGAGCTTCTTTGGAACTTAATGGAAACTTAGGCAAGCATGCAAGTGAAAAACGGAAATCCCACCTGTCCCTGCCCCCCACGGCGGGGGGGGGGGGGGGGGGGGGGGAAGCTGGCCTGGCTCGGGACCGCCTTTGGGCCCGGGGGAAAGGGAAAGTAGGACAATGCTTGGGAGTCCCTGCTGACATCCCCCTTTCCTCCCGCTCCTCGCCCCCTCCCTCCTCCCCCCCATCCCACCCCCGTCCTCCCCTCCCTCCTCCCCCTCACCCCGCCAAGAACAAATGCCCGTGGCTCCTTATAAGCTCCAGCATCAAAATACAAAATTCTGCTCGGCTTCCCTCTTAGGGGCTCGTAGGCAGCTAAGCGTAGTCCCCTAGCGATCCTGGACGGTGGCCTCCTTGCCCTTCCCAGCCAACAAAAATATTCCGCCCGTCAGTTGTCATTTGAGTGCCCTCCTGGCTTCCTTTAAGTCTCAACTGAAATACCGTGCTCTGCAAGCGGGCTTTCTGCAGCCCTTATTAACGCTAGTGCCTTCCCTCTGAGATTCTCTCCAGTGTGGGAGCTCTTGGTCAGGTACGTCAGTCCTGTAGGTTTTCATAGCAACGATACTGAAGGGATTGGCTTTTTGCTTTTCCAGCTCATTTTACAGATGAGGAACTGAGGCAACCAGGGTCATCCAAGTAGTGTCTGAGGCTGGATTCGAGCTCCGGACAGGGGGCTCGATCCCCTTAGCTACTTGGCCACTGTCTGGGTCTGTCTTATCTCCCTCCCTCCATCTCTTGTTCTTAAATGTACCTATAGATCTTGATATAAATACACATATATCTGTGTGTATTATATGTGTGTATATATGTATATTCAGATGTACATGTGTATGTACCTGTGTACTACATATATGTACACAATTATGTGTGTATATGTATATTCAGATGTACATGTGTATGTACCTGTGTACTACATATATGTACACAATTATGTGTGTATATGTATATTCAGATGTACATGTGTACGTACACAGACACTACATATGTGTACGCGATTATGTGTGTGTATGTATATTCAGATGTACATGTGTACATACACAGACACTACATATGTGTACGCGATTATGTGTGTATATGTATATTCAGATGTACATGTGTACGTACACAGACACTACATATGTGTACGCGATTATGTGTGTGTATATAAAGATGTACATGTGTATGTACACAGACACTACATATGTGTACGCGATTATGTGTGTATATGTATATTCAGATGTACATGTGTATGCACAGACACTACATATATGCATACAATTATGTGTATATGTATATTCAGATGTACATGTGTATGTACAGACACTACATATATGCATACAATTATGTGTATATGTATATTCAGATGTACATGTGTATGTACAGACACTACATATATGCATACAATTATGTGTGAATATACAAACCTCTGTTTCTATTTAAAAGCAAGATGACAAATCAATAATTGCCAGTACATATATATGCATATATATGCATCATACCTATATATATGTATTATGTATCATAGACATGTAATCTCTGCTCATATACAAAGAGCTGTAGTTATATCTTGTTTTTATGTAGTTGTTTCCCCTATTGGAATGTGAATTCCATGAGGTCAGGACTGGGGGGGTTTGCCTTTCTCTAAGGCTTTAGCCCTACATGGCCATATCTGTGTTTCCAAGAAGCAGTAGCACAAGCTGTGGCCACACCCCATGAACCATGAACCGGCTAAAGCTGGTTGAGGGTAACTGATAGGCCTCAAACCTGTCAGGTGGGTCTCTAACCCAAATATCTGAAGACTCCCTGGTGGACTGTGCAGAGAGAAAAGTTTGTTCCCAGGGCCATGATGGATGAAAGCAGAGACACTCCAGAAAGCTCAGAGCTGGTCATTTAACCCCTCCCTCCCAGGCCATGGCCAGTCAACTTTCATCCTGCCATTGGACATTGGTGACTCAGAAAGAGAGAGTGAGGTTGACAAACTTGTAACAATTCCTTATTTAAATCCAAAGCAAACAAAAATCAAGCAGTGATATCAAAAACCAAGGACAAAAATAAAATGGGAATTTCAGGAGCTTAGGAACTCTTTTTGCTTTTCTCTGTAACTTTCAGGGCTTGGTCTTGCTTGCTTAGTTATGTAATGTAATAGATATTTAATATGTACTTATTGACTCACTGACTGATAAACCACCTTTTCTTATTTTTAGATAGAGACAGAATTTTCATGGCCTGTTAGCTATTTTGTTTGGTCAAGTGCTATAACTTAGAGCGCTTGCTAATTGCCAAAGTACTTTCTTAGTTGAGTCCTAATGGGACAGACAGGATAAATGGGCATTCTCATGCTCATTTTAGATATAAGAAAAAAGAGGCTAAGGTCAGAAGTCAGAGCCAGGACTAGAATACAGATCTTTGAGGGAAAATTCTATCTGCTTGAATTCCCATCCATCTTTTAAAGTCCAAATGGAACATCTCCTTCATAAAGCTTCCTCCCTAATTCTTTCAGGACTGCTCTCTCACTATACTTTGGTTTGAACTCTCTAATGTACTTCAGTGATTTGTGTATTTATTCCCCATCTTTCTACAAGATTGTAAATAGTCCTGGGGGAAGGACTATATCTTGCCTGAACTTTGAATCCATACAGACTAAGTATTTAATAAATGTTTGTTGAATTAATGGTTTGCCTCTCCCACATGTTCATAGCCACTTTGGACAGACACCCTTGCTATACAAGTGGCTCACTTGCTATACCGTACAGCACCACCACCACCTCTATCATGATGTAGTTTAGTTCAGTGACATTGACTCCCTTGCTATTATATGACGATACTCCATATCCAGATTCCTGGAATTTTCCCAGAAGGCTCTCCCTTCTCATCTCTGCCTCCTAGCTTCTCTGTCTGTCAAGTCTTAACTGAATCTTCACCTTCTACAGGAAGCCGTTCCCAATCCCTCTTCATTTTAGTCCCTTCCTGTTAATTACTTCCTATTCATCCTACATATAACTTGTTTGTACACATTTGCTTGTTGTTTCCCCCACTAAATTGTTCTCATTGAGGTGAAAACCTGTCTTTTGCTTCTCTCTGATTAAATTAGAGATGGATTTTATGAAGGAAGGAGTTCTAACACCAATAAAATCACAGATAACCCTACTTTTTCATGTCTCCTGTCTCATACTTACATACCCAATAAATATCCCCAAGCTTATCACAATGCCCAGTACATGGTAGGTGCTTAATTAATGTTTATTAATTACAGGCAGACTGACTGGCTGCCTGACATGGCCCATAATGATAGATTTAGGAGATTTCTTCTCCCATTTTCTTTTCTTTTTCTCCAGAGGAACCTCTGTGCTTTTCCATAAGTATGGAAAAAACTAAAGCATTATGTATTGGTCTGGTCTTTTCAGTCAATCTCAGTTTTCTGTGTACACACTTAGAAACGTATGCATGGGAAAACTGTACTTCCAAGTATAATGGGCAATAGTAGATATCTACCACTTGCAAGAATTTACTAGACAGTTACCTTCTTAACTTTAAACCTAATTCATTTACATTGAGGAAATACATTTACATTGAGGAAGTTAAAAAGGTACATCAATAAGAAATGTGGTTCTCAGATTAATTTGATCCCTTTTTGATCAGATTTTTCTTGTACAGCATGATAAAAGTGGAAATATGTTTAGAAAAATTGCACATATTTAACCTATATCGGATTACTTGTGAAGGAGAGGAGGAAGGCAGGGAAAGAGGAAAAATTTGGAACACAAAGTTTTGCAAGGATGAATGTTGAAAACTATCTTTGCTTGTATTTTGAAAAATAAATAGCTATGGTTATTTTTTAAAAATAAAATAAAGATGTGTCCTTTCAACAGCAGCTTCATACCCAATAAGCATTCAGCAAATTGGACAGGGATGGTGAACATAGTGTTGGTGGAGAGAGTTTTGTTTTGTTTTTAAAGTCAATTTACTCATTTAAAGCCATTTTAATTATAATTTTACTTGTGAGAGAATCTCAAGTCTGTGACCAATGCAAATTAATGAAAAAGATAGGATTAAATGCCAGGGCCCTTCCTAAAATTACTATTTGTCAGCTGTCCAGGGTGATCTAAATAAGCACACATTTCAACAGCAGGGTCCACCTCCCATGGAGTATCTGCTTTGTAGGTAAAGATGAATTACCCCTGCTAACCTTATAGGCTCCTTCCAAAGAGCCCATGGGGGCAGGAGAGTTCCCAGTCTGTTAGATTCAGAGATAGTAAAGCTGAGACCTGAACCAAAGTTAAGTGAAATCCCACTGGATTTTTCTTGTTTGTTTTTAAACCCCAACCATTTTTTAACCTTAGTGCAAGGGACCAAATTATATCCTCAGACTCATATTATAGGAGCTTGCCTTATGCCAGAGAGCACCTCCTATTGCTCAATCTGAGAGGATGCCAGAAGCCATAGAGCAGAATAGATACAAATAGTACAGAGATTCTTGACCTTTTTGTTTGTCCTTGACAAATACAGCCTTAGACAAGGACCCCTTCTTGGAATAATTTTTTTAAACAGGATTACAAAGGAGGTCAATTATATTGAAATATAGTCATTTAAAAAAAAAAAAAAAAAAACAAGTTCACAGACACCAGGATAAAATTCCCTGAGAGAAGCCCCTAAATTTATGCTGAATCACTAGTTTTCCTTTGTAACACTTTTTCATTAGAAATTTGATGGAACAAGTGAGCAGCATACCATTCTCACAACCTATGATGCATCCATTCATATCCTCCCCTATTTTTTAACCTTCTTCAATTGGGCTGAGCACTGAACCCAGATGGATGGTGAGATTTCTCCCGATTGAAACACATGTTTTGACTCACTTTTACTTCTAATTGTTCACCAATTCTTAAGATTTAGACAAGTATTTTTGACGTTTGGCCTTGTAAATATAATAACTGAAGGGCTTGAGATATGGATGGGTTATATATCCCCATTCTTCTGTCTCAAATGGGCCACCCAATTTAGAACTCAGTTTTCCATTCAAGAAATGGAGGGGAAGAGACAGAACTAAGAGGGCCTAGCAACTTGCCCAGCTACCCCCCAAATCCCTCCAATTTTTAAAAAAATAATGATTGTAAACAAATTTTAGAGCATCAAGGCCTCAGGTCTCTGAATCAGCAGAAGTACTAATGGCTTTCAGACCTCTCAGCCCAAAGTCACCAAAGACATCAGAATGTCAGTAGGAGAGAGGACCTCAGGAAACCAAGAGTGGGCGTGAGAAGGCAAAGGCCTTAGCCCACAGCCGGTATCTTTCCTAACACTGAGGAAGGATTCTGTTGCATTAGCACATAAAACCCCTGAAGATTGGGACAGTGCACCTCTACCCTGGAAACAGAACCCTATTTTAACAGAGTTAAAAGCTGAGTAACAGACTGGGAAAATGAACAGACAACAGAAGAAGTTTCTGACCACTGAAAGTTATTATGGTGACAAGCAAGATCAAAACATACACTCAAAAGAAGATAAAGTCAAATCTCCCACATCCAAATCCTCCAAGAGAAACAAGAATTGGGCTCAGCCCACAGAAGAGTTCAAAAGGAATTTTGAGAAATCAAGTAAGAGAGAAAGAGGAAAAATTGGGAAGAGAATAAAGAGTGGTGTGCTTTAAAAAGCAAAATTGGCCAAATGGGAAAAGAGGCACAAAAGTTCACTGAGAAAATAATTACTTGAAAATTAAAATTGAGCAAATGGAGCTAATGACTTTTTGAGAAATCAAGATACAATAAGACAAAACCAAAAGAATGAAAAAAATAGAAAATAATGTGGAATATCTCATTGGAAAAATAACAGATCTGGAAAATAATCTAAGAGAAATAATTTTTAAATTATTGGTCTACCTGAAAATTATGACCAAAAAAAGAGCCTAATTATCATCTTTCAAGAAATTATCAAGGAAAACTCTCCTGATATTCTAGAACCAGAACTAAAATAGAAAGATCAGAAAAAGAGCCTTGCAATCAACTTTCAAGAAATTATCAAGGAAAACTGCCCTGACGGACCAGACGCTAAAATAGAAATTGATTGAATCCCTTGATTATCTCCTGAAAGAGATCCCAAAATTAAAACTCCTAGGAATATGATGGCCAAATTCTAGAACTCCTAGGTCAAGTAGAAAATGCTGTAAATATCCAGAAAGAAAGTATTCAAATATAGTGGAATCACAAGCAAGATAATAAAAGATTTAGCAACTTCTACATTAAAGAACCAGAAAGCTTGGAATATGATATTCCAGAGAGCAATGAAGCTAGGATTGCAACCAAGCATCATCTACCCAGCAAAACTAGTATAATCCTTCAGAGAAAAAAGGTAAAAATTTGATGAAAAAGAGGACTTTCAAGCATTTGTGATGAAAAGACCAGAGCTGAATAGGAATCTGATTTTCAATACAGAACTCGGGAGAAACATCATGAGGTAATCAAGAAAAGGCAATTATAAGGGGCTTAATAAGGTTTATCTGTTTACATGCCTACATAGGAGAATGATACTTGTAACTCATAAGAACTTTCTCTTTATTAGGTCAGAAGGAGTATATAGACAGAAAGCACAAGTTAAATTGAATATAAAGGAATAATATCTTAAAAAATTAAAGGGTGAGAGAGGAATGTGCTGGGAGAATAGGAAAGGGAAAAGTAGAATGGCATAAATTATCTGCCCTAAAAGAGGCAAGAAAAAATTTTTATGTGGTAAAAGAAGAGGGGGAGGAGAAGGTGAATGAACCTTAACTCTCATCAGAACTGCCTCAAAGAGGAATTAAAATACACACTCAACATGGGTATAGAAATCTATCTTACCCTGCAGGAAAGTAGGAAGGGAAGAGGATAGCAGAGAGGGGATATTGGGAGAGGATTATGTAGCAAACACTTTTGAGGAGGGTCACAGTGAAAGGAGAGAGAGAATAAAATAAATGGGGGAAATGAAGTTCCGAAATGTGGAAAGAATTTTGAAGCAAGTTTCACTGATGAAGGCCCCATTTCTCAATGCATGGGGAATTGAGTCAAATTTATTAAAAAAATTTAAAAAGGATCTATTCCCCTAATTGATAAATGATCAACAGACTATAAAATCATGCATATCCTTTGACCTAACAGTACCACTACTAGGCATGAAATTAAAAAAAAGATTTTTTTTTTTAAAGAAAAAGGACTTATATGTACAAAAATATTTATAGCAGCTCTTTTCTCATGGCAAAGAATTAGAAACTGAGGGGATGTCCATCAACTGGGGAATTGTTAAACAAATTGTGGTATGTGGCTATGATAGAATTTATTGTTTATTGGAAATAATGAGCAAGATGCTTTCAGAGAAATCTGGAAAATTCTCCATGAACTCAATCAAAGTGAAATGTTTTATATCCAAAGTAATAGCAATGTTGTAGGATGATCAGCTGTGAATGACTTTGTTATAATACAATGATTTATGACTACTCTAAGAATTTATAATGAAAAATGCTATCCATACCCAGAGAAAGAACTGATTGTGACTGAATACAGATTGAAACACTCTTTTTTTCTTTATTTTTCTTGAGGGTTTTTTTGAGGGGGAAGGAGGAGATCTATATTTTCTTTCACAACAAAACTTTTATGGAAATGTTTTGCATAACTCCACATGTGCCTTTTTAATGGGGGGAGGTTGGAGTGGAAAGGAAAGGAGAACATTTGAAACTCAAAGTTTTTAAAATAAATGTAAAAAATTATAACTGAGGAGGCAGAAAGATGGTGCAGTAGATAGAGTAGGAGTCAGAAGAACCTGAGTTCAAATGTGACCTCAGACACTTAATACTTACTATCTGTCTTACCCTGGGGAAGTCATTTAACTCCAATTGCTACACCAAAAACAAAACAAAAAAGATTTGTAATTAGGGAAAATAAAAATATTAAAGAAAAAAAAGAGATTCACATCAGGGATGTAAAGTCAAGTAGAAAAGAGCTAAAAATGGGGACAAGGCAGCATACATAGAGTTAATTAGCAAGGAGATTGTTGAGCACTATAATTTTAATCCTTCCAAGAACATTTAACAAACTGATTCCAGCCTGGAAATGTGCCAACAGAAACTTAATGTCAGAAAGCCAGTTCTTGGTCCAAGTTTCTAAAGTAGATAATTAAAGAGCACCATGTTAGGAATAAATTCCAGTTAGGAATTCCAATTAATAAATTTAACAGTCATTTATTACACACCTAGTATATTTGCAACACACTCTCCTAGAAATTGGGGATACAAAGTTAAACCAAAAGAGCTACTGCCCCAAAGATCTTCTCTTAGTGCGTGGAGAGTATACAGTATGTACACAGAAAATACAAGAATACAAAGAAATATAAGAGAGATGGAGAACACTAACCACAAGGGAGATCAGGGAAGGTTTCACAGAGGAAGTGGTCTGAGCTGAGCCTTGAAGGAAAGTGAAGGTTCAAAGAAAAGCATGCATTCTAGACATGACACAGACTGCAAAAGCTGGAAGATAAGAAATGGAATAATGAATTTGGGGACTTGAGGTCACAGGACATAGGTTCAAATTGTGACCAGCTCCTGACTGACTGTTACCCTATGGACCGTAGCACACCAGAGGCCACTATCTCTCCCATACTCTGTCCAGGTTCATGTTTGTTATCTCCACAACTATCTATCCATCTCATCCTCTTCCATTTCTTTTTCCTTTTGCCTTTACTCTTTTTCATCATTAGGGTCTTTTCTGATGAATCCTGTCTTCTCATTATCTGGCCAAAGTATTAGAAAGTATTAGAGCTTCCTGAATTAATTAATTAATTAATCTTAAATCTATTTATTTGTTTGTTTGTTTTTTTGCTGAGGCTATTTGGGGTTAAGTGACTTGCCCAGGATCACACAGCCAGGAAGTGTTAAATGTCTGAGGTCACATTTGAATTCAGGTCCTCCTGACTTCAGAGCTAGTGCTCTATCCATTGCACCATCTAGCTGACCCTGAATTAATTTCTTCAAGTACTGACTGTTTTGATCTCCTTGCCATCCAAGAGACTCTCAAAAGTCTTTTCTAGCAATACAGTGCTGAAGCGTGGATTCTGCAGCACCCAGAATCCAACTCTCCCAGCCAGACAGTGCTACTGGAAAAACTGTATGCAGACCTTTGTTAGCAAGGTGATGTTTTTGCTTTTTAGTGTGCGGTCCAGATTTGCATAGTTTGCCTTCCAAGGAGGCATCCTTTAATTTCATGGCTGCGGTCCCCATCTGCAGTGATCTTTGAGCCCAAAAATGTAAATCTGCACTTCCATTTCTTACTCCCTTTATTTGAGAATAAATGATGGGACCAGCTGCCAGGATCTTAATTTTTTTTTGATGGTAAGCTTCACCCCAACTTTTATACTCATTTTTTCTTTCACCCTCATCAAGAGCCTTCTTAATTCCTCTTCACTTTCTGCCATCAGAGTGGTATTATCTGCATAGCTGAAATTGTTAAATTTCTCCAGCAACCTTAATTCTAGTTTTTGATTCATCCAGCCTGGCATTTCACATGATGTACTCTGCATACAAGTCAAATCCTTTTCTAATCTCAAACCAATCATTTGCTCCGTGTTCTGTTCTAACTGTTGCCTCTTGGCCTGCATACAGGTTGTTTAGGAGAAAAGTAAAATGATCTGCTACTCCTATCTCTGACAAGTTGCCACATTTTGTGACCCACACAATCAAAGGCTTTAGTGGAGTCAATGAAGCAGAAGTAGATATTTTTCTGGGAATTTATACTCCAGCTAATATTGGCAAGTTAGTCTCCAGTTCCTCTGCCCCTTCAAAAACCAGCCTGCTCTTTGGGTAATTCTTAGTTCATATATTGCTAAACCCTGCATTGAATAATATTAAGCATTACCTGGCTGATGTGTGAAATGAACACAATGGTTTGGCAATTTGAACATTAATTGGTATTGACCTTCCTTAGGTTTAGGACATAAATTGATCTTTTCCAATCCCAGTGCCCCTGTTGAGTTTTCCAAAATTGTTGGCATATTGTGTTCAGCACTTTAACAACATCGTCTTTTAAGATTTTAAATAACTCATCTGAATCCTACATTAGCCTTTTTTGTTAGAAATGCTTCCTAAGGCCCACTTGATTTCATTCTCCAGGATGCCAGGACCAACACCATTGTGATTATTTATGATGTAAGATCTTTCTTAAATAGTTCTTTTGTGTATTCTTCCCATCCCTTCTCAATTTCTTCTCCTTCTATTAAGTCCTTATTATTTTTGTCTTTTATCATGCTATCATGCTATTTTTACATGAAACAATTTCTTGATATCTTTTTTCCCCCCTGCCTAGATGGGCAATTGGGGTTAAATGACTTACCCAGTCACACGGTTAGGAAGTATTAAGTATCTGAGTCTAGATTTGAACTCAGATCCTCCTGATTTCAGAGCTGTTGCTCTAACCACTGCACCACCTAGCTGCCCCAATATCTTTAATTTTCTTGAAGAAATCTTTTGTCTTTTCCATTCTGTTGTTTTCATTTATTTATTTGCCTTGCTCATTAAAAAAAAAAAAAAAAAGCAACTTATCTCTCTGTGCTATTCTCTGGAATTCTGAGATCAGTTGGATATATATTTTCCCTTTCTCCTTTACCTTTTACTTCTTTCCTCAGCTATTTGTAAAGCTTCATCAGACAGACATTTTGTTTTCTTGCTTTTCTTTTTCTTTGGAATGTTTTTTGTTGCTGCTTCTTGTACAACATTGTAAATATTGTCCACGGTTCTCTGGGCACTCTGTCTACTAAATCTAATCCCTTAAATCTGTTTATCATCTCTACTTCACAATCCTGAGAGATATTGTTTAGATTATACCCGTTGGGTGTAATGGTTTTCCTTAATTTATTCAATTTTGCAATAATAGGCTCTTGATCTGAACCATGGTCAGCTTCAGAACTTGTTTTAACTAACTTTTAACTTTTTTTTTTCACTTGTTTTGATTTTTCCACCTTTGGCTGCAATTGATGACTCTAGTAATATAGTTTCAATCCTCTTGTTTAAGTTTACTGAACTTAAAAATATAGAAAACTTAATAGTATCTAAACTGCTGACTCACTCTATCTGCATTCTGCTTTGTTATCTGAGCTTGGAACCCAGTTTATAAATAAAAATAAATCCTTCAGGGACAGAATGTATGATCCTCAAAAAAGTCTTTGAAATTGGCAAACACCTGCATTCTTTTCCTTTAGTAGGAAAATTTCAAGAAAAAAAAATAAATCAACAAAGATTATCTAGTTCCAACCATATTTTTTTATAGATGAGGAAACAAACCCAGAGGAGAGTTTAAGTAATTTTAAGTAACCACAAGTTTGAGTAACTACAAATTAGTTGAACTGTGGACTAGAAGATCTCCAAATCTAAATGTCATGATTCTATATAATTGAACAATTTAGAAAAACATCAGTTTAACTTCTGTCAAATAACTGTTCTTAAACACAGTACCATCTTTTAAAATACACCCTATTTTCTAAGAAAAGAATGGCTCAATATATTCTTCTTTGGTCATAATATTGATTTAGGCTTTCATTACCTTTTTTTTTTCTTCTTGAAATTCTCTTATTAAAGGGGGAAAAAATGCAAGTGTTTGCTAATTTCAAGGGACTTGCCTGAGGATCATACATTCTGTTCCTGTAATAGTATTTTTACTTATAAACTGAGTTCCAGGCTCAGATAGCAAATCAGAACATAGGAGTGAGTCAGCAGCTTAAACAATACTAAGTTTTTTGTATTTTGAAAAAGGATTAAAAATATATTCCTGAAGTCAGATCAATGAGTGCTGACTCATGTGACATTATCAATAAGAATTCTTCCCCTAGAGCCAGTTCTAACTCAGTAAACTTTTGCTGTGACATCCTTAAAGCCTCTGGAAGGCTTTCATTTACTGAATTAGTTGACCTTCTTCTGGCTATAGAATTCCTTATAACCTAAGACAGCTTCTCCAGTGACTTGTTTTCCTTAGTACCCCAATGGAAAAAATAAAGAACTCTTTGATCTGTATGAAATAGACTAGGAATTGGCAACCTAGACACTCCTGCCAAAAGGGATCAGGCTCTAGAGGGAGAACATTGATGTTGTTATCAAGGGTCCCATTTTTTAATCAGTCCTCCATTGTTTATTATCTGTGTGATTTAGGGCTAATCACATCATCTTGTCACATCTTATTTTTGTCTTTTGTAAAATGAATTTGGAATAAATTATATCTGAGGTGACTTACAGCTTTTAATCCTATGATTTTATGACGTGACTTCTTGTTGGTTTTATGTGGATTGACTAACACCTCACCAGAAGAACAGGAGTTAGCAAGTTGACACATTTTAAAAATATCTGAAGGCAAAGGACTGAAACAGAAGTCCTGTGGATCCTTTCAGTGCTAGCATTCTAAAGTTCTACCTTCCAATAAGCTAGATGATCTCTAAAGTCCTTAATCAATAGAAATCTGATTCCATAAATCCACACTGTGGAAACATTGCATCCTTATATAGCCCTGAGAAATGAGATCACAGTGGATCTCCCTATGGCAAACTATCCTGGAGAATAACATTTAATGACATATGTGTGCCAAAGTGGCAGCAGAAGTGTTTAATCTCAGGAGCTAAAGGATGGATTCAGTGGAACCTGGTAAAACTCCTAGTAATAGACGCAGAATAAAGAAAAATTAGGAGAATAATTACTACAATAATTATAATGTAAAAGAAAACAATTCAGAAAGACTTAAAAACTCTGCTCTATATGATAACTAATTCCACGTCAAGAAACTAATGACAAAACATACTTTCCACATCTTGATAAAGAAGTGATTGTCTAGAGGCACAGAATCAAACATATTTTCAGATATACTAATATGTGGATTTCTTTTGTTTATTCTAAGAGAGGGCTTCTAAGGGAATAGGGGAAATTATGAGGTGAAGAGTTGGTGGACAGTAATAGTATTCACCTTTTTCTTTTTTTCTTTTTTTCCTTTTTTTTAACATGACCCAAATTTGATTTCCTTGATGCAGGGAACTCTTTTCTCTTCTAGAGAAAATCCCTCTAGCAATACTAAAAGGTATCTTTGTAATTTACAGCCATGGAGAGTTGCCTAGGACACTGAGAAATTGTCAGTGACCAGGAAGACAGCATGTATCAGAGACTTAATTAGAACCCAAAAGAAGAAAAGAAAGGAATGGCAATAAAACATTTAAATAAATAGGGACAAGAGAGTAGAAGGAATTTCAGAAGCAGTTAAACACAAGGTAATAACATTTTGCTATTACCATGTTCAACAATATACATTTTGTTAAAAACTGTGATAACCACAGAGTTTACAATTCCATATATAGTCCTCTTTTACATTCTTTGTATGTTGAAATACTCATAGTTTTAATATTTGTCAAATCAATCAGTAATAAGTCAATAAGCATTTATTAAGGGCCTACTACATGCCAAACACCGTGCTAAGCATTGAGGATACAAAGAAAGAGAAAATATAGTCCTAGCTCTCAAAGAGTTCACAATGTAATTAATGGGGAGATAAAATGCAAATAACTATGTAAAAAAGAAGTATAATTGGAAATAATTAATGCAGAAAATTAACTAGAAGTAAGAGAAGTCAGAAAAGGCTTCCTGTAGAAAGTGTAATTTTATCTGAGACCGCAAATTCATTTTTAAAAGTTTTTTTTAAATATTACTTATTTTTAAAAATATAAGAAAAAAGAAAAAGAGAAAAGGAATACAAAACAAAATTGCCATGTGCTCAGCAGAACATCAAGGAAGATTCAGAATATATAACAATGAATTAGCAGTTCAAGAAAGTATATATTAGTAAAATATATTCACGAGTGTCCATCTTTTCTTTATTTCCTGTACATTGTTTTGTTCTCTGCTGCATATCTTTTTTACTTTATTATTTTTTCCCCTTTTCATCCCCTCATGCCTCCTAAACAGTTAAGAAAGTATATATATATATACACATATAAAGAGATATAGATTATATACACTCACATACATATCTACATACACAGACCCCTCCCTTCTCCCACATATCCCTTTCCCTGCTGATTCAGCTTTAATTCTGCTACTGAAGTTGCCTTGATGTTACTTAACCTCCCCCACCCAAGGACCCTTCCCTTGTCTTCTTCCTTCACCCTTTGCTTCCCCACCTGCCCATCCCTCTCCCCTTAATTCTTTATAGATTTTGGAGAGTGCTATCCCCCTCATGATATATATGTAGTGATGCCCATTTAACCCATTCCCAGTGTGAACTACTAGCCCTTCTCCTCCCTCTAATACCTCTGCCTATTCTTCCTTTGCACCTCATTTGTGTAAATACTATTTTTACCTTAACTCTGTCCCAATCTTTCTTTTGAGCTGTCCTATTGTTGATGTCAGTTTTAAACATATAGTATACAATTCCATGTTAAAAAAAAAACATAAACAATTTGTTCATATTAAATTCCTTGAAATTGATCTTTGATATTGGTTCTTATGTGTTAAATTTTCTATTGAGTTTGGATTTAGATGACAAAAAGTTGTGAAAATCTGCAAGTTTGTTGAATCTCCATCTTTTCTCATTCAATATTATAGATGTTTTTGCTGGATATGATATTTTTGGCTACAGGCCTAGTTCTCTTGATTGTCAGTAAATAGGACTCCAGGACTTGTGATTTTTATTGTGGGTATTAATAAGTCCTGTAAAATTCTAATTATAGTTCCAGCATATTTGAATTATTTTGTTCTTCCTTCTTGCAAAGTTTTCTCTTTGATCAGGGAGGGGGGAAGGTTTGAAATTTGGCAGTAATGTGAGGAGACAGGGAAATTCAGAGTTGGTAATCATAATTGTGAATGAGAATGGGATAAATTCTCCCATAAAATGGAAATGAATAGCAAAGTGGATTAAAAAACAGAATTCTGCAATATGTTGTTTACAAGAAACACGTTTGATATCAGAGATACATACAGAATAAAGGTAAAAGGCTGGAACCAAATTTATTGTGCTTCAGCTGAAGTTAAAAAAAAAAGCAGCTGTAGCAATTCTGATTTCAGATAAAGCAAAAGTAAAAATAGATTTTATTAAAAGAAATAAGAAAGGATAGTATATTTTGATAAAAGGTTCTGTAAACAATGAAGTGGTAATGATACTAAATGTGAATGCACCAACTGGTAGAGCAGCCAACTTCCTAAAGATTTTAAGCCAGTTATAAGAAGAAATAGACAGCAAAACTACTTTAGTGGGAGACTCAACCTTCCCCTCTCAAAATCAGACAAATTTAACCACAAAATAAACAAGAAATAAACTAGGGAGGTTAATAGAATCCTAGAAAATCTAGATATGATAGACTTTTGGAGAAAATTGAATAGAGACAGAAAGGAATACATTTTTTTTTTTTTTTTTGCAGTATGTAGCATCTTCACAAAAAAAAAAATTCTATTAGGACATAAAAATCTCATAATCAAATGCAAAAAGGCAGAAATAGTAAAAGCTTTTCAGATCAGAACCCAATAAAAATTGTATTCAATAAAGGAGTAGAAAAAGATAAACTAAAAATTAAATTATTTATTTATTTAATTAAATAATCTAATTCTAAAAAATGAGTCCTTTAAACAACAAATCACAGAAACAATCCATAATTTCATCCAAGAGAATGACAATAATGAGACAACATGGTATACAACCAAAACAGTTCTTAGGGGAAATTTTATATCTCTAACTATATGAATAAAATAGAGAAAGAAGAGATTAATGAATTAGGCATGCAACTAAAAAAGTTGGAAAAAGAACAAATTAAAAAAATCTCAATTAAATACCAAATTAGACATTCTAAAACTCAAAGGAGAGATTAATAAAATTGAAACTAAGAAAACTATTGACCTGCTAAATAAAACTAAGAGTTGGTTTTATGAAAAAACAACCAAATAGATAAACTTTTGGTTAGTTTGATTAGAAAAAAGAAAGAAAAAACCAAATCACCAGCATCAAAAATGAAAAGGGTGAATTTACCACCAATGACAAAGAAACTAAAGCAATAATTAGGAGCTATTTTGCCCAACTGTATAGCAGCAAGTCTGACAATATAATTGAAATGGATGAATATTTACAAAAACATAAATGGCCCAGATTAACAGAAGAGGAAATAATTTATTTAAATTGTCCCATTTTAGAAAAAAGAAATTGAACAAGTCATTAATGAACTCCCTAAGAATAATATTCTTTGTGTTTTCCACAAAGGATTTCATTGAGGTGTTGATCAGTGGGGGTTTTTTTTCTATTTCTAATTTCTGCTCATGTCTACCACTCCAAGATTCATTAGATTATTTCTTGCATTATTGTGTTAAGGTGTTTTGTTTTTTTTTTGGTTCACAGGTAGTTTAGGTAGTCCAATTATTCTTATATTTTCTCTTCTTGATCTGTTGTTTTTCTTAAAAGATATTTCACATTCTGTTCTATTTTTTCATTCTTTATAATATTTTGTTATTTCTTGATCTCTTTACAGGCTTCCCCTTGCCCAATACTAATTTTCAAATAATTATTTTTATCTTTAAGACTCTGTATGTCCTTTTCTACTTTTTTCATAATTTCTTTTTCCTGGATAGTTCTTATTTATTTATTTTTGAAAGTTTTTCCTCAATGTCTTTCATTTGATTTTTAAATTATTTTTTGAGTGTTTCTATAAATTCTCTCTGGGCAGGGAGCCATTTAGCATTATTTTTTTAGAGTAGAAAAAGCTTTTTTTTTTTTTTTTTACTTCATTGTCCTCTGAAGATGAACCCTGGTCTTCCCTGTTTTCATAATAAGTTTCTATAGGTTCTTTCTTCTTTGTCAATTCATTTTAGAGAGAGAGAGAGAGAGAGAGATCAGGGTAAGCACCTCTACTCATGGGGTGCCTTCACATGAGTTCTCCCTCTGACCTGGAACCCCAAACCAAAGGCTCTCCTCTCTTGCAAGTGCCCACAGCCAGCAACATCCTTCTCCACTGCCTCTGCACTCCTGCCGTCCTGGTTCCTTCTCACCCAGGGCCGTTTCTGCAGCCCAGCTGGGTCTGGCTGTCCAGATTCAATCAGTCTTCCCAGACTCAAGAACCCAGGTTTTGCCCCAAATCTTCTTGATTTTTCACTGGTCTATGTTCTTCCTCTGGTGCAAATTTGTTCTATTTGTGGGGGAAATCTGGAAAGCTTGAAATTTAGCAACCTACTCTGCCATCTTCCCAGAATCCTCCCCTCTTAAAAGGTATTTAAATTCATTAATAGTAAAGATACAGAACATTCAATATTTAATCAGATAAGTTCAACCTTCACATCATGTCTCAGCAAAAGTAATTCATGTAGGTTAGAAAGTCTGAAGAAGAGAATTACAGAACACTTTATATATACTGTCTATTATTGATATCGTTTTATTATAAATTAAATATAATAATCTGATTATTATATTTATTTACTATTATGAATCTCATTTTATTCATTAGGAAGCTGGGGTTCAGAGGAATTGAAAGGCTTGTTTGAAATCTAATATAAGTTAAGTGGGAAGGTCTCATGGACCTTTGGGCATAAGAGCATTGATCATTTAAAGAAGAAAATGCTTTTTAGCACATTTCAGATGAATGAGGTCCAAATGAAGCTCGATTCCCATCCCCTCCATGTTTGCATATTCTTCTCATACATCCCAGTTATGAGTAAGAGCAAGTTCTCCCTTTCCCACTGCCCTCCCCCACCTCCTTCAGTCTCTGGTCACACTGAGAGGCTGGGCTTGTTTGCCAGTACTGGCTCCAGATTTATTGGTAATATCCTTTACTATTGTTTCCAGGTTTCTGTCTGACTTCTTGTGTAATTCTGGGGTGGAAAAATTCATTTATTGTAGTTTCTCATTGTATCTTGATTAGTATTTGGTCTGATGAGAATTAGGGGTTTTACTAAAGTAGATATGTGAGAGATGAATGATCTGCCTCCCTTTCAACTTGGCTGGAAAGATCCCACTGGCCTCTTTTAAAAAAAAAAATTATTCCTCCCTCTCTTACCTTAAAAACAACTTTTAACTTGTGATTTTGCTTTTTTAAGTTTTTGAGTTCAAGTTCCATTCCTCCCTCCCTTTTCCTCCCTACTCTCCCACCTTCTTGAGACAGCAAGCGATTTGATATACTTACACATGTGCATAGTCACTTTGTACAAGAAGATTCAAAAAGAAAGACAGGAAGGAAGGAAGGAAGGAAAAATACTGTTTCAGTTTGTATTCAGAAGACAACATCATTTCTTTCATTGGAGATGGACAACATTTTTCATCATCAGTCCTTTGGGATTGTCTTGGATCATTGTACCGCTAAGGATAACCAAGTCATTCACAGTTCTTCAAAATACAATATTATCATTCCAGCTATGTTCATTTCAGTTTGCATCAGTTCATGTAAGTCTTTCCAGGTTTTTCTCAAAGTATGCTACTCGTTTCTTATAGTACAATGATATTCCGTTACAATCATTTACCTCAACTTATCAATTGATGAGCATCCCCTCAAGATCCAGTTCTTAGCTACCACAGAAAGAGCTGCTATATTTTTATACAATCGGGTCCTTCTCCCCTCCCCCCTTTTAACAATCTTTTTTGGAACAAAGACCTATAAGTCAAAAAACATGCATACTTTTATAGCCCTTTGAGTGTAAAGTACTCTCCAGAATGATTGGATCAACTCTCAACTCCACCAATGGTGCATGTGTCCCAGTTTTTCTACATCCCCTCCGGCCCAATGATCTCTTAATTGCTCAATGAGGTGGTCTTTTTTAGTTTTCATCCTGCTTGATCTCTCCCCTGGATTAGACATGGGGTTCCATGACATAATCTCAGTTGCTAGATCATTATCATATCAACATTCCTAATTGTGCGTGTTCCCCAAGACTGTCCTCCTTTTTCTCTCTCTTGGTGACTTCACCAACTCCCATGGATTTAATTATAATCTCTATGAAGACCGCTCATGAATCAGTCCCAGTCTTTTTCTCCTTAACTTCAGGGCCACATTATTAATTGTCTATTGGTCACATCAAACTGGATTTCTCATAGGCATCCATTTCAAACTAAACACATCCAAAACAGAATTCACTGCCTTTTCCCCCAAACTCACCCTCTATTAAACTGCCTTATTTCTATCAAAGGCCCCAGTGGACTTCTAGTCTTCCAAATTGAAAACCTCAGGATTTTCCACTCCTTTTCTCCTTCCATATATTTAGTTAGTAGCTAAATCTTGTCATTTGTGTTTCCACAAGAGCTCTCACAACCGAATCTTTCTCTCTTCACAAAGCCACCTTCTTAATTTAGATCTTTGTGACCCATTGCCTAAACCATTATAAGGATTTTCTAATTAGTCTCCTTGATTTGTGTCTCCACTAGCCATTGTTCATACAGCTATCAAACTGATTTTCCTTAAATGTAAATCTCACTAATCTTTCTTCTACTAAATAAATATGACTGCCTTTCTAATTCATTTAAGGAAGAATTTCACACCTTAAAGGGTTTATCACATTAATTCTTGTTTGTCTCTATTTCCTGCCCCTATTCATTAGCTGAAATGGAGGTGAGAAGTGGGTTAGAAACCAATTAAGGGTATCCTGAACATTTCTTTCCCTGCTATATATAGAGCTACCTTGTATTTATTATGTATTTAATCTGTATATATTTGTATATATACATTTTATTTCCCCCATTAGACTAGAAGCTCCTTACCTTTGGCACATAAAAGGTGTTTAATAAATGCTTGTTCATTGATTGATTAATAGCAACTGCTTCATTTTTTTCCCCTGTATTTATATTCCCAGTGCCTGGTAGATCTTGGGTACTTAGTAAATGCTGATTGATGGATTGATTTGTTGGCAGATGAGCTCTAACATGGTTTCCAGTTTTAAATCTTATAATTCAAATGCAGAAAAAAGGCACCCAAATAGCACAGTACCCAATTAAAGATGTAATATTAAATAATATTTTTTGAAAAAATAATTCTCTTTAAAAAACCCCAACAAAAACAGAAACAAAACAATTCTCTTCACACCCAGAAAATTAGCAATCTTAACAAAACATTGAAATAGGCAGTGTTGGAGAGACCACAAAGAGACAGGCACACTAATCCGTCATTGGTAAAGCTATAAATTTGTCTAGGCATTCTGGAAAGTAATTAGCAGTTTTGCTAAAAGAAAAAAAAAAAGGAGGAATAAAATGTTTATGATTTTTGATTCAAAGATCTCATTATAAGGCCAAACTCCCAAGAATATTAAAGACAGAAAAGTTCTTTACATGCCAAGGTAAATGAGGCTTTTTTTTTTTTTTTTTTTGTGGTAGAAAAAACTGGAAACAAAATAGATGCCTATTTATTGGGGAATTATTGGGGAATAGCTAAACAAATTATAATTCACAAATGTCTTGAATATTACTTTGTCTTAAAGAATAATTATGAAGAATTCAAAAACGCATGGAAGATTTCTATAAGAAGTAAACAGAACAATATATATTCTATGTAAATAAGTAACAATGTAAATAGCAAAACTGAATAATTATAATTAACAAGCTTTGAGGACAAGAGATTTTAAAATGCACCTTCCTCCTTCTCCCTTTTTTGCTGGGTTGGGGGACTATAGGTGTGGAATATCTTTTCACACAGTTAAATGTATTGGTTAATTTTGCTGAACAGCTTCCTTACCCCACCCACCCCACCCCCTTTTTTTTGTATTTTTATCGTTCTTTTATTTACACTATTTGCAGTACTCAAAATACAATAATCTTACCTTTTCAGGTATATTTCAAATGCATGTCTTTTACTGACTCTACCTCCTTTTATTGATTATTTTTCTCAGATTCACAAGTTATGTCACTGTAGTTGTATTTTTTTTTTTTAAATTTTATTATAGTAACTTTTTATTGACAGAATCCATGCCAGGGTAATTTTTTTTTACAACATTATCCCTTGCACTCACTTCTGTTCCGATTTTTCCCTCCCACCCTCCACCCTCTCCCCTAGATGGCAAGCAGTCCTATATATGTTGAATATGTCCTAGTATATCCTAGATACAATGTATGTGTGCAGATCCAAACAGTTTTCTTGTTGCACAGGGAGAATTGGATTCAGAAGGTAGAAATAACCCGGGAAGAAAAACAAAAGTGCAAACAGTTTGATGCGGGAAAGATTCCAATCTTTGATTCCCAACCCCCCTAGCTAATGTAAATTACCCTTTGACTCACAAATCCTGGTCCCTTTGAATTCCAATAGAAGATCCAGACCTGTCCCAGCCCCACCCGGATCTGAGCCAACTTTGGGGCTACACCCTAAAGCCCCTCGAGCTAAGTCTCTGACTTAAAAGAACCACACTGGGAACCCCTCTGCAGAGATTCCAAACATGGTCGCCATGTGAGGACCCTCTGTCCACTGGACCCTCTGTCCAGTGCCCTCCTTATCTCTACCTTCACCAATCTCCTACTTCTCAACTCAGTAATAAACCTCTTTTATTAATCTAGCTCTCTGGGTCAATAAATGCTTTTATTGGGAATCTGCGCCGCTTCTAGACCTCATATACCGTCGTATCCTTGCGCCGAATCTAAGGGGGTTGCAGGGGAACTCTGTTTGACTCCCTGTATCCCAAACCTGCCACTAGACCTTAACTAAACCCTAATTTCATTTAGGTACCCCAAATGTAGACCTCAACATGTGGTCTACACCTCAACATTTGGTTCCTAACCTCAACAAGTTTACATTCATTTCCCAGTGTTCTTTCTTTGGGTGTAGCTGCTTCTGTCCATCATTGATCAATTGAAACTGATTTAGGTCTCTGTCAAAAGAAATCCACTTTCATCACATTACATCTTCATACAGTATCGTTGTTGACGTATATAATGATCTCATGGTTCTGCTCATTTCACTTAGCATCAGTTCATGTAATTCTCTCCAAGCTTCTCTGTATTCATCTTGCTGGTCGTTTCTTACAGAACAATAATATTCCATAACATTCATATACCACAATTTACCCAACCATTCTCCAATTAATGGGCATCCACTCAGTTTCCAGCTTCTAGCCACTACAAACAGGGCTGCCACAAACATTTTGGCACATACTGGTCCCTTTCCCTTCTAATCTCCTTGGGGTATAAACCCAGTAGAAACACTGCTGGATCAAAGGGTATGCACAGTTTGATAACTTTTTGGGCATAATTCCAGATTGCTCTCCAGAATGCACCCAACCCCTTTTTATTTCTTGTTTTTAATTCTTTGGTAAAAGAGAAAGCATTCTGGGAAAGAGAAATGGGAAGGATATAGTCAGAAATGATGGCGATATAAAAACAACATATGTTAATGTTTAATTATTCTAAATAACATTTCTGAGATGTGTTTCAACCAAAATAATGGCATTAAAACAAGTGGCTTCCGAAAACTTGGAACTATTACTGATAACTTTTGTTTCTCTGGTTTTGTGCCTCACAAAACTATGTAGAAAGGTTTATTTTAGGTCAAAAGATTTGAGTTCAAATTCCAGCTCTGCCACTTACTATGTGACCTTGAATAAATCAGTAAATATTTCTGATTCTCAATTTTCTGATCCATTAAATGAAGTAATTGCACTAAAGGACCTACGAAGTCTCATTCAGTCCTAAATCTATGCCCCCTGTTAGGTTAAGAAAAGAAACTGGAAACAGCTGTCTTAGAAAAACAAAAAACAAATTCCAGTCTGGAGGATGCCTTCAAGAAATCTTCCAACTGTATCTGCCCAGTGTTCTAAGGGTAACAACCCTAGATCAAAGGTTAAATCTAGTCCTCTAAAACAACAGGGAAATCTTAAAACAACAACCTCATTTAGATCTGCTGTTGGATTTTGTTAATGACAGATAAAGTAGAATCCAACTAGTTCAAACTAGAAGGGTCTTCCAGAAAGAATGCCTGTTAACAGAAAACCTGTTTGCCAATGTTTATTTATGAGAAGTTTCTGGATTTTTTCCCACGCCCATCAGACAAATAGGAAAACTTTTTAAAGATATTACTAGTCCTCCACCCTACCCTACAATTATTTCTGTGTCTCCCAACCCTTTCTACTCCTCCACAGGTTGCACAATCGATTTATACTGGTAATAAATAAACTACTCTTTCTTCATATTGTTGTTGAGTGCAACCCAATTTTTGTCTGTCCTAACCACATCAGTCTCCAACTTCTTAAAAATGCTAAACAAGGAAATGTCCCCACCCATTATTTTTCTAGCATCTCCCTGGAATAGGGTGGTGCCTTTGAAAGAGCCTGGATTTTTATCGTTAACCTTTGTTTTCTTTTAATCAAACAGGATTATCATTTGTTTTTAAGCCTCTTAAATTTTTTATATGGAGACTAGTTCAAAGAAATGAGACCATTTCAACCCCAAAAGATATGTTTCTAATATTAAATATTTTTCAACTAATTGTATTAGTCAATCAATAAACATTTATTAAGTGCCTATGATGTGCCAGGCATCGGGCCAAGCATTGGGGGTACAAAGAGGGGCAAAAGATAGTTTCTGTCTTCAAAATAGATTCACCTATCTAATAGGTGAGGCAGCATGCAAATAAAAGCAAGTTACATGTAGAATAGGAAATAATTAACATAGGAAATTAAGAAGGGATGGAAAAGACTTTTTGTAGAAAATGAGACTTTAGTTGGGACTGAAAGGAAAATGGAGATGTCATTAATCAGAGAAAGGAAGGCAGAGTAGAGAGATGGACTGTCTTGTTTGTACTTCAGTGAATATTAAGGAATTGGAATAAAGGGATCACCAATCTTTTCAAGCCTTTCTTCTCTGTCTATCACATATGAACTATCCTCTACTGACTTCTGTCAGCTCCATCTCTAGACAAGGATTTCTTTGAGTATATTTGGAGAGAATACTGGGGAAGAAAGCTTAGACCCCACCACATAGCCCAAAGTTATTTTTTAGCCCATCTTTCACTAGGGGAAGAGGACTAGATCCATTTCTTTATCCTGCTTTGGGAAGTTTATAAATTGTTCTAAATTGTTGAAAATGTAACGGTAGTTAGGTGATACAATGAATAGAGTTCATTGTATGAGTTCAAACCCAGCCTTGGATACTACTGACTGTATGACCCTAGGCAAGTCACTTAATCTTATTTGCCTAATTTTTCATCTATAAAGTGAACTGAAGAAGCAAATGGCAAACCTTCCGGGATCTCTGCCAAGAAAACCCCAAATGGGGTTGTAAAGAATTGAACACAACTAAACAATAAAAATATAATAATCAATAATATTTTCTCATATAGGTTGGAAGCTCAAATGAGATAAATCCTGACAATTCAGATAGAAATATACCCTCTGTCCCTTTGACTTTTGTCTGTATACATCGCCTTCTCTATCTCCTTTTTCTTTTGTGGTTCCCTATTCATAATAATGATATATAGATAGATCAGAAATAGTTATGATTGGTCAAACTTTATTTGGCTACTTTTTGTAGTGGCTAGAAACTGGAAACTGAATGGATGTCCATCAGTTGGAGAATGGCTGAATAAATTGTGGTATATGAATATTATGGAATATTACTATTCTGTAAGAAATGACCAACAGGATGATTTCAGAAAGGCCTGGAGAGACTTACACGAACTGATGCTGAGTGAAATGAGCAGGACCAGGAGATCATTATATACTTCAACAACAATACTAGATGATGACCAGTTCTGATGGATCAGGCCATCCTCAGCAACGAGATCAACCAAATCATTTCTAATGGAGCAGTAATGAACTGAACTAGCTATACCCAGAAAAAGAACTCTGGGAGTTGACTAAAAAACATTACATTGAATTCCCAATCCCTATATTTATGCACACCTGCATTTTTGATTTCCTTCACAAGCTAATTGTACAATAATTCAGAGTCTGATTCTTTTTGTACAGCAAAATAATGTTTTGGTCATGTATACTTATTGTGTATCTAAGTTATATTTTAATATATTTAACATCTACTGGTCATCCTGCCATTTAGGGAGGGGGGGGGGGGGGTAAGAGGTGAAAAATTGGAACAAGAGGTTTGGCAATTGTTAATGCTGTAAAGTTACCCATGTATATATCCTGTAAATAAAAGGCTATTAAATAAAAATAAAATAAAATAAAATATTTCATCCTAGTTAAAAAAAAAAAAACTTTATTTGGCTAGTTATTTACACTAATTAGGGAGAAAGCATTAAAGTAAGATGAGATAAGCTTTGGAACAAGAACTCACATTCCTTGAAGATTGGGGGAGAGACAGAGAAGCAGAGAAAAAGAGCACGTCCGAATCATCCTCAAATAACTGAAGCAGACATCTCTCTCACCTGAGGCACAGGTGATTTCTGCATAGTTTTAGCCTTCTGATCAAGGTAGTGAGTGGCAGGAGCTATGCAGCAGCAACCACTTCCTCCTGCTCCCTGGCTCCTCATCTGAGTTACTCGCACAATAACTGGGTTTTGCTCATCTTGTTTCTTTCCAGAATCTCTCTTAGGGATGAGAGAGAAGCTGAACTATCTCTTTA
Source organism: Sarcophilus harrisii (assembly GCF_902635505.1). Lineage (NCBI taxonomy): Eukaryota > Metazoa > Chordata > Mammalia > Dasyuromorphia > Dasyuridae > Sarcophilus > Sarcophilus harrisii. The sequence continues at coordinate 116,822,184 of NC_045426.1, read as the reverse complement.
AGTCCCCAGGCCCTAACAGGTTGAAGGTGATTGACAATGCTCTGGAGCTTTCCCAGTCACCACTGGAGTGAAACAAGTCTGTGAACTTCTCTCATGCAAGATGTTTGCAGCCATGCTCTCAAAGGCTTTCAGGGAGGGCAAATATTGAATTAAAGTCAACTTCTGCACTCATGGTAACTTCTTCACCTTGAAAAGGCTGCCAGTCAAAACTGAATAGGAGAGAATGTTAATGCATGATTTTTTGTGCTAATTAACACTGAGAAAACACAGGCACTCCATCCACCAGAACCCATGCAGATGTGGAACTGTAAGTTAGAGCCCCTGGTAAAATTTTGAATGCTGCAGATAAGGGCATTTAACTTAGCCACATTAATAAGGAGACTGACACATGCATTGCCAGAGCTTGCTCAGTGTTTGGGAGGCTCCAAAGTGGGAGAGGAGAGGGATTAGACTGACTTTCAAACTGAAGGTCTCCAGAGCCGTTGTGCTGACCTCATTGTTGCACACCTGTGAACCTTGGACAGTGTACCAGCACCGTGCCAGGAAACTGAATCGCTTCCATTTGAATTGTCTTAGAAAGGTTCTGAGGATCCCTGGCAGGAGAAGAGACCAGACACTGAGGTCTTTTCTCAACTAAACTGCCGTGCATTCCAACTCCACTGCAGAAAGCAACTCCGTCAGACCAACCACATTGTTTGAGTGTAAGCTTGCCAAAAACACTATTTTATGGAGAGCTCATTCAGGGCAAGCTCTGTATGAAAAAGCAATACAAGGACACTCGCAAGGTCTCTCTTAAGAACCTTAGAATTGATTGTATGATATGGGAGACCCTGCACAGGACCGCCCAGCGGTCTATGAGCAAGCCCAGAATTAGCCCAGAATAAATGCGAGATGCCTAAAGTTAGAGAAGCCATTTCAAATGTTCATAGGGACTGTTTGTGTCCCACCTGTGGCAGAGCATCCCAAGCTCCTGTCGGTTTGATCAGCAGCCATTGTCAGACTCCCTATAACTCAATTCTAACATAGTGATGTCACTTTGGTCCTTTTCAAGAATAAAGGACGACAACCAGCCATAACAGTTTAATGGAAATCCAGCTAGTCCAGCACAATTTTATTCCTACCTTTATGAGTCCTTGGAGGGTGGGGGTAGAAGGGATAACAAAGGCTTTACCTACACGAAAACAGCACTAACTCACCACTGCCTCCTATGGTGCTATTCTGGGGCCTGGGACTAGTGCAGGAATAAGAGGTACAGAGAAAAAACAAATGGGTGTCTATGGATTCCTGATACAATTCTAGAATATATTACTAAAGAGATGGTTAGTCAATATCTAGTTAAGGAAGTAATAATTACAGAGAGTGGGTGTGGCTTCATAAAGAGTAGCTTATAACAGCCTAATATTTTTTTTCCTTTTTCCACAAGGTTACCAAAGTTGTAAAACACTGTAGAGTTTGTTTAGATTTTTTTTTTATTTACAAAACATATGCATGGGTAATTTTTCCAATGTTGACCCTTGCAAAACCTTTTGTTCCAAATTTTCCCCTCCTTCCCCTTTCCTCCCCCTCCCCCCCCCCAAGCTGGCAGGTAGTCCAATACATGTTAGATATGTTGAAATACATGTTAAATCCAATATATGTTACATATTTATACAATTATCTTGCTGCACAAGAAAAATCAGATCAAGAAGGAAGGAGTTTGCTTAGGTTTTATGGAGACATTTTTATTTTTTTTTTATTTTTTATTTAATAGCCTTTTATTTACAGGATATATACATGGGTAACTTTACAGGATTAACAATTGCCAAACCTCTTGTTCCAATTTTTCACCTCTTACCCCCCCACCCCCTCCCCTAGATGGCAGGATGACCAGTAGATGTTAAATATATTAAAATATAACTTAGATACACAATAAGTATACATGACCAAAACATTATTTTGTTGTACAAAAAGAATCAGACTCTGAATTATTGTACAATTAGCTTGTGAAGGAAATCAAAAATGCAGGTGTGCATAAATATAGGGATTGGGAATTCAATGTAATGGTTTTTAGTCATCTCCCAGAGTTCTTTTTCTGGGCATAGCTAGTTCAGTTCATTACTGCTCCATTAGAAATGATTTGGTTGATCTCGTTGCTGAGGATGGCCTGATCCATCAGAACTGGTCATCATCTAGTATTGTTGTTGAAGTATATAATGATCTCCTGGTCCTGCTCATTTCACACAGCATCAGTTCGTGTAAGTCTTATGGAGACATTTTTAAGGAAAAGACAGAGAATTGTGGGTTAGATCATAGTATAATTAGATGAATTCAGAATAGACTGAATGGACAGATTCAAATAGTAGTCTTGTGACCTTGGACACCACTCAGTGTCTTAGCTTGAGTTTTCTTATTTGTCAAATGGGCATCATAATACTTGTTCTGCTTTGCATGGAAGGTTGTTGTAAAGAATGTATTTAAAATTGCATAGAAATAACAGAATTAGAGTCTGTGATTCAGTTTTGCTTTGTAATTCTTTTTTTACAAAGTAAATTTCCCATTTCTTTTGCATATTTTTTTCTCCTATTTCTTTGCCCCCTAGATTTCTTAGGCAGAGTTTGAAGGGATCCAAACAATGCTACTCATGGTATGTTGAGTCACTGGGGTAGATAACCAGGGTTGTTGTTTTTTCCTAAGTATTATTTTATTTTCCCCCAATTACATGTAAAGACAATTTTTAACATTTGTTTAAAAATGTTTGATTTCCAATTTATTTTTCTTCCTCCACCTTCAAACTCCCTGAGACAGAAATTTGATGTTATACCTATTCAGTTGTGCTACATATATTACAATATTGTTCATATTGTAGATAGAACACCAGCCCTGAAGTCAAATCTGGTCTTAGATACTTAACAGTGCCTAGCTGTGGGACCCATGGGCAAGTCACTTATCCCCAATTGCCTCATCAAAAACCAAAAACCAAAAAACCATATATATATATATATATATATATATATATATTATACATATATGTGTGTGTGTGTGTGTGTGTGTGTGTGTGTATTTCATATTGTGAAAGAAGACAGACCCCCAAGGAAAGTAAAACATGAAAAAATATAGAAAGTGAAAAGTAGTATGTTTTGATCTACATTCAGACTCCATCAGTTCTTTTTCTGAGGGTGGATAGCATTTTTTTATCTTGAATCCTTTGGAATCGTCTTGGATCAGAGTATTGCTGAAAATAGCTAACTCATTCACAGTTGATCATCATATAATCATTACTGTTGCTGGGTACAAAGGTTCAATTTGCATCAGTCCATATAAGTCTTTCCACATTTTATTGAAATCTGCCTACTTATCATTTCTTATAACATTACAATCATATATCACAACTTGTTCAGCTATTCCTCAGTTGATCAGCATCCCTTCAATTTCCAATTCTTTGACAGTACAAAAAAATCTATTATAAATAATTTTGTACAGATATGTCCTTTCCGCACTAGAGTAGGATTTTTTAACCTAGAGTGCACAAACTTGAATAAGAAGAAAAATTACATTTTCATTAACTTCTGAAAGAAAGAAATTTAGCATTTCTTTCAGTGATCCAAAAACATTATTCTAAAGAAAGATCCCTAGTATTTGCCACATTGCCTAAGGAGCCCTTGTCACAACAGATGTTAAGAGCCCTTGCTTTAGCAGGCCAGCAATTAATATTTACAATCTTAATACTGAGCAATTCTTAGCACTTATCTTTATCTTTTCCACCATTCTACCAGCCACACTGATAGCTATCACTTATTTAGCACATTAAGGTTTGTGTGATACTTTACATATGCTGTCTCATTTATTTCTCACAACAATTTAGGTAGATGCTATTATTACTGCTCCCATTTTACCCAAGGTCACAAAACAAGGGCAGAGGCAAAAGTCAAATTCAGGTCTTCTTGATTCCAAGTCTAGTACTCTATCCAGTGTACTACAGGAAAAAAGATCACACAAAACTGAAAGATATTTTCTATTTTTCTTTGTTTCCCAGTTGCCATGCCCAAATAATTCATCATTTCATGGCCAGCCCAGGCTGTTCCTCAGATAGAAAATGTAGTCAATTGCCAGGAATGTATATATAATTTTCCAGTATGATAAAATCTGCCAGAGCTTGTGGCAATCTTTAAAAACCAAGAATTAATTCTCCAGTGTTATGATAAAGTTTTAGAGGAAGTTATGGAATGAAATGTGTTAGTTAAGGAAAAAAAGAGAGAGTAAGAAAATGAAAAGAGACTAGTAACATAAAACCAAAAGGATCTTGCTCTATTCACAGAATCAGACAAAAGAAACTGTATATAAGGAAAGGAAACTCCCAATACATGAGATTTAGTTTACAGCGATTTGAATCTGATAGAGTGGATCTGTTTTTGTTCCACAAAGATGAATTTGCCAAATAACAAAACACCAATGCTAAAATGGATTACAACTGATATCTCTAGTCTACCTTTTGGTACCATCCATTACCCATTAAATACCAGAGGAAACCTGCTACTTGCAGCAGAATTTATCAGAAGGGCATGTTACGGCATCTGCTGTATGTGGCAGCTGTCCAGCATGGCAGAACCTGCTCAAGCCCGTCCTCCGCAGGCGCAAGCCAGGGTCACTGCCCTAGCAAGAGGGCAGGACTCCATCAATCGGTCCATTCACAAGCACTTATTAAGAGCTTTTCAGGATTTGGGCTAAACATTGGCAGTAGCCAGCAAAAGCAAAAAGCCTTCTTTCCTTCCAGAAGCTTTTGTGCTCATGGAAGAGACAGGAAGATACAGATGGATGGTCCCCTTTAAGGAGAAAGCTGGAAGAAGTGGGCAGTGGTCTCTGGATAAACTGAGTCTTGAAGGACTCAGGGGAAGGGAGCCCATTCTTTTCATGGGAGGTAGCCAGGAGATGGCCCATAACATGAGGTACAACGAGCAGCAGCTAATTGGCTGGCTTGTTGAGACATATGTGGACTGCAGTAAGGTATAAGAAACTTGGACAGGTAAAATGGGGCCAGGATGTAAAGGAGTTTAAATACCCAAGTGTTACTGTTCCCGTTAAGATCTGACCAGTACATAGTGTGGTACAAATACTACCTGCTTTGTTCTGAATGCTGTATTTCTAGGATTGTGCTCTGAGAGGTATTATAAGAATATCATACACACATATATTTAATAAAAGCTCCTATTTCTTTGTAGTTTTAAGGTTCAGCCTTCTGAGGTAGGCAGTCGTTAGTTATAATAACCATAGTGTTTTGATAGCAGTTTTAAAGTTTACAAAGCACTTTACAAATACTATTTTGTGACAAGAAAAGATAATGATGACTGTTGGAGGGGATGTGGGAAAACTGGGACACAAATACATTGTTGGTGGAGTTGGGAACTGATCCAACCATTCTGGAGAGCAATTTGGAACTATACCCAAAAGGCTATAAAACTGCATACTCTTTGATCTAGGAGTCTCACTACTGGGTCTGTATCCCAAAAAGATTATAAAGGAAGGAAAAGGCAAAAATATTTATAGCAGCCCTTTTTGTAGTGACAAGGAACTGGAAATTGAGTGGATGCTCATCAATTAGGGAATGGCTGAAGAAATTATTGTATATGAATGTATACTATATGTAGGAATATTGCTGTTCTATAAGAAATGATGAGCATCATGATTTCAAAAAAGCCTGGAAAGACTTACATAAACTGATGCTGACAGAAGTGAGCAGAGCCAGGAGAGCATTGTGTACAGTAACAGCAAGATTGTGTGATGATCAACTATGATAGACTTATCTCTTCTCAGTAATTCCAGTAGAGGTGGGATGGAAACTGCCATCTACATCCAGAGAGAGCAATATGGAAATGGACTGTGGATTGAAGCATTCTATTTTAACCTTTTTTGTTTTGTTTTGTTTTTTCTTTCTCCTGTTTTTTTTCCCCTTTGGTCTTATTTTCCTTGCACAACATGAAAAATATGGTTTAAAAAGATTACACATGTATCACCTATTTCAGATCCCTCCTATCTTAGAGCGGGGAAAGGAAAGTAAGGAAAGTAAGGAGAAAAAAGTTGGAACTCAAAAATCATATAAAAATCAATGTTAAAAGCTCTCTTTATATATATTTGGAAAAATAAAATACTATTGTGAAAACAAAAAACAAAAACAAAACACTATCTCATTTTATTCTTACAAGAATTCAAGGAAGTAAGTACTATAAAATATCCATTATACACATGATGAAACTGAAGCAAGTAGTGGTTAAGTGTCCCAGGCAGGTTTCAAATTCAGGTCTTCTTGATTCCATGCCTCAGGCTCCATCCACTTTGTCATCTAGTTGCTTCTTTTAGAAATATTAGTAACTCTTACATATGAGGGAACAGAGACTTAGAAAGATTACATGACTTACCTTCACTGAATTTCTTTTTTAATTTTTTTTTTTAAATTATAGCTTTTTATTTTCAAAATATACACATGGATAGTTTTTGACAATCACCCTTAAAAACCCTGTGTTCTATTTTTTCCCCCTCCCTTCAGTTTGCCCCTTCCCTTAGTTGGCAAGTGATCAACTGTATGTTAAACATTCCTACACAAAATTTCAGAGGTAGAATTGGAACTCCACTTTCAACTCTCTTTTGCTTTAACTGTCATTTCATTTCTTTGTGCAAAATTAAATGGAAACATTGACAAAGTCCAGGTAAGGCTGAATAAAGCAAATCACATCATATGAAAATAACTGAAGAAAATGGAAATAATTAGTCTGACAAAGAGAAAACACAGGAACACAGGGATTGGGAAACCATGATAAAATAGTGGAAAGATAGAAGAGAAATTATATCTTTTCTGTATGCTTCTAGGGAGCAAAAGGAGGGAATTTTAAAGGAAGTCATTCTAAAATGGAAGGTGGGAGTTGGGGTGAGGGCTCGTGATTTCCCTGTAACTAGAAGTGTTTAAGCAGAGACCTGATGACCAGTTATCAGGCGTGTCTAGAGAGGTCCCAGCTGCATATTGTGGATTCCACTAAATAACCTCCCTTGGGCGACCTCTTCCCATTTTAAGCTTCTGTAGAATATACATTTTGAAGAAATTCAGAGGAAATATAATTCCACTCTCCCTTTTCCTGCTATGTTATATTACACTCCTTTGTACTCTGTATCAGGCAAAATTGTACTATTATCTATTGCCTGATTTTATTCAGCTCCTTGAATTCGTGAATACAAAGATAAAAAGGAAAAGTCTCTGCTCTTGTTAAAAGAAATGTTGATTCACAACCAAATCATTTCTAATGGAGCAGTAATGAACTGAACTAGCTATACCCAGAAAAAGAACTCTGGGAGATGACTAAAAACCATTACATTGAATTCCCAATCCCTATATTTATGCACACATGCATTTTTGATTTCCTTCACAAGCTAATTGTACAATAATTCAGAGTCTGATTCTTTTTGTACAGCAAAATAATGTTTTGGTCATGTATACTTATTGTGTATCTAAGTTATATTTTAATATATTTAACATCTACTGGTCATCCTGCCATCTAGGGGAGGGGGTGGGGGGGGTAAGAGGTGAAAAATTGGAACAAGAGGTTTGGCAATTGTTAATGCTGTAAAGTTACCCATGTATATATCCTGTAAATAAAAGGCTATTAAATTAAAAAAAAAAAAAAAAAAAAAAAGAAATGTTGATTCAAATCTACCATTATCATTAAAGCAAACTTAGGAAATAAGACCAAGAAATTTATTAGCACATCAAAGCATCTTAGAGTTGGGGTGCAGAATGCCTTGAATTCAAATTGCTCACTGCTTTTATAGACAAGAGTAAACTTCTATAAAAAGGAAAGATAATATTCATTAGTACATCCTCTCTTTTTTATTTTTATTCTTTTAGTTTATTAAAGCTTTTTATTTACAAAACATATGCATGGGTAATATTTCAACACTGACCCTTACAAAACCCCCTCCCCTAGATGGCAGGTAGTCCAATACAAAGTACATCCTTTCAATGAGGAGATAATGAGGAAATGGGATTAGTGCCGTCCTAGCTCCTCCCCCTTACAGTATCATGGGGAAGATGGAATTAGGGTACACATCTGGGGACATTTTCCAGATGGCCATCTCATGCAGGCTGGTTGTATATGTGTTAAGGTCTAAAAGGTCATGACTCTGTATTCTCATGGAACTTATAGTCTGGTAAAGGAATAAGGCCTATACACATAACCACATGCCATCTTATGTGATAAACTAATTGGAAAAGTAATATAAAATTATTTTTACAGGAGTGTCAGACACATGTCCCATGAGTCACAAGTGCAGCCTGCAAGACTCCCTGGTGCCGCCTAAACCAGATTAAAATGTAAATGGGAAATATTTAACTAAATAAAATTACAATAAAGCATGGGAAACGTTACATTTTAAAACTAATATCCCACAGCATAGATTCTCATGTACATATTTGTGGGCTCCTTTTTATCTGAGTCTGACACTGTTTTAGGAGGCAGCCTTGAGAGCAATGGGAGGGTTTGGGGAGAACAGGGAAGTCTTCCTGGAGGAGATGGCATTTAAATTAGATGAGATTTTGGGGGATATTCCATGCAATAGGAAAAGTACCAAAGGCAGAGAAGGATGAGGATAGAAAGGAAGCAAGCAGGGGTGTGCTAGAGTCAGCTCCTATTTGTGAGATAGAAACACAGAGAAAGTGACAGAGAGAACGAGACAAAGAGACAGAGAGACAGAGACAGAGGCACAAAGACACAGAGAAAGTGACATAGATAGAAAGAGACAGAGAGACACAGAGAAGTAAAGTGACAAGAAAGAGAGAGGGAGGAGGGAGACAATGACAGAGAGACAGAGAGAGGAGAGACGGAGACAGATAGACGCAGAGAAACTGACAGAGACAGAGCAAGAGAGAGAGAGAGACAGACAGAGAAAGTGACACAGACAGAAACAGACAGAGACACAGAGAAAGTGACAAGAAAGAGAGAGGGAAGAGGGAGACAATGACAGAGAGACAGAGAGAGGAGAGACAGAGACACAGAGAAAGTGACAGAGACAGAGAGACAGAGAAGGAAAGTGACAAGAAAGAGAGAGGGAGGAGGGAGACAATGACAGAGACAGACAGAGAGGGGAGAGACAGAGAGACAGAGAGAGGAGAGACAGAGACACAGAGAAAGTGACAGAGACAGAGAGACAGAGAAGGAAAGTGACAAGAAAGAGAGAGGGGGGAGGGAGACAATGACAGAGACAGACAGAGAGGGGAGAGACAGAGAGACAGAGCAAGAGAGAGAGACAGAGACAGAGACAGAGAGACACAGAGACACAGAGACAGACACACAGAGAAAGACACAGAGAAACAGAGACAGACAGAGAGACAGAGACAGAGACATAGAGTTGATTGTTGAATTTTCAATGCAAGCATTAATATCTCAGAAGTCAACCAGTGTTATCTTGATTTATTGTATTCTTGCAAGTGATAAAGAAAATGTTAGTTATGTAGATTAAACTTAAAAATGTGTCTCATGTCCTCCCCCCACCCCCTACCCCAGCACAATGTCAGTTAAACATTTACCAGCTCACCTCTGGGAGCAGGCAGAAAGTACACCTGTCTGGCTGGAGCTGAAGAGCCCTGACCAGAAGACCTCTAACGTCCCTTCCACCTCTAAATATAGATTCTAAGATCATAGTTCCCAATTTCAAAGTTCCCGATTTCTGCCTTAAATCGGATGATCCTAAATGCTCCTCCTAAATGAAGATGGGTGATGGCATGTTACAAGACTTCCCTCTAGCGGCCATGAAAGTTGCTAGGGAAACTTGGTACCCTTTTGATCCACAAATTAATAAATGCTCTTTTGTATAGGAAAAAAGCCAAACTGCGGTCTAAGGCTGCATCACTGGCATGTATTATTCCTCCTTCTAGCTTGTTATTGGAGATCATCCAATCCTACAGGTAACAACAGGCACCTGGCAGGTAATAAGTGTTCAATTAGTCATTAGCCATTCTAGTAAAAGTAAGACAGTCTGGGTTATTGCCTGAACTATGTGAGAAAGCAACGTCTGACCTGGGAAAAGAGAGTGTCTGGTAGTGTGTAGGGTAGAGTCATAGATGCTAGAAGTGGACAGGACCTTTAAACTTCCTTAAGTTTAACTTCCTCATTTTTACTTTTAGAGAAATAACCTCAGAAAGAGAAAGTGATTTGCCATGTGGCAGTAATGGAAAAAGCTCTCCCCTCAGTCAGATAAATCTAGAATTGAATCTTGACTCCAACAGTAAATTGAAAAGTCATCAATGATCAACCTCTCACCCTAATTTCCTATTCTGTAATTATACTATTTATTTCACAGGCTTGTTGAGAGAAAAACATGTTAAACTTTAAAGCACTATGGAAATATTAGGGGAACATAGGTAATAAATGGAAAATCTGCCTGGATTTAAGTTGAATTGGTAGTGAGATTGGGAGCTATTACTGCCCAGAAATGATAGAAATTTGTTCTTTATTTTTTTTTCACTTAATATTATTTTATTTTTTCTAATATGTAAAGATAGTTTTCAATATTCACTTTTATAAGATTTATTTCCAAATTTTTCCTTACCCCCCCCCCCCAAGTTGTAAGCAATCTGATATAGGCAATCATATCATAGTATAATCATAGTAAACATTTTTCTACATTAGTCATATTATAAAAGAAGAATCAGAACAAAAAGAAAAAATCATGAGAAAGAAAAAATAACCAAAACAGTGAAAACAGTATGCTTTGATTTGCATTCTCTCAAGGTTTTTCATTGTACAGTGTTACTGTGTACAATGTTCTCTTAATTCTGCTCACTTCACTCAGTATCAGTTCACAATCTTTCCAGGGTTTTTTTTTTTTTTTTTTGAAAATCTGCCTGTTCATCATTTCTTATTATACAGTGGTATTCATTACATTCACATAACATAGTTTGTTCAGCCATTCCCCTATTGATGGGCATTCCCTCAATTTCCAACACCTTGTCACCACAAAAAGAGTAGCTATAGACATTTTTGTATATGTGGGTCCTTTTCCTTTTTTATGATCTCCTTGAGATACAGACTTAGTAGTGGTATTGCTGGATTAAAGAACAGGCAGAGTTTTATAGCTATTTGGGCATAATTCCAAATTCACACCATCTTTTAGAACCATTGATGATCAATCCCTACACATCCAAAACAGAACTTAACATCCCAATCTAAAATTTCCTTTCTTCTGAACTTCCTTATTTCTATATAATTTCTATATAATTCTATGTGAATTATCTATTTATTTGCTTAGATTTGAAACTTCAAAGTCATGTTTGACTTTTTCTTCTCCTTCATTTCACACCTCCCCATCAATCATTAAGTCTTATTAATTCTCCATTCATAATATCTTCTGCATCCATCCCCTTTTCTTTCCTCTTGTTGCTTATTTAGGATCTTATCACTTCTCATTTGAATTATTACAATAGCCTCTTAATTCCTGACTCTAGTCTATCCTTTCCAATCCATAACAGATACAATAATCTTACCATGTTATTCCTCTCTTCTAAAATCTTCAATGACTTTTCATTCCTTCAAGAGAAAAATGAGAAACTTGCAAGCCTGGTACTCAAGGTTCTTTGCAGTCTGCTTCCAATCTACCTTTCCAGCCTTACTTCATGTTGTTCCTATTTACTCACTCTACATTCTAGTTAAAATGGAACTGACTGTTTTTGTCTTCATAACTTCCATTTCCTGCCTTTCTCCATGGCTCTGCCCTAGAAATATGTTTTCATTTCCCTGTTTCAGAAGCCATATTTTTCTTCAATGTTCAGATCAGAATAATAGCATTACATGTTTAATATATATTGGATTACATATATAGGGGAGGGGGTGGGGAGAAGGGAGGGAAAAAGTTAGAACACAAGATTTTATAAGGGTGAACGTTGAAAATTATCCATGTATGTATTTTGAAAAATAAAAAAAACTTTAATTAAAAAAAAAAAGAATGATAGCACCTCAGAACTGAAAAGAGCCTCAAAGGCAATACTTTCCATAATAATCTCTAAAATATATTCTATGACTGGTTAGGTTATCCAGCCTTTTAAAGATCTTTTTTCAGATTCTACTTATTGCTCCAACCAGCAGAATAATTCTAATTTCTATTTAATTTCTTCAATAACAGTACTTGAAAAAATTGATCACTTCCCCCTTAAGTCTCCTCTTCAGGCAGAACTTGGTTAATTTCTCCAATCATCCTTCACATGGCATAATCTCAGACCCTTTTTACTGTCCTGCTTACTATCCTCTGGATATTCTGTAACTCCTTCATGTCCTTCCTAAAATAGAGTACCCCAAACTGAAGATGATATTCTATAATAAATAGTTTTACCAGTGCAGAGTATAGTGGAACCAACACTTCCCTTGTTCTGGACACTGATTCTTCTTCTAAAATCAACTAAGATTAAATTACCTTTCTTGGTTGTCATATCCCACTGTTAATTCAATGAGGCTGAAACTCCCAGATCTTTTTTGAGATGGACCACTACTTAACCATACCTTTTCTATCTGATTCTTGTGAAAATGACTTTTTTTTTTAACCCAAATGAAATTCTTCACATTTTTCCATATTAAGTTTCATTTTATTCACTTTAGACCAATGTTTTAGCTTGCAGAGACCTTTTGATTCCTAACTCTTAGCACCCACTGTATTAACTAGCTTAGTGTTATTTTTGTCTATGATAATCATGTCAAATAGGCTTTCGTACAACTTATTGATAAAAATATTAAATAGCACAGGGCCAAGCATAGATTCTTTGAGACTTTCTTCCAAGTTGAAATTGAGCTATTAATGGACATTTTTTGGATTCAGGTATTCCACCAGAACATCCGAACTGTGCTATTACCTGGTTCTCTGAATTCTTCATATTCATGATTTTTTGTGGCATAATAATTATTCCATTATGTGTATCTATCATTAATTGTTTAGCTTTTGTTGTTGTTGTTCAGCCATTTTCAGTTGTGTCTAATTCTCTGTCACACTATTTGAGGTTTTTTTGACAAAGAAACTGGAATGGCTTGCCATTTTCTTGTTGAACTTATTTTACAGATGGGAAAACTGAGGGAAGCAGGATTGAGTGACATACCTGGTGTCACATAGCAAGTGTGTATCTCAAGTCAGATTTGAATTCTTCCTGACTCCAGGCTGGCATTCTATCCACTAATGTACCTAATTACACAGATATTTTTAAAAATCATGATTTCCAATTTCTTTCCAGAGGAGTTGGACCAATTCAAAGCAATACCAGTGATATATGTAGTATGGCTTTCTTTCCATAGTCTTTAAATATTGATTATTTTTGTTTTTAATCATCTTTGTAAATTTTCCATGCATGAGATAAAACATCAGAATTGTTTTGATTTGCAATTTTCCTATTAGTGATGTGGAGTCAGTCAGACGCCAAGCATTTATTAAGCACTTATATTTGTGGACTAAGTCCCAGGCATTGTGGTAAGCACTGAGAATATATAAAAAAAGGCAAAAGCCAGTGCCTGTTTTACAGAAGCTTGTAGTTAGTTGGAGGCAGGTAATACAGAAATAATCATGTACAGACAAGTTATATGCAGACAGGGTAGATGAAAGATATCTTCTAGGAAAGTCTCTAGGACACAGGTGAACCAAGTCAAACTTCTTAGAATTTGAGTTGAGACTTAAAGGATTCCAGGAATACTAGAAGGTGAAGTCGGACGTGGGAGACAGTTAGTGAAAAGGCTCGTTAGAGGAACAACATGTAAACCACTGTCTCTGGGATTATGGAATAGGTGAAAGGTAAAAAAAAGTATGAGGAAATTGTAAAAGTAGAAAGGGGTTAGTTTATGAAGGGCCATGGAAAATTTTGTGTTTGATCCTAGGGATGATAGCTACTGAAATAGAGGAGTTACATAATCAGACCTGCACTTGAGGAAGATTATTTATAAAAAGGAAGAGCTAAAGAGGGGAAAAACTATTGCAATACTCCAGGCCTGAAAAGGATGGTAGCAATGGCAGAGAATAAGGGAATAGAGGAGTTAAATTGGCAAAAAATTCGTTTTTATCTAATGTATTGCCTTTGAATAAAATATTCCTCCTTACAGTAATATTTTACTTACAGATTTTATCCCATCAAATCTGAGTATGAGCTCATAATTAAATATTAGAAATAGGCTTTCTAGTTCACTTTACTTATTTTCCATATTTTATACCTTTGTATTAAAAAACCTGAGACTATAGGTTTTATTGATCAATCCTTTCTTGAATTTTTGTTTCTTATTCATATATATGTGTCCTTACTACTCCTCTTCCTGCACTGTTTGTATTATTTAGATTTTTGTTGTTGTCGTTTCAATTATGTCCGATTCTTTGTGACCTCATTGGGATTTTCTTGGCAAGAATACTGGAGTGGTTTGCCATTTCCTTCTCCAATTTAATTTATACGTAAGAAAACTGAGGCAAACAGGGTTACACAAACAGGATTAAGCAGTCAATAAGTATTTGAGATTTATATCATGGAGACGAGTCTTCCTGACAACAGGCCTGGCATTCTATCCATGTCACCCACTCTCTAGATTTAATTATCTAATTTATATTTCTCCATCTTTTATACAATAATAAATATGAGCATATCAGAAATCTTGATATATATAAACATATATTCATATCATGATTCTCATTTACTATTTTAGTAATCCATCTTATTAAAAATGAGTTTAATGTGTTATGGCCTGTCCTTGATGAAGGCAAATTAGCTCTTTCATTACTTCCCTTCTTAAGTGACCACTCAATTAGCACTTTAAGGATCTATTTTTGAAAGTCCCTAGGAAATTGTGATCAACTATTCTCTTCAAATAAAAAAATGGCAAAACATTTTCCCTTCTTTAATCATGTGTAGAGTTTTCTATTTTCTATGGTCTTTCCAGTTACACTGGCCATTGCCCAGCAACCTCACCTGCCTGCTCTTTGACTATGAAGAAAGATGGAGTTCATCTGGGCCAGGTGACTTGAATTTCACAAAAGAAGTTAGATTACCTCTTAATGCCTCCTTACTTATCTCAGGTATCAATTCCCTGTTAGTCATTTTTGTTCTTTCAGTCCTAGAATAAAGGTCATTTTCCTTTGTAGAGAAAAACCAGAAACAAAAAGCATTGGTCCAGGGATCAGGAGTTCATATCCTGGTTCTGTAACTCACAATGTGATCTTGGGAGATAAAAGAATTTTTACAACTTGTAATAATAATGATAATTGTAGTTCACATTTACCTGGGCATCCCATAGTGGATAGGATACCAGGCAAGGAGTCAGGAACATTCATCCTTCTGAGTTCATTCACATTTAGCCTCAGACCCTTATTAGCTGTGTCATCCTGGGCAAGTCACTTTCTCTTGTTTGCCTCAGTTTTCTCATCTGTAAAATTGACCTGGAGAAGGAAATGACAAACCATTCCAGCATCTTTGCCAAGAAAACCCCAAATGGGGTCATAAAGAGTTGGATAAGACTGACACAAGTGAACTTTAAGGTTTGCAAAGAGCTTTATGTAATCTTTATATACATATCTTAAATATTATCATATATAATATGGATATATTATTGTATATGACAGTATATATCATATATAAAATATATTATTCTCTATTTCATTTATAATATGTAATAATCTCATTTGTTTTTCAGAAAAACTCTGTGAATAAAATATTACTAGTATCCCCATTTTATGGATGAAGAAACTGAGCTGATAGAGATTGTGACTTGCTCAGGATCAAATATCTGAATATTATTATTATTTATATTATTATCAAAATATCTTCAATATCTGAAGCCAAATTAGAACTCAAGATTCTCTTACTCCAAATTTGAAATTTTATCCATCTACCTGCCTTATCACTTAAAAAATATATATATAAAACAGGGATAGCTAGATATGTGGTGGATAGAGTACTAGCCCTGAAGTCAGGAGAACCTGAGTACAAATCCAACCTCAGATATTTAATACTAGCTGTGTAACCTGGGCAAGCCATTTAACTCCAATTGCCTTACCAAAAAAAAAATATAAATAAAAGTAAAGCTTTATACAAAAGTAAAAGCTTTAAACCAATCCAATGTAGTCTCACTAACAGTTTATTTTCTCAAATAAAAAGGTTCTTCACCAAAATCAGACTTCAATAATTAAAAAAAAAAATTATAGCCGGGAACATGGAGATTGTTTCTGTGGTTATAGTGCATTCCAAGAAATTACATTCTGTCCCCCCACGCCAGTGCAAAAATAGAAACCATCAGGGACAAAATGTATAATTTTTGTTGCATTTATAAAACTTGAAAGCCAATCAGACAGTGCTTGTTCTCATTGACACTTGGTTTCTAAGGAAAAGGCTTCAAATCATAGGGTAATTCCCCAACCTGAGTGTGGGACTGGATGCTGAGGTCTTGCCTGGCTTGGGCTGGAACTGAGATCTCTTGCCAGGAGCATCTGGGTGAGCTTCCTGGATTATCTGTTGGACTCCCTGCTCCCTAACCATGTACTATGTGTGGGGTAGTAGATGTTGAACTGCTAGGGGTGAGTATTTTTCTTTCTCACTCGCTGTTCCTATGGCTCTTTTTTAAAAAAAATCACAAATCTCTTTCCTCAGACCTAATTTTTGCATAAGATTTCTTTCCAAATCAGACAGAGTTAGATTAATCCTAGACAATCTTTTGAAATAGTGCAGGTTTATCTCCAATCCCTTTATAATACCATTGTCCTCATGATTAATTCACTGTAAAATAGATTTTGGAGCTAGAGATGTTAAAGACTCTTAACTAGCCTCTCATTTCACAGAATAGGTAAAGGAGGCATAGATAAGACAAATTATTTGCTCAGCTCCACATGGAGAATGAGCAGCAGAAGTGGGTTCCTGTAACAACTGCAAATTCAGTCATCTTTCCATTTTATTCCTCTGCTTCAATCAAAATCTGATTTTAGGAGAGGATATTATAAATCATTAAGGAATGAACCTTTAAGATTGAATTTCAGAAATCAGCCCTGAAGGCCTTTCTTGAAATCAAGGTCTAGGAGTGAATTTCATCCTACATAAAAGTATTACATTTGACCAAGAGGTGAGATTTATCTTCTCATTTTGGAGTTAGAATTTCTACTTTTTTTTCATATTCATTCATTGATATATCAAATACCTATTCTCTGTGCAGAATTCTATTTTAGGTTTTATAGGAAATACAAAATTTAGATAATAATAGCTCTTCTTATGGAACTTGTAGTAAGGAGATAACGGTCCATACCCAGATCAATATAATACATCATGTTCCATAAGGTAATTATAAAAACAAAGGATTGAGGAGGAAGGGTGAGCATTCCAGGGATGAGAGATACCATGAATAAACACACTGAGGTGAGTGAGTGTTTTCCTTTTTGGGGGGGTGCAGGAGATAGTGAAGGAAAGTGGAAAAGGGGAAGAGGAGTAGAGAATAGTTCAGTTTGGATCCACAGATCTTGAAAGCCAGGCCAAGGAAAGGAGCACCCTTTTTCCACCTTTTCTTTCATTTTTAGTTATGGAAATTATAGTTAAATTATAGTTAAAGGAGCAAAGCAAGCAGAAGGGATGGCTGAGCTTTAACTGCTCAGGGGAAATTTTAAGTAGAATGAAAAAGATAGAGAAGAAAATGATGGAAGGCAGGATAAATTGGGATTTTCTTAAAGTACAAGTCTATTAAGGTCATTTCTCTAATCGAGAAGATTCAATGGCTCCCTATTATCTCACCGATTAAAAAGTGACCTTTGTGCTTGGCATTTGAAACTTTTCACAATCTGGCTCAGATATTTTCTCTAGGCTGATTACACTTTGTGTTCTGGCCCAACTGATTTACTCACTTTTCATTGTACAGGATATTCCAGTTCTCGGGTAAGTACATTTGCCAAGGCATCCTCCATGTCTGAAATGCTTAATCCTTTCCCTATTAAGATTCTGGAGGGGAAACTGAGGCAGGTGACCTTGCCCAGCCCTCCCTCATTTCGATCCAAGTCCCGTTCATGTCATCCCCTTCCTGATGTCATGGTCGTTTTGGGGAACAAAGGACAAAAAATAATAAACATGGGAAGTTTTAGGGGATAGTCACCAAAATGGCCTTGGGGACACTTGTCCTTCTGGGTGGGAAGCAGCAAAATCTAGGTTTTAAGGCTCTAGATTTTTGGATATAAAATCTTATGGGTGCCTAGATTGAGAGAAACTTTTGGGAGAAGTCTGGGTTGTTCTGACGAATTTTTGTGGAGAATCTGCCAGCTTTCATGGGCTTAGGGAATTTCCTCACTTGAAGTACTCCTATGCCAGTGAAAACATATGTCCAGCTCACTGCAAAACAAAATTAGGGAGAGATCCCCACAGAGAGATGGAATAAGAACAAATCAAGAACTGGGAAGGGAAAGGCCGTGAGAACCAATTTATTGTTGATCAGCTCCCTACCCCCCATCCCAGACACCGGAGAAATACCTCCTGTTTCCATATGTCTCTTCAATTTAAACAATGCAGTTATATTTTAGACTCATAATAGCCTTGTGCATCATATAGGGCAGTACTTTTGTCCCCCTTTTAAAATTGAATAAACTGAGGCTGAGAGAATTTACCCGAATTATAATAAACCATAGAGTTAATGATAAAGATAAAGCCGTCAGCTAGAAATAGTTAGTGGGGCTCGAGCAGACAGCCAGAGGTTCCTGTTTATTTTTGAGGTCACAGTCAAAGTCAAGGTTCTCTGCGCCTTGGGCTGGCCACATTGTTTGAATGTCAAATGTACACTTGCCAAAAAGACTTTTTTTTGGAGAACTCCCCCAGAACAAGAGCTCACCAGGTGGGCCAGAAAAGGCCATAAAGGACCCTCTCAAGGTCTCTCTGAAGAACTTTAGAATTGGTTGCATGACGTGGGAGACCCTGCACAGGACCACCCAGCATGGCTGGCCCTCATCAGAGGAGGGGCTGTGCTCCATGAGCAGAGCAGAAGGGAAATAGCTCAGAAGAAATTCAAGATGTACAAAGTTAGAGAGTTAGTTCGAGCAGTTGGTCTGTAAATTGTCCCTTTTTTAGGGAAAGTTGTAAGGGCAGAAGCTGATGATGATGATGATTAGGAAAAATAATAAGAACGTGTGAATTCTTACCTGGGCCCTTCTAGATCAGGGTCAAGATTAGAAAATTTTTATTTTGTGAGATCTTGGGCAATTTGGTGAGATCTATGGATCCCTTCTCATGGTGGTATTTTCAAATGCATAAACTACAACATAAGATGCCAAAGGAAAGCAATTATCGTGAAATATAATTATAAATTAAGAAAAATTCATAAACCCCCTTGCTATCAACAATGTTTTAGGGAAAATTTTTTATTTCCTTCATTATTTTGGATATGGAGTCATTCTTTCTGTAAATTTTGATGCACTAAAAAGTCTGTTATTAATAATTAGTTGTCTAATAGTAACTACACCTGACCAAAATCTATCAAATGAAATGTGAAATTTTAGTTAAAGCCTTAAAAATTCCATATATAAGAAGTCAAGACTCAAATACAGAGATTCTTCTTGTAAATAAAAAAGCTATAATTAAAAAAAAGAATCTCTGTGTTTGGTTTATATAAATGTCAACTATTGTGTTTATTATCAAGAGAAAACTGACAAATTCCAATTTTTCCTCTCCTTCCCCCCATCCCCAAAATTGACCAATACATGTTAAATATGTTAAAGTATAAATTAAATACAAGTATACATGTCCAAACAGTTATTTTGCTATACAAAAAGAATCAGACTTTGAAATAGTGTACAATTAGCCTGTGAAGGAAATCAAAAATGCAGGTGAGCAAATATAGAGGGACTGGGAATTCTATCTAGTGGTTCATAGTCATCTCCCAGAGTTCTTTCGCTGGGTGGAACTGGTTCAATTCATTACTGCTCTATTGGAAATGATTTGGTTCATCTCATAAACACAGAGATTCTTAACCTAGTGTCTTAGTTTTCTGAAAAAATATTTTGATAGCTTTTTTTCAATATAACGGGCCTCCCTTTCATAACTCTATACATTTTATTCTATACAATTGAGAGCATTATTCTGAGAAGGAATCTGTAAACTTCACTGGACTGCCAAAAGGGTCATGACACAAGAAAGGTTATGAATTTCTGATTAAAATTTTGCAAACTGTTTTATGTACATTACCTCAGCTGATCATTTTTAATGATATTTGCTCTATCTCACAAAGTTATTGTGAGAATTCACAAATGTATAAGCTTCTAGTAAACTAAAAATTGCTATATAAATCAAGGAATTTATTATACTAATGATATCCACAATAGTCACAATTATGTTATGGCTAAAGACCTAGTTAATATCAGCAAAGAGAAAAAGAGAATTGTCTAATTGTGTGAGAGTCCTGAATGCAGAGTCAATTTATCCTGTATACATTTTGTTTGCATGTTGTTGCCTTCACATTGTCACATTATTGACTGCGAGTTCCTTGAGAGCAAGAACTACCTTTTGCCTTTTTTTTTTAAGTATCTCCAAGTGTCTGGTACATAGTAGGAGCTTAATAAATATTTCTGACTTACTATGTACTTTGGAGAAGTTTCTTAACTTCTCCAGAATTTAGTTTCTTCATTTTCATCATCATGTCAGGGTGGGATAGACTAGATTAATCTCTAAAATCCTTATAGTTCTAACAATCTGCCATTTTTTGTTTTGTTTTGTTTTTTCCACAATCTGTCATCCTAACATGAAAGATAATTGTTAATTGATGTAGGAACTCTGTGCTTTGATGAGAATGAGTCGTCATTATGACATTATTCAAAGATATGTTTAAAATATTCAGTGAAACTGAGGTTGTTCTCAAGGACAAGGACACACATTTGAAAAATATAAGTCCATTATCAATTGGAAAATAGCAGTGAGGAGTGAGGTAGCTCTAAGTTCAAACTAGTGATAACAGCTAACAATTGAAGAGTAAACAGGAAAGTGAGGAAAGGTTTTATTGATAATTGTTCTTTGTTTATGGACCTTGGTTGGTCAGAAGTTGCATTTTTCTTAAGTTCTTTGAGCTCTTTAGAAGACTGATATATAGAGCCTATAAATATCACTTTTGAAGTTGGTTCAAGTTCAAAACTGGCCCTTGCCACTTGTTAGTAAGTGGCAGGGAACAAATCACTTAATCTCCATTTCTTCATCTGGAAAAAAACAGTGTGATAGGGAATCTCTTAACTCCCATCTAGCTCTAAATTTATGACCACATGATTCCTAATTTGCACAAAAGAAACAGACAGACTTGGGAAGAGATTTATGCCCCAGTTAGTAAAAAGTAAATTATATATAATTTATATAGAAATATAAGGAAGTAAAAATATAGTAAAATTATAAATAGTAAAAAAAGTAAAAATATATATATAATAAAGTAAAAAAAATTATATATACTACTTAAAGGAGGATAATTGGCTAGCATCAGCTAACTGCAGGTGGGGCTGACCTATAACCTGCTCTAACTGGCTTTCTAGAGGCCATTATTAATTTTCCACCATGAACATTTATTATTTTTCTATTGTTCATCCTTCATTTCCAGAGGACTAATGACTTCAATGGGTGATGTCGGGACTACTGCATGAATTGGATTTAAGTGAGGCAGAATTGCTCAAACTCCAGTGATGAGACCACTGGGGATGGTCTGGAAGCCCTCCATAGAACCCACTTTAGCCACTGTATGGCTTCTAGAACAAATTGTTCTCATTCACTCATTCCACCGGGGGGAACATCCCTCTAACTCATTGACAATTTTGAAGTCTTTAACCTGGGTTAGTCCATCTGCTAAGACAATTTTATCAGATTGTGGAGCATTTATGGTCCCGGAAAATTGCAGTTGCTGTTCATTACTTAATTTATT